>NC_046306.1:35139550-35754323 GCF_004115265.2 Rhinolophus ferrumequinum | reverse complement strand
TAATATGATATATATTGTCATGTGGGGTGTCATGCAGGGTCTCTAGTCCTGCTCCCCGCACAAGAACGCAGGACATGGTGAGGCCAAAAAGGAACACCCATGAAGCCATAGATGGGGGATTCATACCACTATATTCTCGATGGCGGCTGGGTTGGAGACACAGGAAGCAGGAGCTACACTATCCACAACCTACCGTCCACTTCTCTGCAATCCGCAACCTGCACTCCCGCCGTGCTAACTGCAATCCGTACTTGCCAGCCACCATCTTCTTGCTAGCCCCCATTTGCTGTTAGCGTAGCCACAGCAGTTATATTAGTGGCCAATGGCTCACTGGTTACAGCTGACGGCCAACTAGCCACAGCTGATGGCCATCCAATCACAGTTGATGGCCATTTACTACCTGAGCCAGCACCTTTCTGTGTGAGGTTGAGAGCCTGGAAACTGCACTCCTGGCTCTGTCCCCACAATATTTTAATGATCTTTTCCTTTGTAGTTAAAGTATAAAAGCATAGACAAAAATCAGACACCCCAAATTAAAAAGAGTAGTACTATTTGGAGAGAAAACAGGGGAATATATTTTGGAAGAATTAAAAACGGGATTTCAACTTTTTCTATTATCTTTCCTTTTTGTTAATTAATTAATTAATTAATATTAATTCTAAGTTCTTGTTTTTTATTCTTTGTACACTTCAGAAATGTAGTAATATACACACACCACCACCATCACCACCACCATCAAAGAGGACTATTGGCCATCCCTTCAGATAGAGGTTAGAGGTTCCACAAACCTCACCCCTCAGGATCAGCTATGAATTCCTTCTACTGTAGCTGCCGGTCTTTATAAGTGGTTAGCACATTTTTTTTTTAATTTTTTTTTTAGCAGAACTTTGTTTCAAAACAAGTCTGAGTAGAAACCAACATGGAAAAATGGAGAAAAACTAAGTTGTTCTGGGTGAAGCAGTTTTGGGTAAATTGTTCTCCTTCTTACATAGGAAGTGGCTTCTGAAACTTCTGAAAGAACTCTGAGCTACAATATTTGAAAACCACTATTCTAATATATTGAAAAGCAAGCAGGGATGAGGAGCCTAGTCAATCGCCAAATCATCCTACTGCTCAGGTTTCCAACATTAACAAGTTGAGCCATGAACTAAAATGAAGAAAAACCACGTACCCATTGTTTCTTGATTTTTTGGTGGGTTTCGAGTGATTTAAGAATAAGATAAAAGCACTGAGAGATTTTAAAAGACGGTTGAGACATTGACAGTTAAACCAGGTAACCTGTGAATGAAATCAGCAATCTAACATTTACTAAATGTGTCCATACTGTATACTGTTAGGCCTAACAAAAACCTTCACTATATGTACAGTTAAAACTTAAGCAATAGAAAGTACAAGTTTTATTTGTTTTTGCTCACAAGGAGTTCAGAACCTAACTTTATGTAAATTATAATAAATCATATTAAATCTCTGAGTTACCACCTGGCATTCTGCTATATTTTTTTTCATGTTTTCTGATTTTCCATTCCTATTCATTTAAAAATATAAAGTCAATATTTTTCTTATTGTAAACAGCTTCAAATTCTTTTTAAAAAGAGCTGTGGGTATAAATAAATAAGAAGACTTATTAACATTAGGTCCAATATTTTCATTCTAGTTTTTCAATCTTATAAGATAATCGTTTTAAGAATATCTGTGAATATGCTATTTACTTCTTCATATATTGATAGTAATTTTTCAGTGGTGCATATTTTTAATGACATTCCAGTTTTTATTTTCATGCTGGATAAACTGATGACAACATCAGTCACCAAAATGATAAAGAAAATAAGATGTAATTGGGCAGTAGACTCTGGGAGATTTAAAAGTCCTTTACTTCTCTAGCAACTCATATACATTTTACCATCATAGAAATATGAGTTATTACTTAAACATCTATGTGAGACTATCAGAATCTGTCTTCTTTTTCATAAATGCTACTTAATGAAATTCAGATTTATATTTTCAGAGTTGAAAAAAAGATTTCAGTTTTACTTCTTTTAGCAACTTAGAAATAAATAATCTACAATAAGTAAACATCTCATAAGAGCTCACTGGTGAAGGATGAATAAAAATTTAAGCCAGTGAATGATTTCAAATAATCATAATGGATTCCCTCTTAATTTATATCAAGTCTTCCATCCTTGGCCTTTGATCTTTGTTCATGTGAAATCCTTCAGCCACACAGTCAATCATACAACTTTATTATGAAATTCAAGGTAGATATATTAAATAGTTTCATCTTGATATGCATTTTCTCTTTTTTCTAAAAACCAAATAAATGATTTTAGACTGTAATCAGTAAAACAGAGGTCAGAGATTTTTAGAATTAATTTGCATTTCATTATGAAATGATTCCAGGTGCAAGAATTAAAATGCTTCATTTTGCTTCACAATCTTTATTTAAAATTCCATTTCTATTTTCATTCCTACAAAAATGACATCCTATACTCATTTACGTTTTGTTTGTTTGAGGAAAAAGAAAGTCTGAACTCAGTCTACTGGGATCTAATTATCGGAACCTAATTCTAATTACAGTCTTTTAAATCAACGCTGTAGGCTTTCCTTCTCTCCAGTTCTTTTAGAAAAAAGGTCCATTTATATTATTCAGAAGGCCACTTTAGATACCTCTATTTATAGATACCATCTACCAAGGGTTTTGTAGCTAAATAATCTCAGTTTGCTAAACAACTTCATGCTCATTTGAACTGTGGAATGTCTTTGTAATTTAAGCACACAGGATAAGAGACATGCAAGATAAAACATATACAAATCAAGACTTTCTTGTTGAGATAAAACATAACGTTTCCTTTAAAATCTAATTTTTGCAAAATTCTCTTCATAAGAGAGCTACTAATAGAGGATGTTGCCTGTGGATGTTTAAACAGAAACACATAAATTTTGATCACTATTATTAAACTGTCATAAATCTGCTATCAAAATGGTATTTTCCTACTAACCCTTGAACTGGCAACAAATAATAGACAAGAAATTCAACTTGCAACTTTATCGCACATGAAAAGATAATTACTTCCAATTTTCCATTTCATTATTTTTATATTCTCATTTGCAACACTTTTTTTCTGTTGTCAGATAATAAATATTTAGTCTAAGGCTCTAATTTTTTTTCATTTAGGACCTGTTCACTTACTGAATATTAACACTTATTTTTTACTCAGATATGTCATCATCTCTACTAGTAAGCAAATGCAAACAGAATCTATCCTATCAGTCTTGGTTACACAGAAACCATTGTAATGGCACATTTTATACCACACACAGCTATTCACATATATTAAGATACATACTACAGGCAAGTACTGGGGATAACGAAGGTGAATCAATTCAGCAGGCAATGAAGTATTATGCTACTGACTAATAAAAGGCTTCGGTTTTCTTCCTGGTCTAGTCACAAGAAATACATCAAACACTAATGAACACATATAAATAGACTGACAATTCAGGTTGAAACTAGCAACTGCAGTTTGAGCCTAGACCTAAACACCACATACCTATAGATGTGTGGTGTTGATGGAACACGATATAGGTATTCCAAGGTCAACATTTTGAGCAAACATGATTCAGAGATTTTTGTTGCATTGTGGTACGTGGGTGGTTTTTCTTTTCTCTGCAGAACTTCTCAGAAACTTTAATGAGGTAACGACATTATAAGTTACCAAGAAGAAACTAAAACAGTAGTTCTCAAACTTTAGTGAGCAGCATAATCACCGGAAGAGCTCGTTAAAACATGGATTGCTGGTTCTGCCTCCAGAGTTTTCTGATTCAGCAGGTCTGCGGTGGGCCTGAGATTTTACATTTCTAACAAGTTTCCAAATGACGTGAATGCTCGGAGTCCAGTAACTATATTTTGAGAAACTTTGGGTTTAAGAATACATTCCACAGTTTTATTGATTTTTTTTTATTCTTATGAAAATTTCATCTTAAAGTACTAGTATTCCCTATCACATATGTTGAGAAATATGTTTTAATTTGGGAAAGAATTTTGGCAACATATAAGGGCAAGAGTGATTCCTTCATGTCTAATATGACATTTTAGAAACTGATAAACCTCTGAAAATTGAAAAAATATGGGATACAGTTCATGAAAATATTTATCTTCTCATTGCAATCTATGAAAGTAACAATACTGAAGTTACTTCTTATATATCCTGTTTAGTATTTCAGTGCATACAAATTAGGTGAAGCAAGAAATAGATAATATCAGGAAACATTACAATCCTTAGGTCCAAATTATATCGTCAAATAATCTTTCGATTTACAAAATTTTATAATCAGGGGCTTCCTTAGGAGAAGATGAAATCAGTAATATAAAAAGTCTTACTAATCTAAAAAGGGCCTGATTTCTTTTTTCTGGATAGTGGTCTTTGAAGTGTTCATTAGCTCCTAGGGCTTTGTGTTAAAGTGTTTGAAAATTTGTTTCTCTGAATGAAAAATTTTATGTTAATAAACACTAAATAGTCCTGCAAATTCATACCACTACAGAAAATAATACTGCAAAATGAAAAAAATATTCATAGGTTTCACTCTCCCAAGAAAATCTATTTCAAGAAAATGATTCAAAAAAGAAAAAGGTTTATGCCCAGAAACAACGTTTACAATATTTTAAAAGTTAAACAAGTTATATGTCTTCAAATAGGGAAATAGTTAATAGATTATGAGTAGTAAATTGATATGACAGTGTTTTAAGATTAAACTGCAGTTATGAAGGATGTGACAACAGAAGGATGCCAAGTGAAAAAGTAGATCTCAAAATTACCTCTCTGCTCAGTCAGCACTGCATGAGAAGGAGTAGGGAGAAAGAATAGTTGAATTATAGTACTGAGAATGTGGATGATTTTGATTTTTGCTTTAAAAAATATGTCTATGTTATTTAACAATATATGAACATTTTAAAATGTTTCTATCGATATGTTCATTCTCCCCAAAAAGTACAACTTTAATTTTCTGGCAGCTGATATCAACAGCACTGAGCTCAGAACATAATCGAAGTTTTAGAATAGTTAGGTAACAAGCTAGTGAGGGGAAAAAAAAAAAAAAAAAAAAAAAACTTTGAATAAAAGGAGATTGAAAGCTTCCATAACTTAATTTTCTTCATATCTTAAATGAGGGCTCAGTGGACACAGACAATTGGCGCAAGCTGGAAACTGTTCTGGAGAAGATGGATTTTACATTCAAACAGAACAAGTGAAAATTTTAAAAAAGAATATTCCCCTTCATTCTTTGCCTCCACCTTTGGCTGACTGATAGACGTCAGGTTAAAGTCTTACATCTGTATTTACTTGAGAAGTTTCCTCTTGAGTTAAAGCAAGGAAAGGTTTTCGTCCACGTGAAATTAACAATCCCTTTGGATCTTGACATTTCAATTAATTTCCCTTATTTACTACATTTTAAAATAAACTTAGGGTAAGAGAAATATATTCTAGGGTTTGTCTTAGTGGACATAACTTTGGACCACTTGGTTTTACTTAGCTGCAACCAGGTTTAAAATTTAATTGTGTGATCAATTTGCTCTTTTTTAAAGAAATGTAATTCTTTTCATCAAATGAAAAACCTCTCTTCATTGTAATTAAAAGTTAGCATGAAATCAGATGTATTGTTGATTACAAACAATATTTTCCTCCCCATATTTTTGCTAAAAAGGCTCAGGATTTTGAAATTCGGATAGAGGCTCTGAGCTTGTTACTCACTGAACAAGGCAGAAGGGTTTTTTTTTTTTTCCTTTGTTCATTATAACAGCTTTACGTAGATTTTTTTCAATATTCAGAAATATAAGTATATTCACTACAAAATGCTGCCTTTGATTTAAAACATCTGCCTTGAATTTCTGACCCTCAAAGAATAATTTAGAAGTATAGAATTTTTTCCAGTTATTTAAAAACTGATGTGTGGTACAATTATAAAGTTGCCCTAAAAAGCAAGTCTCAGCATATTCTTAATCAGAGCAAAATGTGATTCTTTCCAACAAATGCACTGTTGAGTTTTTTTCTGCCTTTGTCAGTAAAACAGCTGCGAACAGATTAAACTTTGTGATTTTTTAACTTTTCTCTCATGACTCACTTGAGACTTTCCGTTTTTCCTGTTCTACAGCTACTAGAATGTTAGAGGAAATAAACTGGATCAAATACATATCCCAGTTCATACAATTTTATGTTACATTGTCTACACTAGATTTTAAACTTAAAGCTAACACTTTACAACCTCCAGTTCATGCAAGGATCACTGTGGGATCAGCTCATTGGTGAGCACGTACACATTGATGGCCTACTATGTGATGAGTTTTGTCCTTGACTGCTGTCCTAAACTATCTGTAATCTCAGCATGAGAGGGAGGGAAGGCATGCATGCTGATGAAAAGAAGATCTGAGAAAACATTGACATGATTCATAATACAGACATTAATTTCCTATTAAATAAATCTCTGGAAATTCTTGAATTCTGCTTCTGTGCAAATTAAGATTTCTATCCAGGCTGATAGAGGAATAATCAATAAGAACAAGAGTAATAGAACCATTGAAAACCATTCCCCCAACACTGGATGCATAATAACTAGACAATCTTTACACAGGAAAGGACTGGGGAGCCTGCCAGGGAACAGTGATAGTTCTTTCCATAAAACAAACAACAACAACAAAAAAGCAACAGACCAATGTGCATGTGCTGACAAGGATGGGTGAGTTCATAGGAGGGACAGGACAGAAAGCTTCAAAGTGGGACTATCTTGCAATAAACTGGACAGATGGCCAATACATAAAAGGACTCTAAAATATACTAAGCACTGACATCCATGCTTATTTAAGTAGGAAGTGGGATTGGAGGAGACAGCAAAAGTCAAAAACTTGGAGATCTTTACTGAAGAATATTAAATACAATAATGAAAACCACATTAGTCATTGTTTTATTACGAATAAAAATTTCTTAGTGTAACTCAGTTCTCATGCTTGTATTCTATGCAATAATATAGTCACATAAAATCAGGCTTGTACCAGGAAATTTAAAACCAAAGAAATTTAAACATATACATTAAAATTATATTAGTAATTACCAAAAGTTACCCAAAACCATTGTAAAGAAACTAAGAAAGGTGAGTTCATGTGAATAATTCAGACACTAAAAATGTAAGCGGAGCACAATTAATGGATGTGCTAACTGCTATTGCTGTAGCCTACAACATTTCCACCCACTAGACCCCACAGATACATTATTCCGATTGTGAAGCCATTTGCAAAATATAAAGTGCTGTAAAAATACTGGATAATAATGATAATTCATCTTGCCTTCCATCGTTATAGCATTTATTTATATTACACTGAATTTGAGCTTTTATTGTTCCCGAATGAATCTGTGGGTCCATATTTCTTTCTCTTCCTCTTGCAGCAGTTCAATCTAAGCATGTCAGACAAGTTAGGACTAGATGGGAGGCAGTGTTTGCCTGCAGTAGTTTATATAAGTGTGGGTCAAATGATCCACAACCCGGTCGGCTTTCCTGATCAATCACAAGGGGCACGGTGTTATTTTCTCCCGGTAAATGATGATGGAGTGAGAAAGCCCTCTCAATTGGTCATTTCTGCCTCCAATTCGTGGCATTTTTCTATAAAAGCAATATATTACCATTGTATCTTTGGAAACATTTTCTTATATATTTTAAATGTTCTTTTTCCACCATGCATAGGTGTGCAGGGTGACATTATTTCACCCTCATTGTTCATCTTGCCCTTGTTCTACCCTGTTGATCCACCATAGATAGACTGCTAAAACTGGAGACCCTGAGGTCTTTTATTAACAGAATGGTTCTACTTGAATATCACACCATGTAGAGTGTCACCACTAAATAAGCAGAAGGCCACTTCTCTCCTGCATTTGGATTCCATGGGAATTCTCAAGTCAGGAGCATTCAGCTTTACAAAGAAAAGAAGATGGTAGCAGAAAATCAAGGAAGAAATAGCAGGGAGACAGTAATATAGTTGAATAGAAACTAAGTTAACCTATGTACTATCATGAATTTTGATGGGTCTGTTCTTTCTTTATTTCTAATATCAACACCATGTCAGATTCCATAGGTTTACCTTTTTTTTATTTTTCTCTCATATGCATTCAAGTTTATGTAATCACAAGATAAAATAAAAGTGTTTATTGTACTGCAATGATTAATTTCTGATCATAAATTGAATATTAAAAATGTTCTTCTGAACAAATCAATGTAATCACCATAACAGGCTAAAAAAAAAAAACAAAAAACTCCACATAACTATGTCAACTGATGCATAAAAATATATATATATATTGGACAGAATTTAACATCTATTCACAATAAAAATACTCGGAACACAAAATATAGAGAGGAACTTCTTTAACTTCACAAAATACATCTACAAAAGAACCTACACTTAATATTATACTTAATGGTGAAAGACTAAATGTTTTTGCCCTGAGATTGGGAAAAAGGTAAGGATGACCATTCTTAACTCTCCTGGCCTGTGCAATGACGCAAGAAGATAAAATAAAAGGTATATAGATCAGAAAGTAAGAAAAGAAATTCTCTCTATTTACAGATGACATGATGGTGTACATAGAACATTCCAAGGAATCTCAAAACAACTCCCAAGGCAGGAGAGTTTAGCAAGGTCACAATATACCAGATCAACATACAAAAATCAATTATATTTTTATACAATAGCAATGAACATGTGGACCCTGAAATTAAAAGTATGATTACACTTAAAATCATTCAAAAATGGCATAATTAGGTAAAAGTCTAAGAAAACATGTACAGGACTTTCATGCTGAAACGTATAAAAACATTGATGAAGTAAATCAATAAAGATTTAAATAAATGGAGAAAATACTGTGCTCATGTATTAAGAGTCAACACAAGAATGTCAATTTACCCTAAATTATATATAAATTGAACAACTCCAATCAAAATCACAGCAAGATTCTTTATAGATATAATCAAGATTATTCTAATATTCATATGATAAAGGAACTAGAATAGCTAATATAATTATGAAAGAGAAAAATAAAATGGAAAGACTCACTCCACCTGATTTTAAATCATATCACATAGCTAAATTAATCAAAACTGCATGATATGGGCATGGAGATTGACATATAGATCAATGAAACAGAACAGTGAATCCCATGACCAACACAAATATGGCCAACAGATTTTTGACAAAGGTGCAAAATAAACTCAATGGAAGAAGGACAGCCTTTTCAACAAATGTTGCTGTAGCAATTGGATATTCATGGGCAGAAGAAATAAATAACCTCCATCTAACTTTCACATCTTTACAAAAGTCAAATCAAATGGATTATATACTTAAACATAACACATACAACTATAAAACTTTTAGTAGAAAACACAGAAAAAAAATCATCAGGGCTTAATGAAAAGTTCTTAGGCATGACAGCAAAAGCACAATCCATAAAAGAAAAAAGTGATAATTAGACTGACAAAATTTTTAAAGTTTGCTTTGTGAAAGACCCTGTTAAAGGATGAAGAGAAAAGATACAGATGGGGAGAAAATATTTACAAACCACATATCTTCCAAGATTCATATCTAGAATACATAAAGTATTTTCAAAACTCAACAGTAAAAATACAAACAGCCCAATTATAAAAGTAGCAAAGGATATGGAGAGATAGTCACTGAAGAGGACATTTTGATACAAATAAACACATAAAAAGATGATCAACATCACTAACCATTAGTGAAAAACAAATTAAGACAATGATGAGGTATCACTACAAACCTGTCAAACCTCTGGTTAAAAAAAAAAAATAGTGATAAGGCCAAATTCAAGCAAGGATGTAGAAAAACAGGATCTCTCATGCATCACTGGTGGAAATGTTAAATTGAACATGCACTCCAGAAAACTGTTTGGCAGTTTCTTAAAGAACTCAATATGCACATATCATATGAACCAGCAATCACACTCCTGGGCATTTATCCCAGAGAAATGAAATTTTACATTCTCACAAAAACCTGCACATGAATATTCATAGCAATTTTATTTGTAACAGCCAAAAAGTTGAAACAAACAAACTGTTCCTCAGTATGCGAATGGTTATGCAAACTGTGGCTTACCCATACTATAGAATACTACAGGCATACCTCAGAGATATTGTGGGTTTGGTTCCAGATCAACGCAGTAAAGTGAATATCACAATAAAGCGAGTCACACAAATTTTTGGTTTCCCACTGCATATAAAAGTTATGTTTACACTATGCTGTAGTCTATTAAGTGTTCAATAGCATTAAGTCTAAAAATTACATACCTTAATTAAAAAATACTTTATTGCTAAAAATGCTAACCATCATATGAGCCTTCAGTGAGTCATAATCTCTTTGCTGGTAGAGGATCATGCGCCAATGTTGATGGCTGTTGACTGATGAGGGTGGTGATTGCTAAAGGTTTGGGATGGCTGTCTGAACTTCTTAAAATAAGGCAACAATGGAATTTACATCATTGATTATTCTTCCTTTCACAAAAAGTATCTCTGTAGCATGTGATGCTGTTTGATAGCATTTTACACACAGTAGAACTTCTTTCAAAATTGGAGTCAATTCTCTCAAACCCCACTGCTGATTTATCAACTAAGTTTATGTAATATTTTAAATCCATTGTTGTTACAACATTTTCACCAGGAGTATATTCTAACACAAAGTACTTTCTTTGCTTATCCAGAAGAAGAAACTTTTCATCTGTTAAAATTTTATCATGAGGTGCCAGCAACTCAGTCACATCTTCAGGCTCCATTTATAGTTCTAGTTCTCTTGCTATTCCGACCACATCTGCAGTTACTTCCTCCCTGGAAGTCTTGAGCCCCTCATTCATCCATGAGCGCTGAAATTCACTTCTTCTAAACTTTTGCTAATGTTAATATTTTGACTTCTTCCTGTGTGTCACAAATGTTCTTAATGGCATCTAGAATGGTGAATCCTTTCCAGAAGGTTTCCAATTTACTTTACCTAGATGCATCACAGGAATCATTATATATGGCAGCTATACCTTTACGGAATATATTTCTCAAATAAAAAGACTTGAAAGTCAAAATTAACCCTTGATCCATGGGCTACAGAATGAATGTTGTGTCAGCAGGCATAAATACAACATCAAGCTCATTGTACATTTCCATCAGAGCTCTTGGGTGACCAGGTACATTGTCAATGGGCAGTAATATT
Source organism: Rhinolophus ferrumequinum (assembly GCF_004115265.2). NCBI lineage: Eukaryota > Metazoa > Chordata > Mammalia > Chiroptera > Rhinolophidae > Rhinolophus > Rhinolophus ferrumequinum. The sequence continues at coordinate 35,743,081 of NC_046306.1, read as the reverse complement.
TTGAAAGGAATCTCTTTCTCTGAGCAGTAAGTCTCAACTGTTGGCTTAAAATATTCAGGAAACCACGTTATAAATAGAAGTCCTATCATCCAGGCTTTGGTGTTCCATTTATAGAAAACAATCAGAGTAGATTTAGCATAATTCTTAATTCTTAAGACCCAAGGATTTTTGGAATGGTAAGTGAACACTGGATTCAACTTCAAGTCACGAGATGCATTAGCCCCTAACAAGAGTCAGCCTGTCCTTTGAAATTTTGAAGCCAGACATTGATTTCTCTTCTTTAGCTATGAAAGTCCTTGATGGCATCTTCTTCTAGTATAAGGCTGCTTTGTCTACATTGAAAATCTGTTGTTTGGTGTATCACCTTCATTGTCTTAGGTAGACCTTCTGGATCGCTTGCTGCAGCTTCTATATGAGCACCTGCTGTTTCACCTTATGTTATGGAGATGGCTTTTTTCCTTAAACCTCATGAACCAACCTCTGCTAGGCTTCAAACTTTTCTTTTGCAGCTTCCTCACCTCTCTCAGTCTTTATAGAATTGAAGAAAGTAAGGGCCTTGCTCTGGGTTAGACTTTGGTTTAAGGGAATGTTGTGGCTGGTTTGATCTTCTATTCAGATTACTAAAACTTTCTCCACATCAGCAACAAGGCTGTTTCACTTTCTCATTATCATTCATGTGTTCACTGGTATAGCACTTTTAATTTTCTTCAACAACTTTTCCTTTAAATTCACAAATTGTCTAACTTTTTGGTACAAGAGGCCTAGCTTCAGTCTATCTCAGCTTTCGATATGTCTTCCTCATTAAGTTTAATCATTACTACTTTTTGATTTAAAGTGAGAGACGTGAGACTCTTCCATTCACTTGAACACTTAGAGGTCATTGCAGTGTTATTAACAAGCCTAATTTCAAAACTGTTGTGTCTCAGAGGAATAGAGAGGCCCAAGGAGAGGGAGCGAGAGTGGGGAATCGTTGGTCAGTAAAGCAGTCAGAACACACAGAACATTTACCAATTAAGTTTGCCATCTTATATGGGTATGATTTGTGATGCCCCAAAACAATGACAACAGTAACATAAAATATCATTGATCATAGGTCATCATAATGAATATAACACTAATGAAAAAGAAATATTGCAAAAATTATCATAATGTGACACAGACACAAAGGGAGCAACTGCTGTTGAAAAAATGGCACCAACAGACTTGTGATGCAAGTTTGCCACAAACCTTCAATTTGTAAAAGACATAGTATCTTCAAAGTACAATAAAGCAAAGCTCAATAAATTAGGTATGTCTCTACTTAGCAATAAAAGGAAGAAACCATTGAAACATGCAACAACTTGGATAGTTCTCAAGGACATTATGCTGAGTGAAAGAAAGTCCATCTCAAAAAGTCACCTACTTTATGATTCCATTTATACACAGGTATGCCTTGCTTTATTGTTCTTTGCAGATTTTGTGTTCTCATTAACAATGAAGCAAGACCATCCACCAGCAAAAAGATTACGACTGAAGGCTCAGATAATAATTATCATTTTTTTTAGCAATAAAGTATTTTTACATTAAGGTATATACATTATTTAGACATAATCCTGTTGCATGCTAAATAGAATACAGTATAGTGTGAACATAACTTTTACATGCAGTTGGAAACCGAAAAATTCATGTGACTCATTTTATTGAGATTATTTGTTTTATTATAGTTCCGACTGAATCTGCAATATCTCTGAGGTTTGTCTGTAACATTCTCAAAATGGTAAAATCATAAAGATGGGAAATAGATTCATGGTTTCCAAGTGTTAGGGATGGTGGAGGTAGGGTTGGATGTAATTACAAAATGGGTAGCATGAGGTATATCTTTGTGGTAAGGTAATGTTTCTATATATGTGTAGAGGTAGTTACAGGAATCCATATATGTGATCAGATGACATGGAACTATGTACACACATTATACCAATGTCAGTTTCCTGGGTTATTTTTTATTATAAAATAGTTATGTAAAATGGACTTTTCTCCATCTGGGAAAACTGGATGAAGTGCACAAACTACCTCTCTTTTATTTTTGCAACTTCTTATTAACCTACAATTACTTCAAAATAAATTTTTTTAAGTAATAAATTTTAATTAGTCACAAGAACTATGTTTCATATATGCATATAGAGAGATATTGATAGATAAATAGATAGATGCATACCTATAGGAAATATAATGTTTAATATTCTTTAAATAGCTGTATAACTGGATCAAAACTCATCAAAATCTTGAAAGCATGAAAGAAGTAATAAAGATTTCTATATATGACTGAGAAATATTTATATTGCATTTCTTTTAGAGGTGCCTTAAGCTGACTACTTTGAATGTATAGTTTTGAGGCTGCCAGAATATTACATAATATACCTGGTTCTCTCCATGGCGAAGAAAAAGGAAACTATCTCCCAAAGTATCTGCCATTCTGGGTGAAGAGTTTCCTCAGTTGGAGGTTCTGATTCATATGAACAAGTCTCACACACACACACACACACACACACACACACACACACACACTGGAATGAATGAATGAGAAAGTAAATCATAAAGGAACTAATATAAGAGATGAGTACATCTCCTTGGTTATCTATTCTCTATGATTGAATCCATTAAACTCTAAGAGAAATATCATAACCTTTCTTAGTGAAAGGTCAGGTCACTGGTCTATTTGAAGAACGGCCAATGAAATGTTCATCGCAATAGGCCACTAATATGAAATTATTTGTAAGATAAGTGATCACTGACCTCTCAGTATCTCTCTCTCTCTCTTCCCTTTCCTCCCTCTCTCTCATTTTGTCAGGATTTATAGCCAGTTGTTCACAAGGGAGGGTGGCCTGGGATCTCCCAAAGCGTGGATAATGTCTAAGTAAGGGGAGTCTTGTGGAGTCTGACACCAACTTCAGGTGGTTAAGGTGAGAATTGCATTGCAAAACCCCAGTTAGTATCAGACCAGTTGGACTGACATGGAACAACACTTCAAGCTACTGAACATTAAGTAAATTTCTTAAACTATCTGTGTCTAGATTCCCCATTTATAAAATGAGAAAAATAATACCACCTCTTCTGGTACTTGGGAAATTTAAATAAATCATATAAAGCATATAAATAGAGCATATAAAGCACAACAAACAACCAGTACCTAACTATAGTTGATTGATAAATTATCGTTATTATTATTCCTATATAATTTTATCATGGTGTAGCTATAACTTTGTATTCTTTATTAGTTTTCACCTTGAAAAGTAAAACAGTTTTTCTTATTGCTATATAATATTCATAATCCTTATTTAATGTCTGCATAATAATCTAGCAAGCTGAGACAGAGTGGTTTACACTTTAGCAGTACATACGATAAGCTTCTAAGATCAGATTACTTGGCCAAGGGATATAATTATGTTTACATATTAAAAACATAATGTCAGCTTGTTTTTCAAAAGCATAGTATTATTTTACAATCACCAGAAATATACACGTGTCATGTAGGGCGGCATGTGGGGTCTCTGGTCCCCCTCCATATCCCACTCAGGATGTGGTGAGGCTAAAAAGGAACACCCACGGAGCCATAGATAGGGGAGTCATACCACTATATTCTCGCCGGCGGCTGGGTTGGAGACACAGGAAACAGGATCCCCATGATCTGCAACCTTCCGTCCACATCTCTGCCAACCAACCAACCCCACTTGCCAACTGCCGCGCTATCTGCCATGTTAACTGCAATCCGCGCTTGCTAGCTCAGCCACCATCTTCTTGCTAGGCCCCATTTGCTGCTAGTGTAGCCACAGCAGTTATATTAGTAGCCAATGGCTCACTGATTACAGCTCATGGCCAACTAGCCACAGCTGATGGCTATTTACTACCTGATCTCGCACCTTTCCATGTGAGGCCAAGAGCCTGGAAACTTCACTCCTGACTCTGTCCCCACATTCCACCCCTACAGGGTCATGCCTCACAATCTATGTGACAAGCATCTTCTGTGAGAGGCCCAGTGCGAGGAGCCTGGAGGTGAATGCAATGTCCTGGATACAGGCAGGCTCTCTGTGCACAGCCAGGGTTTCTCAGGGCACCACCAGTTCTTCTGGAACAGCCAGACTTCCTGGGCTTCTTACGGTACCACCAGTCTCCCTGGGCACAGCCAGCGTTCTCAGGGCACTGCCACTCTCTCTGGGCCTCTCAGGGCACCGTGCTGCAACAACAGCGACTCACAGTCAAGGTGCTTATATATTCTTGATGGCGGCCAGTCAAGACACAAAAGCAAACATCCGCCAGTTCCGCTACATGGTGGCACGTTCCCAAGCAAACAGTCAAGAGGTCCATTAAATTAGCAATAGAATGCAATTCCCCATAGTCCATAGTCATTCGCCAGGACTGTCGTAGGGGTGAGGGACGACCTTGACCTCACCCTCATCTCCCACGGAGGACTCAGCAAGCGTTTCCTCCTGGGACTACAGTCCTGCATCCGGGCTGCCTCAGCAAGCACTTCCCAGCCCATAGGGCCGCAACGACCTTCCCTTTCTCCGGCCTATGCTGGCTGGGGAATCGTCCATGTCTTCCCACCCCTCCACGGGGGTCCAGCTCTCCAGTAGCTGCTCCTCCTGGTCTTCCTGAGACTGAGTGTTCATACGCACAAACTGCTCCGCCGCCCTTCGGGGAGCTTTGGCCGGCACCGTACCCTGCTCGCTGTGCCATTTTTCATGCAGGGTGGCATGCGGGGTCTTTGGTCCTGCACCCCACATACTAATGTAGGATATGGTGAGGCCAAAAAGGAACACCAACGGAACCATAGACAGGGAGTCAGACCACTACAGTCTCGCTGGCAGCTGGGTTGGAGACACAGGAAACAGGATCCCCATGATCTGCAACCCGCCGTCCACTTCTCTGGCAACCAACCAACCCCACTTGCTGACTGCAATCTGCCATGCTAACTGCAATCTGTGCTTGCTAGCTCATCCACCATCTTCTTGCTAGCCCCCATTTGCTGCTAGCCTAGCCACAGCAGTTATATTAGTGGCCAATGGCTCACTGGTTACAGCTGACGGCCAACTAGCCACAGCTGATGGCCATCCAATCACAGTTGATGGCCATTTACTACCTGAGCCAGCACCTTTCCACGTGAGGCCGAGAGCCTGGAAACTGCACTCCTGGCTCTGTCCCCACAACATGAATGCATGTTTTCACCACAATTTAACAATGGGTATTACCAGTATTTTAATATATTTATTTTATATGTGTAAAATGGTGTGTTTTTGTTGTATTAATGTACTTTTTTTACATTCTTTTGAACACAAGTGAAGTTAAATATTTTTTTTTTCCACTTAAGGAAAAAGCATCGCCTCTTTTACATTAGTTCTTTCAGATACCTCTTGAGTATCTATTGCTATTTTTATGTGTTTTAGCAATTTGATGTATTCGTCATTGAATGAGGATATCAATCTACTCTTTTTATAGCAATTTTAAAAATCACCTATACATCATTAGGAATATCTGCACCAGCACTCTCTTGGTTTTAAGGAAAAGGAATCCTCACACTCGTGTTTTAGTAGAGGACGTTTGGAAGGATATAGAGGAAAATCATGAAAAGGAAGCACAGAGAAAAATATTGGGTCTCACAAAGCCTAAAAAGTGATCTGTTTTGTTCTCATCTTGCTAAGCCTCTGGTGCTGGCTCTGCTTCTCTCTTCAAGTCACTTTCATTCTTCATGCTCTCTATAAACTTGTCCACACTGGTGAACATGGACAATTCTGGCTGCCTCCCAGTTTTGGTGACAAGTCCAGGGAATCTCACAGACTGAGAACCATCATAAGCTAACTGAGTCTCTGTGCTTATATTCCAAATCAGATTAGACCATTTTCACTAAAATATCAACACTGGTTGCACCAACTGTGTCCAGGGCTGTGAAGTCATGCATTATTTGGAACTGGCCTCCTTTAAGCCATTGACGGGGAGGTTTTTCTAAGAAAAGGGTGTGGAATTGGCTAAGAAAATGATTGGCCTGTGTAGTACAGGGTACTATGGAGAATGCTGATTTTCATAGGTGTCTGGAGTTAGCCAAATGGCAAAGTTTCAGGGCATAATCCCTAAGACTACCCTCACTTCTGATACAACTACAAGTTCTCAAACCAACTTCAGGTTTGTTAACTTACTAGAAGGATTTACATAACTCACTGTGATTTATTAAAATAATAGTTATTGCTAATTAGAGTGAGGGACAGAGTACAGATCAAAATAAGCCTATTGAAGAGATGCATAGGAAAGAGTATAGGAAGAGTCCAAATCAAAATTACCCATCGTCCTGTCCTGTCAAGTCAGGATGTGTTATGCTCCCAGCATGGATATGTGAAAATATAGAGTATTATCAACCAGAGAAGTTCACCTGAGCTTCCGTGTCCAGAGCTTTTATTAGGGATTCATTACACAGGCATGATTGATTGATTGATTGGTTGGTTGACTAATTGATTGAATGCCACGGGGTTGAACTCAGTCTCCAGGATGACTAAATCACTTGCTTGGTCTATATGGCATGGCCAGTCCCATACCAAAACTGATGTGTGGTCAGTTCCACCACAAGACTATACAGGTGTGGCAATTCTGCACCCTGTATCACATTGTTACTAGCTGACTAGCTCAAGGCTTCTAAGCAAACAAGAATTACCTCCCAGGAGCCAAAGGCAAAGCCTAAGTCTTCTCTTTGGGTAAATTTAATTCTTCATTACACAACATGAAATATTTTAAAACAGGAAATTAATGATAAAATTAAGCCAACATTTATATAAATATACTATTCATATTATTTCACTTTATCCCCACATTAAAATAAATAATTTTTCTATAATACAAATAAATAAAATGAAGGTCATAGAGGTTCAATAATTGGCCCACAGTCACGTAGCTAGCCAAAATGGGATTCAAACTCCAGTTTTTCAGTCTCCCAATCTAGTTATTTTCCCTTTCTACAGTCCAACCTTTGACAACAACCAGACTTAGGGATTCAAGGGCGTCAATATGCCCTGTTGTGTCACAGTGTAGGTGCGAAAGGGTCACTTAACCCCAATTTAATGCCATCGCCTTCAGCATCTCCCATCTCACATTTCCTTGGAAGTGAATAGCCAGAGAGCCAAGCAAATGTTTTAAGTTAACCAGGGGCAAAAATTAAAAAATGGTCCTTACTCAAAACAGCACAAAATCACTTCTGCTGACACTCCAGAAAATACTCACAAAAAGGCAAATACCTAAAATTTACAGGTGAAATTCCTTTTATTATTCTAGATGTTACACTTTTTAAAAAAAGAGATTTCTGTTGCTATGATTATACGTCCATGGGAGTTAATGCATGCTGCGAATGGGGGAAGAAAAATTAAGTGACTATTTAAGTTGTTCAAGGGGAAACGTAAGTAAAAACAACTTCAAGTATTGTGCGCATTGATTTTTCCACAATATAAAAAACCTGTGACAAGTTTAACTTGTTTCAATGAGTACTATTTTGAAATTCATAGATCAGTTTTTTGACTCACAGTGTGAAGAATATTCTAACATGCTGTCCACATGCTGATTTAAAATAAAGGTTTCTGGAATAACATACAATTAAATAAATTTAGTTCACAGTATTTTGATGAATACATATTCAGATCAATCTGCATAATACTCAAACCCTAATATCATCCTATATGAGATCAAGAACTTTCAATTCCCCATCTGAGTAAACACCAATTTGCATTTGTGATTAAAGGTTATGAGGATATTTAACATTAAGCTGGCTTTTTCCTTCCACTCATCACTTCCTCCCACTTACCTATATACAGGTAAGAACTAAAAGTTAGCTCTATTTAGGGAAGTACATCAGCAATTTTTAAAAAAATCATAATTGAAAGTCAAATATAAACACATTTAATCATTATTATTTTTATCGGAGTCTTTCCAGTCCTCCTGGCCTGTGTAAATGAGGTCTTACAGGGAGACTGAACAACTTCAGCATTATGATCATTGCAGCCTTATTGAAATCCAGCAGCCAAAGCTATAATGATGCAGAAACAGATGCCAAAAGTAAGGCTTTCCAAGCTTCTGGCAGTCAAAAAGTATTCTCTCTCTACTCTGTCAGCTAATTAAACCCCCAGTTTAACCAGCGCCAATTTTATTAGACATTTTTTTTTTTCCATATACTTTTTAAAACCCAGGCTAAAAACCTTAAATGTAATGCACGGTGTAAACTCCAAGTTTATCGAAGAGGAAGCCCCAGTTTACTTCCAGCTATCAATAATTGAAAACCTGCCTCAAGATGTAAAACGAATGGACGTGGCCACATAACATCTCTCTTCAGCCAAGATGAGACCACTCAAAGAAACCTTCATCAAAAGAAAACAAATTCTTAGAAAGCTTTCCCACTTTGACCATTTTATTCACTATAATTAAGACTCATCATTTAGCTATGTTTTTCCTTAATGCTTATTCCAAGAAAGAAATTGTTTGAATTACAAATTCCAAAATTAATGGGAGAGAAAAACTGGAAAAGATTAGTGTCTCCACAAAAACAGTGTGCCAACTTACTTAGGTAGTGACATATGGCCCACAAGTTACACTCCAGACATGAAAGAGAAACATGAAAAACTTCAGCAAATAAATAAAAAAGGAAAAACTTATAGCAAATAAACTGAAAAAAGAAGATTATGTTTCTTGGTTCTCTTGTGGCGGCACTATTGAATTGAGTAAGTTGACACAGACATTCAATTAATTTAAATGTTTCTAAAGCACAACTAACACACTGGGTGGTTTCTGGAAGAAATGGAAAGGCCAAGTTAAAAAAACAATTATCTGGGTGTATGCTAAAATTCTGCAGAGCTTAATGTTTCTCTCCTGTGAGAGATTCATCCATTTAAAAAGAAAATTAAAAAAAAAAAAAAGGAAAGCATGTCAGTGAACTGATTAGAAAAGAAGAAGAATGATATTTTTCTCTCTGTGTTTTAAAGTTGATTTTTTTTTCTTAAGTTGACCCAACGGAGTAAAATGAGGGCCACCGAAATGTTTCAGTAACACACACACTCTACAGCAATGTTTCTTCTTTTAAAATTTGAATCCTTCCGTTGGTAAACAAAAATCTTGTGCTCCTGTTTAAGGAAACACTAACTGCTTCTATAACAGATCAAACCCCAGATCTCAGTGGTTTAAGACAGACAAGTTTACTCCTTGTATTGTTACAACAATGCCGATGTTAAAATCTGTGTGTATTTGGAGGTGGGTGGATTCCCCCGATGGGTGGCTCTCCTCAGGGACTCAAATCCTTCCCTCTTTTGCATTTGGACACCTTCAACAAAGAGTCTAAGGATGCTGTGGAGATCAGCTTCATTTAAGCCAGATGGAAGAGGAAAAGAACATGGAGGACCAAGAAGGCAGGTTATCACAGACAGATCTGGAAGGACACACATTATTTTTACCCACACTTCATTGACATGAACACTATCACTTAATGCCATTTAATGAGATGGTAGATGGGAAATGTAGTCTAGTTGGATACTAAGGAAGAAAAGGAAATGAGCTGGGTAAGCATTTATTAGTCTTTGCCACATTTCCCAACAAAATCCTGATAAATCCTCATAGAAGATGCCACTTATAAGGCTCATGTCTTAGAAACTATGTACTATGTCTCTATCAGCCAAGAAGATCCCTGCATTCATGCAACATGTATTTACTGAGTGCCAGCTATGGGCCAGAAGCAATTTAAGTAAGAAGATATACTAATGAAAGAAAAAAATCCCTTCCTGCAGGGAGATTGTATTTTAATGGAGAATGATAAGATAATAAACAAAATAAATCCGTAAATTTTATAGTATATTAGAAGTGATTAGGACTAGGAATGAAAAAACGAGGAGAGAGAAGAGGCAAAGAATTTTAATACATGGATGAAGGGGTTATAATTTTAAGTATGGGGGTCATGAATCAAAAGGAAGTGATGATGTGTAACTTGAGAAAACGTAGTCAAGCATTGATTAGGTAGTTTGTATTTAAATTTTTCCTAATACAATTTTATGCAATCCTGAACGTGGCTTATCAAAATATAACCACTTTCCTGGGATTCTGACACTCTTTTCTCCTGCATCAATCTAAATGATAATCCACTGTCCTATAAAATAAATATAAAGTGCTTATCATTCCATCTGTACAAACCAAGATAGCTTTTATTATTATTATTATTATTCATAAAAAATACCTTGGATTTCTTATACTCCAATTGAATCCTTTGATACATCAAGGTACTCAAGTTAAGGGAAGTTAAGTGTCTCGATCAATGAGACTATATAAATGGCAGAGCAAGAACAAGAATCCATTTAAGCCAAATGATTTTTGAGAGATAATTTCATGTATGTAGGGGCTTACAAGTACCAAAAAACCTGTGGCCTTTAAATACTTTTACAATGACCCAGGGTAGTCATCTTACATAGAACTGGCTCAACAAAGAGTTGTCAAGGCAGCAAGGAAAGAACTGAAATGAACTTATCAGAGTCCGCTAACCTAAATCCTTGCTTTTCTGTCTACCCCCGGTCATGTGCGCAGCTGCCCAAATCAGCTGTGCCCCTTTTTGAACATTTGGTTCTCCAGAGATTTCAGACCAATTTATGCCCAGTGGATTTTCCTAACTCAGCATGCCACAGTATTCCATCTCTGCTAAGCTTCATTGAGGTTGGTGTCGTGGAACTAAAGGTTAAGACAATAATCACTAATGGAGAGAATTAACCACTGGTAGTATAACCTACCTTGACAGGATTTATAATGTGTTTACATTGAAGTGCTTTCTAAGAGATGGTTTCTTTCTTCTAAATTCCCTCAAGGAGACGCACTGAATCTCCAAAAAAGCACAGATCCCCACATCCCAACTCAGCCATCTGCACGGAGAATGGACGGGGCCAACTGAGCTCACTGGACCCCACATGATATGGACATTGTTGCTGTTCACCATATGATTTTGAGAATAAGTTCTTTTCTCTAAAAATCTGTTCCTTCCTTGGTACTCCAATTCTATTTACTAAATAACTGCCTCTCTTGGTTTCCTGGGCTCAAAATCCAGCCTGTGTCAGAGTTTCTCAAAGACTAAGGTCTTGCTTCCCTCTCAACTGTCCTCCTAGGAAAAAGATTCCGCTCCTGAAAAGTAATCCAGTGTTTAAAAGTCTCTATTTACCCGAGGCCTCATGAACTTGGGTCACATATATCATCTTGCCAGACTACCCACCAGCTGAAGTCTCCTATGAGGGGCTCTCGAAGCCTTCCTGAGGAGCAAACATCTGCCTGTGTGGCTATCTGTTGACATCATCTCCAGGAATCAAACTCTTCCTGCCTGGTGATGCACTTTCCTATAACTTAACACGTGACACATGAGCAGTCAGGTTTCGGGATCCCTGGACATCTAGAATGGCCGACTGCAGTTTCCTGAGCAGTAGCCTGCCAAAGGAGCAGCTAGCTGTCTGTCATCTTACAGAGGTGAGAGGGAGCTGTGGGTCATCTGGAGCTGAACTGGCTAATAGCTATGTGCATCGACTGAAATTTAAATGAATTCGAGTTAAATAACATTTAAATTCTTCAGGTGCACTAACCACATTTCAAGTTGTCAGTGCCACATATGTTTAGTGGCTACGATATTGGACAGCACAGAGAATATTTCCATGATCACTGAAAATTATTAGACAATGCTGATCAAGAGCTTGGGGAAAAATGTCAAAGGACAGGATTTGGCCAAAAGGAGTCAGTCCTGATTCATTCATGCAACTGAAAATGTATACCGAACTAATCCTATGCTGACCCTACCCCTAATGGAACAAATATTCCAAAGGGATTAGAATATGGTTGAAAGATATAGATAAGTAAAGGGAGGGATTGTTGTCTCTTTTACTCACTGATAAATACAAGAATTTAAGACAGTGACTGGTGCATTGTAGAAGCACAGCAAATACATATTGAATAAATGAACAGATATACATGGTCTGGTTAATTATAAGGGGATCGTCACAGAGGAATAGGAATAATTCTCTAGGCTCCATTATAAGCCAGATTAAATAACTTACTGAGCATTGCAATCCTTTTTCTATGGCCACCAATTTTCTAGTCACTAATTCCATATCTTGGGCCCATTAACACCAAGAAAGGGTGAATAGACAGACAGGGCTACTGTGGCTCCAAAAATAGATTAGTCACATTGTAGTTGAATAAACTAGCACACATAATGAGAAATCAGTCCCTTGTGAGTCTGGTTAGGGTGAATACCTTTTCAAGGCTGATGTTCTCTGGAAAAGCAAACAAAAAATGTTTGTATACAAAACAAACGGAGACTCAAAGCTTAGGCCAAATTGTTGTGGCCACACCTAAGCAGTCAAACACTTGACTACTCTATTTAACATTACTTAACAGTATTAGTGTTTATTTGTCCCTAAGCTTATAGCATAAGTGAGCTTTCATACAGTCCCCCCCGATCACCCTGAATTTTACATACAAAATTGAGTCGTGCTTCTTCCAAGCTCTGTCCCAACCATGCTTTCTTTCTCAGTTGGCCTGGTACAATCTGATGGAGGAAATAGACTGGGGAATATCAAGGAGAAGAGGGCACAAACTAGTCAAAATGTTAGCGTTAGGAATCTCCCAAGTCAGAGGAAGAGACTAGTATCTGGGGAGAAGGGAAAGTACAGCTTGGGAATTATATTTAGGTATTTATCATTGAGACTGGATCTGTATTTGGAATGTAAAATGGAGTATTTCTCCTAACGTCTGAATAATTCAGTCTAAAAGAAGTTTATTTTCACTGTGCATACCTAGATAACTAAAACTTCAGAAGCCTATTTACATACTGCTCTTATGCCCTTTCCCACACTTTTCTATACATAAATTTTTTAAATGGGAGGGAAGTATATTTACTCACATACTCGCCTAGGTCTATCTGTAAAAGTCATATTTGAAGGGGATATGTAGACTAGAATGGAAGAAATGATGTCTCCTAAAACCTAGTAGACCACAGAAATCAATCTTGAAGTTTGGTGACATGGAAGATGTCAGAGCTGATCTCCCTCACACACTAAATGCAGGTCCCGTCAGCTTTATGAATAATCTTTTATCCTGGGATCTTTAAATGAAAAGCTCAGGTCCTTTTAGGAAGAATGAATGTTTGATAAAGCTACTTGGAATTCTTCTTAGAAATGATCAAAGAATACTCACATATATAAAAGTATGCCTGATTTGTAGTCTTAATCCTAACACTAACTACTATAGATGGATTATTTACTTCTATTGGTCTCCCAAGTGTGGTCTTTTATATTGTTTTTTACAAATGATATTGAAGGTTGGAGGTGAGTCAGTGTTAGATTTGATGAAGAGAGAGAGCAAGAAAGAGAGAGAGGGAGGGAGAAAGAAGATATCACTAAGTGTCAAAACATTATATAAATAATGTGAACACTTCTTCTGAATCCTTGCTGTATTTATGTCTGGTCAAACAAGAAAAATAAACACGCCATTCCAACGTTTTTATTCAGTAGATCAATTTTTCATCCTCAATCAATTTGACACCATCTTTGGAAAATGCTTGTAGTAGGCACTTTGATTTCCTTTGGTTACACAAGGGTTTAAAGTCCTCCAACAAATGAACACACAAAATGTCAAAATGATGTTATAGCAGCAGCACGTATAAGCCAAGCAGCATCAGATGTGCTTTTGAATTTGTGGCCCTAATTCAACCCGATGTGCGTGGGAGGCCTGACTGATCCAGGGCTCCATAAGGAATTCTGACAACATGTCTTTTGCTTTGTATTGTGCATGCTGCAATTCCTGTGTGTATCTGAGTTCGCACTGAAGCAATAGCTTCTATTTCCAAAGCACTTTAAAATCATTAATGATTTAAGCCGTACAACATCCCTCCAAGGGAAGGCAGTAGCAAAACACCACAAGCACAGATGAAGAAAGAAGAGGAAGATGTTAATGATGTGGTAGAAATTGCAAAGAGAAAAGGCAATATTAAAGCAAGAGACTTCCACTCTTCATACAGACAGATCAAGATGAGAGAGTATTTCCCAAATGAGGTCACATCTACTTCCTCACCACCAATAAAGTGAATCCCTCCAAAAACTTCCCTCCCTCTCTCCACTCTTTCTTGCTGCCTCCTTAATCTCTTTAATATCTAAAGTCACATCTTCTCTATGTTAAAGTGATTCTGTCCTTTGCTATTTGCAACTCAGTCATGTATTCTTGGCTGTAGTCTAATAGAAATTAATAAAAGACCCTCCCTAAGCAAGGGGAAAGACCAGAAATATTTAAACTATACCAACTGGCTTGTCCAATCACATACCGTTTTGTTCCTGAATTTAAAGTTTTCGCAGATCCCTTGATGTTCACCCATAGATTCCCTGGGACTCAGGTTCCTACTATAAGAATGCTAACTGTTCCCCAGGGGCTCCATTCCCAATGCCACACCCCCAAGCTCTACTCCAGGATCTGATGGACCCTGGTCACAGACACTTAACAAATCCTAAATTAAGAAATCCTGCTTAAAAATCAGATACCAGAAGAGAAGCAAAATGAGGTTGAATGTGTACTCATATTAGGGAAAAGGTTGTCTGGAGCATAGCAAGAGTGGAAAGGAAGAGAAAACTGAAAGTTCATGGATAATCTGAAAAAAATAATGGTTCAAAATTTTGAACTTCATTCAGTAGGAAATGAGGAGCCAATGATAGTTCTCTTGGCTTATGTGTTACCCATTTTTCAGATTTTCCTGGAACCAAAATGTTACTTTGTTACTTCTTGGTCTCCTTTTCTGGCTGCTCCTGCTTTTTCCAACTTTTAAAATTTGCAGGTCCTTGGGGACTACTCCTAGGCCCTCCCTCTGCTTTGCTCTCTGTATATCACTTCCTCAAGGGAGTTCACTCATCTCCACAGCTTAAATAACTTCTATGCTTGCAGCTCTCAATTTTTTTTTTTTTTAATTTCTAGCTGTGACTGTTACATTATGTGTCAATTTCACTGAGCCACTGAGTACCCAGAAAATGATCAAATGTTATTCTAGGTGTGACTATGTGGACATTTCCAAATGAGATTAGCATTTGAGCAAGTTTGGCAGAATGAGTAAAATAGATTGCCCTAAGCAATGTGAGTGTCATCCCTTCAGTTGAGGGTCTATATAGAACAAAAAGGCTGAATGAGAGACAATCCCCCCTGCCTGCCTGCCTTCGAATTGGAACGTCCCTTTTTTTCTGCCTTCAGACTCGAACTGAAACATTGGTTGATTTGGGGTTTTGAACTTGCTGGCTTTCAGACTGAAGTACACCTCAGCTCTCTTTGTTCTCAGGCCTTCATGCTGGGACTGAAAATACACAAGTAGTTCTCCTGGGTCTCCAGATTGCCAACTGCAGATCTTAAGTTGTGTTAACCTCCAGAATCATGTGAGCCCATACCTTATAATAAATACTTTTTTTTTCTCTCTCTCTCTCTCTCGATATAGACAAAAAGATATATATCCTATTGGTTCCATTTCTCTAGAGAACTCTGACAATATAATGCATTAGTCCTTTTCTAAAGCTCTAGAACCTACAGTAGTCTACTTGACATAATTAAATTCATCAACCAGGTTACTCAAGTCAGGAACCTGGGAAATGTCTTCAATTTCTCCAAACATTCAAATTTCTCCAAATACTCGGGGGGTGGGGGGGGCGGAGAAGAAATCCTGCTCTGATTTCTGGAATTCATTTGCCTAGTTTTATCTGTGCTACTTGCTTGGGTCTGCACACACACACACACACACACACACACACACACACACACACAAAATGTATTTCTAAAAGGCTATATGTTCACCATCATTTTATAAATTATGACATGTTTCTATTGATTTACATTATAGTGCGATAGATTTTTTTACCTTCAGGATAGTGGTATATCAAACTGTCAATCACTCTTAATGCCTTAATTTTAAATGCATTTACTGTTCTCCCTTCCCTTTGTTTTTTTTTCCTCAGAAAGTATCTACCAATCACTATTAGAGGAGCCTGAAATGCATAGAGTTTTAGAGGTGTATGCTTTTGTATACTTAAGAAATGTTTTTGTAAAGTGAATAAGTCCTTAATTCATCTTCTAGATTTGCTGCCAACATTTTTCTTAATGGATGTCAAAGCCATTATTAAATAGAAAGAATTTTCAAAGACGGCTTCAGGGCAATGCTTTACTGATAGTGAAGTCTAGGTGCATAAAACTCTCTGGACATTTCTTACAATCTTCCTTTTGTTGCACTTGAGTACAATTTCTCATGGGGTAGTCTTGGATTCATCAGAGTCATAACATATTAAGGTAATTTATTAGATGTTATAATATTAACTTGGTATAAGTTCATGGATTTTTACTATTTAATATAACATGAATTGATGGCATTAACAAGAATAGAACTTTGCTTAAATGTTTAGTGAGTAGCATTAACAAGAAAAGGTTACTAAAGAGCAAATTGCACAATCAAAATATGCAAACTGCTTGTCAATCCTTTCATGTCCTAAAGAAAATCCAAAGGATCTGAGGGTGGATGTAGATATGCTTTTGTGGGCAGTGCTTTGTGCAGTGAGTGGGGTGTAATGTCCCTTTATACATCATTCTAAAAGGAAACAAGTACCCCTCAATAAAAAAAAAAAAATCAGTAAGTAATCAGTCATGCCAACGCTCTACTCAAAATAATTTTGGTATGTTTGCTACAAGGTGGGAACATAACATGATTATAATTTAATGGATAGGAAGTCTAAACAACTATTTTGAAGAAAGACCATGTGAACAAAAAGAGCATGGAGGGGAAAAAAAATGCATGTGTTGGGGTTGGATAGTCACAGAGCCAGGATTGGTAGCTCTTATTCAGCAATGATCAGGGAGATGACACTGAATTGAAGAAAGAATGCGAAAAGCCAGTCTAGAAAAGTATGTTCTATTGTGAGGCAAGGAAGGTTAGTCTGAAAGAAAAAGCTCCCGGGCACTTGACTCTGTTTTCACTATCTCCAAGTCATCTTCTGTTGCTAAATCATCTCTCCCAGTGTCCTGACCAGGAAACCCAGGCAGAGTACTGTTTTAGACTCATCAAAATTCAATATAGCGACATGAGTTGAGTTTATCAAAAGGAGAGGTAAAAAGAAAAGTTGACATAGAGGATAAAGAAAATTTGAGGGCCTTGAGAAAAAAGAAATTCCTAACCACATATCCTGGTTATTTTACTAAAATAATGGGAACCAGTGAAGCTATACTAGCTTTCCTACATGACTTATTTTTCTCTGTAACTATAAGACTAGGAAATGCAGGTCAATAATCCACTCACTACTGCATTATTAAAACTACACTGTAATGGAACAGAAATATAATGAGACATATTTTTTTTTGGGGGGGCGGGGGTCAGGAGCTTATAAATTTAAGCCAATAGCATG
Source organism: Rhinolophus ferrumequinum (assembly GCF_004115265.2). NCBI lineage: Eukaryota > Metazoa > Chordata > Mammalia > Chiroptera > Rhinolophidae > Rhinolophus > Rhinolophus ferrumequinum. The sequence goes on along the minus strand of NC_046306.1, from coordinate 35,725,652 downwards.
AAGCTATATTCTTACTTTCAGCATTGCCAGCATAAGTACAATGAACAAGCTTTAGATCAGAAAATAAACATTTCCAATTAATTTTTCTAAGTGTTTCATAACTGAAACTGGTTCAAATAATATACAAATTCACTGATAAGTACAAGATAAGTTATTACAGAAATATTTTTTCAGTCATATTCAAATCCCTAGTCATGCTGGGCTTCTAGCGCTAGGAACAGTTTTGCAACAGGTTTTCCATCTGCCCTGCAGTTGGCAAACAGCCAGCATCCAGGACAATCAATAGTATGTGGGGTTTATGATTTATCAGTGAATGAATAATATATCTTGTTGTTTGGGGTTTTGTTGATTGATTTCTTAAAGTGCAAATTGCCAAAGCTACAATCCACCTGCCAATACTCTCATCTTTGCCAGATTATTTTAAAAACATAACCTGGACATCAGGATACACACAACCCAACACCTCACCTGTGACAGATAAAACTATTGTCACCATACACTCAGGGACTTAGTAGCTGAATAAGGTTTTCAGATGTTATCTCTCTATCTATAAATATATATATGCATACATACAAGTACACACACACACACACACACACACTTGAAATAATTCCTTTGAGTTTCTAAACACAGTGATTATTCCTTATTACAATATCTTTCCTACTAATGCCATATATGCTAGAGGCCAAATAAAATAGATTAAATATGTTTACTTGAAAGAGCCAATAAAGGTTGTTGTTGATATTAAAAAACTTTGGTGACAGCAGGGTGAAAAGCTCCAAATATACAGAGTTTACAATTCTAAAGGGTATCATCTAAACAGTTAAAAATTTGCTTATAAATTGAAAAATTAAAATCATACTTTAAAATGAACCATAATGCTTGTGTTTACAATAAGAGTTTGAAAAAAGTGGGGTGAGCATACTTGTATAATGCACCATTTGGCAGAGTGATTAAGAACTGAAATTTTGTAAGATGGCCCTTTGTGTTCATAATCCAGGTTCCACTGAATATTAAAAGACTTCAGGCAAATAACTTAATCTCCCTATGCCTTGGTTTTCTCACCTGCAAAATGGGAATGATAGTAATAATAATAACAATATCTCATGGAGTTATTCTAAAAATTAAATGAAATAACACAAAGTCCTTTAAAAAAGTGCCTGACACACATTAAATCTCTGATAAATGTCAGTTGTTCTTATTACCACCTGGCACTTGGGTTTGCAATTCTCATAAGCTCCCCTGAGCTTGATGGATAACTAGACTTAAGGAGAAAAAAAAAGAATCTCGGGCCTTTTGAAAAGGACTGATTGTGAGTCAGCCATCGCAGCAGAGCACTTTGAAGTGAAGGCTTTGGGGAAGTAACAAGCAGCAAACCTCAGATTTGGCTAGACCCTTCAGGAAAGATACTCATTGATATACAAAGGTAAAACGTGGTTAAAAATCTGGATACAAAAATTTGAATGAATAAATACAAAATAGGGTATTTTCAAGCAATGTCTTGTAAGTCATAATGGGTAGAATCAAAATTATACTGCAATATTATGGCTTATTGGAAGGAGTCAGACATAAAATGGAAGGATTTTATGTCTATGTGTAGATCGAAGAAGAAAGAGAGGCAGATAGGGAGAAAGAAGTCCTGCTGGGATAAATATCTTAGCTAGTCTGAGTGAAAGATTGTTCCTAGTATATTTTGGAAAGTACTTCAAAGCCACTGAAGAGTCTTCAGTATTATTTAATGGCTTTATGACCTCCTTAGTCGAAAACGGCACAACATTGATAGGATGTTTAAGGGAATAAAGTTCTGGGGCAAAAATATTATGGATGTTTCAGAAAGAAGGAACAAGTGAGAAAACTAAATTAAAGACAAGGGCGGAGAAAAATAGAGCTGTGTTCCATTGCAATTCTCTGACTCAAGGGAATAGCTTTCTTATTTCCTTAAGCTCTCTCAATGTGGTTATTGCGAAAGAACACACACACGCGCGCGCGCACACACACACACACACACACACACACACACCATACCACACCACACAATATGTTGACAAGTTATCAAAGCCAAAAGATTTGTTGAAAATCAACTTTTAAATGCAGCAGTGCTGAGGTTAAAAGGAGAAAATGAATGTACAAGAGAAAGTGTTAAGCTGAAAGGGAGGTGCCACTCTGACAACTGAGACCTCAATGCAACGCAGAAGCTCAGAGCTTGCGCAGGTCCAACTGAAATGCACAGAAGTAAATGTTTAGTTTTGAAGAGCAAGACTTTTGAAATGTCATTGAATTATTTCTAGAAGTGCTAAAAAGAAAAACACATAAACACATTGTAGGGGCAGAGGGCAGCCTAGAGACAATACCATTAAAAAAACAAAAATAAAAACAAAAGCAAACAAACAAACAAAAAAACCTATCCTGCCCTATGTGACAGTGATGCAAAAAGAGATGAGAGGTGCAGGAGGAATAAGATCAAAGAGATAATACAAAATTACCTAAACTCTGTGAAAGGCCTTAAAAGGAAAACACATCTACAACAAACACAAGATAAACTCCACATCATTTTTGTTTCGTTTTGGTTAAAAATTTATGGTTACTGAGATTGGGAAGATGGTAGAATAGGTAAATGCTATGTCTGCATTCTCCCACGATCACATTAAAATTACAGAACAACCAAACTCAAGAATCATCTGAGGGGCGGTCTGTTGGCTCAGTGGTTAGAGCACAGTGCTTGTAACACCAGGGTCACCGGTTGGATTCCCACATGGACCAGTGAGCTGCGCTTTCCACAACTAGATTGAAAAGAAATAAACCAACAAACAAACAAAAAACGACTTGGAGCTGAGTTGTGCCCCACAATTAGATTGAAAAGAACAACTTGACATGAAGCTCATGAGTCCTAGAAAGACACACTGTTCCCCAATAACCCCCAATAAAAAATAAAAAGAAAATAAAAAAATAAACACAATCATCTGATACTAGCTGAACAGAACCAATATAACTAAAGATAAAAAGAGACCAAATCGAGACTGTTAGAAGTGGACATGCACAATGGGCTAACCCCAAACCCACAGGTAGTGGTTGAGTACCAGGAGGGACACTTCAGTGGTGCATGTCACCCCAAAAAGTGAGGGGTCCCAGACCCACACAGGGCTCCCCAGCCCAGGTGTCCTGTGCGAGAAAGAGGAGTCGCCACAACTTTTGGCAGTGAAAATTAGTGAGGATTCTATCCATTTTTCCTGGTGTGATGGAAGAAAGCTAGAAACTCAGATGTCCTCTTAAAGGGCCAATGCACAGATTCACTTGCTTACAAGCATCCAGCGGAGAGATAGCAACTCGAGAGGTGCCAGAGTCATACAGGGAAAACTGAGTTATGTGGCTTCAAGATGAAAGCTAGAGGGAGAGCCTTCATTATCCCTGTGTGGAGCGCACCTCACGTGTAACTTACAGAAGGGCATCATCTTTTCAGTGTTGAACATACCCCCTCAGGGCCAAATTCTACCCAGCAAAGCTATCATTTAGAATTGAAGGACAGAAAAAGACTTTCCCAGAAAAGAAAAAGCTAAAGGAGTTCATCACCGCCAAACAAGTATTACAAGGAATCTTAGAGGGACTTCTTTAAGACTGGGGGGAAAAAAGAAAAGAAAAGAAAAGAAAAAAAAATATATATATATATTATATATATATATTATATATATATATATATAATATATATATGAATAATAAAATGACAATAACTACTTACCTATCAACAATTACTTTCAATGTAAATGGTTTTAATGCTCCAATCAGAAGACAGGGGCCTTAATGGATAAGAAAAAAAGACCCTTACATATGCTGCCTACAAGAAAAACACTTCAGATCAAAAAACACATACAGACTGAAAGTAAAGTGATAGAAAAAGATATTTCATGAATATGGAAACAAACAATAAAAAATGCTGGGGTAGCAATACTTATATACCAGACAAAATAGACTTTAAAACAAAGACTATAACAAGAGACAAAGAAGGACCTAGTAATCCCACTTCTGGATATTCATCTGCAGAAACCCAACATGCTACTTTGAGGGGACACGTTCATCCATATGCTCATTACACCATTATTTACAAGAGCCAAAAGATGAAGGAAACCTGGGTGAATGAATAAAGAAGAGGTGGTACATACATACAATGGAATATTACTCGGCCATAAAAAAAGAAATTTTTCCATCTGTGACAACATGGATGAACCTAGAGGGTACTGTGCTGAGTGTAGTAAGTCATACAGAGAAAGACAAATGTCATATGATTTCACTTGGAATCTAAGGAACAAACAAACAAACAAAATTGAAACAAATTCATAGACACAGAGAACATTTTGATGTTTGGCAGATGGGAGGGGGGTTTGGGGATGGGTAAAAGAAGAAGGGATTAGTAAGTACAAATTAGTTGTTACACAGCAGTCATAGGGACGTAGAGTAGCATAAGGAATATAATCAATAATATTGTAATAACTATGTATCGTGTCAGATGCGTACTAGATCTATTGAGGTGATGAAAGGGGAGTTGGGGGCAGGGTGAAAAAGGTGAAGAAATTAAGAAATACAAATTGTTACAAGATAGTGATGGGGATGTAAAGTACAGGGGATATAATCAGTAATCTGTTAATAACTATGTACAGTGCCAGGTGGGTACTAGTCAGGGAGATCACTTCCTAAATTATATACATGTCTAACCACTGTGCTGTAAACCTGAAACTAATATAAAATAACATTGAACGTCAACTCTAATTGAAGAATTAAAAAGGAGGGGAGGGAAAATAAAGAAGAATAAGAGGTTCAAAGTTCCAAATATAAAACAAGTCTTGGGGATGAAATATACAGCATAGGAAATATAGTCAATAATATTATGATAGCATGGTACAGTGCCAGGTGGTTGCTGGACTTATCATGGTGATAATTTCTTTAGCATAGGGAATATAATCATTAATGTGGTAGCAACTCTGTATAGTGCCAGGTGGGTACTGTTAAATAACTATGATGAATACCTGAAACTAATATAATATTGTATGTTAGCTATATTTTAATAAAAATTATAAAAATAAATAAATACATAAATAAAAGGAAAAAGAACAAAAGAAAGAAGAAAGAGGAAAAGAAACAAAGACCGAAAATACGAATGATAAATTGGCAAAACTATGTACCTTTAATAATCAGTTTAATGTAAATGGATTAAATGCTCCAATCAAAAGACATAGGGTAGCTGAATGGGTAAGAAAACAAGACCCATACATATGTTGTCTACCAAAGTCCCAATTCAGATCAAAAGACACACATAGACTGAAAATACAGCAATGGAAAAAATATGTCATGTAAGTGGAAACTGAAAAATGCTACAGTAGCTGAAAACTAAAAAAAAGGTGGGATAGCAGTACTACTATCAGACAAAATAAACTTTAAAATGACAACTATAATAAGAGACAAAGGAGGACGTTACATCATGGTAAAGAGATCAATGAAACAAGAGGACATTTCCCTGATAAACATCTATGCACCAAACATGGGAGCACCTAAATACATAAAACAAATATTGGCCAACATAAAGGGAAAGATTAACAGTGATACAATTGTAGTAGGGGACTTTAACACCCCATTGACACCAATGGTAAATCTTCCAGACAGAAAATCAACACAAAAACAGTGGCTTTAAATGACACACCACACCAGATGGATTTAACTGATATTTTTAGAGAATTTCAACCCAAAGCAGAAGAATATACATTCTTTTCAAGTGCGCATGGAACGTTTTCCAAGACAGACTATGCATTAGGCCACAAAACAAGTCTCAATAAATTTAAGATGATTGAAATATATGAAACATCTTCTCTGATCACAATGGTATAAAACTAGAAATCAGTTACAAAAAACAAAAAAAAAACAACAACTGAAAAATACACAAACACATGTAGGCTAACTACCATGCTACTAATCAATAAATGGGTTACTAATGAGGTCAAAGAAGAAATCAAAATATACCTTGAGACAAATTCAAATGAAAACAAATGACACAAAAATCTATGAGATACAAAGAAAGCAATCCTAACAGGGAAATTCATAGCAATGTAGGCCTACCTCAAAAAACAAGAACAATCTAAAATAATCTAACTGGATACCTAAGGGAACTGGAAAAAAAAATAGCAAACAAAGCCCAAAGTAAATAGAAGGAAAGAAATAATAATGATCAGAGTGGAAACAAATGAAATAGAGGCAAAAAAAAAAAAAAAAAAAAAAAAAAAAAAAATCAGTGAATCCAAGAGCTGATTCTTTGAAAAAATAAAGAAAATTGATAAACCTTTAACCAAATTCATCAAGGAAAAAAAGGACATAAATAAATAAAATTAGAAATGACAGAAGAGAAGTGACACAAACACCACAGAAACACACACATGCAGGAAAAAAAAAAAAAAATGAAGAAAATCCTTCCAGCAATTATACACCAACAAATTCAAAAATCTGGAAGAAATGGGTAAATTCCTAGAAGCATATACTCTTCCAAGGCTGAATCAAGAACAAACAAAATCTGAACAGACTGATTACTATTAACGAAATCAAATCAGTAATCAACAAGCTCCCAACAAACATAAGTCCTGGACTATATGCATTCACATGTGGTTTTTACCAAACATTCAAAAAAGAAATAACACCGATTTTTCTCAAACTACTCCAAAAAATTCAAGATGAGGGGAGGCTCCCAAGCTCATTTTACAAGGCTACCATCCTGATTCGAAAACCAGACAACGACATTACAAAAAAAGAAAACTACAGGTCAATATCCCTGATGAACATAGATGTAAAAATCCTCAACAGAATATTAGCAAACTGAATTCAGCAATGCATTAAAAAGGTCACATACCAAGATCAACTGGGATTTATTCTTGGTATGCAAGGTTGGTTCAGTATCTGCAAATCAATTAGTGTGATACACCAGAGTAAAAAATAAAAATTATATGATCATATCAATAGATACAAAAGAAGCATTTGACAAAATCCAGCATCCATTTATGATAAAAAAAAATATATATAAAAACTCTCAGCAAAGTGGGAATAGAGACAGCACATCTCAACATCATAAAGGTCATATATGACTAATGCACAACTAATATCATATGCAACAGGGAAAAGCTAAAAGCATCCCCCTTAAGATCACGAACAAGACAAATGTGTCCACTTTCACCACTGTTATTCAACACAGTACTGTAAGTCCTGGCCACAGCCATTAGACAAGAAAAAGAAATAAAAGGCATCCAAATTGGAAAGGAAGAAGCAAAAGCAATACTGTCATTCTCTGCAGATGACATGATACCACATATATAAACTCCAAAGATTCCACCAAAAAACTATTAGAACTGATAAATGAATTCAGTAAAGTAGCAGTATGCAAAATCAATATCCAGAAGTCAGTTCCATTTTTATATACCAATAATAAACTATCAGAAAGAATAATTAAGAAAACAATCCCATTTACAATTCCATCTAAAACAAAAAATACCTAGGAACAAATTTAACTAAGGAAGTAAAAGGCCTATACTCAGAAAATTATAAGACATTGAAGGGAAAAATTAAAGAAGATACAAATAAATGGAAGCATATGCCATGTTGATGGATAGGAAGAATTAATATAGTTAAAATGTCCATAATATCCAAAGCAATATATAGCTTAAATGTAATCCCTATAAAAATACTGATGACGTTTTTCACAGAACTAGAACAAATAATCCTAAGGATTGTATGGAACCATAAAAGACCCTGAATAGCCACGGCAATTTTGAGAAAAAAGGACAAAGTTGGAGGTATCATGCTACCTGATAGCAAATTATACTACAAGGCATAGTAATCAAAACAGTATGGTACTGGCATAAAAACAGACACATAGTTCAGTGGAACAGAATAGAGAGCCCAGGAATAAATCCATGCCTATATGGTCATTTAATCTATGACAAAGGAAGCAATAATATACACTGGGGTAAAGATGGTTTACTTGATAAATGGTGCTGGGAAAACTGGACAGATATATGCAAAAAAATGAAACTGGACCACCTTCTTGTGCCATATACAAGAATAAACTTAAAATGTATTGAATACTTAAATGTAAGACCTAAAATCATAAAACTCCTAGACGAAAACAGGCCGTAAACTCTCAGACCTTAACCTTCGTAATATTTTTACTGATCTATCTCCACAGGCAAGGGAAACAAACAAAAAAATAAACAAATGGGACTACATCAAACAAAAAGATTTTTCAGAGCAAAGAAAATCAACAAAATGAAAAGATGTCCTACTAAATGGGAGAAGATATTCGCCAATGATAAATTTGATAAGAGGTTTATATCCAAAATTTATTTAAAAAACAGAAACTCTTACAACTCAATACCAAAACAACAAATAATCCAATTAACAAATAGGCAGAGGATCTGAATAGACATTTCTCCAAAGAAGACATACACAGGGCCAACAGATACTTGAAAAGATGCTCAATGTCACTAATCATCAGAGAAATGCAAATAAAAACCACTGTGAGATATCACCTCACACCTGTCAGAATGACCGTTGTCAATAAATCAACAAACAACAAGCGTTGGAGAGGATGTGGAGAAATGGGAACTTTTGTGTGCTCTTGGTGGGATTGCAAGTTGGTACAGCCACTGAACAGTATGGAGAGTCCTCAAAAAATTAAAAATAGAACTAACATATGACCTAGCAATTCCACTTCTGGGTATTTATCCAAAGAAATGCAAATCACTAACTCAGAAAGATACATGCACCCCAGTGTTCACTGCAGTATTATTTACAATAGCCAAGGTATAGAAGCAACCTAAATGTCCATTGATAGATGGTTGGATAAAGATTTTGTACATATACACAATGGAATATTACTTGGCCAAAACAAACCAAAAAAATGAAATCTTGCCATTTGTGACAACATGGAGGGACCTAAAGAGCATTATGCTAAGTGAAATAACTCAGAGGAAGACAAATACCATGTGATTCAACTTATATGTGGAATCTAAAAAATAAAAAATAAACAAACAAATAAACAAACAGAACAGAAACAAATTCACAGATACAGAGAACAAACTGATGGTTGCCAGGTGGGAGGAGGGTTGGGGAGTGAGAGAAAAAGCAAAAGGGTATTAAGAAGTACAAATTATTAGTTATAAAAATAGTCATAGGGATGTAAGGTATAGCATAGGGAACACAATCAATGATATTGTAATACCTATGTCTGGTGTCAGATGGGTACTGGGATTATTGGGGTAATCACTTCATAAAATATATAAATTTATAATCACTATGTTGTACACCTGAAACTAATATAATATTGTATGTCAACGAAAAGTGGAGCATAAATTAATTTTAAAAAAAGAAAGAGAATATGGCCAAAAACACATTGGAACCCACTATCTCTCTGGCCTTCACATCATGAAAGAGAGGGAATTTCCTTATTTAGGTCAGTTTGTGTCAGAGTTATTCTCTTCTTTTCAGTCAAAAGTTAAAAATGTTTCTATTCATGGTTTAAATATTGGTTAAGAAAATTGCATCTTGTAAGTTCTATTTACTAGTTATATAAATTTAATAATTAATGAATCATTAAACATTAAATACATTGCAATAATGTTTTACATCTATATGTAAATATAGACATACATACATATGGCTTTTTATGGTGTCCAGCACCACATAAGCTATCAATGATTGTTAATTATCATCAGCTTTTAATAACTAAATTTGAATGGCACTTAGCAGTTTAAAAAGGCATTCATTTTCCCCCTATTTGATTTTCTCATCATCACTGTGATGGAGCTCTATTATCCCAGGTGAAAAACTGATTTAAGTGAAAAAATTGATCCAAGAGGATAGATGACTTTCCTGAGTCCAAAGCTAATTAAAGGCAAAGTCAGAACTATGTCTCTGTCTCCAAATATCTTGCTGTTTCCATCACCCACATACCATTTTACTATTTTGCCATAATACATACAGGATATCAGAAACAAAGGTCTACTTTGGTGAGTCAAAATGGTCTTCTTACTGATCATTCTTGACCAACAAAACTTTACAAAATAACAGGAAAAAAAATAATGTGGACAATTATGCAGAAATCTCTACTGGATATTCAATCAAGGGCTGAAGCAGGCATGTTTTTAAAACCTGTACACAAGAAAAACTAGTTGCCATCTTTAAGCCGTCTTTGAAATAAAAGACCCACATACTAGAAGGCAAGAAGTTCAGAGTTAGTTAATGAGGGAACTTAGAGACAAAAAAACATGTGTGCCTGTTTTGAGAAAAACTTTTCAGAAATTTGTAGCAAAGAGAATGATAATTGAGAACCCACAACAGCTTTTTAGAAACAAAACATTTGCTTGGTCTTGGATTCTGAGTGCCTTTTAACATAGTTTTAATTGGAAAAATATATTCTCATAAAACCCTCTTAAAGCTGTGACCTATGTGGTCCAATCTCAAAAAGCATTTTTTTAAAGCACAGCAATGAATCCATCAATCAAAAAGTAATTGCCAAAGCACTGAGATCCTTTGCTTTTTTAACTCCATAAAGAGAATATACTGCATACAATATACTGCATACAAACAGAATATTGAACACTGTTCCATGCACTTTATATAAATTAACTAACCGAATTTTTGTAATATCATTTTGAGTTATTACTGTTGTTTTATCTCCATTTTATAGATAAGGAAACTGAGTCCTAGAGAAGTCAAATGAGTGGACCAAAATCATGAATCTTATAAGTGGCAGATTTGGGATTAAACTTCAGGCTTTATAGCTGCATGTCTATTCTCCCTATAGCTGCAACTCCTCATCCAGCTATAATGATCTCCAAACTCGTGGGAAAATCCCTCTCTTAGTTCTGACCTGATCTGCCCCTTCCTTTCCATTAGCATCAAAAAAGTCTAAATGGACTAAGTCTAAACTGTCAAGAAATAATCCCCTTTGGAAGAGAAGAGAGGGAAGGAAAAATGAGTGATGAAGCCTGAATGCTCCTCAGCTAGAAGGGAGAACAGAAAAGAGGCAAGGCACTTTCTAAAGAGCAATGATTTTCAAATTTGAGCTTGCATTAGAATTACCTGGAGTGTTTATTAAAACACAAATTCCCAGGCCCCAATCCTAGATTTTGCCAATCAATTGGTCTGGAGAGGGACTTGAGAATTTGCATTTTTAAGAAGTTCCAGATTGATGCTGGTCTGAGGACCACACTCTGGGAACTACACTCTAGGTGAATCGCCCTTTGCTCCTATTTGAAAGAACACTAAGAGTTCTAACTATCCAAAAGTTCTTCCATATTATCCAAGCCTAAATGGCATCTACTCATTGGGCTTAACTTCCTCTAACCGAGCACTGCTGGTCCCAGCCTAGGAGATGTGGGACAGAGAGGAAGAAGCCAAACTTCTCTGCTGAAGTCAGACTGCTGAATTTCCATTGCCTCTTTGGAAGCCTGACTCTTCTTGTCAGTTACCTCCTCTCCTTCTAACTTAACAGAATAGAACCTCAATTCTTATGCAGCAAAAAAGGCTATGGTCTTAGCTTATATCCCCAACAGATAAGGACATTCACTATCAAACACATGTCATAGCGGGATTCTTTACACAAACCGATAGAAGAAACCAACACAACTATAATGGATAGCTGACAAACTGACAGCAGAAGACTAAACTACATCATCATCACCATTCTCAAGTCAGATATCTGATCGTGAAGGGTATCAATATACGAATGTACTCCTTCCTCAGAAAACATAAAAACTATATTTGTACTAAGAATTCCACATTAGATCTTAATTCACCTAAATAAATTATAAATTAATTGCACAAATCCACTGCATATATTTTATTTTTAATATTTGCCTGTGAGGTCCAAATTCAAATCTCTGTTTTGCACCCTAGGACAAATTTTACTTCCACCAGTTCTTTAGAGCATAAAATCTCCCTTCCCCCAAGTATATAGAATTATACATCTAAAGTAAATAGTTGCTTTAGACTGATTTAAACTGAAGGAACACAAGCATTATTTTATTATGTGTACTTCCCAGATGATTTAAATGGATTTATTCAGCTATGTTAAATAATGCATAACTTTAGCAGCAAATGCAATTTTTCCTATTTTACATACAAAAGAAAATTTAAAATTTGCCCTAACCCAGACAAAAATGGGAGTCCCATGTCAACAGCACTGACGAGACCCAATCTGTTCAATCTTTTCCAATCCCCTGTATAGCCATAATCTATTTTACCAGTATCTTAAACTCATCTTGATTAAGATTTTGTTTTTACCTATTAAATATGGCCTCAAACTTTTTCTAAAGAAAAAAGAAATAAGATTTACCTGTAAACTGGGGACATGCCCATTCGGGTCCAGAAATACTATTTTTTTAAATTACTATTGCTGGAGTAACACACTTTTAAAAATCATGTAGAGAGTCAGGCACACAGGAAAATTTGCTTTGCTGTCTGAAAATGACCCTAGAGAAGTTATGTATATGTGTGTGTTTGTGTATGTTTGCATGTATGTACACACGTATGCATAAATGCCGGCTGTGCCAAAAAAAGTACACATTTTAAGAGATGTTATCTATGTATTACTTTTCGAAGTTGAATTGAATTACAGTAACAATGGGTAGTATGATGTTTGCACCAAAGATGCTGTTAATTAAATGAATGCTAGTGTCATACATTGTATTACAAATCTAATAGTTTTTTATTTTCTTAAAATGCGTATACATTTTTTTGGCACCCTCTGTATATGTACCATATTTTGCTGTGTATAGTGCACAATATTTTGCCCAAATTTGTGAGGGAAAAATAAGGATGTGCATTATACATGGGTAATACTAACTCCGTATCAATATAAATGTTTGTAATTCTTTTATTTATGCTTATAAGTAAAAAAGTGTAACTCTAGAAATCAATAACAATATCTATATGCAAAACAATACCCTGGAATATGATAATTGGTTTTGCTGAACTTACGACGAACGTGCAACAACGAAGACTTCTTGGCCATCTATGATGCGTGAATATTGTAAATCTGTTACCGGTACATAAAACTTCTTGTACCTTGTATCTGTTCTTGTGTTTTGTAATTATTTGTCACATAAAATTTCTTGTACAATCATATGTTAACAAATAAATGCTAAAACCCCTTTATAATACAAAAAATGAGCAACTAAATGTAAACAAATAAAAACTTGAATTAAAAAAAAATTAAAATGAGGGCCGGCCCAGTGGCTCAGGCAGTTAGAGCTCCATGCTCCTAACTCCGAAGGCTGCCAGTTCGATTCCCACGTGGGCCAGTGGGCTCTCAACCACAAGGTTGCCAGTTCAATTCCTCGAGTCCCGCGAGGGATGGTGGGCTGCGCTCCCTGCAACTAGCAACGGTACCTGGACCTGGAGCTGAGCTGCGCCCTCCACAATTAAGATCGAACGGACAACAACTTGACTTGGGGAAAAAAAAAAAAAAAAGCCCTGAAGTACACACTGTTCCCCTCCCCCAATAAAATCTTAAAAAAAAAAAGCCAGATTATTAAAAAAAAAAAATTATAATTAAAACTTTTTTTCCCTGAAAGTTTGTGCCAAAAATATGGGTGCACATTATATACAGCAACATACAGTATTTGCAAATTGATGCTCTCAGAAAACTTGGAAAAGGTTATTCACAAAACAAGTATCTGAAAATGACAACAAAAGAGAAGTTTTGAAAGACAGACCATTTTTTAGGAATATGGTCCAATCTGATATTATTTTGAGCAAAGGGCCAAATGAGGTTTTCAGTGGCTTAAGGCTTATGTTTTGAGGATTTAGCATGAATTAGTTAATGCTAAATTATTTTCTTTTACTTTTCTAATTTTCTAAGACAAAATTCCCAAGGCATCATTGAAATTAACTATTTTCTTTAAAATCATAAACCTTCACACAGTATTTTGTAGGAAAAAAAGCTGATGTACATTATAAATGCATGAGTACTGTATTCTGATATATGAAAGAATCATATCAACTTTAGTCAGCCTGTGGTTCGTTAATAATCAACCAAGTAGATGCCATCATGATCAAAATAAGACATTTAAAAATAAAAGGTAAAATCTATACTGGACAAATTTTATTTTGTGTAAAAATAATTATATTACAAATCCACTTAATTTTTAACAAGTAGATTTCATCAGTTATTGCTATGCATGTCTGTGAAATAACTAAAATACATGTGGAAAGTTGTGGAAGAGTAAAGTCAAATCCCTTGCCCAAACTTACAAGCACATTCCCACGTGTATTTCATCTGGTGGAGATAACTGAATATTAACAACCTTGCCTGGTTTTTCATATTAAGGAGACTTCACAATTCTCTGTTTCTTTAAAGCACCAAAGCTGAAATATTTTGACCCCTTTTTCAAAGAAAAGAAAAATGACAGCAGTGCATGTAGAGGTTCTTATGTAAGCCACAGGTAGGATACAACCAGGGGTAGAAGACACATGGGGCAAGCTGTGAAATTATTTCAGGGCAGGAGGAAGCTTGCTAAGAAGAGTGACTTCATTTTTTGGCTCTAAACTTTGGGTGCCATCCGAGCTTATAAATCCTAATGCCTCAACAATATCCTGATGCCCTTTGAATTTTATCTCTTTAAAATATTACTCAAAAGTGCCAAGAAAGTCTTCCATTCCACCCATTAATATTGACTTCCCCACTGTTATCATGATGGCAGCTTCCTTTCTTGGCATTTTTTTTTCCTTGCTGTGATCATGGAACATCAGTTTGGGTTCATTGGAGATATAACTAACTTGAAATAGAAAATAGTCCTACATTTTTTATTTCTATAAAAATGGTCTGCTTCTTATCTTGCATGCAGCCCTCCTCCACATGCCCGTGCCCTAATCTATATCTTGACTATGGCACATTTCTAAGAAGGGGCGAAGCCATTTCACATCAGCTCCCATGGAAAAACCCTCTGCAGCTTGGCTGCCTCCCTGAACTGAGAGTATAAAAAAGTCAGCCACTTTGAATACTTGACAGAGATCAATGCCTGTCAAACTTAAGGGAGCCTAAGAACCGTGGAAGCCTTGTTAAAATGCAAATTTCTGGAAGTGGAGTCTGAGATTTTGCATCTGTAGTAAGGTTCTAGGCCCACTTTGAGAACTACTGACAAAGAGACTAGGCTTTCAGGCAGAGGGAGAAAGATGTGTGTTTCTTAGGTAGCTGTGATTTTATTTTAAAATATGTATTCATTTCTGTGATAATTTTTTCAAATGATACGAGCATTTTTGTCAGGCTGAACTATTTGGGAAAGTATATACTACCTGACTGCCAGAGAAGTAGTGTATACATGCAGATAGGGAGTCCAGACTTCAAACATGGTGGTAAATCACCAAAGACACACCACCTCCACCCCACATAAGGCCACAGGGCCTTGGAATTTGACATTAGGACCTTCTCTAGTCTTTTAATTAATGGTACCTTCTCGAGGGAACATTATAAAATAACTTGGGAGTAGGAGAGGTTAAAGTAGAGTAAATAGGAAAAATCATAAAAATATTTTACATAATTACACAGACTGTTAATAACTGTTGCATTTTTCCAGACTTTTTCTATATTTTTGTATCCTGCCTTGATTTGCATTATTTCATAAGAATTTTCCCATAATTAAAATAGTTTTCAATGGTGATAATACTTTACCTTATAAATATACCACAGTATTTCAATCATTCCACCTTTGTTATATATGTATCTTTAGATTATTTCTGACTTACCATTTTAATGTAATTTATACATACTATTATACTTTGTTAAATCTCTTTGGACATTTTTCCTGCATTTTGGATAATTTCTTTTAAAGAATATCTAGAAGTGTAATTGTTTTGTCAAAAATAAGAACATCTTTAAGGTTTTTGATACATATCGTAAGTGTGTGCCATAACATAATTGGCACCCAAAGAATTGCATCGTGTATAATACAGGTGTTAATGTGAGGCCAAGAAATGGCCAGAGCCAGCCAGCCCTCTGAGTCAGTGGGACAAGGTAACTCATTCCTGTCCAGGCTATGGTTTGACACCACCAGGTCCTGCTTGTTTGCTCTGATTTAAACATCTGTGGGGGTGATTCTAGGTCCTGTGCCTAAATGGGAATTCCAGAATAGTAACAAGGAGGTCAGAAATCATCTGCTTCTTCAACATGGGTTAGGATAATAGCACAGATTATAATGGCTGTTTCCCCAATTGATCTATCTCCTCTACATCCCCCCATGTCCTCTCTAGAAGACAAGTATGTCCCCACCTTCTGTGAATCATTGCAATAAATTCGATCCATTCCCTACTGCCTCCTTCTGTCTGTTCTCAATCAACTCCCAGAAGGATCCTTTTAAATATATAAATCAGAGTGTTTAATGTCCTCTGCTCAAAATCCTGAAACTACTATTTTCCACTCAGAGTAAAATTCAAGGTCATTAAATGGCCCTACATGGTGAGATCCTGTGTTACTCCTCTGACCTCACCCTCTAGTCTCTCTTTCCCTGGCTCACTGTGTTCCGCCACACCAACCTCCTGCTGTATCTCACACATGGCATTGTAGTTACTGTTCCTACTTCCTGGAATGTTCTTCCCCAAGGTATATACATGGGGAATATACATGGCAAATTCCCTCACCTCTTTTAAGAGTTTATCTAAATATTACCTTCTTAATGAGGCCTATTCAAACTAACCCATTAAATACTGTGAACTGGACCTCAGTCCCAAACATTTGGCTCTTTTCAACTTCTTATATTCATTTTTTAAAAATCGTTTTACTTATAACCTTTTAACATACTATGTAATTTAGTAATTTATTAGTTTACTATTTATTGTCTGTAAACTCCACCAGGGCAATGATAACTATTTTTTGTGAACTGATAATTCCCAACTACACAGCACACATAGTAGGAACACAAAAATATTACTTTATTGAACTTTAGCCTGTCCCAAGTTGAGGTAATGGGCTGGATAAAAAACAAAATGCAATCCACCACATTACAGTCCAATTCATGTTATTTCATCACATCACTTTGGGAATTCACTGTTATTTTCAACTTATTTTTCAGAAAGTTGAACTAGTATGTAATAGTCCTCACCTCTCCATGTGCCCCTGGTGCCTTCTGTTCTTCATTCTCAGGCCACCTATGGCTATTTCTGCATACACTTGGTCTTGGAGATGGGGCAGAGGTGAAGAAAGTTCTCCCTCATCCTCATGATGCGGAAGGCCACCATATTTGGGGAAGGCCACCGTATGTCACGCTAATGGAACCCCTGTTCCCTTGTTGCTGGCATGAGTTCTGATTAATGAAAGACATGCTATGGATGATAAAAATGATTACACTACACAAGTTAGAATGCAGAGAGGCCATGGCTTGATTAGATTCTGGAACAAACACCTCCTCTCTCTTGCTTATCTTATTAGAGGCTTGTCTCTGTTCTACCCTCAATGTGTGTGGAATTTTACATCCTGAAACCCAACAACTTTCTTCCAAGATAGATGTGTGAAAGATCATAGAATTTCATATTATTTACTTTTAAAAATAGGTACAGGATATATTTAAGAACATATGGTGATGGGAGCAGAAGAGAAAGTATAAGTCAATAAGAAATTAAAAGTAACATAAAGTCTTTATATTTTATAAATTAAACTTGTTTAAAACATAAACTGTACTTTATATAAGCTTATCTAATAAGGTCAAAAAATAATGCTAAATCATCTATAAATGTCTGGGGCTATGCATACAGCTGGGATATTCAGACTTCTTAAAAATTCCAATTAAAAATGTATTATTATATGAGACTAGCAAACATAAATGATGTTATCAATGGAAGAATCTATGAAGAAATTTCCAAAGTGACCAAAATTATAACTTTTTTTTTTTTTCAAAATAACTTTCTCATTTTGTTTTGAAAACCAATCTACGTGTATTTTCGGTATCTCTACAAAATGAGAAAAATGGTCCTGATGGCCTATCTCATTCATCACTTTTGCAATTAAGAAAAGATAGTTTCTTCCTCTTTCATATGTGTTCTCTAGAGGCAGACATAAGGAGGCCATGATGAAGCGGCAAATAAAACAGTTTGGACCTGAATGCGATGGCTATGAAAACATCACAGGGTATATCAAGAATCTAAATACAATTACTAAGAAAGAAATGAGAAACATATTAACTCTCTGAGAAGAAGTACTAAAATCTAAGTCATGAAGCAAGTCTTCTATGATTGGGAAAAACCTTGAAACTCTCTTCTGAAACAGCCAAAATTGGGGGAAGGCCACCATATGTCACGCTAATGGAACCCCTGTTCCCTTGTTGCCGGCATGAGTTCTGATTAATGAAAGACATGCTATGGATGATACAAATGATTACACTACACAAGTTAGAATGCAGAGAGGCCATGGCTTGATTAGATTCTGGAACAAACACCTCCTCTCTCCTGGGGCTTGGCTGTCCAAAGCACAGCAGTCATCTGTTAAATAGTGACATATTTCACCACGGAGCTTATGAAGCACTACTCTAGAATTTAACACATGCCTTTCCAGAACTGCCTTAAAACCAACCCCACCACCAAGTCAAATAAAGATGAGAATGAGGCCTAAATGAGAAGACAAACTTTAAAATACAAAGGAATAATTTAATATGATAGAGAGACCCAAATGTGACAATCCATGGAAAAACACAGATGCAGTTTTAGCCTTAGTTGTGACAAGGTTTTGTAATTTCCACTTTGTAAAATTTTTCTTTACTGAGAATCTCTTATACCTCAGAGTCATTGACTTTGGTCAAATGTTCAGATTCACAAGTTATAAATATGGAACCCTGGCAAAGGAAAGAATGGGATACATTCCTATCTCACCACAGCTATTGGAAACAAGGACCAATGAGGAGAAATATCTTATGTTACTGTAACCTAAAACCTTTAGACTTATTCTATCATCAGGTTGTTAGGATGTAGTTACTGTCCACGTCTGTCTACCCTATGTGCTACTACCACATGAAGGGCAATATTTTTATCAATAAATCCAAGGGCTTACAATTTGTCTGCCTGTTGTACGAAATTTTAACAATGCTTTTTTACATATGGGCAAAAATAATTCTTTAAGGACAGTTTGAATAGTCTTTTCAAACAAAGTTAGGCTTTGCAACTGGGAAATATCTGATCCTTATTTTCAAGAGTATAATAAGAAGATTTTCCTATATTGCCCTCAGCTTTGCTGTGCCTGGGATTCAGCTAACAGGCTCTCTAATTTGGCTGAAGATCCATACCACTTTTTCTATCTGTGTCGTGGTTAAAGACTACGACAGTGAGATTTATTAAAAATTCCAAAAGCAAAATATATCTCTTTAGAAGATATAATTTCTCTCCTGGTGATTTCAATATTCTGATTAGTATCAGCTAATGTGATGGCACAAGAGAGTAGGAGCTGAGGAGAATGATATTTCCATTTCAAGCATTTGCTATACAGACCATCGATTAAACAAGCAAATCTCAGAGCTCAGAAAGTAAAGGCAGGGTCTGTGCCATGATTTTTTTTTTAGTGTATTTGGTAGATTGAGACATATATACAGTAAGCTCATAAAAGACAGTGATAAGCGGCCCAATATATGTAGGAACGAGAAGAACATTACAAGTAAACTGCGAGATTATTGAATTTGTGGTGTTGTAGACAAGTCTAAGAGAGGAGATGAAATCTAAAGTATATTCTTTAGTAAGGAAGATTTTGTATAAAATCAAAGCTTAAGCGTGGAAGGAAGAATTCAGATTAATCTAAATCTTTGGCTATAGGTTTCATGAGATCTCAACATATTTGAAAATTGTATTTCCCTAAAGGAGTAAAAGTTTAAAGACTTTCAAATAAATAAATAAATAAATAAATAACTATGCCCTAAGGAAATACTTCAGTTTCAATCACATTGATTAATATTATTTTAGAGCAATTAAAACAAACCAAAATAGAGAACTGACTTCACTAAGATGGCAACACAGGAAGCTCCTAACTTTCCTTCGTCCCATATATTCGTCAAACATACAGCTACACAAGGATCAATTCCCTCTAAGAGAAATCCAGAAACAAGTGAAGTGAATCCTATACATTAAGCTACTGAGAAAATACCCAAATTGAAACTGTTAGGGAAAGCTGAGACACACTTTTACTGTAAACTCGATTCTAGCACAGCACCATAAACTCAGGAGCAAAACCCCAACTCCACCTTCTCACTGAATAGTGAGTGTTTGGATCACACATATAATGCCCCGACTTTTAAGGCTGCCTCCTGAGGGACAGATCCCAAATCACCTCGCTCTGAAAGCCAACAAGGCTTACATTCAGGAGTTCCACAGGACTATAGCAAATAAACAGGCATGTGAGCACTCCCCTTGGACAAATACCCCACAAACACACAATATAAATAAAGAAAATTACAGGCCAATATCTTTAATGAACATAGATGCAAACATTTTCAACAAAATGCTAGCAAACTGAATTCAATATATCAAAAGGATCAAACATTATGATCAAGTGGAATTTATCCCGGGAATGTACGGATGGTTCAACATACACAAATCAATAAATGTAATACACCACACTAACAAAATAAGGATAGAATCATATGGTCATCTCAATAGATTCAGAAAATTCATTTGACCAAATTTAGTAGTCTTTCATGATAAAAACTCTCAACAAATTGGTACAAACAGAATGTACCTCAACATAGTAAAGGCCATAGATGACAAGCCTACAGCTAACATGCTCAATGGTGGAAAGCTGAATGCTTTTCCTCTAAGGTGAGGAACAAGACAAAGATACCCAATCTTTCCCCTTTTACTCAGCATCATACTGGAAGTTCTATACAGAGCAAACAGGGAAGAAAAAGAAGTAACAGACATCCTAATTACAAAGGAAGAACTAAAAGTGTTTGCTTGCAAATGAAATGGTATTATATAGAGAGAAATCTAAGGACTCAACAACAACAACAAAAAACTGTTAGAAATAATAACTAAATTCAGTAAAGTTTCAGGATACAAAATCAATATACCAAAATCAGTTGCTTTTCTATATGCTACCAATGAACTACCAGAAAGAGAATTTAAGAAAACAGTCACATTTGCAATAATAGCATAAAAGAGAAAAAAATTACTTAGAAATAAATTTAAACCAGGAGGTGAAAGACCTATACACTAAAAACTATCGACAGTCTTCAAAGAAATTGAAGAAGATACAAATAAATGAAAAGACATCCCATGCTCATGGGTTAAAAGAATGAATATTGTTAAAATGTTTATACTACCAAAACAATCTAAAAATTCAATGCAATCCCTATCAAAATTCCAATGGCATTCCGAAGTGGTTAGTAAAAGGGTACTAATTTTCAGCTATAAGATAAATAAGTTCTTAGGATCTAATTTATAATATGGGTACTATAACTGATAATATTGTATTGCATAATTGAAATCTGCAAAAAGGTAAATCTTACACATTCTCACACACACACAAAAGTAAATCTGTGAGGTGATGGATGTGTTAATTAACTTGTTGGAAATCCTCTCATAATGTATACATAGATCATATAATCAAGTCCTACACTTTAAATATGTTACAAGTGTATTTGTCAATTACACCTTAAAAAAGTCTAAAGGAAAAAAATAAAAATAAAAAACAATGGGGTAGTTATTTCCTGGAACATTGGTACAAATCTCTGTATAGATCTTGTTTTGGATCAAGTTGAGCAAAAGAGGCACAAGTATGAGAAGCACAGAAAAAGTTCTAAGATTAATTAGGGTAGCTTTCAAAATAAAGGCAAAGGGATAAACTGTATATAACATAAAACTTGGATACATGAATACATGAGGCCTACATTGCAGTCTGAGCTCTATCTGTTCACAGGTAGCCTCGGGATGATGTTAAAGGAAAAAGCTTTATGTGATTAGAAATTGGGAACACACTCTGAGGACACCTGCAATGTTCCAGATGAGAGTATAAAGTAGCATAATAAAAGCAACCATTGGAGAGGAAGGGAAACGTGATGAAGATACACAGAAAGTAGAATCAAGAAGAATTATAGGATTAATTAGTTAGAACACAGGATGATGAAGGAGAGTGGGGGGAAAAGGGCTAAGGGTGATGATTCAGAGGTTTACGGGTTGGGCCAGAGACTGGATGGTGCCATCATTTACCAAGATAACAAATACTTGCAAACGAACAACAGTTGGTGGGAACAATATTAGTTCAGTTTTAGACTCATTATACTGAAAATGCTTATGAATTTTTGTATGTAATTTTTTTAAATCCTTACAAAAATTTTTTTTCTGGGAAAATAAAATCGAATAAATCTGAAAGTTTTTGACTATTTCAACATTGTAGATGAAGTATATTGTATGCTGCTTTTTTATTTTATTTATTTTTTTTTTTTTTGTAAAACTGAATACTGTTTGTTCCTGAATTACAGACTTTACTTTTAAGAGTGGAATGCCAGCAAGCCAATGGTCCTGTCAAATCCATCTGTTAGTAATGGCAGGTAAGTCAAGAATAAAGTTCCAAACTGCTCAAGATTTGACTGTCAGGAGGAAACAGAGAGCAATTTTCCAATTACTCCCCCCTGTGCTTAATGAGTGGCAAAGGCAAATTACGTAATTCACTAATGTACAATAGCAAAAGGTCAATGTCTACATATACCATTATTCTAACTGAGAAGTGAGACCCAAGCTCTTATTTTATAGGTGAGGTCATTGTGGACCAGAGAATGACAATCAGAGCTCACTGACTCAGAATCAAGGCTAGAATTCAGATCTGATTCCTCAGATAACTTTTATCCCTTGATACCAAATTCCATTTCTTATACGTATGTCCCATGAATTCATAGTCATATTCCTAATATGGACACCTTAGTCATTCATCAGTTATAAAGGGGGTATCCATAACAAAAAAGTAAGACCCTGAGGTTTTATATGGTTGTAAACAATCCAGTACTAAATAAAAGACAAATTTAGGGAGAATGGGTTGCAATTGTTTTCAAAAAGGTCATCCATCCTCTATATAAATATGCAACTAAAAACTACAGGAAGAAATAATTCATAAAATCTAAGTCACTTTGATTAAAAATGCTCACTCATTTTCATAAATGAATAAATAACTCGAGCTAAACAGGTCAGGGTGTCTTGGTAGGATGGGCAGTGGGGGGCAGATTTTGGCTTTCAACCATTCTTCGACTTTACTTTGGGACAAAGAGATTTCAGTAAGGAACTGAGGTTTTCCCTAAAGTTTTCCTGATTTTGATCAATTTTATCTTCTTTGGAGATTCTCATTGTCATTTTCAAGCAAAACTGCTTTTTATTCTTTGCGGCTCCACTTCTGTGAATCGTTACTCAATCTAATAAAAAGGAAGGCACAGTGTGTGCATGGTAAATTTCCCCCTTCTATACCAGCCTGCAAAGCTTTCTCTACAATGTAGTCAAGGCAATTACTATCAATCCATTGGAATATAAAATTAAAACCATGTGCCATTTTGATTGACTTAAATCCACTGACAATTGTTTTGTATAGTAAAAAAATAAAAACATATTTCCCAATCTCCATGAACCACAAAACCATTTCAAGGTCCATGAAGCTGAGACACTAACAATAGGTTAGAATAAAATTCAGCTTTCAGAATTCCAAGATCATGTGTAGCGACCTAACCTAAGAAAATCTAATCCATTTGAAAAATGGAAAAGCGCATATTTTAATATCACCACACACATACATCATACATGCAAATTGTTTCACTTGTTCCCTTGAAGGAAAAAAAAGAATGTTTCTCAGTGTCTTTACAAAAATTAATGTACATTACAAACACTTTCTAATTTATAGCTAATACAATAAAGGAGGACATTTAATTAGCAATTAGCCTGATTAACTTTCCTTGGAGGGTAATTTGTTTTACCAGATGGCCTTCATAAAAATAATTCTTAAAGGATTTCTTTAAAAATCAGCTAAGCTAAATTATAAAATGTAGAAAGAATAGAAATTTTAACAATCATACCAAGAATAAATTAACGTGCTCAAATTATAAATCTTCCAGATATGACTGGGAGGTAGAGAATTGCAAAGGGGCGTTTATGCGCCTGCCCAGTGAAGATATTGAGCCAAGGAATAAAAACAATTTGTTGAGGGGCTGAAGCATGTAGCAGCTGGAGGTGAACAAGCTGTACAAGAAAGGCAAATCCCAAATTAGACACTAGAAACTAAACTGGACCAAAACCAAGGGAAGTTCCAAAGCACAAAAGAAGAGAAGCACAAGTAGGCACAGAGCCCAGAAAGAATACTGAACTGAATATCTGCCTGGCAGCTACATCAACTGACTTTGCCACCAGGCCACAAGTCATGGTCTTTCTTCAAGTTTGCATTTTGAGTCACATTTCCAGAGCTGTGATGGATTCTCCTTTACCCACAAAGAAGAGAGCTCACTTTTATTGAATGCCT
Source organism: Rhinolophus ferrumequinum (assembly GCF_004115265.2). Lineage (NCBI taxonomy): Eukaryota > Metazoa > Chordata > Mammalia > Chiroptera > Rhinolophidae > Rhinolophus > Rhinolophus ferrumequinum. The sequence continues at coordinate 35,701,168 of NC_046306.1, read as the reverse complement.
ACTTTTATCAGACACTGAACTAGAAGATTCATATACATCATCCCAAGTTACTTTGTCCTCACCAAAACTTTTTCTTTTCTTCCTGACACAAAAAGCTAGTCTACATTTCTCTGCCTCTCTACATATAGGCATACCAATAGTACTGAGTTATGGTCAATAGAATTTTGGTAAATGTTGCATTCCATTATCTTGTACCATTTCATAAAAACCTTCCATAAGTGATCTACCATGTCTTTATCCCTTTGCTGGTTGACAAGAAACTACAAGGACCTAGAGAGTGAATTCCTGGTGACCATGGGTAATGTTCCCTTACTCATGAGCACCCAAAATGGACTGTTGCATTAATGACAAATAAAAGTCTATCATGTTAAACCACATATATTTGGATATTTGTTTGCTATTGAAGTTATCTTCACTAATACATCCGGTTACTTAATTTAATAACTACAACAATTTTTTTGTAGTGGTATTTTTACCCAAACTTATCAGATGGGTAAATTAAATGAATCAGGAATTTGAACCTAATTCTGTCACTCTAATATCTATTCTCTCTCACCAAGTAGTTCAGTAATTAGCATATGAATCAAGAAAGGTACGTTTTGTTTTTTTAATTGAAATTAAATTCACATAACATAAATTAACATTTTAAAGTGAGCAATCCGGTGGCATTTGGTACATTCAAAATGTTGAGCAATCACTACATCTATATAGTTCCAAGACATTTTCATCACCCCAAGAGGAACATCATACTCATTATACACTTACTCCCCATTTCCCCATTCCCCATGATCTGGCAACCAACAATCTAATTTCTCTTTGTGGATTGACATAATCTAGACATTTCATGTAAATGAAATCATACGATATGTGCCCTATTGTGTCTGGTTTCATTCACTTAGCATAATTGTTTTGAGGTTCAACCACAATGTAGTATGTATCAGTACCTCATTCTGTTTTATGGCTGAAAAATACTGCATTATTATACCACTATGTGTTTATCCATATATCCATTGATGTACATTTGGATTATTTCCACCTTTTGGCCATTGTGAATAGTGTTCTGATAAACATGAATGCTTATGTAATTGTTTGAGTACCTGTTGTCCAATCTTTTGTGTATCTACCTAGAGGTGGAAATGCTGGGTCATATGGTGATTTTTATGTTTACCGTTTTGAGAAACTCTCAAACTGTTTTCCACAGCAGCTGCCCCATTTTACATTCCCACCAGCATTATACAAAGGTTCTAATTTTCCCATCTCATTACCAACATTTGTTATTTTCAGTTTTTTTTTTTTATTAAAGCCATATTACTAGGTATGAGGTAGTTGTGAAGTTGGTTTTTAATTCTCTGATGATTAAGAATACTGAGCATCATTTCTGGTGCTCTTTGTCCATTTGTGTATTTTCTTCTGTAAACTGTCTACTTAAATCCTTTACCCATTTTTTAAATTGGGTTGTTTTCCTTTTTGTTGTTGAGTTGTAAGTGTTCTTTAGATATTTTGGGTAATAGACTCATCAGATACTTATTTGCAAAGATTTCTCTCATTCTGTATGTTGTCTTTTCACTTTCATGATAATGTTCTTTAATGCAATAAGTTTTTAATTTTGATGAAGTAACTATAGTAAACAGATAAGAAAAATAATTATTTCTTAGTCTGCCTAAATGCACTATTGGTGGGAAAATGACCACATTCAGGAATTTGAGCTTTAGAATACTGTCATTGACCCAACACACACACACACACACACACACACACACACACACACACACACTTTCATTTATCTCCTCCAAACCCCCACTCCCACTCCACCCAATGTAGGAAATAGTGGTCAACAGGATATAGTGAGCAGCTGAACACACCTTATTCCTTGACTTTTTCATTAAAAGAAGTGAGAAGAAATCCCCTAGAGAAGGTGAGAGTACTGGAAGGGACCCCATAATACAGGAAGAAAACATTCTAGACATGACTCAAATGAGAAATCTACTTGAGTTACTGCATTTCAATTTTCAAAAGGGATACAGTCTTAATTCTTTTTTCAAAGGGGGGGGAGGTTATTTTAAAACATATGACTCTCTTTTGAGAAGATTAAGTTCTGACCAGTATAACAGAAAATTGTAAAAGCATAGTATAAAATTATTTCAGATCTCACCTGGTAAGCCAAAAATGTCAACTGTATATATATATATACAGTTACACATATATGGAAAACCAATATGCTTAACCCCTGTGCACTTATCAGAAAAACTTCAACAATTATCAACTCATTTTATCTATCATCTTTCCAGACTCTCCTCTAGCTCCTAAAATACTGAGTTCTTTTGAAGCAAATCCCAGGCATTATATTATTTTAATCTATAAATAGTTCTGATAATACTCTAAAATAAGATTTAAACATCAGAACCAAATAACACCATCACATCTGAACAAATTAACAATAATTCCTAAATATCATCAAATACGCAGTGTTCAAATTTCCAGTTTTCTCAAAAGTGTGAATGTGTGTGAAGGTGTTGTTGTGAACATGTAAGACTATGTCTGTAGATTAAATTTGTGTAGGGTTTTTTTTTTTTTATAAGTGTTTTAAAGATATTCTCCCTAGTTTGTCTTTCTTCCTTCAACTTTGTTACACTTTTTCTACAATTTTTTTTTTAATTTATGCATAGTCACATTATCCTTATTTCATTATTTTTGGGTTTACTTAAATTTTTTGCTATCTCCCTTGCTCACTAAAATATATTTTCCAAACCATAACTTTTAAAAACAGCATATAATTCCACCAAATGAAGAATAATAGTTTGTTTAACCATTTGCTATTATTATTCACAATGTGTTTTGCTTTTTGCTATGAAACATCACTACCTTATAATTATAATGTGCATCCTTATAATTATGCTATTATTTGCATTATTAATACTATGGCTTAACCATTATTGCACAGTATTCAGCATTTCTTAGGTATGTTTTAGGATATGTAAGAAAACACATGTAAGAAAATAATTCAAAATACAGATTTTCTGAGTTTTTCAGAATTTTCTTCCAAATTGTTGGTTCACGATTTTATTATTATCCCCTTTATACTTTGGAAATATTTTATCTCTTTGGTTTACTGGGTAGTAAAACACATAGAAAGTGAAACTATGTTGGCTACCATTTATTGGCCACTATTTATTGAAATGTTCTAATAGTTCCCCCTGAATGCCTTTGGTTACATAAACTACATGTAGGTTCTCTTGGGATATACTGACAAATGGGCTGGTGACAGTTGACCTTCCTGTTTGGACTGGGAATTACTTTGTGTTGTCTGAGAGGTAGTGAGGGCCATTCACCAAGCTTTTATTGCTTGCCTGGACTTCACCTTTACCTTACGTAGAGCACTTTCTTTCCCCCCTTGCAAGATGCTATAATCACTAAGGATCTAACCTGATATATTTAACAAAGTTTTGTCTTCTGAATTTGTGCATGTGTGTACTGGTATGCATTTTCTCACCACTCAGTTCCTGAATGCTGATTAACACTTTCTGAAGTTGTTGCTGAAGTTTTGTTTTTGTTTTTTTTTCTTTTGACTTGCATCATTCTCTTTCTTACTATAGTCATCCCTTCAAGCAAACTATGTTATTCAGGTATCAGATGTACACTTTGCCTTGATTGGCAGCCTTCAAGGAAATAAGATTTATTTTGATTGGCATAAGACCAAACGAGTGCAATTTTGGAACTAAAGGTGAGTCTGGCTGGTTTAAAGAAAGCTAATCAGACAGCATGAAATGCAAACTTCAAAGCTAAGTATTTAACACTTTCAATATTGAGCCTAAACCCTATTTCCAGCTTCACCAACTCTATTCCTCTCTACCTGGTAAGGGAAGTAGAAAAATACCTGGTGAATAACCACTCTTTCCTGGGCTCTGTGCCAAGCACCTTGTAACATTCCCACTGAATCTTCACAACAATCCCATGGAATGAATACTATAATCCCCATTTTATAAATAAGATAATGAAGTCTTAGAAAGATTATATAATTTAACCAGGCAATACTATCCTAGTAAAACAAAAATGAAATTGAAAGCCAGGTTAGCCTAGCATCTGGACCTGTGCTCCCCCTGCCAATTCATGCTGCCTCGAGGAGTCTCCAAATGGCACAAGCTTGTGCCACATCAGACCTGAAACACTTGTCCAAATACTCTATATTTTTACAAAGCTCTATGTTTCTCCTCAAAATGCCTTTCCCTCTTCTTAAAATCCGTATCCCCTTCTCTTTCTGATGAACTACTATTCATAGTTCAATACCCAGCATAAGTGTCACTTCCTCTTTGAAGTCTTCCCTAACTCTGCAGATACAACCAATTGTTCTCTCTTCTGTGGCCCCATAGTACACTATAACACAGTAAAATATAATATTCTACTTGTCTCATGTCTGTTTCCTCTCAAGGCAGTTGCCCTGTCTGATTCGTTGCTGTATTTCCAGTCCACAGCATAGTGGACTGGATACAAAGTAAATGCAGAATATGTATTTTTTTAATTAATCCATAACTTCATTCAGAAGTCAATCAAATGATAATTAGTGCTTGTAGGCACTAGATGAAGACAGGGCATATGGTGGTAATTTGCCATATCTATAGATGCTTTGGAAAAGCAAATGGCAGACGGGATTCTTCCTCATCAGCAACACAAGATAGTAGATATCATGCAGGGTGATGCCAGGATCAGCAATACCTATGTCCTTCTCAATTGAGTCCTTCCTGTCCTCCACCGGAGGGAAAGAGAATAACAAGGTGTCTTCAGCCTTTCCCTGAGAGATGTGTTTTGCCTGAGTAAGAGGATCAGTGAAGCAGATTCTATCTTCCTCACTAATCTTTGCATTCTTTTTGGTCTCATATTTGACCTGTAAGACTTTCTCCAGCTGGTTATTGAACATAGGTGTTTATTTAAAAAATAACTTCATGCTTTCCATAAGGGAAGGTTTACATACACATGAGTACTTCTCACAGTTTTCCCTTTGGGTGTAAGGGTACAATGATAAGTAACAATTAAATATGTAGAGAAATGGACCAAGTTTAGTGAGCATGTCTGTTACCATGTTGTATTTTCAGGGGAAAGAAGTGACAGATCCAGACTCCCTAGAGGAAAGTGAAACTGCTCATGAGTTGAAGAACAAATGTTTACATTATAACTTTCCGAGGTTTGGGGAAAACAGAAAAGTACAAAGAGACCTAACCAAGTCAGTCTGACCCAAAAGACTCAGTGATTTCTTGAAGTTGCCCAGCCCTCTGAGTGGGGACCATGAAGCCAGGGCTAGAAGGAGCACAGGTTATGTGTGCAATGGAAAGTTGATTCTTAGTGTCAATTTTGCAGGCAGTAAGAGATGAATGTCTATACCTCTTTTATTTGTCCCTTTAAAAACAATCATTAAATTCCTTGAACCTAAATGTTAGATATTTGGCAAGTAAGTGGGCTTCAAGTATAAATAAACCATTAAAGAGTGTAAATTCCAGTGTGAATGACCTTCATCTTTAACATTTGGAAGTTTGAGCAGATATTTTTCACAAAGCAAAAAATTCATTTTGATGTATTTAAAGAAATATCTAACAATATGTTTAGAGCTATCATTTTCCTTATATATTTACCCTTAATCTCAGTAGTAAAAAGATCAATAATTACAATCTACAAAGCTAAATATGACAGTTTAAATGATGAACTCACCCACATTGTACTGAAGGGACTCAACATGGAATTTTTATTATTGCTTAAATAAGCTCTATGTAAGTAAAAGTTACAAAACAAGAATGACAGTACTCATTTGGCAACCAATTTAGAAATAATGTTTCAGGTAAAAATCATCAATGGCTACTAACACTATTGGGTGAAAAGTTTGATAAGATAATTACATTGCGTTACAATATTTCTGCACAAGACACATATTAGTTACAATGAAAAAGTAGTAACTTCACGAGGTAGAAATCTGGCAGATATCATCTTTATCAGCTCTTAAAACTTACCATTACCAGCAATGAGACAAATAAGCATTGTGTGCCTCCCAATATGATGCACCAAAAAGTGCACAATACCACTTCTGTGATACTGCTGGCAAAAGTGCATAATCTAAATCTAACCATGAGGAAACCTCACACAAACCACAATTAGGGGCATTCCACAAAATATTCTGTGCTCTTCAAAAATGCCCAAGCCACAAAAACAAACATACTAAGAACTTTTCCAGATAAGAAATTCCGAACTAAAAGTAATATGTAGTAAAACAAATCTATACATGCGTGTGTTTGGTGGGGTTGGAGAATGACAAAGCAAACATGGTAAAATTTTCACACTGGGGATTCTATATGAAAGGTATATGGGAATTTGTACTATTTTTGAAATTTTTCTGTAAGTCTGAAATTATTTCAAAATAAAAATGTCCCTCAGAGACCAAGTGGTGCAAGCCTCATTCTCTAAGGGAGGAAACCATGTTCACACAGCCGGTTCATAGCGATTCTAAATCTGAAGAGTCTGAGGCTTTTCCCACTAGAGTCTGTTTCTGAATAAACACAATCTTGATCTCAAGAGATCTGCATAGAGCTTCTGATTTGAAAGCATTTTAGGGCTGCAGAGTTGTAACAGAAATGAGCTTTTACTTTGGTGCTCCTACCAATCTCTATTTGGGAATAGCCTAGTTCTGATTACACTCTTGGTGTAGAACACAGGAGAGCCCTTTCTTCCCTCTCCCACTTCCTCATTACAGTTTTGGAGTTGGGGAGGAAAACAGATCTTAGGGGAGGTCTCCTGTCCCCTCAACAATCAAAGTTAAGAGCATAGCTTCTAGCTTGGATTTGTGCTATGTTAAAATTCCAGTTCTGCCCTTCAATACCTATGTGATTTTGGGCCAATCAGTTGGTCTACATTTCTGTAAACTATATGTAATAACAATATCAACCTTTAGAATTATTGAGAGAAGTAAATGCGACAAGTTTTATAAAGTACTTAGCATGGAGCCTGGTGCATAGTAAGTACTCAGAACATGTGAATTATTAATTTTATGACTAAAATGGGTAGCTGGCATTGAGTCCAGATTCTCATTTCTAAAAAAGTGTACTAGAGAAAAACTCAGTTGCTAAATGATTTTGCTCTCAAATACCTATGAATATTAATATTTTGGCCAGAAACACAGTCATGCAGTGACTAGTTTACCTCCGTCTTTTCCATCTAGGAAACTGATCGTTAAACTAGAAAGAGAATTTGAAACAACCTAAATATCAATCAATAGGAAATTAGCTAAATATGATATTCACTTTCCTTGGAATGGCAAGAAGCAATTAAAAAGAAGGAGGTAGATGAAAATGTACTGAAATGGAAGGATATCTGATTCATATTGGGAAGTGAGGGGAAAAAAAGCAAAAGGAACAATAGAAACCATAGTATGTTTGCAATTTCTAAAAATGTGCACAAGGATATAAAAATAATTAGACAATTATAGTCAAAATAAGCAATATCTGGAAATGAGATTGGGAAGAGAGTGGGAAATGTTTGAATTCCACATTATACATTACTTTCTATAGTTGTTTAGTTATTTCAATAATAAGCACTACCTATGCATTCATAATAAGGCTGCCAAACATGCTACTGAAACTTTCATTTTTATGTGTATACTAGAATTCTATCAATTCAGCATTATAACAGCTCTGACTGCCTCCTGATGGTATCACCGGAACTGCCAGAGCTACTAGCTGGTGGATCCAGCCTTTGTTCCCTGAGGTCCATGTTGGGTTGTCACAGTAATCATATGGGATAAAAGAAAGAGAACCAAACAAAACTTAGCAACCAATAGCAACAGACAACACTTAAGCTTTCTTAACTTTATTGCTCAGTTAGCAAAATAAGCATGATAGAAAATGATGGTATTCCATAATATTATTACCACTCAGATAATTAGGGGCTATTTCTTAAAATCTGAGTCCGTTTTGAAAAAGGGGATAGCATAAGTGGAACAAAGTAGTTATATTCAAAAGGTACACTGTTTCAAGGAGAAAAATTGTAAATTTTTCACATTAAAATTTTTGAAACTTTGGAAAGAACTGAATAAAAGGAACACTTGGTAAATGGAAGATGTCGAATGGTGTGGTTTATCACCCATTATACAAATGTCGACATGAAGCCCGAGGGTCTACTGACTAGACCACGGTCATACACTGAGTTAGCGCTGTGATTACGGACTCAGGTGGCTGTAGGGTTCATGCAAGTCATGCTCCTGGGTGTAGGGCCCCAAGTAGGGGCTGTAGCAAGGATGAGAGCCTGTGCCAGGCCAAGGGAGGCTACTGCTGCCCATCTTCATTGATCGCGCCATCCAAGAATGCAGAGCTGCTCTTGCCAACAATCCTTCTTTCAAAAGAAGCTAGATGCTTACAAGAAGTGTTCTGATTGTAAATGTTAGCCAACTAGTACAACATGTGCTCATATACTATTGTATGTTAGTGAACAGAAGGTATCTACGAGAAGAACTAGCCCTATTGCCACTGTTTGCCACCTCTGAGAATCTAAGACAACTGGTCCTTGGCAAAACTTTCTCTCTCCAATTTTATTCCATTCTTTCCCACTCCAACCCCAGTCATGCATTTATTCTAAAATTTAAATTAAAAACGGGCAGGGAGGAGCACTTACAAGGGACCTGATAAGAAACCGAGACTAGGAAACACAGGGAAGAAAATATGATTAGGGACAAGAAGCAAATTCTGGCCTTCAAGAAGCTTAGAATTTAACATACCAAGAAGAATTACGTAAATGATCTACTCTAATAATAATTATTACAGAAAAATTAAAATAGGAACTATTATGGGAAACTGCTAAAGTAGTTGATTTATTCTAGCTTGGTGATGAGGATGAACTCAATAAAGTCCTTGAAAATGATTAGGATTTCAACAGGTGAAGAAGCGAGAGACATCCTTGGCTGACAGGCCAGCACAGCTAAAACACTTGAGTGTGCCCAAGTCTGGTATTTTGATGGAGCAAAAGGAAATTGGAAAAATAGGGTGCATGAAGAAGTGAGGACAGTGTCTGCCAAGCCAGTGTGAACCTGATTCTGTAAAGAAGGGACTGACAAATGCTTTAGAGGAGGTGACATGATTTTGCCACTACTTTAGAAGACTTCCTCTGACATATAAGAGATGGACTGAAAAAGTGAGAAGTTGGCAGAGGAAAGACTGGTTTGTTAACTATTTTAATTATTGGAGAGGTAGTGAACTAGAGTGGAAACAGAGAGAGTAGAACAGAGGGAATAGATATGAGTCATTGTAGCAATGAGTTCTACGGCGTTTTGTCATTGAAGTGAATGTCTAGGACAAGACAGCATGATGACTTTGAGATTCGAAGTTCAAAAGTTTTGAGGGAAGAATGCCCTTAGGCATACAGGAAGCACAGGAGGGGAGGTGATGAATCTCGTGTTAGGAGGTTGGGTTTGCCTGCGAGGTGGGAGGGGAGGCTTGGAACAGGGAGTCCAGCAGGATATTGAAATTGATGTGTGAACTTGAAAGACAAATCAGAATTAGACATTCAGATCTCTCAGCAGAACAGAGATTGTATAATTGAAATTGTGAAAGTGATTGAGATTACTCAGGGAAAGAAAATGTGGAATGTTAAGAAGAAAGGGATTTGACAGTAGAATTTTGGAAAATGCCTCTATTTTAAAGGTCTGAAGTTGAAGATCAACAAAATAAGGAAAAAGGAATTCAAGACAACACCAGCTACCATTTATCAAACATGTTGTTTGTGCCAGACTTTGAGGAAAGCCTTCGTATAAATATTGTATCTAATCCTTGTAAAAACCTTGTGAAGCAGCTGAAGCTTTTGGGTGGGGGAGTGGGGGAGGTGGCTTAAGTTGCTTGAATATGGATATAAATAGCCAGGTTCACAGAAGAACACATCCAAATGGCTAATAAACACTTGAAAAGATGCTCAACTTCTGTAGTCACTGAGGAAATGCAACAGATTTTTAAAAACTGAAAAAGGACTAGGATGCTTCAGGCAAAGGCTACTCATACACATGATAGAAATGTGAAATGGTACCGCTTTTTTAGAAGGCCATCTGGTGGCATCTATTCAAATTAAATATACACGCTAAATATAAATTAAATATACACGTGTCCTTTGATCAAGCCTTCTCCCAACTGGGAATTTATCTCATAATATAACTGACCAGCCCAGAGTGGACAATGTTTGAAAACAAACAAAATATCCATCAACCGGGGAATGGTTGAATAATTTGTGAAACTTTCATAATATCGAAAAGAATGGGTTAGTTCTATGCCAGATCATTTTAAGGGATTTCCACAATGAACTGCTGAGTGAGAAGCAGAGAAGGCTATAAAATATGATCCCATTTCTATAAAGCAAAAAAATATATAATCTGCGTAAATGCTGTGTGTGTGTGTGTGTGTGTGTGTGTGTGTGTGTGCTGTAGTATATTTTCCCAGGGTTGTATTTGACTAGACAAAGGGAAAAAAGGAAATATACTCAACAATATCAAATAAATGTCCTTAGAAAGCGATTAAATGAGCTGAAGCTAATAGAAGGCTTTGAATTTGACAATGAGGAGGCAATGTGTACCCTTTGGGAAGAGAGGTTTCAGGTGAGCACTTGAGGAGGAGCCAGATGCCAGGAGTCAGAAAGCAAGGGTGTGGTAAGGAAGTGACGCCAAGGAATACTGACCATGCTTCAGAGAAAATCTGGCAATGAACAGATTGTGGGTTTCTCAGGAGAAGGGGGAGCTTAGATTCAATTTTTTCTGTGTTTGATATGTTTGTGTTTTATGTTGATGGTTATTTGGGTTTTTGCATTGTTCTGTCTTGTTGAGTCTAAGAAAGCCTTATCATATATGTGAATTAAGATGGAAGATAGATGCAAGAGAATAGATGCCAGGTCCCAGGACAGTTGGCAGAGGAAAGCTGAAGAGCTTCTTATTGTCACTGCTTTCTAGGACTTTCTTTTGGTAATGTCCCTGAAGACAAATAACTTCTTTAAGAGATATAATTTCAAGATTCCCGAATGGAAAAAAAAAAAAAAATCAGCCACTGATCCGAGGAAACCAACCACTACGCCCGCTAACCTCCAACCAGTGATAAAAGTAAGATACTTAAGTACCTGCCCTGACTTGCCTGAAAGTCAGGATACCAAAGCAAACCCTAAGTCCGGGAGTAAATAAGACACTGGGGAGCAAACATCATTTGGGGACAATGAAAGTTGGCGACCATAAGCTCTGGCTCCTCTTCCAACTTCCTCTTATTCTCTGAACCTGACAGCCTGGCCACCATGCTGACTACTCTGTCTCATGATGACATTTCCCCAGTCTGGTTCCTCTTCTGAGGCATTCTTACCTGCACTCGTGGGCAGGCCCACCACATAAATGCCCCTTAGTCCTAATCAACAAAAGGGATTGGAGGGAATGGCTAACATCCTCTCCCTGCAGTTGTACCTTAGCCCTTAAAATAGAAACAGTTGCCAGGAAACTGCTTTGGGGAAAACGATATGCCATCCCTCTCAGTGGAAGGAGCAACTGAGCAATTCAGTGAGATGGATGAATGGCCACTGCTCTCGCCTGGCTGGCCACCATCTTATCGTGCTAGCTCTCCTGCCTCTGAACTTACTCTGAGGTAAAGCACGCTCTGTCTCTCCTAGTGCTGCCACAGGCAGGGTAAGCTCACAGGGCATGGCTCCCCTCCCCACCTGCCCAGGGAAGGCCTCCGTTCTCAAGTCTCACCAGAGACGAGCTAGCAGAGAAGGGAGAGACAATAAGTTCAAGAACAAGTAACAGGCAGTTCAAGGACAAGTCTCCAGTTCAAATTGCATACATTTTCCAACCCAGCTTTGCCAGCAAAGAGGTAAAACTCTATTTTATTCATCTGATTCTTACATCCACCTTTATCCAGAAACAGGCGGCAAAAAAGCAAGTGATTAATTAGAATCTCCAACCTCAATCTCTAGTACTGACAGCAATAGGCTAGTTACTACTTTTGCTTAAGCCCACTCCTCTGACTATGACCTAAGCTATTTAACGCGCACGGAGTCTGAGCCCATTGAGGAGGCTGTGGCTCCTTTTTTAAAATTGAAATATTTTAATCCAAATTAGATCAATACTTCTTAAACGTTCATGTGTACATGAATCACCGGTCTAGCTTGTTAAAACGCAGACTCTAGTTTAGCAGGTCTAAGTGGGTCTAAGTGGGTCTAAGGGTTTGCCTTTCGAACAAGCTCCCAAGTGATGCCAATGGCATTGACCACGCCTTGAGCAGGAAACGTTATAGCAGTAGTTCCCAAAGTTGGCTGCACTTTGGAATCACCTAGGAATCTTCGAAAACTCCTGAAACCTAGGCCACACCCTGGATCAACTAAATCATAATCTCTGGCCGTGGCATACAATAAACACTATTTTTTAAACTTGCCAGGTGATTCCAATGAGCAGCCACATTTGGGAACCACTGTTTTGAAATGATGACCATCTTTACAAGGGCTATATATGAACAAGAAATATCTGGAGGCTTTAGGTAATGCTAAGACAAGGTTTTAGGCTAAATAACAGTAGATTCTCTAAGTAAAACTAAATAAAAGTTCAATATTTTCCACCATATTTTGGCTGGGCTATATATCAACTTCAGTTTGGGTGGTTATATTTTAAGAAAGATAGTGATATCATGGACTATTCCAAGGGAAGAGTGAGCTAAGAGAAAAGGGGCCATAACAGCTGTCTTCAAATAATCTAAGGCCTGTTGGACACATACATAAAAACAACAAACAAATGAAAAACCCACAACAACAACAAAAGCTAGACTCTACTGCTCCTTCTCAGTCAAACGAGGTATTGGCACTTGCACACCCCAATTTAGATTCTTTTAGGTAAGTTTTCTCTCTTATTCAAGCAGATTCCAGGAGGGTTCCCATACCCATTTATGTCTGGACCCGGAAGCAAAAAGGCTGGATCTCAAATTGGGTGCATGTGTGTTGCCTTCTGTGTGCAGTTACTTCCTTCTGTTGTACAGGTAGGTGTGTGAAATATACATAAAGCACCAGTAGGGATGTGATTGAGTTGAGACAGTATCGATTGCCTTGTATGAGTAATAATGAGAATAGTCACTGAAGCATAAACCTTTGTCCACCACCACCTTAAATAAAAATGCATATTTTTTGGCAATGTCAATTCCTCTAGGAAAATTTGATTTAGAGAGGCCAAAATACATGGAAATACTATCGGCCTGAAAATGACTTCCTCAGGGTCTGTTCCAACATTTAACATTATCTGCAAAGCTGTAATGTCTCTTTGTTGAATTAGGAAGCATTCACAATCTGTTCATGCTTTGTTTATGCTGTGTTTAAGATTTAATGAAGATGTGTTACCAGTAGCCAGAGACAAAAAACTTAAATGCTCTCTGCCTAAGAGATTTTAAATGACCCTGGACTATTTTGTTCTGTGAGTAGCTGTGTCCCTAGATAATGACTCTTGAGATAGTTTCATAAGTGGGAGTTAGAAACAGCAGAAGAAAGGATGCAAATAAATTAGAATGGAATTTACTAGTCTACACACACACACACACACACACACACACACACACACACACGGATTATACATTATTTTCCTGTCCTTGGCTCGGAAGCAACAGTGTTAGAAAAATAATCAAACAGCAAACCCTAGTTAAAGTATGCATCAGGTTCTTAATTTATAATTCCTATTATTAGCAATATCACAATGGTAGACTCATATTTTACTTCAGTAGGTGGTATGTGATGGATTTAGATGTCAGAATATAGGTTAATGGGTCAAAATCTTGAATTCAAATTCTCACCCCTGCTATTTGGGGGAAATTGTGAACTGGGGGAAATTGTATAAACTCTCTGAGCCTCTTAATCAGTAAAATAAGGATAATAAACATTGCAAGACTGTGAAAGGGTTAAATGAAGACATATATGAAAGGTACAAAATTGAATGCCTGGCATATAGAAGGTATTCAGTATCTGGTAGCCAGTTGTCTCTTCACTATTGCAGTTCCATAAATACTCTTTTTCATATATAAAATAAATCCTTAAAGTCAATGTAAAATGTATCCAATAACCCACAGGCATCATGCTACCTAAAACCCAAAATTTTAAAAAGTAATTTATTAAACACTAGCTGAGACAAACACTTGTCACTGTCTTTATTATTCCCGCATGACGGCATGAACTTGACCTGTGTCTGGAATTCTTGCACTCTTTCTTTTACTGATGAATGCACATCTCAAAGGCAGTCGTGCTGAAGATAAACTTTCTTCTTCTGATGCCGGCCAATCTCTTTCTCTTCTTCCATTTCCCTTCCTTGCCATCCCCATTCCACTTCCCTCTCCTCCCTCTTCCCCATCTTTGCCATGTATTCATAGTTTTGTTCTAAAGCAAATAATTGTCGGAAGAGCTACGACAGCTTCTGGCAGATTTAAAGCCTGGCTTCTGTCTAAGTAGGAGCTCCTTCCCAGTGGCTTTGTCACTTTAGTGCCATCAACGAATCAGAGGTCCTGACTGTGATGCCTAGAACTGCTCCTCCCCAGACATACAATCTTGACCATCTTGAAGTCTTTGAGTTTCTCACCATCCTCATCTCTACAATGGGGATTATAATGTCTGCCTTGACTACCTCATCTGAGTATGCATCAGGATAGATGACATAATACATATGATGAAAGCACGTAAATCCAATATCAAAGCCTACACATATGCCACTATATTTCTTAGGCCTATATTTTTATTAACCAGAAATAATAGTGAAATTTGCAGAATGAGTACCACATCTCTGGTCAAGTTATTTGGAATTTCACCCTAGAGGGAGGAGATTGACCATGAAGATACTCAGATTGGAATGGAAGAACACATGAAGGGAATTGATATCTGGTAAAAGACTTAAGAGGTCAGAGTCCAGGTACCAACATATCATAATATTCTATTTGGGATTTCTCAATTTAAAGTATAAAGTTAAACACACACACACATACACACACACACACACATACTCACATGCACACACACACACACACACATGCAGATACACTCATGCCCCTTTTTGATGTTTTAAATAACAGAGATGTGGTTCATATCAGCCAAAAGAAATGGTGCTAGGAATGAGAACAGGATTGGGGAACATCCATTTTTGCTTAGCATAAGGTTTAGAAACCTGGGCTGTCTTGCTTCTATGTGAAGGTTAAAACCCAGATTTCAACATTTATCATCTGTGTCATACTGAGCAAGTTATAATGCTTTCTGCTTCAGTTTCTTCAGCAGTAAAATGGAGATAATAATAACATTTAACCCTAATAAGTTGGTGTGAGATTTAAAGGGGAAAATTCACATACATTGCTCAGCACAGTCCTGGCATTTAAAATGTTTAATACTTATTAATTGTCATTATAATTATTATTATGTATGGCTATCCAATATCTTTCCTCTACTCTTCTTTGTACAGATCCCTTTCTTAACTGGAAAAGACAATGTCCCAAGATGGAAAATTATATTTTCCAGGCTTCTATGCAGGTCGGGTTTACAATATAACTAAATTCTGCCCAATGGCATGTAGTCAAAGTGTTTTTGCTGTGCTTCCAAGAAAGTTCTTTAAAAATGGGTTTGATTCAGCCAGAATATTACTTTCCTCTTCCATTTTTTTCTTGCTTTGAATTTATACATAATGGCTGGAGCAGGGCATCTATCATAAGACCACAAAACAAACTAGAGAGTGGAAGACATGTGCAAAGGATACAGAATTGAAAAAGGAAGTTTGAACTATTGATAGCATCATAAAGCTACCATGTCAATCCTGAATTGTCTCTTTGTAGATTTCTTCTGACTGAAAGAAAAATAATGCATATCTTCTTTAAGCTACCGTACTCGATGTAGTCATTATGCCAAAAATGGGTCTTGTTCTATGTCAGACACAGACAAAATCAAAAGCTCTGTGAATGTTAAGTCCTTGTCTGGAATAAAGAATTTTCTCTTTAACATGATATTAACTTAGGGGCGGACTGAGGACTACTCCTGCTGCCAAGTTTTTTGGCAGCTTATCCTTGAAAAATCACCTGATTTCTTAAGATAAAAATGCTGTTAAAGAGAGGAGAATGTAATCAAAAAAAATAGGAAAAGAAATTAATAAAGAGCTAGCAATGATGGAAAAACAAAAAAGTAATTTATAGTAGTATGATACAAGTCAGAGGAAAGTCAGTGGAGGAAAATGAAAATAGGATAAAGGAAGAACTAGCAAAGAAGGGAACTCATATGAAGAAAGAAGAGATGGAGAGAAGGAGAAGCAGTATAATGTGTATAGTCAACCATGAATCGTTCACAAATATATAGTTGTAACCAAAATAATAATGCCTTCCCTTAACATTTTAGTTCATAAACCAACTCTTAAAGTTCAAACTGGTTTTTTGCTCCATTGATCAATTAAATACATATTGAGTGGAGATTTGAAATAATAGGACTCTTAAGTAGGTCAGACTGCTTAGGGAAGAACAAAGCTGGTAGCTGTGCAGATGATGAGAAATGGTTAGATTTGAGACCTATTTTGAAGGTAGAGACAAAAGGACTTACTAGTATATTTGATGTAAAGTATGAGGGAAAGAGAGGAGTCAAGGTTTTTGGCTTAAGACACTGAGTAGATAGTGGAACACTTTACTGAGATTTAGAAGGAATGGGAAGGACATTGAGAAGTATATCTCTCTCTCTCTCTCTCTCTCTCTCTCTCTCTCTCTCTTTCTCTCTCTCTCTCTCTCTCCCATTTCAAACTTGAGATACCTATTAAAGAGTCAAGTAGAGATGCTGAGCGGGCAGTTTGATATATAAGTCCTGGAGTTCAGAAAAGAAATCTAGACCGGAGGTATATAGTAGAGATGGAATTTAAAGCTATGCAATTGCAAAGATTACCAAGGAAACGGGTGTAGATAGAGATGCAAGAGTTCCAACATCCGAGGTCTGGAAGAGAAGGAGCCGGGAAAAGAGACTAGAAGGAGCAGCTAGTTAAGGTGGAAGGGAAACTAGGCAGATGTGATGCCCTGAGTGAGAACGTGGTCGACACTGGTAAACACTGCTGGAAGATGAAGTAGGATGAGAACAGAGACTTGTCCCCTTGCCTTTGTAAAATATAGATCACTGGCAATTTAATAAGAATGGCTACAGTGGAATGATGAAGGCAGAATCCTATATGAAGCAGACCAAAGAGAGATTGGGAGATGAAGTAGTGGAGGGAGTGGTAGAGATAACAGTTTGAGTTTTGTGATAAAAGAGTACAAGTGGAAGGGAATGAAGGAGGTTCTGTGGGGTCAGTGGGGAATTTTAAAAAAAGGTTTTTGCTTGTATTGCTTTTATTTATATACCAAAGACAATTACGTTATAAAAGGGCAAAAAGATATGATGTTTTCATAAAGGAAAGTGGATAGTTCCAGGAGTAAAGTCCCTCAGAAAGTTAAAGACGGTACAATCCAGAGCCACAGAGGAGATGAAACAGTTTGGTGGAAAAGGAGTCACCCAGTCACCTAAAGATGGGGGAAATCATTTTATTAGGCAAATTCAGTAAGCTTCTCTGACAGAGTTCATTGCCCATTTAAAAAGTGTGGTCATAACCATAAGTTAAATCTACTCAGTACAGCCGTATTGTATTTTCCAAAAATGTTTGAAAGCTCAGTACCAGTTGTTGCAAACCGTCTTTGTTTGGGTTCCTCCAGAGGCTGATATTGAGATAAAGGTTCCAGGACAAATAGTTTTTTTTGCAAAGTGATACCAGGAAGGCATAGTAGGGAAATAGGGACATGAGACAGGAAATGGAAGGCTGTTGAGGGTGTGTTATCAATCAAGTTATTATAATAAGCAACTGAGGTTTAATCCCACTGGAAAACTCTGGGAGATAGTGTATAACATGCCTCAGAGTTACCCCATCTGCAGGGTGCAGGACTTGGCCTATTTATCCACCCACCTCCATTAGTTACCGGTTGTGGGTTTTTCCCAGGGGTGTTAATTCCCTGTCATGTCCAGCCTATGGTGTACACAGGCAGAGCATGTTACCAGGGGCAAGGAAAGCCCTCAGGCAAAGAGATGCAGGTGCTAAGAACTGGAGGTGAAGCTGCTGGGCCAAGGGAATATGGGTGACATCTTTATAACATCTGTTAGATTAGCCAAGGACCACAGATATATTTTGGCTTGTTTCACTGCTTAGCAGGAAACAAGGAAGGTGGATGCTTCCTGTCCTGGTCCCCTGTCACAGAGTTAGAGCAGTATGGGTGGCCAGCTGCTGCGACTGCTTTCCCTGCCCTTGTCTTCGCTCTGGGTGCTTGGAACCAGAATAAGAAGTCAACAATTCACTTTGCATGCATTATCTCATTTAATCCTCACACAATGCCTGCATCAACGGCATCATTAGATTCATTTCACAAAAGAGAAACCAAGACTGAAAGCTTTTTCAAGATCACATCTTTGGTACAGAATAAAACCAAAGTGTCACAACTATCAGACTCCAGTGCCCCATTTCTCAATGTGTGTTCTCAGATAGCCAGATCCAGGTATATCATTTACCTGGTCCCCACCTGTCAGAAAAAAAGTCATCAGAACTTATTCTGGCAATCTCTTTGAAGGACAATTTGTTTGGAGAACAGCCAATACAATATGTCTAGTTTTATTCAGCTATTGTATTTCCTTAATTTGTGGGCAGACTTTTCCAAGTGGAAAAATTATATAAAATAAAATGTTTGAAAAGAATCTCACACTGTGATTGAGTCATTAAAAAGAAGAGTCATTAATAATGCATTGACTTTGATTATACTTTCAGTCACTGGGAGCTGTCAGTGGAGAATTACTATTTTCTTCTGACAAAGTCAAAGTCATATAGGGGTTTCTAACAATGCACATGATTGTTCTAGCATTTAAAAGTGGAAAATTGTTCTCTCATGGAAAATACATTCTAAGGCTATGGGGTATCATTAACATTCTGGAAGGGTTGTGGTCCAGGGTTGGGATGGGGTGGGGAGTAGATAGAGAGAACGGAAGCTAAAATAAATGAGAAACATCCTGCCAGTTAAAGATGGTTTGGTAAACACATCTCCTGCCCTCCCTTTGTCAATGTAGCAAGTGGTTTTTTTGTTTTGTTTTGTTTTGTTTTTTCTTTTCATAAAATCATTCCAGTATGCTCCCCTACTAGTAAATTTTCTATTGATCTTCAAGGTCTGCTTAATTAAAAAGAAAGCTGAAACGTAATATGGACAGCTTTTAGACCTTAAGATGCACACCTTTTTCTTCTCTAAAAATACAAACACGCTGTAACAATTGGATTCTGAAATTGACTCCGGTATTCTGGGCCTGGAGCCAAAGTCCATATGTGTGTAGTGAAGAACTCAGCACTTATTTGGGTGAGAGTATCAACAGGCAATAACTCTCCCAGCACTCTCTGGGATAGAGTTTACGGACTACTTAGAAAGGCAAAAAGAAACAATCTGCAATAAACATTAAAAGTTATGCAGGAGCTCTCAATATCCAGAGGCAGCCAAGGATGAGAGTAGAAATCATGGATCCCTTCTCCTGCATAAGGCCTCCAGCACTGGAAACCACAGGATGTCTGCCTGTGAGGCACAGAGGGGCTCCAGGAGACCAGGAAAATGACCTGCCCAATGTACTAGGCTGAGAAAAATCTTCACCCCACCGAGGCTACTTGCATTCTAGCCTTAGTGCTGCTGCTGTCATCTGTAAACTTCCAGCATTACAGCAGCACTTTTTCTTCCTTCCTTCCTTCCTCTTCCTCCCTTCCTTCCTTCCTCCCGCCCTCCTTCCCTCCCTTTCTCTCTCTCTCTCTCTCTCTCTCTCTCTCTCTCTCTCTCTCTCTCTCTCTCTCTCTCTCTCTCTCTCTCTTAAACTGAGCTCTGTAGAGATATACTGTGACAGCACCTCAAATTCATTAAAATTACATTAACATCCAGTTATGGAATTGCCATTTATTTGCTGCTCAGCATTTTCCAGTAACACTGCAGAAAGAGATAAATGAGATTCTTTTCTTTGGGATCAGAAACAACCAAATTTCTTTCAGGGCTGGGTAGTTACAGTCTTGTCAGGCCAGGATAATGTGTTCTCCATGTCATGCGTGTGTGTGTGTGTGTGTGTGTGTGTGTGTGTGTGTGTGTGCCCATCAGGGTCCAGACCAGTGATGATGAGTCAGGTGAATACTTACAGACGGCTACCACTTTGATTGTGTAAGGCAGCATAGTGGTCCAGCATCTGCTCTTCTGTTCGTTTGTTTTCCCACTTTTACTGTAGACTATTTCTAACATATTCAAAATTAGAGAACATTTCATTTATGCCTCTACTCACTTCCCTCTTGCCTGTATTTTTTGAACCAAATGTCAGACATTATTATTATGTCACCAACACATATTCCAGGTATATACAGTGGTACCTCGGTTTTCTGGAATACCGATCGAGTTCTGAAACGTTCAAAAACAGCTGACAACTAGTCCTCAGGATCTTGCACTCAGCAGAAACTGCGTGACATGTTCTACTTCCGAGGCGTGTTCAAAAACCGAAGCATTTACTTCCGGTTTATGTTGTCCATAAACTGAAATGTTTGTCAATGGAGACGTTCGAAAACCGAGGTACTACTGTATTTCTAAATGAGGAAGACTTTCTCCTTTTCAGGGGTGGGGAAGGGGCATAGGTATAGTACCATTACCACATCTTTAAATAATTAATGGTAATTCCTTAAGATCATTAAATGCCTTGTTAGACTTCAGATTTCAAATTGACTCACAAAATTCATATTTTTAAACATTGTGTGTGTATAAAACAAGATCCAAATTTGAATTTTGATTGGAAGTGGTTGGTAGGTCTTTTACGTTTATTTGTTTTGACTACAAGAAACATAATATAATTAGGATTATAAAAGGAGTGTAGAGAATAATTCTGTGTAATATCTTTGTAGCCATCAAGCAGAATGAACAAATGATATTTTGTTGTTTGCTTCAGATTAGATGTCTTTTAAGTCTTATTTTATGTAGATTCTCTCCTCTCTTTTCTCTTTTCTTTCTTCTCCTCCCCTTCCACCACTTCATCCCCTCTCCAGCTCCTCAATTTATACGTTGAAAAAGGCAGGTTATTTGGTCTATAGAAGTTTCCAGCACAGATTTTTTTGGCTCCTTGGTGTAGTTTAATATGTTCCTCTCTACTCTGTATTTTCTATAAATTGGTAGTTATATCTCAAGGATTGATCCAATTTAGGTTCAATTTTTTTAGGGGATGGAAGTGGAGTGGCTAAACTGCTTTATAAGTAGTGGTGTATAAGAGGCACATAAGGTATAGTGTGTGTGTGTGTGTGTGTGTGTGTGATGTTGACAAGCTTTGATGAGCATTGCCTAGAGGGGGCAATCATTAGGGTTGCAAAATGGTGACTGCCTCAGTCTATTATTGCTCTTTCCCTTATTGAAGGAATGCTCCTATAAAGAGAAACTTCCCCCCATCTAATCTTTGGCTACCAAGTCTAGCTTGTGTTTTTCAAAGCCATAGCAACACATTCCCTTTCTCATGCCCATCTCAACAGACTGTGCTCTAAGAAAGAAAGGAAAAGCAGACTTATTTTTTCTTTTTCCAATTTTTGTTGTTATGAAATGATATTAGACATGCAAAAGTTATAAAGAATAACATAATAAGCAATCTGATGACTGGGAAACTTCTCACTGTGGTTTTAGTTTGTATTTCCCTGATTACTAAGGAGGACAAGTGTTTTTTGTTTGTTTGTTTTTGCTTTTCATGTATTTACTAGCCAGTAGAAATTTTAACTGGCTTCTGGTTTTCTTTTACTGAAGACCAAGAGTGTCAGGTTCCACATGGACGAGGGAAGGAGGGGCAAATGTTCCAAGCATGCATGCTGCTGCAGGTCAGCGTACCCTCACTGCAGGCCAGTATGAGCGTTGTTAGGAATGAGTGCTTTCCGTATGAGAACACTGCTGGTTAGGCAACATGACAGGAGAAAAAGCCAGAAAACCACTAGACTGGAGGTGAAAACGTGATGCTGAGAAGTCTCAACATCTGTCAGAGTAGGAGATCTGAGCATCAAAGCAGCCTTGTGTCACCTGAGGAATTAAACCCGAGAAACTTCGCACATGTGTGTGCTATATTGGGTTGAGTAAAAAATTCAAGAGAACAGGAGGTTTAGAAGAGGAAAGGATGTCGCAGGAAAATCAAGGCAAGCACACCCTGCAGATACTCAATAACTGGGGTTTCAAACGCCCACAAGAACCAAGAGGACAATGAAAATGGAAGCAATGGACATCGGACACTACAGATAGGAACAGGTGGGAACTGTGGCCACCTGGAGATGTCCCATCCCATCCGCTTTATCATCCACTTCTTGACTACTTGGAATGTAGGCTCAGTGTTGCTTAGATTAGTAAGAAGTTGGAAATCTAGATTTTATGTAGAATCTCCTGATTTTTAAAAGCAGCATTTTGTTTGGTTTGGTTTTAACAATTCATCTATAGGCAAATGCAGCCCTCTTGGGTCTCTAGGTTGCTGTCTTTGCATCAGAGCTTTGGACTCTCCCTGGGGCCAAGAAAATGTCCTTTAGTCATGGTCCTGGGGGCCTCCTCCCTGTTCCACTGCATCCCCCAGACATGATCACATTCATTGATTCAGCAGGGATTATTTCCATGTCATATGCTTTCAAACGTAATCATGAAGATTTGTTCCCACCTCGGGCATGACCGAGCAAGCGTCAACCTATTTTTTGTTTGTTTGTTTGTTTGTTTATTTGTTTTTGCTTTAGGATTTTTCCAGCATTCAGCAGAGGTGTCCAAAGTACTAATGTGTGTATGGGTTGGAATATAAGGTCCCTGTAGCTTTAGAAAAAAATTAGAAATATGTATTTTGTCTTCAAACAGTACATATAAATATATAAAAGACAACATATTATAAAACTTTATTCAAAGATGCGGCAGTACATTATCATGAAATGTCACATTTCCTATAATTATAAATCTTTGAATAAAAAGACACACTTCTGAAACAATGAAAGCATTGTATATGATGAATGAATAAAGACTAGGGATATGTATGTAACTCATTTTCAAATTTTCAAAAGACTACCATGAGGCAGAGTATCAACTTAATTGATGTTACCCTTAAGATTAGAATTTGGGCAAGGAGAAGCTGAGAAAGATATCAGAGTTTGATGTAATACAAGATTCTCATAGCATTGCTTCTTGAATACAGGAACACACTGCTTCAAGAATCAGTGAGTTTCCTGTCACTAAAAGCATTCAAGTGATATCTATCATAGCATGGGAACAGGAAATGGTGGCATCTGGACCCTCACCCCTTTAGATAATATTTAAGTTCTCTTCCAATACTGACATTAAATATTCCATGAAATTTAAATTCATAAACAAAGGGAAAAATATCCCACTAAAATTAATAAAGAAGTAGGAATTGAAAAAAAGACAGGTGGATTAAAACACTAAATCAATATAAAAAATAGTGAAACAATGTAGATTGATAATAAAGCATGATGCGAATAGATATAAAGTGTTAAGCAATAGCCATTATTTCAGTTATTCTACTTAATATACCTCATAATAATGGTAGAGTGTTTTATTACTATAACTAATTATATAGTTAAGGGCACTGAAGTTAAGTGATTTGCCTAAGGTCATAAAGCAGTTAGTATTTTCATCAAGAATTAAAAGCACAAATTTTGTTTCTGAGACACATTCCTTTTATTGTGCATACGAATTGCCACATACTCCAAATCATGAGTATAAAAGGTGTACTTTGTTTATTAATCAAAACAAATTGCAAAAGCTAATGTTGGTTGAATGATAAAGTAAATGTGAGAATAAGTGGAACGAATATTTGTTAAATACCCTCTACACTCTGGGGTCATATGCTGGACCTTTTACGTATTGTCTCATTTTATTCTCATAATAACTACATGTGGTAGGTGTTAATATCATTCCAATTTGACAGATTAGAGAAGTTAATTAGCCTGTTTATGGCTATACAATTTGAGAGGATCAGAGTTGGCATTTTTCACCTGGATTGTAAAACTAGCCCCGA
Organism: Rhinolophus ferrumequinum; assembly: GCF_004115265.2. NCBI lineage: Eukaryota > Metazoa > Chordata > Mammalia > Chiroptera > Rhinolophidae > Rhinolophus > Rhinolophus ferrumequinum. The sequence continues at coordinate 35,677,105 of NC_046306.1, read as the reverse complement.
TTATTTCAATTAAAATATGCAAAGAAAAAATCAAGAGTAAAGCTGTTTAGAGTGAGCAGACCTGGTATTACTTTATCCTTTGATCACAGGGATGTTATTTTTTTAACCTTCCTATAATTTCCTTTGCCTAGTCATTACACATATAGTTTTATTTGATTATAATAAATTAGTTATTATTAGGAATAATACAATTGATGCTATTTAATTCATAAATGTTCCACTATGCTATTAGTTTAGGAAATAAAGGTGATTTATATATTATAAACACTTGATATTAGAAATTAATTTTTGATGTATACCAGGTGAGCTCTGTCCTCCACAAAAGCTTTCCCTGTTTTAGTCGTGAAAGTGTCATGATTTCCTCTAAACTAATAATGATATTTTACTTCCTGTGCACCTGCAAAAAAGAGTCTGACAAATTTTTTAAGTAAATTTTAATTTATTTTTGATTTGCTTAAGTGAATCTACATTGTTAATGCCTTGTAGTCACAGGGCAAAATTGGGTTAGGAGATGAAAGAGAATATAATTTTAAAAAATTGGAGTGCAATTAATAATTCTTTTTTGCCAATTTTAAACATTGGGTTAAGCCAGCATTCTATCAATAGAATATCTGCTTATTGTGAGCCTACTTTGTACCAGGTGTGCTAGGTGATCCAGATATATGAGGAATAGTATTTTTACACAGGACAACAGCAAAGGTCAACCAGCTGGTATTCCATTATGCCACCACTGAGAACTTCTGATTATTTTTCCTTTGATGAGTATTCCGCATTGGACACTTTATGGAGCAACATTTAACTTAATTTGCCTTAAAATCAGAAATCCTTGAGATGAAAATAAAAAGACTAGCTGATGGAATTTGCCATATTAGTGATGGCCAGGGAGTTGAATTCACAACTTCATTTGCAGTACAACACTCACTTATTAATTTTGCTGCCTGGAATGTCTTTTCTTTTTCTTTGCTTCTCAGTAATTGCCTCTCCGTCCTACTGCCCTATCTCCCCAGAAGCATCCCAAACACTATGCAGTTAGCGTATCATTTCAAGTTTTTGTCTTATTGCAAATACATTTTATGTAGCTGGCTATAATTACACTCTGTCGCTATACATATTATTTTCTTTAGCATCTGCCCCAGTGTCTAGGAATTGAAATGAATGAGTAGATGAATGGATGGCTGGTTCGATGGGTGTATTGCTTTATGATTTCAGAATCATCAGCCTACTCAAATCACAGTCTCTTCTTTGCACAGTGAGGCTGGAAAAAGTTAAATGTGATAACAAAGCAGATGAGACGTGTACTTATAATACTGGATTCTGTCTTGCTAGTACTTTCTCCAATAAATGAACCTGTTGTGATTTCACCGCTTTCTGGCATCATTAACAGCCTTTCACTACCTCCATTTTTTTTTTAATTAAAGTTTATTGGGGTGACAATTGTTAGTAAAGTTACATAGATTTCAGGTGGATAATTCTGTAATACATTATCTATATCTCACATTGTGTGTTCACCACCCAGAGTCAGTTCTCTTTCCATCACCACATATTAGGCCCCGTTTGCCCTCTTCTAGAGCCCCCCTCTCTCCTTACCCTCTAGTAACCCCTAAACTATTGTCTATATCTATGAGTTTTTGTTTCTTTATTTGTTTCTCTTGTTCTTTTGTTGTTTTCCGTTTTATATACCACATATAAGTGACTCACAACCTTCATTTTAATGGCACAAAGGAAGGTACTGCAATGTTTGCAATGAATGCAAATTATGGATCCGTAATACTGAGTGTCTCATAAAGAACCTCACTGAACGGTTATTGGGCCGACACAATTATGAAATCCCAATGAATCAGCTTTAAACACAACCATTCTTGCCCAAGTCTACAGTGTGAAATTGTATGAGAAACTCAACTGGCTCTTACCCACATTTCCCTGACCAACACTTGTATAATGGAAGAAAAACTGAAATATACAAAATTAGGCTCGTAAAAACTGACATTATACCAGAAGACTCAATATGGCAGAGTAGATAAACATTGTGCCTGCTTCCTTCTGTGAACAAATTAAAATTACAACTAAATTGAAGAACAATCAACCTGGAGAACCATCTGAAGTCTGGCCGTCAGAAATTTTATAACTAAGGATATAAAGAAGAAGCCATGTCAAGACTGGTAGGAGAGGCAGAGATGTGGAACTGGTTAACCCCAAACCTCCATGTGGCAGTTGAGAAATGGGAGAGATATCTCGCCTGCAAGAAACCCCAGCCCTAAACCGGCCTTCCCAGCCCAGAGTACTGGTGCTGGGAAGAGGAGCCCGCACACCATTTGATTGTGAAAAAACTGTGGTTTCTGACCATCTGGGTGGGACAGAAGGTGGCAGGAAATCCACGCGTCCTATTAAAGGGCTCACACACAGAGTCTCTCACTCCCAGGCACTCACGTTGGGCTCCAGTGGAGGGACAGTGACTCAGGTAGTGTTAGAGACATGCGGGGGTAGGAGTGGGGCAGGCTGGGTTGTGTTGCTTCAGGTTGAGGGCTGGAGCACAGTTCTTATTTTCCTGTGAGGAGGTCCTCCTCTTGTGCAGCCAAAAGGTGGGAGCCATCTCTCCTGTGTTGAGCCTGTCCCCACATGATCAAATCTGAATTTGATTGGTCTGGTGAGCCATGAAGCTCCACCCTGCTGACTCATTGGGACCCCACCCCACCCAAAACCCCCAATATCAGAGGCACTTTCTCCAAAAGCAGCCAGCACTGCCCACATTGCACTCTTTCTTGGAAAACTGTTAGAGTCCCACAGACCTCTGGTGGGCAGTGACTAGCCTCCGTGTGTTCTGAGACTTTTGCTGAGTAGCTTCAGGCTCAGCACTGGCACCAAATCAGGATTTACATTAAACTGGTGACCACAACTCTTCCCACTCTAGCGACTCTGTGAGACCCTGCCTCACCCAACTTGTGTACTGCACAAGGCTTTATCAGTGGCTGAACCTTAAGGCATCTGGCAGGTGGCCACAGGACTCGGGGTGTCCTAGAATTTTGTGGAGCTACCCTAGGCCCAGAACTGGTTGCAGACATCCTTGATTTGCAGAGTGGCCTCTTCCACGTGCCTCCAATGTTAGCAGAGGCAGTGAACAACTGTGGATCATTTTGTAGTTCTTACCAGGTAGTTCCCAGCCGGTCATAGGCAGTGCATGACCTGGGCCTGCACTGGAGCCACTCAGAAAAGGCCACAGAACCAATGTACTTGGAAGTTGGCTTCAGACCACAGCAGCAGAGCACCACCCAATTGACCCCACAAGCGACACACAAAGAGCGGTCTCAACAAGCACCAGAGCCCACTGAGGTGAATATCACTTTGTGCAGAAACCACCCTGCCCCAGTACAGCAGCCTATAAGCATGGATGTGGCCAAATCCCACAGCCAATCAGCCTAAGGGTCAATCCCACCCAATGATATGCAAATAGCAACCAAGGCACAACTATAACAGGAAGGCAAACAAAACCTACATGAGGGATACTTCTGGAGCACTCAGTGCAGGTGACCAGGGAGACTATGCCACCAGGCCCCACAGGGCATCTACTATACACCACCTAGCCAAGACTAGGGGTTACAGTAGATCTACCTAATACATAGAAACAAAAAGAGAGGAAGCCAAAATGATGATACAAAGATATACATCCCAAATGAAAGAATAGGAGAAAACTCCCAAAAAAGAACTAAACAAAATGGAGGCAAACCACCTACCAAATACAGAGTTTAAAAGAATGATTATAAGGATTCTCAAGGAATTTAGTGAGATCTTCAACAAAGAGATAGGAAGCATAACAAAGTGCGTAGATATCATCAAAAAGAACAAGTCAGAAGTGAAAAATAAAATAACTGAAATGAAGAATGCACTAGAAGGAATCATCAGCAGACTACATGAAGCAGAGGATCAAATCAGCAATTTGGAAGATAGTATAGAAAAAAATGCCCAATTGGAACAGCAAAAAGAAAAAAGAATCCAAAAAAAGTAAGGATAGTTTAAGAGACCTGTGAGACAACATCAAGCACAACAACATTTGCATCATAGGGGTACTGGAAGGAGAATAAAGAGAGCAAGGGATTGAGAACCTATTTGAAGAAATAATAACTGAAAGCTTTCCTAATCTAGTGAAGGAAATAAAAATACAAGTCCAGGAAGTGCAGAGAGTTCCAAAAAAAAAGATGAACCCAAACAAGCCCACATCAAGTCACATTATAATTAGAATGGCAAAGGTTAAAGACAAATAGAGAATTCTAAAAACAGCAAGAGAAAGGCAACTAGTAACTTATAAGGGAGCTCCCATAAGATTGTCAGCTGATTTCTCAACAGAAACATTGCAGGACAGAAGGGATTGGCACAAAATATTCAATGTGATGAAAAGCAAGGACCTGCAACCAAGATTATTCTACCCAGCAAAGCTGTCATTTAAAATCAAAGGACAGATAAAGATCTTCCCAGACAATAAAAAGCCAAAGGAGTTTATCTTTACCAAACTAGTACTATAAAGAATATTAGAGGTACTCCTTTAAGATAAAATTATAAACAAACGAAAACATCAGAATTAAGAATAATAAAATAGCAATAGATACATATCTATCAACAATACTTTCAATGTAAGTAGATTAAATGCTCCATTCAAAAGATAAAGGAGGGCTAATGGATAAGAAAACAAGATCCTTACATATGCTGCCTACAAGAGACTCACTTCAGATTGAAAGAAAGACACAGATGGAAAGTAAAGGGATGGAAAAGGTATTTCATAAAAATGAAAATGAAAAAAAACAAACAAAAAAAGCTGGAGTAGCAATACTTAAACTAGACAAAAAAAAACCTTTAAAACAAAGGCTATAACATGAGACAAAGAAAGACCCAGTAATCCCACTTCAGGGTATTTATCTGAAGACACTCAAACACTATTTTGAGGGGACGTGTGCATCCATATGTTCATTGTGGCATTGTTTATAATGGCCAAGATGTGGAGGCAGTCTGGGTGTCTGTCAATGGAAGAATGGATAAAAAGGAGGTGGAACATATATGCAATGGAATATTGTTCAGCTAGGGTAGGAACTGGGTTCTGCGGTGGCATGAACGGACCTGCAGGGTATTGTGCTTAGTGGAGTGTAGGACAGAGAAAGACAGATGCCATGTGATTTCTCTTATATGTGGAATCTAAAGAACAAAATAAACAAACAAACAAACAAAAGCAAAACAAAGTCATTGATACAGAGAACATTTTGATGGATGCCAGAGGGGAGGAGAGTTGGGAATGGGTGAAAAAGGGGAAGGGATTAAGAAGTACAAATTGGTTGTTACTCAATAGTCATGGTGATGTAGGGGATAGCTTAAGGAATATAATCAATAATATTGTATAACTATGCATAGTACAGAGGGGTACTAGATGTGTTGGAGTGATAAATGGGAGGGGTTGGGGAGCAGGGTGACAAAAGTGAAGGGATTAAGAAGTGCAAACTGACATGTACAAAATAGACATGGGGATGTTAAGTAAAGCATAGGGAATATAGTCAATAATATGGCAATAACTATGTATAGTGTCAGGTGAGTACTATACAAATCAGGGGGATCATTTCTTAAATTATACAAACGTCTAACCACTATGCTGTACACCTGAAATTATATAATATTGAATGTCAACTGTAATTTGAAAATTTAAAAAGGGGGGAAAAGATGAAGGGGAATAAGAGGTCAAATTTCCAGGTATAAAACAATTAAGTCATGGGGATGTAATGTACAGCATAGGGAATATAGTCAATAATATTGTGATCACATGGTACGGTGTCAGATGGTTTTTGGACTTATGTTGATCTCTTCTTTAGATATATAAATGTTGATTAACCATGGCATACACCTGAAACTAATATAATATTATATGTTAGGTATATTTTAATTAGAAACTTTAAAAAAAAAAGACTGACATTATAAACTAAATTATGCTTATTTCAACTACATAGTAAAGCCTTCTCGTTTAATTTATTCTGCCCAGTGGGTACTTCTTCTGGGGAGAAAATTACAGCCTCGTGGAATAAAAATAAAGCAAAGACATAATTTCAAAATATGTTACATATATTTTTAAATAACACCTTATCCTCATTTTATATTTCAAAATTTACAAAACATTTTCACATCTGTATTATTTCACCTCATTCTCACAAATAGCCCTGTGAAACTGAGTTGTTGTTATTGTTGTTATGTTACATGCAAGGAAACAGATTCAAATAATACGTGGCTCAGAGAATGTTATCAACCTCCTCCCAAGAGCTCAGGCTGGAAACCTACCAGTCTTGTCTTCTCCCTTCTATAGCTCTTTGACATCAAACCAGTTACTCTTTACTAAATTGCTTTCATATATGTCTCCTTTTTTTATCCCAGTTGCCACTGGCTTAGACTTTGTCTCACACAATATCCAGTACATAGCAGACATTCAGTGAATATCTTTTGAGGGAAGGAGAGAAGGAATAAGCAAGTGAGTGCGAGAGTAGGTGAGTGAGTGCGTGAGTGAGTGAGTGAGTGAGTGAGTGAGTGAGTGAGTGAGTCGATCCTCTGAAAGTGGGAAGGTTATAATAACCTCTTTCTTACTAGCTACCTTGTCTCTAGTGTCAAACTCTTTCAAATAAGTCTCTCTGTGTCCATAAGGGTGATCTTTTTTAGTGTACACACTTGACATATATTATTCCTCTGATCAATAACCCCAATCTGAAAGAAAGAAAAAAATAACAAAACCCCATTTGATTGACATAAAGGGCTTTCCAAGACCTGCCTCTAATTACCTGTTCAGCTCCATCTCTTGCCACTTCCCCTTGTTCTTTGTGATTATTCCATACTGAAGTGGGAACTACTCCAGCCCTTACATGCACCTTGTTCTTATGCCTCCATCCATGCTGTTTGCGTTGAGTAAAAGTCCAGTATCACTGTAAGTTTCTGCTTTCAAGGCTTTCCTTATTCTAACAAGCAAACCTGGATGATCCACCCTTGAGAGATAATTGACTTTGAACACATTATCTTATTGCATTATATGTGTTTTCTTATACGATTATTTCCCTCTACAATTAAAATTCCTAGAGGCTCTTTTGTAAAACCCTTTATATCACTACCAGCACAGTGCCTGATACAGCATAAAGGTCGGACTAATCTTTAAAAGTTAGTTGAAAAAGAATGAATCAGTAATGTCAAGTGCTAGATCCATGACTTTACTCAACATCCACTTTTTCAGGAAACTCCTCCTCCATTTTATATCCGTCTCCTCAAATCATGTATTTCACCATTTGTCCCTGAGGTGGGCAGGCACAGACTCAGGCCTGGCCAATCAAAGCACAACGTTCTCCCTAGATTCAGGGATTACTTCTAAAATCAATAGTTGACCTGAGCAGGACCAATCAGAATCTTTACTTAGACTTAAGTCAAAAGTATCAGAAACACTCTCTGTCTTCTTCTGGGATCCCCAGCTATGAAGATCAAGGAGTGTAGAGTTGCCAAGGAGTGTAGAGTTTCTCCATGTGGAGAAAACTTGCCTGAAAATTAAGTCAGCACTGGAGAAAGCAAAACTAAGACAAGGAGAATCTTATACAGATGTTCTTTAGGATGCAACTTGTTCTGCCAGCCTTGCCAGAAGTCCTTGAAATTTCAATTACATGAGCCAACATAGTCCCTTTTTTTCTTAAGCTAGTTTGAGTTGGATTTCAGTCACTTGCAACAGAAAAAGCTTTGATTAATACAGAGCTCAAGATAAAAATTAACAAGCAAGCAAAAATCAAACCAGGTCACCCAACTCCACAGAAACTGTAATTTCTACCCCAAACCACCATCTCTCCATTTTAAGTTAAGCTGGGATGAAAATATTTACAACACAGAGTGTCCCTGATCTTTCATTCCCTAAAACGAAATCTTGAATGAGCTTTCTTAACATTTCCAGCAGCTCAAAGAAATACGAAGGGAGGAGTAGTTTAAAATGGCAAATGCTAATAGTCCCTTAATTATACAAGCATCATTGTATATTTTATAATAAAGCACATTTAATAAGACAGAATTAATAATAGTGTGTACTTTAATTGTTCAATACTTACACAAGAACAAGGAACTGTTTAAAGAGAGCAAGAGGAGAAAAGAAAACCATGAGCCCCTTTTATTCTGTAGGGTGACTTCCCATCTCAGCTTTCTGCTTCTACTGCAGACCTCACTGTCTATTGCTAGTGAAGAATGAATGGGAATTTATGTCCATCATAAAATGCTGTCCAATGGGTAGTTTTGTAAGATTTATATACATACATTAAGTCACTCTGTCCTTTGCCATGTACCTCCGATAAACCTTGTGGTTCTCCCTCATCATTTCATGCCAAATGAAAAGTGGTAATATTACCAGATTTGCAGTTAATTATCATGAAATATGACTCCTAATGATTTAACATCTTTGTTAAGAAGCCATGGTAACTTGGAGCACTATTCTGGGAAACATCATTAAAGCTATCATTTACTCATGACATTTATATTTTGTTCACCGTAAAATAAAATAAAAAATGCTAATTGACAAAGCAAATCTATATAATATTTTTTGAGAAAATTTTGAGAGAGTTCTCTCTCTGTCTCTCTCTCTGTCTCTCTCTCTCTCTCACTGCTAGTTAGTTTAGCATATTAAAGTTTTAGTTATAGGATCTAACCTTTTTATCCTTTTTAATGATCTTGAAAGTGACTCCCATTTCCTTCCCTTTAAAATGAATTTATAGGAATATAATCCTCCCTTGACAAAGGAGCTCAAACTGATAAAAGAGAGTTGCTTCACATTCTGTTTCCCTGATGAGCAAACATATTCTATGAGAATTCCATAAAACCGTCACAAATCATGACTAGAGAACTGTTACATAACTTCCCTTTTTTTTTTTTTTAATAGAAAATGTTTTTAGGGCAGATTCACTGTAATTCTCTGTTCTCTAATGTGTATCTCCAAGTCATTCTCACCCTCAAAAATATTTCTGCATTCTATAATTTAATTTTTTTAAGTTTAATATTAGCATTAGTTTCTAATATTAGCATTAGAATGCAAAATACTGCAGATTTACTGGGCCATTAGGGTGCAGATCTAAGAAACTTTTACTCAGTTTTATATCTACTCAGATTGGTCTACTGAATCTGAGGAACTTTGTCTACTTGATTAGAATGGAATGCACTATGGCAGCCTTACTTAACCTTCTATGTAAAATAGTACCCCTTTCTCTCTTCAGCCTACTCAGCCTGTTTTATGTCTTCAGAGCTCTCATCTCCACTTGAAGTATCAAACATATCCTATGTTCATATCTTTGTTTATTTTGCTCCTCACCCCTAATGAGAATGTAAGTTCCCTGAGGGCAGACTATTTGTCTTGGTGACTATCCCGCCTCTAGAACACAGTCTAGCACATCGTCAGTGCTCAATAAATATTTGCAAAGTAAAAATATAATCTAATAAACCTAAAGAACCATGTTGTTGTCTTCTAAGTACTTCTTTATTCAAAAATATGGTTTAGGAGGTCAAACCGCATTTATCAGTTAATCTCATGGTATTTCTATTCTAAAACCAAGTATCTCAAAGTATTTTAAGAGATCCAAAACATTGCTCACTGACTTTTTTATTATTATTATTATTACATTTAATTTCCATTTTCAATCCACAAACTTTACATCTTCTCTTCTCAAAAACCTTTGGAAAACTTCTCCCCAGCCTCAACTCTGATTAATTCCTTGCCCCCATCTGCCAACCGCCTCCCCTCAGCATTTAAAAATATAATTTAATTTAACTTTATTTTTATTTATTTATTTATTTATTTATTTTTTAAGCAAGAAAACTCCTTCCTCTTTATGCCAGTGTAAAGTACAGGGATGGGGTAAAAATTGGCTGGAAATTACAGACTAGACTTTGTGGAGTTCTGGAAAAAGGAATTTATGAATATTTTCTTATTAAACATCTAGAATTATATATAAGAATAAATGCTCCCCCCCATTAGAAACCTACATCTTAAAGCACTTTAAAAATAGAGTCAAAGAGAGCTAAATTTCATGAAGGAACTCTTTGCCTTTCTAAACAGAATATATTGATAAATTCAAAACATCATAATGCATCAATTATGTTGAAATCAGTATGCAGTGATACTACCCTTAACCTTATTTGATATGAATAAGGATATTTAGGTTTCTGGCTAAATAATTAAAACCAATATAGGTTCCAGTTGCTGATGTGTTAATAAGGTGAGATACATGGTACACTCCAATGAGTTCTAGAAAAATGTCATCAGTGTATTTAGAATTCATAATTAATATCAGACTGGCCAGCAAATTTCACCATTGGGGTTGAAAACAGTATTGAGGCACGATTTTAAAAAGTCAAACACATTGCTCTCATACATATACAAAGTGAGAACATGTCAGAGATTTACTTAATTTATTAATGAGGAAAAAACAGCATAATGGCAAGCTGGTTAAAAGATAATTTGAGAGGCTGAGCATATATTGGCACTAAAGCACTGTGAAATTAGATTGCTGGGATAGAAACAAAACTGGCTATTGCTCCAACAGATAATTAAACACTAACCTTTGAGATGATCTTTCCACCAGCTAAATTTCACTTTTCTTCCACATAAATTTCACTTTTCATTTCTATTGGACAAGAATCATTTGTATCACTCTCAATTTTCTACAAGATAATATTTCTCTTTAGAAAGATGTAAAATATCTAAACAAAAGGAAAACAGTAAAATATATACCCATAGAGAATGAAATTGTTTTGGGTGGGCCTGTTTGATAATACCCCAGTATGACATTGAAAGAACATGTAGTCATTCTTTTAACTATTTACAAGTTTGGGGTACTGTTTTCTTAACATTAGTCATAAAAATAAAAGAAATGGACCAAACCTGCTGATTACATAAATGTTATACTAGCCACACATACATGGGAAAATCCATACTATTACCCATCAACAAACCAATCTTAAAATATGACAGACCACACTCTATTATTATTTAATCACTATCAAAATAAATCACAGTTTTAAATATGAACATATAGCTATCATTTATTGAGCAATGTTTTTGTGCCATATATACATAGTGTTTCCCCAAAAATAAGAGCTAGCCGGACCATCAGCTGTAATGAGTCTTTTGGAGCAAAAATTAATATAAAAGACCCAGTCTTATTTTAACATAATATAAGACACTGTCTTATATGATATAATTACTATAATATAATATAATATGATTTTATATAATGTAATGTAATATAATATAATACCGGGTCTTATATTACTTTTTGCTTCAAAATACACATTAGAGCTGATTGTCTGGCTAGGTCTTATTTTGGGGGAAACGTGGTATATATACATTTTACCAATGATAAAAATGACAGTCATGAGGCTTAATCTGCCCAAGGTCTCAGAGCCAGTGGTGGACTTATTATCCAATTTTCCAGCCATTATCAGCAGCTCTATATTTGCATTTCAATACTACAAAAAGCTAAAATAACTCATCTCCTTGCTCCATTCAGTCAGAAAAAAATACTGGGTTAACTATAGCTAAACTTCATAGGCCAGCAACATTATCTCAGAAAAATGAAATGGCCAAAACTCTGATGATTTCTAATCAGGTAATATAGCCAGAGACAAAATTTCATCCCATATCTCAAAAGATATCATCAGACTGAAACATCTTAAAAAGAAAATTTTAACTTCATATATCCCCCTTATAGAAGAATACACATTCACTTACGAGGTTTTGTCTTTTTTTTTTTAATCTCACCTGGATTAGATAAATCCTCTAGCTATAAAACTACTAATTTAAGGAAAATACAATGAACAGGGAAACATTAAATAACAACACTGCAATGTAATCAGGTAAATCTAAATGGAGGGATTAGATATGTAATCCCTATATATCCAGATAGAGGGAACTCTGCAGGACAAACATCCCAATTTGTTCAATAAATAAATGGCAATGGAGAAGGCGGGAGGAAGGGGAGTTTGATTCAAATAAACAATGTAAAAACATTTTCAGAACAATAGGAAAAAAATTAAACAATATCTGACTGTTTGATGGTATCAAGAAAAATTAAGGTAAGATTAATTGTTTTAGTGTAATAAAAGAATTATGGTTATGTTTTTAAAGTATCTTATCTGCTAGAATTATATATGGAGATATTTACAGTATATCAAATGATGTACTGAGGATTGCTTCAAAATAATCTAGGAATTGGGAAAACATGGGAGAGAGTACAGATAAAATCATTTAGGCCACGAGATAATAATTATTGAAGCTATATGATGGGTACATGGGAATTTGTTAACTTATTATTTCTAATTTTTTATGATATAATTTTCTATGGCATAATGTTAGACAATAAATCACTAGGTTATATACAAATAAAGTAAACAAGTAAAATAATAAAATAATCATTTTTTTAGCTGTATTTAGATACTAACATATAACATTATATAAGTTTAAGGTGTACAAAGTTAATGATTTGATACATGTATATATTGTGAAATGATTACCACAATAAGGTTAATCTATCACTTCACATAGTTACATTGTGTATGTGTGTGTGTAGTGAGAACTTTTAAAATTTACTATCTTAACTACTTTCATATATGATACAATATTGTCAACTATAATCACCATGCTGTACCTTATATCCACATTTATTTTTCTTATAACTGTAAGTTTGTGCCCTTTAACCACCTTCAAGCCACCCACTCTCATCCCATCCATGGCAACCATCAATCTGTTCTCTGTTTCTTTGACTTAATGACATCCCATAAGTCCTGTAGATTTTCTTCACTCTTTTTCGTTTTTTTTTGTTTGTTTGTTTCTTTCACTGAATAATTTCAAATGAACTATCTTTCGGTACATTGATTCTTTCTTCTGTTGGTCAAGTGCTGTTGAAGTTCTCTATTGAATTCTTCAGTCGTCACTGCATTTTTCAGATCCAGAATTTTGGGGTTTTGATGGTTTCTATTTCGATGTTGAACTTCTCATTTTTTTTTTTTATGCACTGTTTTCCTAATTTAATTTAGTTGTTTGTTTGTGTGTTCTTGTAGTTTATTGAACTTCTGTAAGAGAAGTATTCTGAATCTTTTGTCAGATAATTCATAGATCTCCATTTCTTTAGGAGCTGTGTTAGTCTCCTATGGTTGTGTCATGTTTACCTGATTCTTTGTGATCCTTGATTCCTTGCATTGGTATCTGCACATTTAACTAGTCTCCTTTTCCAGACTTTACAGGTTCATTTTGGCATTGAAAGACTATCACCTCTCCACTCAACTTGGAGTGCTGCACTTGTCATTGGTACCATGTATGGGCAGTTGGGGCTTGCTTTTGGGGTCTCTAGTTGGGCAAAGCTGCTGGCTGAGCTCTGAGGTAGGATGGTGCTGCTGGGTGGGCTCCCTGGTTGGACAGGGCTATTAGCTATGCTCTGCATTCAGGTGGTGCCAGAAGCTGGGCAGACTTTTTTCCCTGGCAGGGTTATACCCCCGATTATACTCTGATTAGGCAGGGCTACAGTCTGCGTTCTGCAATCACTGTTGGTTAGGTAGAGTCTCAGACTATACTCTGAGTGGATGGTGTCACTGACTGGACTCCAAGTTAAATGGATCTACAAGCTGTGCCCCAGTGTCGGGTGGGACAACAGGCTGGACTTCATGATCAAGGAGGCCATTGGCTGTGCTCCACTTTGTAATAGGTTGCTGGCTGGGCTCTCTGTTTGGGAGGGGCCTCCAGCTGTACCCAACAGCTGAGTTGACTAGAGACAGTGCTCTACGTTTAGGCAGGTTACTCTCCAGGCTTTTTTGTCAGGTGGGGTTGCAGGCTATGCTCCCTGTCTGGAGAGGGTTACAGGCTGTGTTCAGCCATTGGGCAGGGTGTTAGGGTGGGCAGGGCCGTAGGCTAGACTCCACAGCTGGACAGTACTGTAGATTGGACTTCAAGGCTGCCCAGGGTCACTGTTCAGGCTCTTTGGTTATGTGGGGCCAGAGGCTATGCTCAACAGTTGGCAGGACTGTTGGCTTGGCTCCCTGTGGAGTGGGGCTGTAGGATGGGCTCCACAGCTGCCCAGGCTCTCTGGCCAGTCTTCCTGGTCCAGCGGGACTGGAGGCTATACTCAGCAATTTAGTGGTGCTGTAAACTTGCTTCTTTGCCTTGTCGGGGTAATAGAACAGTCTCCACTACTGGTATAGCTTTTTGGCTGGGGACCCAAATCGAGCAAAAGCATTGACTGAGCTCCCTGTAGATGGTCAGAATCACTGGTTGGGGTCTCTGCTTGGGCACCACTGCAAGCAGGAGTGTAGTCCACCAAGATTTGAACACCTTTTTTTTAAAGCCCCTTACTCTCCTCCATCTCTATCTGATCCCCAGTGGTCAATCTGGTAGATTCTTCCAGTGATACCCATGAGGCAATACCTGAATGTCTTCTCAGGAAGGTCCCACAATGCCGGGGAAGCTGACCTCTGGCTCTCTTTTTTCCACTGTAGGACTTTTAGGCCCAGGGTGTGTTCTCAGTGCATCACTGTGCTGGCCTGCAGGATGAGCGATGCAGCCAGAGTGTAGCTGCTCTTCTTACCCTTCTAATGCAGTCCTTCTCAGGCTCTGTGGTCCAGGGGTTGCTTCAGCCTCACCCCCAAGTTCTGCGATTTTTCTCAATGGTGTCTTGTCTATGGATAGTTGCTAGTTGTTGTTCTTGTGAAGGGGACTGAAGTCAGGAACAAACTGTGTTGCCATCTTGGTGATGAGACTCTTCTAAAATAACCTTTATAATCTTTTTTATTATGCATTTCTCTAACAGGGACACCTAGTAGGCATTACTGACCTATAACGAGAATCTTTTTACTTACTGAACTCATTCTTTAAGTTCAGTAAATAAAAAGTGAGTTCATTCTCACTGAACTCACTCTTCAGCTGAAAAGATCTCACCCTTTCCAATTCCCATGATTATCAGAGAAGCAGCTTTAAAATTATTCCAGATCCAAGATTAGAACATTAATCAATACAGGACCTGAAATCATGCATCAGCTTTTGTTAGTAGGATATCATTTAAGTAATATAAAAATTAAATTAAAAATTTCATTCACCACTTTTGCTTTATAAGAAATAATTTTACTAGTTACTTTAAAATTTCCACTAAATATTAATTATGTCTTCAAATGACCAAGATTGAAAGACAAGAAAGATGAGTAAGTCCCGTCACAAGTGATCAGGATTCTAAGTGAATACTAAGAAGTAATTGCACCAAAATGTTGAGTCCTCTCTGCTTTCCACTTCTGAATTTCATTCTCCTTATTATTTTCATCTATTCTGGTGGATTTTCAAGAGAAAACAAAGATAATTCTCTGAAAAAATTAAAGCACGTACATATTTCAAGATATTACATACAACAGGGAGAGAAAGGTATGTAAAAGAAGAGGTGACAGAAGATATAAATTCTCTGAAGAGACAAAGGAACTCTAGAGTCTGATTTATAAGTTTTTTTATCTGATCAAACTAATCATCTTTCAGTGTACTGAATGATTGGTATAGTTTATCTTGCCTTTAGCAAACATTCTGGTGCTGTTTCTTATAACACATTTATTACCAAAATAAAAATATAATTGGTATCAGCAGGAATAATTTTGACTGCAAATAACATCCCTAGTCAGCTAACTTAAGTATTAAACAAAAATTCATTTTCTCAAAAAGCAAGGAATCCTGAGGTAAGGTGACATTGATATTCTCCATATTTTCTCTCTGCCTTCCTCACCAGTTAGTTTTGTTCTTGGCACCCATCCCATCATGGCTGCAAGATGGTTGCCATAGTTTCTGGCAACTTAAGAAGAAACCATGATATCTAATGGTAGAACAGAAAATGTTTCTTCCTATGTGATCAATTATGAAAAGGAAGAATTTCTTTTCCTGAGCTCCCTAACATACCTCACTAATGTCTCACTGGGAAGAACTAGATCAAAAGCCCACCCCCAATCCAGTTACCAGAAAAGTTAATGATATCTCCTTGATTGGAAGTTGACTAATGAGATTTTCACTTTGAGTAATGTGAGGTGTGGGTTAACAGAGTTCTGTAGGGTGGGAAGAATTGTTGAATGAGTATCTGTTAAATAGGTGACTGTAAACTCAACCATTGTTCCTCAAAACCTTGATTTTTGAATTGTCCATGGTCTTGTTAAAATGCAGGTTTTTAATCAGATGGTCTAAGCTAGGGCCTGAGATTCTGCATTATTAGCAATCTCTCTGTTGATTCCGATGCTGCTTGTCCACAGACCACACTTTGTGTAGAGCATGTAGACTCTAGAGAACCAGATGAAAAGCAGACTAGCATGATGGAATCCGACCTGCATTAGAGTTTCTAGCTGTGTGACCTGGGTATGTTACTTAAAATCTCTAAGCCTTAGAGGAAGGAAGAAAGGAAGGAAGGAAGGAAGGAAGGAAGGAAGGAAGGAAGGAAGGAAGGAAAGAAGGATGTAGATCAGATAATGAGGATCTCTGAAGCAGTGGGATTTCTGCTCACTTTTTTAATTTGTCAAGTTCACTCTAGCGACAAATGAGAAACGGAAGAAATAAAGAGGATAGCATTTAATAAGTACACTTGGGAAGAAAAAATAAACTGTACCAATAAAAGCTGCAGAATGGTGACAAATGTACACATATGACAGAATAAAAGGCCTCAGGGTCCCAGTGATAGAAAGCTACATTGAAATATTGCAGTGACGTTATAGTTATACAACTCACCCTGCCTTTGGGATACCTAACAATGCATATATTGTGTTCTGCACTACAGAGTTCTGAAGGATAAAGATTTTAGCTCCTGTGTCTTACCCAGAAGGGAACTATAGTAGACGTAGGGACAGATCATGAGGAAAGAGTGGAGGAAGAGAATTCGCATTCTGAAAATACTAAAAGGTCACCTAACGCAACTTCAGGGCAGGATATGTCCTTACTTGAAGGGAGGACAATTGGCTGTTTCCATTCTTGACAAGTCAGATAGAACAAGTGAATGGGATTCAGTAACAGAATGTGCATACATCAAGACCTTACAGGAGCCCTGAGTCAAAATTCCTTCCAATCCTGCTTTTAAGTACCCCCATGTCTTTGGGGACTTTTTACTTAACTTCTACAAGTCTCAAGCTCTTTGTCTATAAAATGAAGAAAACACTACATTCCTTTCAGATCTTAGTAATGTTAGAGACCAATAGGAGTTGTGCCTAGCCAGACTAGGTGCTTAAGAAATGGGAACACATATTATTATAATAATACATGATAAAAAGTTTAAATTTCAGGGAGGTTCCAGTGCTTCATGTAACAGATGTCCTTCAAGATTTACTGAAATAATAGTTTAGTGGTCAGTATGTACCTGGCTAACAGGCATCACATGAGGGTCCATTATCTCACCTACACTCTCACCCCCATAACATGGGTGATAAGAAAATGTGTTATTAACTCTCAGGGAGGGATGGTCTTCTATGAACTCTGATCTTTTCCCTGATACCTGCCCCTTCCAATACAACCAACTCTTCTTTTTCCACCTGTCTTCTAAAGAAATGAGGGTGACTGGGCTTTTTTCACAATGGAATTGTAATATTTGGCATAAGTTATTTCCTCAGTCTTCGTCAGGTATAAAATTCAGCCAAGTTAAACAGTGATAATTATTCCAAAATACTTTCAATGAGTCTTAATCTTGGACTTTGCTTTGCACATGCTCCAACGTTTTGCAAATTTTTCCTGAATATAAAATGGCATGCCCTGCATTCTCCTTGAATTCTGGCTACACTAATTTCTGTGCACTTAAAGTGCATTCAAAACAAGGCAACATCCATGCTAAGGTTGGGTTCTGTTTCCTTCAGTGGTAAAGAAGGGAGTTTAAGTTTATTCCCTAAAACTTGCAAGAATTGGTTAATGGAAGCTTCTTTCCTTAAGGTCAAGAGCTTTGAGAGACTTTAAAATATATTTTCTTCTGTGTTATTAATGGCTTACATTCGCGCCTTCCTGCAGAGTGTAGAAAGTCTCTAAATAATCCTTGTAGTCATGCATGAACAGAAAGGTCATGGCATTTTGAACCCTCAGTCACTGCCTTTTTTGCAATTAACCATGCAACCTTGGAAGAAGCATCTCAGAGAACACCTGGCATTCTAGGGAAAGCTGGGCTGCTGAGCCTGGCTACTCTGTAGATGCCAGGATTGCAGGGTCAAATATATGGTGATAGAAGGAGAACTGACTCTGCGTGGTGAACACATAATGAAATATACAGATGATGTATTATAGAATGATACACTTGAAACCTATGTAGTTTTGTTGACTATTGTCACCCCAATACATTTTAATAATAATAATAAAAAAAAGAGAGAGAGAGAGAGAGAGAGAGACAGAGAGAGAGAGAGAGAGAGAGAGAGAGAAACTTTCAGCCATCCCCATGCTGGGAAGTTAGAGCTTTGGCCTGATTTCAAAGAGCACAAAATTCAGGGCCAAAGGGCAATTCATTGTCTAATTATTAATTGCATCTCAATTAATAATGCAAAGCATCTCCAAGAGCACAATACAGAGGTGTTTTTCAAATTTAGTTAGTCGAACAAGCGAGTGATCAGAAAAAGTAAACTATAAGTTCACATAGTATAACAGTCCTACTGGGAGTTATTCATTTGAAATCCCTGAGAATATTCTTATATTGAGGTTGTTTGGAAATATTTCTCTCTATAAGCAATAATTAATAATGATGATGGTATTAATGGAGATGATAATGATAAGCACAATAACATCTATTGAGTACTTACTATGGGTGAAACCTTGTGTTAAGAGATTTTATACGTATTATCTCATTTAATCTTTTTTTGATACAGTACACAAATCCTGACAAATTCTAGCCTAAGGGTTGACATGAGAATAATAAAATTTTCTTCGTACTTAAATCTAGGACACAAGTACAATTTACCAGCCTTAAGGAGAAGGATTTTGCATTTCGCCTCTTATAGCACCACACAGTGCATGGTATAGAAGAGATACCACAAATATGTATTGAAAGAATGAGATAAATTTGGAAGATTTCAAAGTCTAGAAATCTGATTTATTTTTGTGAAACTGATACTGTTTGATAAAATATTTATGTGTTACTACATTATTAAAAATGATTACTATTTCATTTCTGAATTGTTTATAATGAAGTTTTTACTTTCACAATCAAAAAGTGATAAAAGTTTTTTTTCCCCAAGACAAGGCTGTCTCACACCAGTAATTGCACGAATGCATAAAGACGGTCAGGTAAGAATATTCATTGCAGCAGTGCTTGGTAAAGCGAACGTAAAGCAAAGTCATTTACATGTGCATATAGAAAAGAGAAAAGGAAACAGGGGGGGACTTTTATTTTCTGCTATAAAATTTAAAAATCAAGTATTAGGGTAATGGATAATCACTTAATAATAATCATATATTCATTCTGTAGATACCTGTTAAGTGTTGAGGTTAGGCATAATTTTTACTTTTTTCCCTTTTTCTATATTTTTTTCAAAACACAAATCTTTCTACAAAAATAATAGTCCATATTCTTGTTACAGAAGCCAGGGGATCAGAATTTTCCAAGTGGAACATGTATTGGTGTGTCTTCCCAACGATGGATCTGAGACTGCTGCCTTAATGAGCTGGGTCTCTTTCACAGGAGGGAGTTTTGACAGTGAACACTTAGTACAAGCTATTTCATTGGCCTTCATTAGGCATAAAATGCAGCCAGTTTAAATAGCAATGCGATTCCAAAACACTTTTACTATAAGAGCCCTTACCCTGAACTTCGTTTTTGCGTATGTCAGTATTTTGTGAATATTTCCTAAATGTAAAATACTTGCTCAGGATGCCTTGCCTTTCTTCTTGCGTTCTAGCTACAATAAGTTTTTGTGCCCTTGAAGTGCATTTAGGAAAAGACAATACCCACACTAAAATTGGGCTCTACTTTCTTCGTTGATGATGAAGGGAGTTTAAGTTGTTTCCATAGTTCCCACTAGAGATTCGGGAGCCACTCATGGGCTGCTGAAAGTTCAAGGGCCTCAATTGCTCAGAGACAGGCTTGACCTTACATGTCAAACACAAGGCAGCTGTGCATGGTATCACTTTGTGCCCTAAATTTCACTTCTTCCCTTTGGGACCTTCTCCATATGGACACAAACCAGATCAGGGACTTCTCCAAATAACGTTGGAAATTTGTGCTTACATTCCACCTTGAATTTACTGCCCTGTATGGAATGATCAGCTAATTCACTTGTTTCCCTCAACAGAAGAACATCTACCACCACCAAGCTAGTTGCATTTTACCTAGAGACTTCAAGTTCAGTAGAGTTGTTGCCCATTCTATCCTGACTCTACTACTACCCTGTTTCCCTGAAAATAAGACCTAGCCGGACCATCAGCTCTAAAGAGTCTTTTGCAGCAAAAATTAATATAAGACACAGTATCACATTATGTTATGTTATGTTATGTTATGTTATATTATATTATATTAAAAACCCGGTCTTATATTAATATAAAACCAGGTCTTATATTAAGTTTTGCTCCAAAAGATGCATTAGAGCAGATTATACGGCTAAGTCCTATTTTGGGGGAAACATGGAATATGTTATTGGATACATAGCAAGATTAGCTAGATGCCATGGACATCCATTACCATTTTTCAATGACAGGGATCTTCTCAAATGTAAACCTGACAGTTTTAACAGCAGTTGTCCCCCTCCTTAAAATCTTCCAAGGAGACTGGCTATAAGGCACTACACTCTGTAACTTAGAATTTCTTGAAAAATGGAGGTGTGAGGTGAGCCTCTGGAAATCTCCCCTGGAATTTACAACGAATTAAACAGCGATAATTTCACAAAGGATTCCCTGGCACAGCAGAGAATCCACCTAAATGAATTCACCTAAAGGTGGGCAAATTGCACGAGCAGGGGAGGAGGGAAGGGAGAAGTGCGGAGACGGAGCCGTGCGGGCACAGGACGCAGACCTAGCTCAGTGCTCCGAGCTCACTGCATCCTGGAACTACAGCAGCTGCGGGAGAGGGAAGCACTTGGACTGCTAGGGCTCCACTTATGGCCCACAGGGCTGAGGGGACAGCATATCGCATGGCTGAACCCAACGCTCATGGCAGAGACCTCGGAACAAAGACTGAGAGAAGAAGGCTGAAAACGGTGGTTTAAGCCCTCACTGCTGAGCAGAGAACGGAAGCCTTAGGCACTGAGACTAGCTGCCCTCTCCCTATGCTCCCAGAGCTCGCCCCGTCCCCACCTGCCCAGTGCTAGAAGCAGAACAGTAGTGGTGTCAGATCAAAAGAACAGAATATTTGCAGTTCTGAGAACTGTGGTCTGCAGACACAGATTCACAGCCCAACTAGTTCTGGCAAAGGGGAGGGAACTATAGAAGAAGGACTGGCTGTGGTGGGGGTCACCGCCATTGCTCTGGGCCACCTCTCACAACTCACGCTGCCCCTGTCGCCACATATCTGGGTGGATCCCTACAGGAGTAAACAGAGCTGCTGAAACACACAGGCTCTGAATCTGGTGCAGGAAGAGCTTTGGAACTTCAAAAGCTCTCTGCATCCCCACAGGGACACGACGCCCTATGACCCAGGTGAACTGTTAATGGAGGAGAAGCCTGCCTTCCAGGGAATCCCCCCATTGTGTGAGAAGCTGGAATAGTGCAGACAAAACATAACACTACAGTGTGAGAGAGAAAAAAGGGCTGCAGTCGGAGAGGAAATAAAACATTCTACCAACACGTACTGGAAAACAAAAGAAAGACCTCTTCCTATCAACCTGTATATGTCTAGGAAGAGAAGTAACAAATCATTAATTGCCATGAATAACCAAGGCAACAAGACAGCTCAGAAAGAAAGTGAAAAGTCTCCAGAAAATGAAGTTAAAGATATGGAAATATGTGACTTAAGTGACAGAGAATTCAAGATTGCAGTTCTGAAAAAAAAAATCAACGAGATGAAAGAAAATGCAGAAAGGAAGTTTAATGAACTCAGAAACGCAATCAAAGAACATGGGCATTTTACCAAAGATATTGAAATTTTAAAAAAGAACCAAGTAGAATTTCTGGAGATTAAGAACTCAATAGAAGAAATTAAGACTGAAATAACCACCTTAGGAAGTAGAGTTGACCAGATGGAGGGAAGAATCAGTGACATCGAAGATAGAAACCTGGAAATGACACGGATGGAAGAAGAAAGAGACTTGAGACTTAAAAGAAATGAAAGAACTCTACAAGAACTTCCTGACTCCATCAGAAAGGGCAATATAAGAATAATGGGCATACCAGAAGGAGAAGAAAGAGAGAAGGGAACAGAGAGTATATTCAAACAAATAGTCGTTGAGAACTTCCCAAACTTGTGGAAAGAACTGTATCCTCGAATCCAAGAAGCAAATAGAACACCTAATTACCTCAACCTCAACAGGCCTTCTCCAAGGCACATTGTATTTGAAGCTGTCAAAAATCAAGGACAAACAAAGCATTCTCAAGGCAGCCAGGGAAAAAAAGACGGTAACCTACAAAGGAAAGCCCATTAGATTATCATCAGATTTTTCAGCAGAAACTCTACAAGCCAGGAGGGAATGGAACCAAATATTCAAACTATTGAAAGAGAGAAATTATGTGCCAAGAATAATATATTCAGCAAAGATATCCTTTAGATATGAAGGAGGAACAAAGACCTTTCCAGACATACAGAAGCTGAGGGAATTTTCTAATACACGACCTGCACTACAAGAAATACTAAAGGAGGCTATTTGACCACCATCAACAGGGACAATTTTTGGCAACCAAAATATAAAAAGGGGGAGAGTAAAGGCCTGAACCAGAATATGGGAATGGAGAAAGTAAGCGTGCTGAGGAAAATGGAATACTCTAAATATCAAACTTTCTTTTACATAAACTTAAGGGTAACCACTCAAAAAAATCCAGAACTGACATATATACTCTAATAAAAGAAGAAACAGAGGGAAATATAGAATGCCACCACAGAAAAAATTGACAACAACAAAAAGGCAAGGAAACCATGGAGACACAATCTTACCAAAAAACTAAAGACAGAATGAAAGGAAATCCTCATGTATCAATAATCACCCTAAATGGACTGAACTCACCAATAAAAAGGCACAGAGTAGCAGATTGGATCAAAAAACCAAACCCAACCATATGCTGTCTCCAAGAGGCACATCTCAGCTACAAGGACAAGTATAGACTCAAAGTGAAAGGGTAGAAATTGACACTCCAAGCAAATGGCATCCAGAGAAAATCAGGTATAGCCATAATGATATCAGATGAAACAGACTTCAGGGTGAAAAAGATAACAAGAGACAAAGATGGACATTTCATAATGGTAAAGGGAACTATACAACAAGAAGACATAACATTCATCAATATTTATGCCCCCAATCAGGGAGCACCGAAATATACCAAGCAACTACTAACAGAACTAAAAGAAGAAATTAACCAAAACACAATTATACTAGGGGACCGAAATACATCATTGACAGCTATGGATAGATCATCCAAACAGAAAATAAACAACAAAATAGTAGCCCTAGATAATACATTAGATGAAATGGACATAATTGACATTTATAGAGCACTTCATCCTAAAACATCAGACTATACATTTTTTTCTAGTGTACATGGAACATTCTCAAGGATAGACCATATACTGGGACATAAAACTAGTCTCAGCAAATTTAAGAAGATTGAAATCATACCAAGCTTATTCTCTGATCACACGGCTTTGAAGTTGGATATCAACTGCAAAAAAAAAGGCAGGAAAAAGCACAAATACATGGAGATTAAACAACATACTTTTAAAGGATGACTGGTCAAAGAAGAAATTAGAGGAGAAATCAAAAGATACATAGAAACAAATGACAATGAAAATACGTCCTACCAAAATTTTTGGGATGCAGCAAAAGCAGTTTTAAGAGGGAAATTTATATCATTACAGGCCTATCTCAAGAAACAAGAAAAATCCTAAATAAATAACCTCACATTACACCTAAAGAATTAGAAAAAGAAGAACAAATGAAACCTAATTTCAGCAGAAGAAAGGAAATAATAAAAATCAGAGCAGAACTAAATGAAATAGAGAACAAAAAGACAATAAAAAAAATTAATGTGACAAAGAGCTGGTTCTTTGAAAAGACTAACAAAATTGACAAACCCTTGGCTGGGCTCACTAAGATAAAAAGAGAGAAGACACTAATTAACAAAATCAGAAATGAAAAAGGGGAAGTTATCACAGATGCCACAGAAATACAAAGGATCATCCAAAAATACGATGAAGGATTATATGCCACCAAATTCAATAACCTAGAAGAAATGGACAAGTTCTTAGAAACATACAGCCTTCCTATGTTGAACCATGAAGAACTGGAAAATCTAAACAGACCGATCACCAGTAATGAAATTGAATCGGTCATCCAAATCCTTCCCAAAATCAATAGTCCGGGACAGGATGGCTTCACTAGTGAATTCTACCAAACCTTCAAAGAGGATCTAATACCAATACTGCTCAAATTCTTCCAAAAAATTGAAAAAGAGACAGAACTCCCTAACTCATTTTATGAGGCCAACATTAATTATCATGATACCAAAACCTGGCAAGGACAACACAAGAAAAGAGAATTACAGACCAATATCTGTGATGAATACAGATGCAAAAATCCTAAACAAAATTCTAGCAAATTAAATGCAACAATGCATTAAAATGATTATTCATAACGACCAAGTGGTGTTCATCCCAGGGACACAAGGATGGTTCAACATACACCAATCCATCAATGTGATACATCACATAAACAAAATAAAGGACAAAAATCATATGATTATATTAATTGATGCAGAAAAAGCTTTTGACAAGATACAACATCCATTTATGATTAAAACACTTAATAAAATAGGAATAGAAGGAAAATCCCTTAACATAATAAAGGCCATATATGACAAACCCTCAGCTAATCTCATAATTAATGGTGAGAAACTGAAGCCCTTTGCTCTATGTTCAGGAACACGACAGGGCTGTCTCCTATCACCTCTGCTATTCAACATAGTGTTGGAAGTCCTCGCCAGAGCAATCAGGCAAGAGAAAGAAATAAAAGGCATCCAAATTGGAAATGAAGAAGTTAAATTGTCACTCTTTGCAGATGACATGATGCTCTATATAGAAAGTCTAAAGACTCCACCAAAAAGCTATTAGAAACAATCAACAAATATAGTAATGTTGCTGGCTACAAAATCAACATACAAAAGTCCATTGCATTCCTATACACTAACAATGAAATCTCAGAAAAAGAAATAAAAATCAAAATTCCTTTTGCAATTGCAGCAAAAATAATAAAATACCTAGGAATAAACTTAACCAAGGATGTGAAAGACCTACATGCTGAAAACTACAAGACATTTTTAAAGGAAATTGAAGAAGACACGAAGAAATGGAAAAATATTCCGTGCTCATGGATTGGAAGAATCAACATAGTCAAAATGGCCATATTATTCAAAGCAATATACAAATTTAATGCAATCCCCATCAAAATCCCAATGACATTTTTTAAAGAAATAGAAAAAAAAATCATCAGAGTTGTTTGGAACCACAAAAGACCCCAAATAGCCAAAGGAATCCTAAGAAAAAGGAACAATGCTGGAGGTATCACACTCCCTGACTTTAGCTTGTGCTACAGGGCATCAATAATCAAAACAGCAAGGTATTGGTAGAACAACAGACATGTAGACCAATGGAATAGAATTGAGAACTCAGAAATAAAACCACATGAATATGAACAGATAATTTTGACAAAGAAGCAAAAAACATTCAATGGAGAAAAGACAGCCTCTTCAATAAATGGTACTGGGAGAATTGGAAAGCATGTGCAAAAGAATGAAACAGGACTGCTATCTGTCACCATGTAACAAAATTGATTCAAAATGGATCAAAGACTTAAGCATAAGACCTGAAGCAATAAACTGCATAGAACAAAACATAGGTACTAAACTTATGGACCTTGGGTTCAAAGAGTGTTTTATGAATTTGACTCCAAAGGCAAGGGAAGTAAAAGCTAAAATAAATGAATGGGACTATATCAAACTTAAAAGCTTCTGCACAGCAAAAGAAACCATCGACAAATAAAGAGGCAACCAACTAAACGGGAGAAGATTTTTGCAAACAGTGCCTCTGATAAGGCGCTAATATCCAAAATATACAAGCAACTCATGCAACTCAACAACAAAAAAAAACAAACAACCGAATTGAAAAATGGGCAGAGGACCTCAAGAGACATTTCTCCAAAGAGGACATACAAATGACATATAGATATATGAAAAAATGCTCAACATCACTAATCATCAGACAAATGCAAATAAAAACCACAACGAGCTATCTTCTCACTCCAGTTAGAACGGCTATCATCAACAAGACAAACAGTAGAAAGTGTTGGAGAGGCTGTGGAGAAAAAGGAACCCTCATACACTGTTGGTGGGAATGCAGACTGGTGCAGCCATTATGGAAGGCAGTGTGGAGGTTCCTCAAAAAATTACGAATAGAATTACCATATAACCCAGCAATCCCTCTCCTGGGTATCTACCTAAAAAATCTGAAAACATTTATCCATAAAGACACGTGTGCTCCAATGTTTATTGCAGCTTTATTTACGGTGGTCAAGACATGGAAACAACCAAAATGTCCTTCGATAGATGAATGGATAAAGAAGTTGTGGTATATGTACACAATGGAATACTATTCGGAGTTAAGAAAAGATGATATAGGACCATTTGTGACAACATGGATGGATCTTGAGAACATAATGGTAAGCGAAATAAGTGAGACAGAAAAAGCAGAGAACCATATGATTTCACTGATATGTGGTATATGAACCAAAAACAACAAAAGAACAAGACAAACAAATGAGAAACAAAAAGTCATAGACACAGAAAATATTTTAGTGGTTACCAGAGCGTAAGGGGGGAGGGGCATAGATGAGGGTAAGGGGGATCAAATATATGGTGATGGAAGGAGAACTGACTCTGGGTGGTGAACACACAATGGGATTTATACATGATGCAATACAGAATTGTACACCTGAAATCTATGTAATTTTACTAACAATTGTCACCCCAATAAATTTTAATTAAAAAAAAAAGAAAAAGAAAGAATTTCTTAACTCTGCTTTTATATTATCAGAATCACCTGGAGTATTGTTTTTTTTGGTATTGGTTTTGGTTTTGGTTTTCTATAAAAATAACAATGTCATGGACCCATCACTTGCCAATTAAATCTGAAACTCCATAGGGTGGTTCTAAGCATATTTGTCTTTTATAAACTCCCTATGGGATCTTACTGTGAAGCTTGTTACATTCTAGCTTAACTCTTGGTACTTCAGCCTCCCTGGTCTTTCCAGTTCTTGGAATCCTCCATATGTCTCACCTAAAAACCTTGTCCCAAACTGCCTCAAATGGCCTTATCCCCTTCTCCCATTCCAACTCATGAGCCTACTTATACCTTCATATCTCAGCTCCAATGTTACTTCCTCCAGGAAGCCTTAAACTTTTCCCAACCTCCCAGACTAGGTCTCATTTCCTGACTTGAAAGATTAAAAATACTCTGAACTTTCTCTTTGCTTCAATCACAATTTGCAATGAAACATTTTTTTAATTTCTGGGATTACTTGATTAGTGTTCATCCTTCTCAGGAGAAAAAGAGATCAGAGAAGGGGGTACTATATGTGCTTTGCTTCTTTTATTTCAGCACATAAGAGAGCATCTAACACAGGTTAGGTATTCAATAATGAATGAATGAATGAATGAATGCACGTATGAAAACCACTCAACCCTACTCACGTCAAGACTTCAGAGAAGTGTGAGGAAGAGTTAGTCTATCAGGTCCTTCATATTAAAGGACATGAACTAACTGTCCCATTGCTAACACATCACCTTAATTAGTTGAACATGAGTGGGGTAGAGAAATAGAAGTGAAGTGAAAAACAGAGAGCATGAAACAACATTATTGTATCTACAGTAGGGACTTGGAGAGACACCAAAATCACTATAGCAGAAGAACAAGTTCTGACATGTCCTAAGACTGGTTCTGTGTCCATAGATGTGAGACAACACAGCTCCAGTGCAGTTGGGCATTGAGTTACTGGAGACTAATTGTAATGGGTTCAAAATATAGCCTGGCAGGCCAGACTTTTTCATCAAAAAATGAAAGTTTTATTTGTATCTGGGCTCTCAGCCCACTGAAAATAGATCCTGATGGCTGTGTTTTAGTCTTACCAGTTTCTAGACAAAGGATACAATAGCAACTTCCTTGATTCCCCTGTCCACATTAGTTCTTTACATAATAAACAGCTTTCCTCGTGTCTCCTTCTTCTTACTAGTTATGAGGCAAGGCTGCTTTAAGTCCTTAGAACTGTCTTAGCTCACTTCACCTGCAACAGAAGGGTAGATACCATGCAGTCATCGGTATAATAGAGCTACTGTTTATTTAGTGCTTATGTGCTAACCAACTACTGTGCTCACCAAACACCAACCACTGTGATAAGTGTTTGGCATATGTTATCTTGAATCCTTACAACTTGGCCAGGTAGATTTTAGTGTTCCCACTTCAAAGATAAAGAAACCAAAACTCAGGGTACTTAAATAAATTGTCCACTATTGTAGCTATTACAACAGTGGGAAGGCGGAATTAGAACAACTTTTTGTCAGAAGACTCTAAGATCTGAATTCTCCCACCATCCACTATACACTATGTACCCGCAAACAGAGCACCCAACTGTCAGAGCCAACAATTGTATCCAGATACCCTAAGTGGCAGAGGATAAATCAATCACTTAGCTAACCATATTGCCCCTTCTATCTCTAGGCCTTCAGGAAAAATTGCCTTTTCCTCGCCATGGGATCCTTTATGCATACTCAGCAGTTTTCTTAAAAAGCCAAAATCTCACCTTTTTTGTTGGCTTTCATTTTCTTTGCAATTCACTGTAGAAAAGGTGTTAGTTTGGGCAGCACATTTTAATTTTTAGACGTTCAGAGAACAGTAGATTTCAAGTTCAAAGGAAAAGCATGAAGAAAGGTATAAATATCCCAACAGGAGTACTCTGACAAGTCCAGGTTAACTAGGAGTAGAAGTAACGGTAGTCAAAGGAAAGGCCTGTTGGGTGGGAAAACTGATTGGCAACTGCAAACATTAGTCCATATAAAATGCACTTTATTTGGAAGTATATTATATAGATTATTTTGCTCCCCATATTGAAAAAGATAATTGACCTCACTGTGATCTGGAAATGATCAATTCCTACTTTCCAACTTGCATAGTGCATTCCGAAATTATTTGTTCATTCTATGCATTCAGGATCATGATTTCCCACCATTCGCACCATAAATGCAAACAATATACATGTACAGGGAGGAAGAGAAACAAAAGAGCAGCCTCTTAGCAGTGATCTTAGTGTCAGACACATTTTTGTCTATGCTAAAGGCTTCACAAATTGATTATTATAAATAGCAAAAGAGAAAGTCCTGAGAAACAGTTTACTTATAATTGACTTATGACAGAGAAAGCTTGACCCTATAAATTAAAATACTTTTTCCCTATGTGTACCTTTTGAAAGAGTCCCAAGGAAATAGCCTCCTACAAAATAGAATTACAACTATGATCTGACTAGATAAAACCAATATTCTGTGTGCTATACACCAGGAGGTAGGAGGGGAGAACTTTGGGAAACTTTCCAATATTTTTGTGAAAAAAAATTTAATGAATACAAAGAACTATGAAATGCTAATACGTTGGGACAGCGCTAGAGCCTCAAAATAGAAGTTTATTTTGAATGCAGTTTTATACATCCATAGACAATTTTCAAATTTCCTTTTTAAAGCACATAATTATTTTCCTAATGAACTAATTAGACATTTTAGCAGGCTTAACGATTACAAAGGTTAAATACATAACTGTTTAAGGGTTACTGTTACTGAAAAAATGGTGTTAATAAGGGTTGAGTTCTTCAAACATGTTTTTCATTTTTCGCTAAGAATATAATTCTATGTTAGGCAGTGCCTTATTATAAATGTTAGAGGTGGGTGGAGTGTGAACAGGTCCCAGTCTCTACTTTGAAATCTAGAGTTTCATAGATGGAGATATGGATTCTGTGTAACTGTTTCTCTGTTGATAGGAGCCTGTTTATTAACCCCAGTAGATCACATGGTATCTTGGGGGAAAGGCAGTTGTGTCCTAAAACAGTTCCTGGATGGCCTCACTCATGCTGGGCTGTCACTGGAGGCCAGCTTGGCCGTATCATAGATAAATGGAGGAGGTCAAGAGAGGTTAAAGGAGATTAAAGGAGCAGGTTAAAGAGAACATTTTCCTCTTCATAGATTTAGGGTTTACCTACCTTTCACATTCACAATGATTCATGAAAGTAATCATTCTTCCAACAAATATTTATGGAGCCTGTGTTCTATTCCAGGAAAAGAGCTAGGCACTTTATATGTATTAATCATTCGCTCATCCAATACATATTTCTCGAGCCCCTACAATGTGCCAATCATATTTTAGAAACTAGTAAACAGGGTAGATATGGCTTTTGCCCTCATAAAACTTTCGGGATTTTTTTGGAGGGATGGGGGGTGAGGGTGGGTCATTTGGAGTCCAGGTTTTGTGTGGCCTGAAGTTTATGCAATTTTGGAGGCCTCGTTTACCAAAAAGAAGCTGCGTGTAGAAAAATTGTCCAGTGCAAGTGTGGGATCCTGAAGCTGAAGCTTGATTGACTTCATGGGACATCTGCCTCTGGGTTCCTCATGTTGACGGTCTCCTACTTCATTGTCTACATGAGTGTCTCCCAACCAGTCGGTCACCAACCATTTGAAATTTACTTCTTTTGGGACTTAACAGCATTTTAGTTTCCCAAAGATTTTTAATAAATGCAAATTATTTTAAATGAGATCACAGCTTAAGATGTTATTATACCGCAGGTGCCAAGTAAATATTGAATTAATTAATTAATTAAAGTGGTAAACAGAAGCCTTGTTAGCAAGTCAGGGAGTGGAAAAGTGAAAGGGGAGGGAGTTTCAGGGACACAAGTTGAAAACAATAGGTACTGAGAAAGCAGGTACTACAAAGTATGAATTTTCTTCCTTACAAATCTCTCTAGAGTCTGCTTGCCCAAGATTGACGAAGTTGCATCGAGGTCCTCAGTAATTATGGTGATAGCTGCTGTAGCAAATCCTAAAAGATAGGCAAGTGGCCCCAAAACATAGGGACAAATCTCCTCTGGGAACAATTGGTAGGACAGATAAACTTTCTACTGATTATCCACTCTTGTATGTAATCTATTCCAAAGAATTCCCTTTATAGCCAAACAGTACTTATCAGTAGTCAATCATTGCACCTTACAATGTACTTATGTATCTACTTTCCAGTTAGAAACAATACATGTATCTCTGCCAGCCACAGGCAGCCAAAGGGAGATGGAGCACGGGGCGTGTAGGGAGGTAGGGGGAGTTGGAAGCTAAAGAATGGGTGGACAGAAGGCTGGGAGAGGATAAGACTGGGTCTAATCCCTAGGGGAAACCTTGCTCAAATACAGGAAAAAAGGTATTCTGAGCCTCGTTGGCCTGGCTGGCCCGGCCACGCATGTGTAGTTAGACCGGCTATGTGAGGAAAAGTCATGGGTATACTCTCTGAGAAGGTTGTAATATTGAACATCTTTTAAGTAACCAGGCCTCTGTGTGTGTCCTATGGAAATCTGTGAAAGTAATGATTTATAATCCAGCAAAAATAATTTAAAGATATATAATAAGCTCCCATCTGAACCACATAGTAAAGAGGATTTGCAAATGACTTGCTAAAATTGTTGCTATCCATTCAGAAAAGACTGATGGAAATCTAGTGGTTCTGGAGCTTTAACGAAGCTAATTCAGAAGGCATTCCTCTTCACAGACAATGAGTAGAAAGAAACAAATGGATTCTATTATGGTCTGCTGCTTTCTGTTTCCCAAGGTCTGCAAGGAAGGCATTTTTTTCCTGCAGATTCGAGCTGCTATCTTGTCCGTGACCCTGAGGGAACTCGGTCACTCATTCATTTGTTTGTTCAATAGTTAGTCCATTCATTTATTCATAACCTTTAAGAATCCTAGGTTCTCATAACCTGATTCCTATACTCATGCGAAGAAACACAGTTCAAAAAGTTAGGAAGGAAGGAAAGAAGGAAGGAAGGAAGGAAGGAAGGAAGGAAGGAAGGAAGGAAGGAAGGAAGGAAGGAAGGGAAGGAAATAACAGAATTCTAATTTATTTTTAAATACAATTTTAATTTGGAAGAACTCCAGTTTTTAGATGGTGCTTCTTAAAAGATATCACCAAGATTATAAGTCTCAATAATCATCTTGCATTCCATTTTTTTTTCTGCCATAATTTTCTGAAATCCTGCACTGCCCTTGGATATCTCCTTCTCTAACAAATCAAATCAAATCAAATATAAAACTCTCCCTTCTCTCTCTCTCCTCAAATCTCAGCTTCTTCCCCTCTCTCTCTCCTCTCTCACTAACTCCCCAAATTTACCTCTCACATCCTGGGATTTGGTTATTTGTTTTGTTTTACTCAGTCTCCAAATCTGCTAGAGAAAAGCCTAGAAATCTGTTGATGGGAGGGAATGGGGAGAGTAAGAAGATAGTGGCCTTTGCCTAGAGGTTAGGTCAGAAGCTAGGAAGCTCATAAGTCATAAGTGAATGTCTGACACCATCCCACATTCTATAAACACACACACACACACACACACACACACACACACACACACACACACACACATATATAAAGGTTTTGAACTCCTGTTTTGTGCCAGGCATCTTGCCAGACTCTGGGGACACAAGGGTGGCTAAGGCACTGTCCCTGCCCTCCAGAAATTGATCAATCTGGTGCAGTAGGCAGAAAAAGCAAGCAGCAAATTATAATGCCTTGTGATAAGCACTCTTCCAAATTTGAACACAGAATTCTGGGGGACCCTGACTAGAGGTGGGGAGGTGAGTTCCCATGAGTCATGGGAAGGGCTTCTAAGGAGATGTTACCTCTGAACCATGCTTATTAGGAGTTAGCCAGGGTGAGGATGCAGAGGGGAGAGAGATGGAAAGACAGTTCTGCAGACAGACATATGAGAGAGATTTCCACCGAGTCCCTTCTCTGGCCACAGCTATTGCTTCCTCCTACTGCCTCTTGCATCCTACGTCTTTGTTTAATACCTAGCTGTTTCTCTCCACCTCTCCTGATATAATCCAGATCATTCAAACAATGCCTGCTAATCCCCAAGAACAATGCCTCCCCTTTCCTGCTAAAGTTTATAAATATCCCACCCGTCTTCCCCATTTAGAACCTTCCTTCTCAAGCGCCAGCATTCTGGAATAAAAGAGAGGTTTATGATAATGGTGCTCTGGTTGATTTTCTTCCATGGGAACAGCACAGGGAAAGAAGCAGGTATCTCATTTGGGTAACTGAGAATAGTTCTGTGTGGCTGAGTCCAAAAGTGGGGCGTAAGAACAAGAGCTGTGGGAGAAAGTGTCTTTGACGGCGACCTTGAAAGCCATCTTCAGAATTTGGGACTTGGTACTGAGGACCAGGGATCCATTGAAAGATCCATTGGGGATCCACTGAAACAAGAAACAAGTGGCATGGAACTGAGACATGGGAAAAATATGGTTCTGAGAATGGATTGGAGAAAAAGAAGAATGGAAGCAGGGAGAATAATTAGGAGGTAGGTGAAGTGAGAAAAGAAGGTATCTTGCCACTGGCTTTCACCATCTGGTTGGTGAGGTCCATTGAAACTCTGGCCAAAGCATGATTATAGCTTCTTAGCAGGAGTTCCATTTGTTCTTCTTTAACTATACCATTTTTATCTGCCTGATTACACAGCACAGTGGATGGCACATGATTGGTATTCAACAAAAGTTCATTGCCTTGAATTAAAATATTTTGTAAGCTACCAAGATCTCAGGGTTATTGTCGTGCAGGGACTCATGCGGGGTCTCAGCTCTCGCTCCCCACATGAGAACGCAGGATATGGTGAGGCCAAAAAGGAACATCCACAGAGCCATAGATAGGCGAGTCATACCACTATAGTCTCTCTGGGTTGGATACACAGGAAGCAGGAGCCACACTATCCGCAACCTGCCGTCCACTTTTCTGCAATCCGCAACCCACACTCTGCCATGCTGACTGCAATCTGCACTTGCCAGCCACCATCTTCTTGCTAGCCCCCATTTTCTGCTATCGTAGCCACAGCAGTTATATTAGTGGCTAATGGCTCACTGGTTACAGCTGACAGCCAACTAGCCACAGCTGATGGCCATCCAATCACAGTTGATGGCCATTTACTACCTGAACCAGCACCTTTCCACGTGAGGCCAAGAGCCTGGAAACTGCATTCCTGGCTCTGTCCCCACAGTTATCTAGGCTAAGGGCAGTACAAGCATATACTATCCTCAAAACCTGAAGAAAACTTACATCTTTTTACTTCCTCTTGGTGTGATTAAAAAAAAAAATACAACAAAACTTATCAAGTGAACACTTACTGTGTATGCTATAGTTTATAATCCCACTTTACAGATTTCTTTTAAGTTTATTAAGAGACATTTAAAAATGTGCCCCCATTTTCCAGTTCTGCCACCATCTGGGCAAACAATGTAAATATTTACAAGCAAAGTCTTAAGGTAAAGACTAAGGTTCTGGAGTATTTTGAAACCAGATAGTGTTGCCTTTCAGAATTGCCTGTGGTTTCTCTCCACTGTGCTCCTTTACTAAGCCTTTGAACAAGCATGTAACACACTCAGGGAACATTAGCAGATGCTAAAATATTTTATTAGCTGATTTATTAAGCTATTGAGGGTCATTCTTTGAAAAATGGGGAGAGAGATCCAGACACAACAGAAGTTAGAGAAATCAAAATTCAACCTTTGGAACAATGGTAGCTAGTAACTTTTTTTTCTCTTTGTTAACATACCAGCCTAATTCAAAACAGACCAATGTCTGTGCGAATGCTTACAGGTTTTTTTTTTTTTTCTTTTTTTTTTTTCAGTGAGAGAGGACTAAGGAAAAGTGTGGAAGTAAAAGAAAAAAGTGAAAGAAAGAAAAAGGAGTATAAGTGCTGTTGGTATATTTACAGGAAGTATAAATTTATCTAGAACATTCTTGTGATCTGTCCCCTTTTAGTTCTGCTATTAAGGAGCCACTTTATTTCTGCATGCAGCTAAAGTTATATTGAAAAACAAAAGTGAGTTTCATGATAACATCCATATCTAAACATCTTGATAGAAGAACATTGCCAAGAAAAGGCAGCTTACTGTTAAGGTAGATTGAGATGGGTAAACGTGTGGCTGGATTTGATAGGCACAGGGAAGATCTCCCCAAACTTTCTCATTAGATGGCTGAAAGTCGGCACCCATTCTTTCAGGTAACGAATTTTCCCTCCCTGGGTCTCATTTTGAGATAATATGTATTACCAAAAAAGTGAGTGCAGTCAGTCTCTCCTAATTTCGTGTGGCTGTGCTTCTAAGAGGTCCTCTTTAGGATAGGCAGGATAACGTATAATGAGAAAACTGGGGCCAGGGATACAGAGAGGAGAGCTTGCAGGGTAATTAGATAACCACTGCTTAGTACCTCTTACTTGTAATTTTGCAGCCAAAGAAGATTAAATCAACGACATTTACTTTACAGTTTTCCCCAGGTTCTGCCATGAACATCACAGTTTGCTAATTCATGTAATGATTTGCATTTCCAATATACAGAGTATAACATTTGTTAATAACTAGGAGGAACCCAACCTACTGACCTTTCAGAATCCCACCAGATTGTGAATCATCAAATATCTGATTGAAAACAGTCCACATTCTGGCTCTTCTAAAATACTGTTTTATTTTGAACTTCACAGTATTCGAAGAGCCACCTTCCATTAATATTCACAAAGCAGAAAGGTACAATCAAAAGAAATAGCAAGATACAGAAACCGTGTTACCCGGATTGGCCCTAACTTGACTTTATTGTGCCAAGTATGGACTTTAAGAGGCCTGTTCATTTTGTGGAAGCCACATCAATAGTTGTAAGTCTCTGCCATTTAAAAAGTCGTGATGGGCCGTTCATGCTGCTCATCAACAATACTAAAGCAGTTGTTGATAATTGTTCTGGATTTCAATGTCTAATTAAGCCAAGTGGCTAGATTTGCATACAATAAGGATAGAAGCAACTTGCATGCCCAGTCCCACAGGTATAATCAGCTTCACAATACAATATCATTAAAACTTTCATTCTAACTGTTCCATGCAAATAGAAGCCATTTCATTCAGAAGACAGAATTTTATTCCCAAAAGCTTAAGTCCTGCTGTTCATTTTTAAAGGCCCAAAATGTTGAAGTCACCTTAAAAACAAAAAAAAAATTTGTTCAGGAAAGATTTTATGTTTCTTTTTTTCCAACATTAAAAAAAAACAAAAAAAAAAACTAGGTTTCTTTATTGAAAGGATTCAGATCCTCAATCAAAGCAAGCCAGTTAGACTTAACCTGCTTATTAAATGTACTTATTGGCAAAATGTGAAATTTCCCAATTAGAAGTGAATAAAATAAGCATTCATCATTTCTTTGGTTAAGCAAATATTATTAATAGCATTAAACACTAGAGAGGCCCTTTTGAAATTGTTCCCTAATTAATCCTAGAGGGCCACATGAACAGTGAAATATTAGACATGTTTGCTGTGGACCCCAAACTGGCCTTCTCCAAAATCAGTGCTAAATACTATAAATCCAGTGATTGATTGTCAACAGTCAAATGAAATGGCTAAAATAAATGCTGTGCATAAATGGATTACTAGAGCAACATCTCATTTATTTTGTATTTAGAACTCTCCAGGTTTGATGATGCCTTAAACCGAGACTGGAAATTTCTAATTATGGCAGCACATACAACAACGCCACCGGTTTGTGGTGTGGTCATAATTTACCACCTCTTTGGAGATAATACTAAAAAGATTGAATAACCCACAGTTTACCTGCTGGGGAGGCTCAGCTAATAAAAGAGATTTTAAATGAATGAATATTCTGGGTGTGACTTGTTTTGCAGCAAGAAAATTAATATCAGAGAGAAAAATATTTTTTAACAGCAGAAATACTGTAGACAACAAGGTGTTTCAGGAGAGATTCCATTCCCTTCCATTGTGCTCCATTCTGTTCCTTGCCTACAGCCTAAGAAGGAAAACTAGATGCAGCTTACTTCAGATGCATTCTGCTCATCCAGGGAGACATAAATTGTCATCATTCCCAGATTCCGTGACATGCCTGGGGTAAGAGAGGAAAGATATAGGAAAGTAATGGAAGAGGAAAAAAAGAAGAGAAGAGAAAAATAGCCCATGGGGTGAAGATGGGAGTTTCAGAGGTATGGCTAATAATTACAAGGTCTGCTCAGTTTTCGTGCCTGGGTGGATCCAATCTTCTCTATTTTCACTGTCTTTTGCTTTCATTGTCCTTGGAATTTCCCCCCCAAAAGAGTTTCAGCTCTGTGACATATGAATTGATGGTTTTAAAAACAACCAGTTTGTACCTCCTTGCCAGCACAAAGATGATTTGATTTTCTGACTTTTAAAAAACCACCACAACAGACACAATAAAGTATCAAGTAAATATCTTTTATAAATTGGCACATAATCATAGTGATTCATCTGTCACCAAAATATAAAACTGCTCATGAAATGGCAGTTTATAGTCAACTATTTCTCCCTTCCTTCCCAAAGAAGACTTTGTCTTACTGGAATTTTCTCCTAATTTACAGAAGGCTTACCTCAGATATCTTCTCTCCTTCACTTTTCTTAACTTAAAATCCCACTATCATTCCCCTCTCCCACATTCCATTGTTCTTAAATTTTTTTATTCATTAAAAAACAAAAAATCCAAGACTTGAAAATAAGGCAAGAAGATGGGCAGCTCCATGTCATTTGGGTGCAAAGGCTCACCCCAAAATTATCTAGGGGAATGCATTCTGTTCAACTCATAGATTACTATTAAAAAAAAAAAAATCCCAAATACAGTCAGGTTCATGCTAATTTATAGATGTTTATTCAAGACAGACACAGATATCATATCCGAAGGAAATGATATTCCCAAAAATTATGCTTCATTACCTTATAGGAAATTAACTAGTTTTCTATCTAACCTAGCAATCTTATCTTAATATTTTTTTATTAAGTTGCCTATAAATATCTAGCTCCTCAAATGCTCTTTGAATTGGTACTATCATCTTACTGGATCTCTCATTAATGAACGAATTGAACAGAATCTTTGAAACTTTTATATTTGTGTGAGAATGATAGTTTTAACATTTTGAAAATTATACTTTGCGAGTAATTGATTTTTTTTTTACATACTTCTGTTACATGTCATATTGTTTAATTATGGTTTTACTTTTCAATTATATTGTGAGATTTTCAGGACCAGACTTCAATGTCTGTCTCGGCAGCACACAACATCGGTTCCCGGCACTTCACGGATGCTCAATTAATGTTGTTTGTACAAGGTGTGATCAAAAGATATGGTGAACATTGAAATTTTAAAAATTGATTACAGTAAAAGACACATTGCTATTAATCCCTCTCAAAATACTCCCCCTTGCTTTAAACACACTTATCCCATCATTCTTGCCACTTTCTAAAACAGTTCTGGAAGTTCTCTTTTTTGAGTGTCTTTACTTCATCCTCCATTATGACAATGCTCCATGTCACACATCGCTTCTGGTACGGCAATTTCTATCAAATAAAAACATTACTGTGTGTCCTCATCTACCTTATTCATCGGATCTGGCACTCTGGCTCTTCCCCAAAGTTAAAATGATTCAGGACATCGAGGCAGCCATGACAGTGCAACTAAAGACACTCACGAAAGAGGACTTCCAGAACTGCTTCAGAAAGTGGCAAGAATGATGGGATAAGTGTGTTTAAGGCGAGGGGGAGTATTTTGAGGGGGATTAAAGGCAATGTGTCTTTTACTATAATACATAAATATACATTTTTTTTTAATTTAAACATTCACCATATGTTTTGATCACACTTCGTATACTGCTGGATTCAATTTCATGACCACACTCATAAATCAATGGAGCACAATCACCTACATTTAGCCCCAGAGGCTTATATCTCTCTCTCTAATTTGGCGTATGTGTTACCAAATAGGCTTTATTTTAATTTACTCTATATAACATAAACTGGTTCATAACATGTATCATCTGGTATTTCACATGTATGTACATCCTACAAAAGATTCAGATTTGCAGGAAAGTTTTCTCCCCCCATATTTAATGAAAGGTATATATACACACACACACACACACACACAATGGAAATCTACATTCTAGTCAAGAGTAGGGAACTTAACTAAAAAAAAGGAGGCCACATTGTCATCTACAATATGGTTTCCACAGATTCTCCCTGTATAAAAGCTGTTAATTTAACAATAAAATTTGAATTTTCTTTTTAGTGTATAAAGCTGCTGAAGATTTTTATTTTTCTGTCTGAAAATAAGTTTTTTTCTGGACTGAATATGTTACCAGGAGAAAACAGGAACAAACTGAAACAGACATTGTCAGCAGTAACAGAAATATTCAAATATTGTTGGGAAATTTCTGTCATTTTAAAATAAATCCAAGTCTAAACTATCCATGTCATTTCAATGAAAGTTCCTTGGTTAATGAGACTTCAAAACTTTATTTGATCAGTTTCTCATATCCTTTTACCATACTTAATTCTTAGAAAGGATTTTTGCTGGCCAGAACATGTATTTTATTTTTCAATTGGTTTAAACTACTATAAACAACTAAAAGTAATGAATGAGTCAAACTCATTTTTCCCCAATTTGCTATTATACAATTAGGACCTTTAATCTTTTTTTATTGTTATCTAATCACTGGACTGCAGATGTAAAACAATACACATTTTATTTTAGATAATAATTATATACATTAGACTTGCTCAATAACTTTATCTTCCATGCATTCCACACCAAATCCCAATGTCTCAGACTATTTACTTCAATAATATAGCTCAAGAATCCTAAAAAACTTTTCAAGAATGTGGACAAAATCCCCAGACTTTCTAAATTTCATGATTAAAAAAAAAAGTCCTGTGCCCAAATAGTATTACTTTATTCATTTTCAAACACAAAGGAAAAGGATACAAAGAGTTGTGAAAACTCAATATAAATATGCAAATAAAATGTTAATAATGGAGAAAAAACAACAGTAAGTGCTACTTTGTAGAATTAAGAAGCTCTTTAATTCAGTTCCTACTAGAATTTACAAATCCATCATTCACAGTATAGATACCTAATGAATGCTCTGCTAGTCGACAGGTTGATTACATGATATTAGAAAGCCATCCAGGAATTAAAGCAAGAGAAAAATAGGTGTCTCTCTGAGCACAAAATGGATGTACATGAGTTAGTTTCGTAGGCTCCCACTTACCTCTTATGACTTTCTGTTGACTCCTAATTCCAGTTATCAAATTTGCCATTCCAAAGCATACGTGTAGAAGTACCAAGTCATAGAGGCTAAAGAGAACCCAAAACAATATACCTTCTTGTCCTTTTACCACACAATTCTGGGATTAAACATACCAAACTTGCCTATTTCAACATTGGAATCAAGTAAAAATAACTTAGCTTCTTACTCCAGGAAACAGAGTTTCTTGTAAAAAATAACTGTGAACCAAGTGAAATAGCTTATCTGTTAATACCAACAGCTTGATTCATCAAGGCTTGCTTTAGATCTCTCACCTTGCTGTGCCCACCAGTCCAGAACTATTATGACATTAAACTCTGCCAAAGCCCAGCCACTCCCCTGCCTTGTAAGACCCACCTTAAAATCACCTCGTTCACACCCTGCACTATAAATATTTTATCCTCATTTTCTTATTTGGAAGCACTACCAAGATTATCAAGGTGATGATCTCTCATTCTGTAATAGGTTTAGTAATGCAACTTTGTTTGACCAACAGATTTTCCTGGTGGACTTTTGAGAGACTGACAGTCCAAAAAGGCACACTGATAAAAAGTAGCAACCACTGGCATAGGAAACACTTAAAATTTTATAAATCAAGCACAAGAACTTAAAAATCCAGAACAGTCCAGGTCAATAATATTCCTCTTTATCTCATTAAACCATTTATTTCAGAATAGTCCTATATTAGAATACAGGATAAAAATGAAGTTTATAATGATAAATGACTGAGTTATTAATACAGAGGGGGCTGGAAAAATATATACACATTATAAGAAAGGAAAACTGTATTAAAATTGTAATACTCAATATATACCAATAACAAAAGATGAATACAAGTCACATTTGACTTCTGCAATTACAAGAGGTGCTCAAAGTGGTTACCATCAGTGTCCAGACACTTCTGATTACAGCGAACTACTGCTTGAGCAACGTTGACCAAAGTGTCCACCTGTATACATTTTTTTGGCGCCCCTGGTATAATCTTCAATTATGTTCAATATAATCTGTTTAAGGAGGCAGGGAAACATATAATATATTTTACAGAGAATTCTATTCAAATTAAATAATATTTTTAAACGTGTGGCAAATACCCAAAGTTTCTGGAAAGCTAGACTGTCCAGATGATGCATTCCCAGGAGCTCCAGTTAGCTAAAATGCCTCCACATTGCGTTCACTCAATTACCAGCTTCTGAATTGCTAAGGAATGCTGTGCCTTGGCCCTAAATTGTTCATAATTCAAGAAATTCATGTTTTAGAAACAAAGCTTGGGCTTTGTAATCAGAACTGAATTCTATCTCTAGCTCTGCAATTTTCTAGACTTGTGACCCTCAGCAAGTTGTTTAATTTCTTTCAGTGTTAAAAAGAAAAAAAGATAACTATGTGAACCTCACAGAGACACTGTGATGAGTATAATGTAGAGAACTTAGTACCTTGTTTTTTAGATTAAGGAACTAATTGATGTATGTTTCAGCAGGTACTATTATACATATTTGACATGTATGAACTCATTTAACTCTTATAATTGTGCTTGAGGTGATAGCTATTAATATCCCTAGTCTACTGATGAGAAGATTGAGGCTCAGAATATGAAATAACTTGCTGAAGTGACAGAGTTACAAATGGGGAGCTGAGATTCAAATCCATGCAGTTTCTTCTATAGTCCCTCTCTTCCTCATTGTGCTACTAAGCAACAAATATAGTAAAACTGAAGACAATGAAAGTTTCAAGAGATCACATTGCATTTGGACATCTATCAAGTTATTAATGGTTCTAGCTGACGCATCTTGATTTTCCTTTATGATGAAAAGCACTGGAGATAGTTAATGGAATCTGTACTGTTCACAATTTTTTTTTCAATTGGAAGAAAAACTTATTTTAAAAAATCAGTTACCTCTTAACCAGGTGAAATCGCACTCCTCTCTTCCACAAGGAACGGAGAGATAAACCACATAACCAGGTTAAAACTGCATTAATGGTTTCATTAATGACATCACTTCCTTGTATGTGGAAGAGATATTTTAGAAGTGTTCCTCCATGCTGGAACTAACTGACTGGGAGTATGATTGAAAAGAAAACAATGCTAAAGTCCCACAAGTCACATCAAGGAAAATTCATCTGTGGGTGACACTGGATGGAGGACAGAGTGATTTATAACATTTGAAGATAAGGTTACCTTTAAGAATAAAAATCACATAAAATAAACCTAAAATAAATGAGATCAGCCCTTAATGAAACAAAACAAAACAATCCACAGGAAGATAGAGTTTTTGCCTGGGTGGCTGATGAATTTGAGGTAATATTCAAATTCTGATCCTGGTGAATAGTGTGTGAATGTAACCTCGTCAATTCTTTTTTCACGCAGCTGAAATAAAGATTGTGACTTTCAGCATGAAAAAGGGAATCCAGAGTTTGAGATTGTATCAGTGTCACACAGGTATCTATGGTTCTGCCCGAGGGAAACGGCCTCACCCATGGTAATGAGCGTCCAGACCAGGTGGGCGGGCCACAGTTACAGTACACCATACACCGCCATGTCCTCCATGCTCATAACCTGGTAGTCATTGTTTATGGTCTTACAGATGGTATGAAGTGATCCTCGCATTGTGGTTAATGTTATCGTAATTTAGCTTTGCTCATAGATTTAACATGGGAGGTAATATGTTATCTTACAAATTTGAAGTTTCTAGGGCTGCTGTATAGCCAAGTTTCTTATTATAAATCAACAGATCAATTTTCTGCCCTATAGACCAGAGATCAAGAAAATTTTACTGTAAATGGTCAGACAGTAAATATCTTAGGCTTGTGGGGCATATGGTCTCAGTTCCAACTACTCAGTTTTGCTATTATAGTGCAAAAGCAGTCAAAGACAACACATAAACAAATGGTCCTCACTGTTTTCTAACAAAACTTCATTTACAGGCAATGGGCTAGATTTGGCCCACGGGCATTACTTTGCCATCCTACAGACCATCAGGATCTTGTGAGTTAGTATAGTAGGCAAAA
This sequence comes from Rhinolophus ferrumequinum, assembly GCF_004115265.2. Classification (NCBI taxonomy): domain Eukaryota; kingdom Metazoa; phylum Chordata; class Mammalia; order Chiroptera; family Rhinolophidae; genus Rhinolophus; species Rhinolophus ferrumequinum. The sequence continues at coordinate 35,633,568 of NC_046306.1, read as the reverse complement.
TACTGGTTTCTCAAAGATGTCTATGTCTAATCCCCGGAACCTGTAAATATGTTCCTTTACAAAAAAGACTTTGCTGGTGTGATTAATTTACTGATTTCGGGGTGGGGAGTTTGTTCTAGATCATTCAAGTGGGTCCAATGTAATTACCAGGGTCCTAAGGGGAAAGAGGGAGGCAGAAGGGTCAGATGTAGAGAAGGAGATGTGATGACTGAAGCAGAAGTTGGAGTGAAGTGGACTTTAGAGGCTGAAAAAGGCAACAGATGGATTGATTCTCCCGTAGAGTCTCCGGAAGAAACACAGCCCTGCCAATACTTTGCCTAGTGAGACCATTTTGGACTTTCGAACTCCAGATCTGTAAGATAATAAATTTGCGTGGCTTTAAGCCAGTAAATCTGTAGTAATTTGTTACAGCAGCAAGAGGAAACTAATACATTTAGGTTAGCAAGAGTCTACCTAGGCCTCTTCAAAGTTCGATGTACGAGGGCTTGTACTGTATCTGCTATGTTTCTAGAATCCCTGCCCTGTATGATTTCCAAATTAGATTTGAAAGACAGAAGGGAAGCAGTTGCCATTGCTCTCTGAAGGTTGTGATTGTTAGACGTCATTACAAACCAGCACAGCGGGGTCTAGGAGTTCCACGCTGCTCTTAGTCTTCTCTACCAACTCCTCAGACTGTTGACCCACCATTGCCCCAGGCCAACCACAGATGTTTAATGGTGGTCCTGCAGGGGTGAGAGACACACAAAAGCCCAGCTTCACATTGGATTCCCACAAACCTTCTCTATACCATCTCATTTTGTGACTGGACATGCTTTCCTTATCAGAGTAACTGGTTTGTGACTCCTCTGAGCCTCCAACTTCCCCCCAGACTGCATTTTCCCAGCTTCTCCCTCATGGTTTACATTCTAACTCCTATAATAAATCCCTTACACAAAAATTTATAATGACTCTCCTTTCATGATTGATCCTGACTGACACAGAATACTTTAACAAAAGCAAATGTTGGACCTACAAAGCCAAAGAGAGAATGTGCTGACCATGTCAGTGATACCATGGTGTGAGACAGACCCCGGTGAGAAGCTGGCCTCTCTAGAAGACATCCTTCTCTTGGGATTCTGTGGCTACAGTGGCCTGTCCACAAGTTTGTACAGGAGAGGCTTGGAGGGGGAGGGGAAACAGGACTCTGTGTCCAATCTCAGCTCTGCCAGTGATTCTGGGCAAGTTGCTTAGTCCTTCTGGTGATGTTTTCATGTCCAAAAATGAAGGAGGGTGTGGGAGACTATTCACAAATATTTGGATATACTTCCTTGTCTCCCTGTCCTATTAAATACAGATATGGCCACATGACTTGTTCTAGTTAATGAAATTGTGAGGGTAAGTGATGTACAGAAGCCTTAAGAACTGTCTTCTCTCTTTCCCTTCTGCTGCTGTGACAGGCAATGTTCTAATGAGAAGCAGTCTTGCCAAATGGGTCCCAGAGTGAAAGTGATGTTTAAGTAGAGCTGCAATTGCCCATGATCACCATGCAGGCTGGAAGAGAACTAAACCTTTGTGTGTGTAAGCCACTCCAATGTTGGGAGTTGCTTCAGCATGACTAGGCTATCCTAACTGATATGGGGCTGAACTCTATGCTCCTTCTATGTGATCTCTAATGGTCCGGTTTGTAACCAATTTTAAGATGTGTTTTTACATTACTAATATACAGTTGATCCTTGAAAAATGTGGGGGTTAGGGGCACCAAACCCCACACAGCAAAGATCTGTGTATCACTTTGACTCCTCAATCCTTTAATGGCTGATAGCCTACCTTTGACCTAACTACTAAAGCCTTACCAATAACGTAACAGTCAATTAACACATCTTTTCTGTTACATGTGTTATATACTGTATTCTCACACTAAAGCAAGGTAGAGAAAAGGAAATGTTATTAAGAAAATCATAAAGAAGAGAAAATACATTTATAGTATTTATTCAAATAAAGTCTGCATATAAGGGGACCCATGCAGTTCAAACCTGTTGTTCAAGGGTCAACTATATATATAAAATTTCATTTTTTTGAAAGTCCATACACACAAATAAAACAGAAGCCTAGTATACCTGCTCAAAATTAATTCACAGAAATATATTCAATAAAATAATCTTTACATTGGCCCTTTGTTTACATGCCTAAAATCTACGTAATACCAAATATGTCAAATGACTGAATCTTAAAATAAACAGTGTGAATTAACAAAGTTAGTCAGAGCTGCATAGACACCATTTATTCACCCTCTTACAAAAGACTAGCTAATTATTTTTTCCTTTCTACTCTTCTCTTAATATAACTTCCTGCTTTGAGCTGAAGAATTCATACTCGGGGCTTATCAACCTCAAACAATAGCAATTCAGAGACATTTAATTAACTGTGTGTTGGATAGCTGCATTTTTAAAAAATTTAGAATAGTATCTTGTTGCCTAAGAAGCAATCATTTAAAATTGGAAAAAATAGCAGGTTAACACTGACTTGTTTTTTAAGATAGTCACTTGGAAAGAAAAGACAGGAACGGGAAGAGAAGAAAGAGATGTTAATAAAATATCATTGAGAACAAGGTTTTCCAAACCTTGGCAATGAATGAGTCTTCTCTAAACCTGGTAAAACATTTCATTTTATTCCAAAGTCCTTCATTAAATGTTACAGGGGACACAGGTTTTTTTTTAATGAGCTTTTTTGTTGTTGCTGTTTTCTCGTTCCTTATTCTAAAATGATCAGTAATTCCAAATGTGCTACAGTCTCATTGAGGAGCATGTTGTAAAACAACACACTTTATGTTTACTCAGTGAGCATTTACACCAGGGAACATTTAAGTCTGAGGCTTTCTAACCAAGGAATGAACAAAGACATGCATTATCATCTATCTAACTCCCTCACTTTCAGGCAAAGGAAAACACAGCAGGGGGATCCATTTTGAAGTGAAATTCTGCAAGTGGTTAAATAAACAGAACTTTGGATATTAGATATTAGATTTAGCCGTATTTTGATCATCTGACCCCTACTCCCTTTTTCAGAAACCTAAAGTAGTTCCTGATTTCTTTCCAATACAAAATTAAAATTCCAATTTCTGTCCTCCCTTATTTAAATGCCTTCTGTTCTCACAAAGTCAAAAACCCACCTTCTGTAGGAAAAACTGCATCTCACCATCTCTTTAGAATAATCATCACCTCTTGATACATCCAAATGAAGCTTTCATCGATTAGTAATTCATTTATTTATCTTACACTCATTCCACAAATATTTATTGAGTGCTCACTGTATGTTAGGCCATATGCTCAATTATGGATGTTAGTGGTGAGCAACACAGATCTTGTCCCTGCCCTCACAGAGCTCGTGATTTGGGGAAGAAAAAAATATTCAAAGAATCATACAAATATAAATATAAACTCTTCCCTGAGGAAGACAAGACAGAGCTGAGATCCAAAGGATGAGGATGGCAGAAAACCCTGGTGAAGAGAAAAGGAAGATCTTTCTAGACAGAGAGGGTGGCATATGCAAAGGTTCTGTGACATCAGCAAAGGTATCAAAACATAAAATGTTTAAATATAAACAAGAAGGAAAAGAGTGCCGATTCATTCTTACATTTATGTTTATCATTTGATTCAATTCACTCATTGTTTTTGGAGAAAGTATAAAACTATGTTAGGCACTCAAGCTAATTAACCATATATTAAATTAACATGATCCCAATAAAAACACCAGCAAGGTCAAAATAAACAAAATATTGATCCCATGGAGCTCATGGAAATTACTGACGAGTGTGGCAGACAGATAAGTAATCACCAGTGGGGGTACAGCACAAAGAATGCCACACACAAACTGTGTACAGGATGCTGTGGGAACACAATGGGACAAAAAACAAATCAGGAGTGTTCCTTCAGTTGAGTGGTGAAGGGCCAGGGGTAAGGGCCTGAGAAAGGTAATCCTGGTAGAGGGAACAGTTAGTTTATGCGAAGGCATGAAGGCACGATGACCCTCCCAGACCTTCCATGGAGGAAACATTTGTATTTGAGAGAGGGAGCAGATGAGTTAGCCAATGGCCTTATCTGAGTAGCCTAAGGTAGGGGTTCCCGTATTTTTCAGTTCACAGCACTCTTAGTATCTTAGTCATTTCTTCATACTGCCCTTAGGGCAAAAAAAATGCCTAAAGGTTTGTTTCTTAAGTGGTTGGGTCCAAACAACTTAAATATGTAGTGACAACTCAGCAGCCATTTAAAAAAGTAATGCACATACATTGAAAGGAAAAATAATACTTTGATTTTACTCTTAAGCAACCATAATTATTGTTAACGGGATGGTGATCGTGTTGATACTGCACAAGTCTTCAGACTTTGGAACCAGATTGGACCCTGCCACCCACATTTCCTGTTCCATATGGATTTTCACTCAGTGTTTCCTTTTTATCACGACAACAAATCAAAAACTTGGTAATAATATGGCAATATAGAAAGGAATGTTGTATGATCTAATTTTGAAACTATGAATTGCATTGAAACTAATAGTTACATGGTATCCAACATTCTTGAGTATCTGCATTTCTTTCAAAATTTTAAAGTATCTTGCCCCACCCCTGTGAATTTGCTGTTGTGTCCTGGGTGCCTTAGTCACCGAATTTGCATGTAGTTTTAGAAACACAGACTAAGGTAATTGGGCTTCATCCTGAAAACTATGGAGCGCTCCAATGGGTCTCTAATTAAGGGAAGCAAATTATGCTATGGTCAGGTGTTCATACATGTTTTTGTGTGTTAAATAAAGATCATTCTGATGTGAAGTGAAAAAAATTAAAATAAAGTTTCAAAAACCATAAAACTTCAGAGAGCCCAGTTCAGTGGTTCAGCTGAGAAGGGACGGAAAATGGTAGCTGGGATAGAGTAGAGAGGACAGTGGAGCAGAAGCTCTCAGCTGCCTCCTTGCCTCTGGCCTCCCCAGAGGTTCTCTGCAGACAATTCCCATCCACACTGATTGCCTCTCTGCCTGAGGGTGGTCTCTGGCTTCAGAAGCTGCTCACAATACAAGGGGGGGAAAGGAGGGTAGTGGAGTACACCACCTCAAAATAAGAACCTACGAATTCAGGACATGCCACCCCAAAATATGCGACTTTGGTATATTAATTATTTTGAGCTATAGGCACTTTAATAAACAGCAAATATAAGAGAGTCTTTTTCTGAACTCTCCATATCTACTTAAAGACAGATCCTCCAAAAGGAACTCAACAGTAATTGATCTCCTTCCTGGTAGTTTCATTTACTAGGGTGGAGGATTGATCTTTAGAAGGAACTAGAAGGTGACACCACACCCAGAAAAACTTTGTCACAAACTATTACATCTCCCACCTCTTTATCTAAGGCCCATTCATCCTTCCTAAAAACCATTTACTCTCCCCTAAGGAAGCCACTCCTTTTAGTTACTTATTGTCTCCTCAGTGTTTCCCATGTATACATGAGGTACACATGTTAATAAACTTCTGTTTTTTCTCATGTTAATCTCATTTATTATAGGAATATCAGCCAAGAACTCAAGGGCAGAGGGGGAACTTATTTTTTCTTCCCTACAGGGGCAACCTTAATCAAGGAGAAGTAAGGTTGGTGGATAATTACCTTCGCGAAACAATTCTAAAGTGGGTTCTCCATAGTTTCTCAGATTCCAAAGCTAGACTTCCCCAGTTACCATTAGCAATAATATGCTTATTGACACACTCTTTATAGGTTTTCTTCCATCCCATCTTACTTCCATACCACTTCAAGGTGTTTCCTGGAAAAAATGAACTCCCCAGTAAATTCTTTGAACCTAGATAGTGTCTGTTTTAGGGAGAACACAATGTAAGACAGAAGGAAGGTGATGACAGATATTAGGGAGATCAAATGGACTGCAACAGATGATTCACTGGAAGGAAAAGAGTGAGGCAGAGAAAGCTAGAATGACTCCTGGATTTCTGGATGCGTATCAGGATTCAGGTCAGTGACAATACAAAGACACTGGATATGGGACGGAGTTCAAGCAGGTTATCCTAGACACACTGAGACGGAGGGGGACTGTGGGACATGCAACTGAATTTTCCATCAAGTCGTTGAATATTTAGTTATGAAGATTAAGAGAAAGGTCTTAGCTGGAGCTATGATTTGGGAATCAGGGACATGTAAGTAATAATTGACAACCCAACACCACCAAAATGTTAGAGTTTGATTGACACTGCTAAGGAAAACCATGTTGCTATCCAAGAAGAGCCAAGGGTGAACAAGGTACAAGGGCTCAAGCCAGAGAGATGTGCAACAACATTGATGGACCTAACGGGCATTATGCTAAGTGAAATAAGTCAGACAAAGAAAGACAAATACTGTATGGTCTCAATGATATGTGGAATCTAAAGAACAGAATAAACAAACAAACAAAACAGAACAGACTCAGAGACACCAAAAACAAACTGATGGTTGCTAGATGGAAGGGCACTGGGGGGATGGGTGAGAAAGGTGAAGGGATTAGGAAGTATGAATTGGTAGTCAGAAAATAGTCATGGGGATGTGAAGTACAGTATGGGGAGTATAGTCAATAATGTTGTAAAGATTATTGGTGTTAGATGGGTACTGGACTCAAGTTCTGTACATCTCTCCTGTGCCTTCTGTTCTTTAAAATAAATTCTTCTTTGTGCAGTTTATAACTCTTCTACAAAGCTCTTCACAACAAGGGTCCTGAGTGGCATAAGCCCTCTGTGTGAATTTCCCCATGACTGGACCTAAAAATGATTTCCATGCAGACCCTCTTTATCCAGTTACAGACACTGAGGCCTGTGTTCTTCTCTGTGCAGTGGTATGGATTTCTGAATATAATTTAGGTTCTATGGAACTTTCCAGTTTAATTTGATTCTTACAAGCCTCTAATATAGGCAGGGCAGGGTTTTGAAAATTACTTTTTACTTGAGATAGAATTCATGCCATAAAATTCACCATTTTAAGGTATGCAATTAAGTGGTGTTTTGTTTGTTTTTTTAGCATCTTCACAGAGTTGTGCAAGCATCATAATTACCTAATTCAAGAACATTTTTATCATCCCCAAAAAGGATCTCTGTACCCATCAGCAGCTACTCCTCATTTCTCCTTTGTTTCCTAATCACAACCCCTGGCAACCATTAATCTACTGTCTATCTCTATAGATTTGCTCATTCTGGACATTTCATATAAACGGAACCGTATCATGTGGTCGTTTACAACTGGTTTCTTTCACTTAGCATAACATTTTCAAGGTTCAGCCATATTGTAGCATGTATTGGTATTTCATTCTTTTTATTGTTAAATATTTCAATGTATGGATGGACTATACTTTGTTTATCCATTCATTAATTGATAAGCATCTGGTTGTTTCCACTTCGGGGCTATTATAAATAATGCTGATATGAACTCTTGTGTACAAGATTTTGTATGGACATGTTTTCAGTTATCTTGGGAATATACCTAGGAGAGGTATGGCTAGGTCATATGGGTAAGTCTATGTTTAACTTTTCAGGAACTGCCAAACAGTTTTTCATATCAAATATGCTATTTTAATTCCCCACTGCAATGTATAAGGGTTCCAATTTCTCTATATACTCACCAACACTTATTGTCCATTGATAAGATTAAGGGCAGATTTTATTATCCCCATTTCACAGATAAAGAAAAATGGGCCTACACAGGAATGAATTAGAAAGGTCAAGACTCAAATATTAGTTTTCAGATTCTTAGGTCAGCTTTCTTCCTGTGACACCACAAAGTTATTCTGAAACCATATCAAACATCAAGGTATTATAAAGGAATAAAATGATTCCCTAAAAAAAATTCAGATGTGATAACTCAGAGAAGTGATGTGGATTTAACACACATACACAACACGCACACACACATCAACCATACACACTACACACACACTCACATCATGTAAGTGTACCCCATTCATCATGTTACTGGTTTAATGATGCACTCAACAGAATATCAATGTATTAGTGAGAAGCTTTCGAAGTTGAACTTATACCGTGTTTCCCCGAAATAAGACCTAGCCAGACAGTCAACTCCAATGCGTCTTTTGGAGCAAAAATTAATATTAGACCCAGTCTTATATTATATTATGTTAGATAAGACCAGGTTTTATAGCAAAATAAGACCAGATCTTACATTAATTTTTGCTCCAAAAGACGCATTAGAGCTGATTTTCTGGCTAGGTCTTATTTTCGGGAAAACATGATAGTAATATCTTTGACATTGAAAGAAGATGACCCATTAGCATTAAAAGCATATATCTTTGTAGCTCCTGAGATTGATTTATGTACGATTCTAGCCTGTACAGACCTGGACACTTCTATTCATGCTATCAGATCATGGTTATTCTAGAAAGAGTAACTGTATTGTCTAAAGCTGAAGTGTCCAATTCTTCAAACTGCTTCTTAAATTTTTCCAAATCACACTATCTTTAAATTGTCTCTATAGTATAGGTGCTTAGGAAAATACACGTTTGAAGCTTGTGCATTGATTTGATTATTTCTGTCAAACTTGTCAAAATTGGAAAGGCGGTCACACAGGTTGTACGAATAGAATAATAAAATTGACTGTGCATGGCCCCCGAATTAGTCCATGACATTTTATTCTAATGGAAATAATATAAACACATTTTGACATAATAGCATCCCCCTCACTTGTCATAGGCAGTGGATTAAATATATTTTCTTGTTTAAAGCAATAGAAGAGTGTTAACGCGATATGTCAGAACCTTTACATTAAATGAAAATTTCTAGTCTAGAAGACATCAACTCCACAGGAAGGCAGCTAAGATCGAATTTTGAGAAAGTTCCCTCCCTTTGTTTAAAAACAGTATTAATGTGGAAAAAAATGAAGGCATGAAATATAATAAATATGTAATTATCCATTTCAGATGCATCTTCTCCATGTCTCATATTAACACTAATATAGTGCATAGTTAGAGCACATTTCTGAATTATTTACAGCAAGTCTATGATATTACATTTTTGTGATAATGCCACAAGTACATAATATTATGGTGAGTTCCACTGAGCTTGAATTTGAAATAATTCTGCTTTTGTGTTGCCATTACATGAACAATAATAAGACACCTTAATATTGTTACATAATATATCTTTTTTTCTAATGTTTATAGCATGAACAGATAAACAACAGATGTTAACCAGTAGAAAAGGGAAGAAAAGAGATAAGACTTGCTCCAAAGAATAAACACTGTGTGACATTGAAGGGCAGCTAGCCTTCCTTCCCTCTGACCTTAAGTCACAAATACTCATGAATATACATGATTGGAGTAGTGACAATTGTAGTTAATAAGATAAGCAAATTTTTATGTGCTCATATACATGAAATTGGATGCAGAAGAAGTTGACAGAGCAGTTACTCTTTCCTGAAAGGCATAATCAAGATCCCTTACTTTATGCAAACTTAGTGCAGAGACATTTCTTTGCCCTTTGCAAGAGGAAGTTAAATTCAAATTTAGCTGGTCCTTTTGCATGTATTTTGCAGCACTGTGCTAGGCTCTTGTGCATTAGACTCCGAGGTATTTATTCAAAATCATTTTAAAATAATGTAACTGTTGTACAAGCTTTTACGGTCACTTCTATAAGGCTTGGGAGGCCATTTCTGGAAGTCCAGTGCTCTGCTTTGTGTTTTCCTCTGCCTGCACCACTAGTGCAGGGTCACCCATCAGGCAGAGAAGCATGTGTAGGTGGGGCACATGCTGGCAAAGCAGAGAAACCAAAATGTGTCTAGAGCGTCTGTGTGAAATAGCTTGCTTTCTAGTATTTCAATTTAAAAGAAAAATATAGTTATCATTGGGGGGAAACCAGAATATTACTGGGCTTCCTTGCATTTTTTTCCACTGTTCAGCATTGTTTTCATTTTGAATTATATTTATTATGTCTAGAATCTCTAAAGGCTCTATCTATGAAACTTTATATCTAAAATTGATAGCACTTGAACATTTTAAAAATAATTTTAGGGATTGCATCTATGATTACTTTATATATACATATAGTATTAAATATATATGGGTGCCAAAAAATTTATATACATTTTAGGAAATGAAAAACTGTATTAAAATTATAATAGTCAATATATACTGATAACAAAAGATGAATACAAGTCATATGTATATTTTTTGGCACCCCTGGTGTGTATATGTGTGTATATATATATATACATATATATATGTATATGTATATATATATATAAACATATGATTGTAGTGACTGACAAATGAGTGTAGTTTTAACATCAATATTGTTTGATATTTTCATTTACATTAACAAATAAGACAAAAGCAAAATAATAAAGACATATGTCAGAACTTCACTTATTTGTTAATAAGTGAGCAGATTCTATGCTGAATAAAATAGTAGTTTTCAAATATTAGAGGAACAATTCTGCAATTTCTTGTGGAATTCACAATGTAACAGCTATGGGCACAACACATTTTTAAGTTTAATCAGCTTTATTAACATTTTTTATCACTTTCTTAAGTTAAGACAACCAACAAAGTAATAACTGAGCCCTCATAGAGTTTGTTAATTTCTGTGGTGCAAATACTCTCACCCTGGCCAATTTAAAACTACTTATGTGATATCACTGAGCATGGAATTGGGAAGCGGTGCACAGTAGCCCATCGCTATAGTATTTCCACCATACGGTTACAATAGACAAAAAGAAACCCAAGAACATAGATAATAGTAAAATGTAATAAAATGATTAGGTAGTGTTGTATGTTGAGAAAGCATTACCTTTGTGTTTAATGTAATTTATTTAATTGTAAGTTTAAATGATTTAATTTTTAATAAAGGCTATGTTTTAACGATTGGTTCACATAATTCATGAAATTGTAATGATCAGTTCTTACAAGCAAGTATAAGCAAATTATATATATATATATATATATATATATATATATATATATATATATATATAATTTAAGACATGCAAATATTGACCTATGTGTGTATGTATATATGTATGTATATATGTATGTATGTATGTATGTATGTATGTATGTATTTTATTCCTGCAAATGGACTAAACAACAAATGAAAATATAGAATCGAAGGGAATATAAGTGCATGTACTAGACAAGGACTGTGTCAGTTCCATGAACAAATGAAAACTCTTTCCTGAAGTTATATCATCTATACATGGTTCAAAATGATTATGCAACTGACCAGTAAACATGTAATCCTCAGCTTACTACACTTATCATTCACTTTCCTAAAAGAAGCAAAGTACAGCAGAACCTCAAATAATGTCGTTTATTTATAACACTGATGAGATGCTATAGGAATTTAACTATTGTTTATATAGATAAGCCTATGGTAAAATTGGTTACATTATACATTGTTTCACTCAAAGTCGCAGAACCTATCAACGAGGTTAAGTAAGGATTTACTGTATTTTGCCTCTATTCCTATTTTTCTAGAGCCGTTAGATTTTAAAATCCTACCCGAGAGACATGACTATTGACTAAATTGGGCTGTGGAACAGGACAAAGCTCAGATTCTCCTAGCTGCTAGGAATGTTGCCGTCAGATAGCCCTCTCCAGAAATCACCCTTGACTGAGAAGAGCTACTTATCCCAAGGTCGTGCCCTTCCTGGGTGCAGCCTGCAAACTAATGACTAATTGGCATGGGAGTGTAAAGGTCTAGACTCCTCACTCCAACTTGGAACAATTTTGAAGGGCCGTCTCAGCTTCACAACTCCACATAGGATAAGCAGATGCATCAATGAGACTGTGGAGCTCCTTGATTTCTCCCTCTGCTCTATTCTACCTCCTCTTCCCTTCTATGGATGACCATCACAAAAGCACTTCCTTATTAACCTCCTGAATGCTAAACTCCATCCCAGAGTGTTTCTTGGGAAACATAACCTGCAACAATTAATCAGAAACACCACTATGGAATAATAAAACCTATCAGCAGATATCTTTAATTTGAAAAACACAATGTTATCTCTATTAGTTTCGTATTTTAAAAAAATTTAACATTGTAAATTATTTATTGTTTCTTAGTCACTTCTTAGAGACCACAAGTATGAACTAAGAGGAGGTAACACTTCTCAACTAATTCTAGGATACCCAAACCAGACAAAGACATCACAATAAAATTATAGACTGATACATCTAATGAATATACATACAAATATCCTCAAAAATTATTAGGAAAATGAATCCAACAACATATAAAAAGAATTACACCCCAAGAATAAATGAGATTTATCCAGGGAATATAAAGCTGGTTTAGCATTAAAAACAACAACAACTAATGCAACATACCATATAAAATAGAAAGGAAACAAACAACGTTTCCTTGTCTTATTTTCCTGAATGTGCTTCATTTGGGGTTTCCCTGATGGTTTCTCATGACTGGACTGAGGTTATATATTTTTTTTGTGTGGCAAAAATACAACAGCAATGATGGAGTGTCCTTCTTGGTCCATCATATCAACAGGCTCATGATTTTGATATGTCTTATTATTGGTGATGTTAATCTTGAAATTATTCAATGTGGTATCTACTGGATTTCTCCACTATAAAATTAATATATTTCTTTAGTATTTAATACGTGTCTCAAGAGTTCTAATTATGGTTTTGTCGATGGGAAAAAAAAAATAACATAGCTTAGCTTCTTGCATGAAACATGGACCCGATAAAGAAATGGTTCTATTTTAAGCAGTAGAACATATTACTTATTCTTTATTCATACTGCAAACCACATTCTCATATGACCCTGTCTCCCCAGGGTAGCCAAATATCCCAAGAAATTTGAATAATTTGGCATGGATTCTAGCTATTCCTTTTAATAAGGAAAATACAACTAATTTTATTTTTTATATTAAAAACATCAAATTCTTAAACATTTTTCTGTGGATTTTCATTGTTTTTTAAGACTTCATGTAGGCTTGTTTTACTTGTTCCTCCAAATTTCTGATCAATTCATCAGATTGGCCAATAAAACCTCATCTTCAGGAATAGCTGCTATGCTTTCTTTACAGGACAAGTCATATAATCATCTATCCATATGGATGTGTGTTAACTGACAAATGTTATTACCGTTTCATAGAAGTGCCATTTGCTGGATCTATACTCAACTCTACTACCTTCTTAACATTTAAATGATTTAAGAATCACATAAATAAGGTAAAAATACAATAATAGTGAGATAATTTCCCAAGAATGTAATAATAATAAAATTGCAGCATCTAGAAATGTTGTGAAACCATCTAATAATAATAATAATGAAAATTACTACCAGTAGAATTTCAGCTCCATGAGGACAAATATATCCCAAGTACTTGGAACATAGTAGTTGCTCAATATTTATTGGACAAATTATCATTTTGGACCTTACTATTCAGTCTTCTAAGCACTTTATAAATTTTGTTTTATTTTAGCTTCATGAAAGTCCTAGGATGTTCATACTATTATCATTTATTATTTTTTAAAATTTTTAAACATTTATATTTGTTTTGTTATGGACATTTTCAAACACACACACAAAAATAGAGAAAATAGTAAAATAAACACCCACATCCCTATTCATCCCTAGTTACAATAATCATTTACTGATGAATATCATCCCTTTTTATTCAAAAATATATTTATTGTACTGTTTGAGACTAGTCCTCTATAGAAGAAAAGCATATCGGGTGTATGAAACTTACATGTTAAATAATTATAATTACTAAGAAAGTAGGTTTTTGAGATATAGGTAGGATTTACAGGATGTGTTAAGTACAGTACTAAGTTAATAACATCTAAGATACAAGCCACGACAAAAGGGATGAGACAAACAAGAGTGTTATCTCTAAATAGAAAGAGATGGCAAGATCGAACCATGAGCATGGATTATGCCACTACTAGGGCCACAGCAATGTGATCCCTAAAGTGACCTCCCATCATTGTCTCATTTGGCCCTACATCTCTGTGACTTAGAAATACAGATAAAACCCACTGCTGTTCACTAACTAATTGATGAGCTACCAGCCAGGCACTCCTGTCCCTGTGTCTTTCTGATAGAGCCAGTATGTGTTGTTGGCCCCAAGTACTCGCCACCTGCCATGTTGCCTTGTTGAAACCTCAGCTCTGGTCCTCATACCCACACCATCTGCGAGAAGGCTGAGATGGCAGAGAGAGAAGGCATGGGAACATTGTGTAACCAGAAATCATGTAGGCAGTCCTTCCACGCTTTGTCACCCTGCCCAAGTGTGTTAACCCAACCCTCTCTGTTCCCTGTTTTGTTTTGTTTTTTTCCCCTTGATTGGATAAAATATGCAGGTCATGATTTAATTTGGTCTGTAAGCTTTTCTGTTGTGTATGCTGTGGGATAGTTTACCTGCTAGTATACTTGCAGCAAGGACATTTCCCAAAGGTGGGGCTGAAAAGAGATGGCGAGACTACACTAAATTACTTAGCTCACAGTAGCTAAAAGCTCATTGGTTAATATATTGCTGCACTTAAGCCATAATTATAACCACAATGCTACACTATATCCATGAGAGACCTACCAATCAACTATTTTACATTTTACACACTTTAGAAGTGTGTGTGTGTGTGTGTGTGTGTGTGTGTTCAAAAACAAATGAAGATAGTTAGGGTGTGGCTTGGACCCAATCTGTAACACGCTTTCTGTTAAAAATAATAATAATAATAATCCTCTTTGCAACTCTACTGAATTGTACATAAACAAGACTAGAGAGCTTTCTGTACATAAACAAATCTAGAGAGATACAGATTTATTTTTATTTAAAAAATTTTATTCGTTTTATTTGTTTTGCCTTTTTAGTCTCTCAGTTCAACAGCTTAAGAATAGCTTAGATTCTATTCATTGAAATCGCTCTTGTAAAAAAAAAATCTGAACATTTGCAACAAACAATGCACCTTTTAAATCCAATGCCTTCGTGCTAGACCCTCCAGATATATGCCAAATTGTCCCATTGTTCAAATCTAATGGCAGGCTTGGGACTCTGTGGTCCATGTTTTGAATTGACTATTTCCTCATGATACAGTGATCTAATAACTGCTGCTCGGTCAGGGAAGAATAAAACACTCAAGATGAAAGCTTGCATTGCATGTCTGTTTACTGTTTCTATACAAATTCCACTGTAATATACTTTCTTTGACAGTGTGCAGGGCAGTGTTGTAGAAATCAGTAATGATTTTCCTGGGAATGTTCTCTAGCCTGATTAAAGAACTGAAAATAATTAAGTTGAAAAATCTGGCTAAATTGAGATGTTTTACACTATCATTTTAAATATACTTTCCTTGGTCTTTGCTAGTAGAGTTACTTGAGCAGAATGTACAAGTGACTAAAAATAATGCTTTCAAACTATAGATGAGATGAAGCAAAAAGTGTCAGACATTCCTATAGAAAGAATTGTTCATAATCATATTGTAAGATCTTTGGCAAAAATGTGTGATAACATAGTTCCTAAAATGGTAAAAGAATACATAATTTGAAAGAATCCTTATATTGGGAAAAACTCAAAGGTGACCTCCTGATCAAATTGTTCATCTCAGTATGTATCTTCTAATTGATGAACGATTTTAATACATCCCACCTTGGGTGACCAACTCTTCTGCCGTTTGCATGATGAGTCAAACTTTAGTATTATGAGATATTGAGAAAAAATTCAACTGAAGTGACACAATATTGTGATACTATTTCTCCACAACTTAAGCATTACATTCACTTTTATCATTCCACGCATTAGATAGGATATAACACCAGTTACATTAATTACCATCTTTATGACATCTATATTGCATTATACTTAATAAAGCAGGTAATTTGGATGCCTGACTTCAAGAATAAAAATCCTTGGACAACCTGTGTTCAACATATTGCCCTATCAGAAGCTCAGTTTGACTTAAACCAATGGTTCTCAATTCAATCACACCCAACATTCCTTGCTTGTAATAAATGCTTTGCAAAGCGCTCTTGACTATGCTGAAACGACATCTATACATAGTACAACTCACCTATATACATGAAGCAGAAGGTGTCAGGGCCCCACCCACATCTTCCCAGAACTCATCAGTCCAGTACAGGACATGCCTACCCACAGCCTCCTCCAGCAAACACCTTCAGTGGACTCTGCCTGAGGGCTTTCTCTCAGCCTGGACAAGGAGCAGACAAGAAATGCTGGGGAGTCAATGCCCAGGAGCAGTCGTCAGCCAACAACAGGGGGAAATTGGAGATAAATAGCTCAGTTCTCCTCATCACTCAGATGGGACAACTCCTAAGCATGTTGTACACGGTTCCCTAGAGCTCCTCAGCAGACTGAGCCCCAGCTGTCCACAGCGGTGACTAGCTTGCTAATGACTCTTGGCCGCCTTCCCTTCCCTTTCTCACTTCCCCATGCCTCTGCCAGTGCTTCCTGTCTCAGTCCCCGAACTAAAGCACTTGCACACAAAACTAGTCTCAGCGTCTGCTTCCAGGGGAACCCAAACCAAAATAATACATCAATTTTAAAAAATCAATATATTGCCATAAGTATAGTAGAAAAGAGATATGAAAGGAAAGTGACAGAATCAAATCTGTTTCAACATGTAAAGACTCAGGCATGACGACATGTTGCCTAAAGCAAGGCATAATGAATTAAGAAGCACATCGTGAAGTCATTAGACAGTTGCTTCCCTGCATGGGATCAACATGAAGAGGACATCTGCAAGTGCAGACGTAAACAGGTGTGATGTATTGCCAACTTCCCTAATCAGCACGGCCATTGGTGGTATGATTTTCTCAAGCACACCTGGTAAAATTATCAGGGAATGAAGCACAAGCTTCCCTTAATTTTCATGGTAGTTCAGTAATTTGTGGAGAGAAAAATGTCTTTTTATGTACCCTGTTGTTTATAAATAAGTTTTTACTTATATGACTGTCCAGAAAAAAACATTAAAACATTTCGTGGGATAAGGGACAATTTCTCAATGTATGCCTGGTCAGCTCACGTGCTGCAACCTCCCTGGCCCTGGCCACAGAATGCTAGTGGCACAGCAGAGGAGAGGAAAAAGGAACCACACAGGGGCCCGAGCCGCTGGATTTAGACTTCCTCAGTCTAATCCCCATCTTCACTTTTTGTTAGAGGTAAGACCTCAAGTAACTTATCATCATTCTGGTTCATATGCCTCATCTGTAAAGTGGAAGAAACCACATTCTCTAACTCAAGACTGTTTTGAGATTAAATTAGTAAAACACAGTGCCTAGCACAAACTGAGAGTTCAAAAATGTTAGCTATTCCCATTACTATATTTCATGGCTAAATGACTGATCTGTAACTCAAATCATCTCTCTGATGTGGCCCCTGGAAGACACAAGCTGTGCAGTACATAAAAACACAGGTTTAAGTGTATAACCAAGTTTCCCAGACATGATCTGTGAATTTACCATCATTTCATGCTTTCCCTCCTCCTTTACTATACTGTCCATCCTTAGTCACTTGTCATTCCTAGAACACTAACCTGATGGAAGTATTATTACAGATTTTGTACCCTCGATGCCCGATTAAGAGATTGTCTCGCAGTGTCAGGCGGGGTCTCTGGTCCCGCTCCCCACATAAGAACGTAGGACATGGTGAGGCCAAAAAGGAACACCCACGGAGCCATACATAGGGGAGTCATACCACTATATTCTTGCTGGTGGCATCCGCCTCTCTGCAAGCCACAATCCACAATCCGCCTTGTTAGCCCCCATTTTCTGCTAGCGTAGCCACGGCAGTTATATTAGTGGCCAATGGCTCACTGGTTACAGCTGATGTCCAGCTAGCCACAGCTGATGGCCATCCAATCACAGTTGATGGCCATTTACTACCTGAGCCAGCACCTTTCTATGTGAGGCGGAGAGCCTGGAAACTGCTCTGTGGGCTTTGTCCCCACAGAGATCTTTTAAGGGTGAGTGTAAGGAAGAAGAGGAAGGAAAAGTCTTGATTTAGCCTCTCCCCAGCCTCCACACCTTTTTAACTAAATCAATGAAACACAGGCAGCTAGCTAGAGAATTTGAAGAACAAATGAGGTGATGTATAGGAATGCACTGTTGTAGTCTATAAAGTATCAGTATAAAAGCTCAGTATAAAAGTGCTTTTGTTCTTGTTGTTTATTAATAGTATAATTAGTCACATTACTTAAAGAACCCCAGCTAGAAAAGAGACAGAGACTTAGTATCATCCTCTGTAAATGAGATAGCTGAGAACCAAGACTAGATGTTACCTAAAAAGAAATGAGAAAAGATGAAACTGAAGGCTCCACAGAAGAGGGTACTTTGAGATGAAGAGCTGGCTGGGCAATGGTGATATGAACTTAGGCAGAGGAGTGGAGGTAACAAATTAGAAGGTCATATTTTTTTAAAAGCCGCAGAAGTCTTCTTGAAGAACGGACTGCACTGATTGATATGGCCTGTAATGGAAACTCAGATAATGAAATAAAAGCAGCATTTAAGAGTTTCAGGCTGAGAATTCATTGTTATGGCAACCCTCTCAGAAGGGAACTTGTAGAAAAAAATAAGATTCACTTGACTACACCTTAAAATGCAAACCTTCATTACACTGGAACAATTAAATGCAGAATTCCAAAGTTACTTATTACCAAAATGCCTAAAGGAAGCACTGAATTTGTAGGTCTACCATCTCTTCCATTGGAAGCTATTACTTCTCAAAGTCTATGACTCATGGAGGAAACATCATATAGCTTTGAGGAATCTCTGTTGGTGTTGGATGTTTCCTACCAATGAAGATTTACAGTGGTTTTTTTTCATTTAATAAATCATCTAGCATGACACTCACACGACAATCACATTGGTCCACACCATTTAAATAAATGTCTAACTTTTAGTCTGTCCATAATCACATAAAACTAGCGAATTCATATATTAATTATTAGTTATACTTTTTATAAGGAAATGATTTTAACATAAATAATACCTGGTTTATATTCAGCTTACGATCATTTTATAAAAACATGTATTTATTATTATATGTTCTCACTCAAAGAATGTCAAACTGAATTCACTATATTTTGTCACCTGGAGATAATGGATACAGTATTACTATTTCTGTTTACCAGCCCTTGCTCAATAGGAATTTTGCTTCCCTGTCTTCAACCCTACACTTACCCTGAGGTTTCACCAAGATTTTCACTAGTATGAATGATTTCCATTTGTATGTTTCAGGTAATATACATGCAAGAGGGTATTCTGTGTATGTATCATCCTCTTCCAATTCCACAACATCCTTTTAACTTTCTCAGGACACAATATTGTCCCAGAAATCAAAATAATTTGGTGGCTTATTTTACTGGCCTGATTATTCGTTTCTTAAGTCACATGGGTGAGAATACTGTGGATCTAAGACCTCAGTCTACTTTTTTGACATCTACCTTTATCTTTCCTAAAGCCTTAGTGAGAAAATTTGCACTCTCCTTGACTTTTCTTTCAACTCTTTTTCTCCTATTCCCATTTCCAGTTCATTGTATTTCTAATTATGCCCTACATGGTGCCTTACAATTTGCCTATACTGAAATCAACATTCTCAAGGTTGTCAAAAATGTATAGAAAAGTAAATTTGCATATATTTGAATTTTGTCCAAGGGGAACTCAACATTGGAGAAAAATATTTGAATTATATTGGAAGGAAGGTGGAAGGTATAAGGTATTTACACAAACTAGTTCTAGGAAGCTTGGAATATTGTCAGATTTTTTATTGGAACAAGAATCATGATTAAAGTCCTAAATTTAAACATTCCTTGATATTAATAAAGCTGGGCTAATTAATCATTCATAGAAGAGATGTGCCACTGTAAAATGAACCATTAGATGTATTGATTAATTTATTTTATTCTTTTACAATCTAAAACAAACATATGAGTATACATTGAAAAAAAGCCACAAAAATAAATGGATAGAAAAAAATAGTAAGGAAATTTTCTTCCTAAATTAACAAAAGGAATATTATTTTTTCACAAGGAAAATTTTATCCACAAATGTCACATTCAATGACCAAATAACAACCTTATTTCAAGATAGTTATGTGTGACTATCATTTTTAATTCCTCTCTATTTAAAAAAGTATCTCCTCTTAGCAAAACTAAGATGTAAGTGAAATTTATTTGTACCCCACTCTATTTTCTATTTCTTCCAACCTCCCTCAGACTCCTTTTCAATTTTCCTCCTCCCTCAGGCTGGGGTACTTAGTACTTTTATCATCCTCTAATTTATCCTGCCAAAGTAAAAAGTAATTTGATAAATTCCTTAATATGAAGGTATTAAAAAATTAATTATCTGCTGATCTCATGAGTATTTGCATTTTAAAGGAAAACTGCAGAGAAAGAATATGCCTGACCATCATAAATTAACATTAATTATGGAATTTCAGGCATCTGTGGGAAGATATTTAAAACTGAGGGTTGCTAGATGGGCAGGAGGGGTGGGGGGTGGGGGGGAGGGGGAGGGGATTGGAGGGCAGTTGGTGACCACAGGATGGCCACGGGTTTGAAAATTAATCTGGGGAACGTAATTGGGTGGTTACCAGAGGGTAAGGGGGTTAGGGGGTGGGGGATGAGGGTGAGGGGGATCAAATGTATGGTGATGGAAGGGGAGCTGACTCTGGGTGGTGAACACACAGTGTGATTTATGGATGATGTGATACAGAATTGCACACCTGAAATCTATGTAATTTTACTAACAATTGTCACCCCAATAAATTAAAAAATAAATAAATAAATAAATAAACAAAGAAAAAAAATAAAAAATAAAAGTGATGAGAGAACAACAGAGCACTCTCAAATCATAAAATGGTTGACATGATATTGTCTATTTATTTGTCTGGATGGTCAGGAGATGGAAACAAATTGTATATTTCAAGATAACCATTACGTTCCCTGGGTCTTAGAAGGTACGTAAATATATCTTAGTAAATAGTAGATATTATTAATATTTATCAAATAAATAAATGATCATACTATTTGTTTTATGTCCAATAAAAATTCGAAGAATGCATTCTTTTGAGGAAATTAGTATAAAGTAGTTATCTCGGACACCTTCTGCTGTGATCCCAAAGCTTTCGGTTTAACTTTGGCAGGAAAGTGGTGCCCATCAAATATTTCATTTATTCATGAGCATTTCCCTGGCCCCCTTCCGGGTAGGCAGGGCTATTGCATAGTTCTGGCCAATAAAATGGGAGTATAAATAATGTGTATCACTTCTAACCTGAGACAGTAAAAAGTTCATGCATGATTTTGCAAAGTCTCTGTTCTATGGCTGAGGAGGTTGTCAGTTCCAGGTAGTACAACTATGAGATGATGGACTGTCCATAACCAGGATGTCTGAATGTAGGTCACTGAGATTTTGATGTTATTTGTAGTTGCAGCACAGTCTAGCTGTTCTGTGATCCAGACCAATAGAGTAATATATTCCCATTATGACATTTACGATATTAGTTTATAGCTACTTTGTTACATATCTGTTACCCCATCTTAACTCGGTACTTCTCATTTATTTTTGTACCTTTGTTGTAAAACAAAACCTAGTTGGAGAAACCATAATAATGTGGGCATATTTTTTGAAAAGTTAAAAATTAGAGTATAAATTTAAGACAGTTCCATGTGGTGACAAGATTAGTATAATTTAATTCAATCCAATGCAACTACTGAGCAATAAAAGTCTATGATATGCTCTGTGCTGTCAATACAGACATTAGTTGGTAATATTAACAATGATATTACTGATTATTACAAATGAGACACTATTAATAGGTTTCAGCAATATTAATAATAGTTTTAATTACCTAAATACATATTTTATGAGATGACAAAATTATATTATTATTCTCAGTCCCCAGTTCCTGGCACAGAGCTCTCTTATAATTCCCTAAGTGATAAGGGAACTAGGACCATCTTTTGTTCTAAAGAGACAACTCTGGTGGGTCTCTGGAGACCTCTGGATGGGCACTGGTTACCAGAAAGACAAAGCCAGGTTTGAAGCTTGGAATTTTCAGACCCACTACTCATCCTCTAGAGAGGTGTGAGGGTCTAGAAATAGACTTAGTGATTGGCCATCCCGAGGTGAGGAAGCCTCCATAAAAATCCCAATAGTATGGGGTTCGGAGAGCTTTCAGGTTGGCAAACACATCCACACTGGGCAGGTGACATGCCTCAACTCCATGGGGACAGAAGTTCCTGTGCCCAGGATTTTCCCAGACTGTACCCTATGTATCACTCCATCTGTCTCCTTTATCATATTCTTAAATAAACTGGTAAATATAGAAAATGATCTGTGAGCCACGCTAGCAAATTAATTGAATCTGAGGACAGGATCATTGGAACCTCTGATCTATAGCCAGTTGATCAGAAGCACAGGTGATAACCTCTGCTTGTGACTGGCATCTGAATGTGTGTGTGTATGTGTGTGTGTGTGTGTGTGTGTGTGCACTCTTGTGGGACTGAGCACCTAATCTTTGGGATTTGATGCTATCTCTGTGTAGACAGTGTCAGATTGTGTTAAATTATAGGACACCCAGCTAGTGTTGCAGAGAATTGCTTGGCATGGGAAAAAAATCTCCATACATTTGGTGACTGACTAGACGTGAAGTGTTTTGAGTGAGTAGTAAAGGAGACTCACAATGAAGAAACACAAAGTAGGGAAGAATAAGTTTTTTTTCCCTACACAGGAAGAAGAAAAGAATAAATTTTTCCTTTATAAATATACTAATTGAATACTTTATAATAATTTATTTCTGGTTTAGAAACATCAAAAATGATATGATAAATGTCTAGAGGTCTGGTTTTCAAAATAGATATCAAAGCAAGAATGATCTCCATCTCCTAAATTTGTCAAATCATAAAATATGAAAATAGCTTATACTTGAAGTAATATTGCCAAATACATGTATAGATAATTACATTTTTTTCAGTTATCTTATATCTATTATCTCAACTGATCTCCATAATCGCCCCATGAGTTAAGTCTGAGATAACAGTGATAATTTACCAATTATTTGTGTGTAGAAACTGAGTCTACAAATATTGATATGACTTCTCCATGATCATACAGTGATAATTGGTAAAACAAACACTAAACCACTCTGGTATAAGGGTTTATGAGAAATTTCTTTAACATGTATATAAATGAGCCCAAGTTAAGTTTATTTTCTATCTTAATAAGCAGGCTTTTAATATCAACCCTCTCTCCACATCTACTGTGATAAGTTTATAAAGTACAAGCTATGACTATAGAACACATATCCAGTCTTCATCACGTTTCTAAGAATTTTTGATTCACCCCAAATAATGAAGATCTGATGGCATTAGCATTATTATTTTTTAATACTGCTCAAGAACATGACATTCCTTATAAAGTAAAAGCCTGTTTCCTCCTTCAAGACCAAAAAGAAAGGAAGGAAGGAAGGAGGGAAGAGAAGAAGGAAGGAAGAGAGGCAGAGAAGGAGGGAGGGGATGGAAAGGAAAGGAAGGAAGGAAAACGTTCTTCATTTTTATAGAGAAAAGACAAGACATTGATGGTCTTGTCCATGCTATAACCATGCCATAACATAGAGATTAATTTAGCTGGACATTTTGTTTCACATTTTGCACATATTTTCCATCTCCATTTTTATTTACTAATATTGGAATAATTTCAGTTTAGCACCACCTGTTAATTTTATCCAAACAACACGTATACCCTCAAGATCAGCAAAAAAGATATTTAAGGTAGACCTAATTCCAATTCCAGAATGACGAGATATTGCTTCAGTCCATCTGTAGGCCATCTTATAAGAGTAAATTTAACTTAGTCCATAATTATTCCTCTCCATACTTAATAATTGCAAATAGTGTAACAGCAGATATGATTGCTCTAATATAATCAGAGTTAGGGATGTTTCTTTTTCCTATTAAAAGGATCGGTGCCATTTTTACACTGTTTCTAATGGACTAACCATATCTTATTTATTTCCTTAAGAAAAATCATTAGAGATGCCAGGGAATTCATTAGCAAATTCTCTTCAGGTCTCAAGGTCCATATTTCCCAGGTTTAAAACTTCTATACATAACTATTTTTCCAAGCACTTCAGCTCCATGCCTTTTTAATCAATAAGCCATATTGACAAAATTTTAATTATTCCCTGAATGTGCGCACCTGTTTTGATTTTCCTTATTTTTCTATAGAGAACAAAATTATCCAACTGGTTTAGTAGTTTGCTTTGCTCTATTCTCTTTGAACTTGAGCTTTCTCCTCTGAGACAGAACAGTCTTATAATACTTATTGATTCATTTGCAAAGAGAAAAAAAAATTAAACATCCAACAGTGAAATAACATATCCAGCTCTGTTAATAATTATGCAAAGGTTTAAAAGGCTGTATAATAAGCTTATAAGAAAATTTTCTTATTCTAAGCAAACTCAGCGATGTACATTGAAAAAGTCACTTCATAATTATAATTATGCATAAAAAGTACAGCGATGACCAAGTATATCTAAATTCTCAATGCTTCTTCATGAAAATAATAAACCCACCACTTTTGTGAACTCCTAAGCAATACTGATTCATTCAACCTTCTAAGAAGTCAAATGTTTAACTATCTCCCTGTCCCACAGTTTCATCAAGGCTATATGAAAAGACACAAAGGATTCTGCACAAATTAAGTACAAATTGAGTACTTACACTCTCATTTTTTCCTAATTTTATTTTCCTTGTGTAATTGAGATGTAATAAACATAGTACATGTTGTAAAAGAAAAGCAGGTGAATAAATACCTTCAAATCTCACTAGAGAAGATTCTCTTTCATCTCAACCTACTGGTAAAGAAATAGATTAGATCCACATTTTTCTGAACTCTCTCTGTCTGAACTGATAAAACTTAGAAGGAATGTGGCATACCCAACTACAGAGTATTAGTTTAGGAAGAGGAAAATAAATCTATAAGAATAACAACTGTCAAGTGAAAACACATATACTTTCTTCAAAAGATAATAGCAAAATGAGAGAAGAAAGTAGATGAGATATTTCCAGTTTGGGGATTCTAAATTGTTCATGATGTTTTAAATCCCAAAACATCATGAACAATTTTGCAAATATTTAGGGCACACAAAAGAGTAGAGTCATGATAACCAACAGACTGCATCACTTACTAAGATCCTTAAATTTCATTTACAGAATTTTGGAAATGGTTGGACAAGATTGATTTCCAAAATATAAAGTCTGAAAAAGAATAAGAAATAAGGAACATAAATGTACTTACAACTGATCGGATGTTATTTTCTTTCACCAGCTTCAGAGATGATTTATAGCAATTTGCAAGGTCTTCCTTGTGGGAACCATTAATATGGCCTCTTGCTATTGGCCCTACAGTATGGATGACATCTGTAAATGCAAAAGGAAGAAAAAATAATATTAGCTAGGTATTTTTACTTTTCACATAATTGGTGCTTTATTTATTTTAGGTATTTGTGTTGGAGCCTGGAGACAAGCAAACTAAGAAATATTGGTGATGTAAATACTTCTTTGGTAAAAGATTTTAGATAGCACAACCTCATAAAAGTAGGCAGTTTCCAAGGAAGGTGATAATTGTGAAAAGGAAT
Source organism: Rhinolophus ferrumequinum (assembly GCF_004115265.2). Lineage (NCBI taxonomy): Eukaryota > Metazoa > Chordata > Mammalia > Chiroptera > Rhinolophidae > Rhinolophus > Rhinolophus ferrumequinum. The sequence continues at coordinate 35,607,949 of NC_046306.1, read as the reverse complement.
CCCCTACCAATAAATTGTTCCATTACTATTGGTCAGATCCAGATTAAACAGATTATAATATGTGATGTGAATAATTGGCACCCTGCCAAAAGACAAAACCTTGGTGGGAAATAAATTAAGAAATAATTGCCTGAAAAATAAGCATTCTAAATTGACTTGGGAAGGAAGAACCAATGGTACACATTATTTGTAAATAAGATAATGTTTCAGGCATTATACACAATAAATAAGGACACATTTCTGAAAATATGCCAAGAGAATTTATAATAATCAGTAATAACCCTAAAAGAAATAATTTTAAAGCATCCCCACCAATGTTAAAGTGCAACCTACCAATTCTCACATACATGAGGTACTCTAGGGATAATAGTCCTGAACAATTACCTAGTTTCTGTTTTTTCTATATTCAAACTTTGAAAAAAACAATCTACATTTTTCAGCCTCTATTTATATTCAAAACACAAAATTAGATTTTTCATTTTGCATATAAAACAGGCCATTGGTGATTCTTTTTTAATATCTACACAAACAAAACTTTTAAATTTAGGAGCATAATGAAAAAGGACTGTCCAAACTTTAAAGTCAATAAAAATTATTTAAAAAAAATGAATTTTAATCTAAATTCGTTGAAAATGCCTTGTAACTCCTGCTTCCCAGTCTTATCTGTTAATCTGAATTTTTAACTCATTTCATTGATGTAAGTAACAAGAACTAATCAACTTTGATCAAAAAGACAAATTTGGTCTCATATTATTGAATATTACAACGAAATGAAATTATTGGCTTTGACTAATCAATACCACTTAATTTCAAAAACAATGGTAAGAGAATAAGAACACATTACAAAAATGAGACTGTGGAATAGTTTTAAGTTGCATATGAAATTTAAATAGCAGAAAATAAATCACTAAGGAAAAAAGTCTTTGTTGATTGCCTGCTAAATGACAAGAGTATTATTTGATGTTTGAGAAAATTCCCAAAATGTTGATTCCAATTTTAACTCTGAAACAATATTTAAATCCTCATCAGATAATATTAAAGATAATATCTTGTGATCAAAATAGGTGGAAACATCACCAGCGAGCTTATGCAGATGTTATTTCACAAGCAAATGTGACTTTAAAGTGAGAATTGCTACAATAAAAGGAAAGGATAAAAGGAGATTAGATTGCATTTATGAAAAACAGAAAGCGCACAGTGATATTTTTGTAATAACAGGAACAAGTAGGAATTGCATATAATGAAATAATACAAGTCCTGTACCCGATGTAGTGACTTTTATATGAGTATTTTACTTTAGTCTCTGTTTTTAAATGAATGCTATAATACATGAAGATTGTACTTAGCTTTATCTTTGTGACTACTTGTTTGTAGCCAGGTATGATAACGCTACAGGGCAATATTTTCCAAAGTGAGTTTAGTAAGACATAGGTTTAGATGTCAGTTAAATTTGGGAACCACTAGGTGAAATTAAGTCAAACCAGTTACCTCAGTGCAGGACCTCTCTGGACATTTAATATGCTATGGCACATTGTGTGTCGGGGCTACAGAATGCTCTGTTTCTGAAATGCATTTGATTACCGACACCTATGTTTGCATGGGTCTAAGTCTCCACAAATTAATCTTTGGGAAATGTTCCAGGGACATTTTGGCATCTTCTTTGCATTGTTGAAGATGAAGTCCATGTATCTTTTCCCTCCTTCCCCATTGCCTCTGTCCATGAAACACAATACATAAAGGAACAATGGGATATGACCTTGGTTTCCTTATTTTATGAACGGAGAAGGCCAAGAATAAGTACCTCTTATCTGGGGTCATAAAGACGTGTCTATGTGAGCTAAATAACAACAGGGCTTAGGGCCATGAATAGGCAGAAAAGATGGAGAAAGGAGCCCATGAGATCAGGAAACAATGACATAATAACTTTTTCCTTGCCTTTTCCCTTAGCCATCGTTGTCCACGTAACTTAAATTTATGAAAACATATCCCTCGCATTTCTTCAGTTCTCCATTTAATTTAAAAGTCTGAGAACAAATAGCCAATAAATGAGTCTCCCCAACATCAAAATAATAATCTCTATATTTTATGCTCTATATTAAATTTACAACTTCCAAGATCAAGTGTCATTATTGACCAACAAAATGACCTCACAGATCCACAAAGCTGGAGTTGAATTAATATGAGGCTCAAAAAGAAATTCCCCTCCTTATTTTAATTGTTCATTGTACTTGTGAGTAACTCTTTGGAATGCCTCTTTTTCTGTTATAAAATTCAGTCAGGAGTCCTGTCTTCTAATTCCACCTCCAAGCCTGACTCCCGAGTGCCTCAGATGAAGCCATTATTTTATTGGTCCCTACTTTGGTTTTCTTATCTGTAAAACAAATCAGCTGCTTAGATGATCTCTGTGGTCTCTTCTGTGTTGTGTGGCATCATTCATATTTAACCTTATAATGGAGACAGATGGAGTACAGAAGGAAGTCTGTAAGGTTAAGAGAAACTTAAACATGGTCAAGTGGCGCACGAGCCTTGTGAGTATAAGGATACATTTTTTAATATCAAAAATATTATAGACTACTCTTTCATAATAATAGCTTCAGAATCCATTGACTGAGAACAAGGTAGGGACAAACGGCTTTCATAACTTCAATGATGCTTTGTATTAATTTATATTTTATTAAACAAAATAGCGTCTTCATAGTGGACACATATATGTGACATACACACATTCAATCCATGAAAAATCCAAATTTTTCACATAAATTTGTGGATATCATGGTACAAATAAAATAGTGTATACACAAGTGTTTAATTTGATTGAACACTTGTGTTTGCATTATTTTGCCTGGTGCATGCAAAGGCTCAAAAAATAGTAATTATCACCGCCAGCATCAACAACAGCATCCATGGCACCTTGAACATAGAGGCAGGAATGACAGAAGGAAACGTCAGTGTTTACTGTTATATTTTTATCATCTCTACTCTGGTGTGGAAAGAACATTGGACTGTTAGGCCTAAGGTCTGATAATAAGTCGGAAGTCCCAGATCTGTGACTCACTTGCCCAGCTGTGTGACCTTGGGCAAGTCACTCTCCTCTTTGTGCTTCCATCTTCAAAGCTAAGAGAAGGAGATGAATTAGATAGCCTCTAAGATTCTTTGCTGCTGTAAATGCAATTACTCCTCTGCATGCATATGATGAATTGATCTATATATTCTAAATAGTCTAATTCATTCTTATCCAGATAAAGAGCATCAGTCATGGTTCAAATTTTCAAATGTGCTTGTACAATGAAGTGCAAATTGGCCCATCCCCAGAGAGAATATTTTAACCATATCTATCAAAATTACAAATGTAGACTCTTTTTGATCTAAGAGTTCTATTTTTAGGAATGTATCCTATAGACTCATATGCAAAATGACATTTATACAAGTCATTCACTGCAACATTGTGTATAATATGCAATGATTGGAAACAACCTAAATGTCCATCGCTAGGAAACTAGTAAAATAATTGTACTTTTATACAATGAAATAGTATGTTTCTGTGAAAAGGACATTGAAGGTCATGTATAGATATAGAAAGGTATCTAAGACATATTACTAAGATAGGAAAGGAAAAGAAAGGAAGGTAGGAAGAAAGGAAGGAAGGGAGGGAAGAAAAGAGAAAAAGAAGCAGAGTAGTATGATATCAGCAATCTAATTAGAGTGAAAATACCCACAGGTGTAGGAAAGAATACTTTTGTTTTGGCTAATACCAGCATAAAACATCTCTGGAAGGACTAACAAGCTGTTAATAAGTGATTGCCTACTAGGGCAGTGATGGAAACTACAAAGATCAAGGCAAATATGGGAAGCAGACTCTTCAAAGTTTCTTTGTTATATCTTTTGGTGTTCAAATTATATGAATGCATTCTCTACTCAAAAATTAAATAAGGTATCAAAACAAAGAGTATATGATTTATTAAACCATGTTTCTAGGTTTCATCTATCACACCCCTATAACATGTAAAGATTGTTAATGTCCTTTTCAAAGATGATCTTATATTACTATAAATATGTAAATACTCTTAAGTAAGAATGATATAATTCCAAGGAATTTAAGAAAAAGACTCCACTAGGTATATTTCCCCTTCATTTTGCTACTCTCAATAATCTCTCTATATAAAATAGTTATTTTCAGATAAAAGTAAAGTTTAAATGGTGGACAATAGGGCATTTTTTTCGTATATTTATTTTTAAAGTTTTACTATAATTTTAATATGCAAACTGAGTTCTACATTCCTTATACTGGAAATGTAGTAGAGGGATATACTTCGTACGTATCTTAGCAAACAAGGAATTTTGAATAATAGTCAAGAAGTTTTAGAAATTAAAAGAACAGTATAAAATTTTAAATCTATTTTCTCTTATTCACGAGAACCAGAAAGGCAGGATAATATGCCCAAATTCACAGATCAATGTGGGAGGACACAAATCACAATGACAATATGATTATGAATAAATTTTTCCCAAGGTGACTACTTATTGAAGGCAATGGTACACAATTTTATATATAAATTTTGGCATGTTTATCATGAATTTCATGACTTTAGCCTTATACTTGATATACATGCAGATTTTGGTTAGCTATTGCTGTGCAAAACATTACTCTGAAACATGGTGACATTAACAACCATTTTATTGTTTCTTCTGATTTCTCTGGGTCAGAAATCCTGAAAGGGCTCAGCGAGGAGGTCTGGCAAGGGGTCTCTCAGACGGTTGTAGTAGTCTGTGTATAGCAGGGGAACAGTAGGGGGCTGTGGCAGCAAAGGCTGGACAGACATTTCTCCCTCTTTGTGTAGTCTCAGAGCCTCTGTGGGCGAGTATGGGTTTACTCACAGGATGACAGCCTCAGAGAAGTCAGGCTTCTCATATGACAGCTCAGGGATTCAAGCGCAACTGTACCAGAGGTGGAAGTAGTGTCATACTTTATAACCCAGCCTTGGAAGTCACACACTATCTCAATTAGTTTTAACTGTCACACAATTCCACCCGCTTCTAGGGTAGACACAAAGTCCCCACCCCTTGATGGGAGGAGTAGAAAAGAATTTGTGGACATATTTTAAAATGGTTAAAATGCAGGACTCTCCAGACACTTGGGGCTTTATTTTGGTTAGCATGCTTTTTAATAACAAAGTCTTGTGGTAGATTAAAAAAAAAAGGAAACCGTACAAAAACTAATATGATTAAATCTATTTCCATGCAGTCACTATGGAAAATAGTATGGAGATTTCTTCAAAAAATTAAAAATAGGACTCCCATATGATCCAGCAACTCTACCGGATCTGAAAGAACTCGAAAATGTATCTGCACTCCCATGTGCATTTCAGCATTGTTTACAACAGCCATGGCATGGAAATAACCTAAGTGCCAATTAATGGATGAACAGAGAAAGAAAATGTGATATACATATAGCACGCGCACACACACAATGGAATATTATGCAGCTATAAGAAAGAAGGAAATCTTGCCGTTTTTGACAACATGGATGGACCTTAAAGGCATTATGTTAAGTGAAATAAATCAGGCAGAGAAAGACAGATACTGTGTGATTTCACTTATATTTGGAATCTAAAATAATAACACCAGCGAAATAACAAGCAAAAAAACTGAGTTCATAGATAGAGAAAACAGACTGGTTGTTGCCAGAGGCAGGGGTAGGGGGTTGGGGGTTTGGTGGCAGAATTGGATGAAAGTTATCAAAAGGTAGAAACTTCTAGTTATAAAATAAATATGTCCTGGGGATGTAATATATAACACAGTGACTATAGTTAGTAATACTGTCCTATATATTTGAGAGTTGCTAAGAGAGTAAAATTTAAAAGTTCTCATCACAAAGAAAAAAAATCTATTCCCAGTACTGAATTCTCAGACCTATTGTCTTGATAAATAAACTGCTGATTTAATACGAAATCAGAGATAAAGATTAGACTATGAAATTAATACAGTCATTAATTATAAATATAATTTAATTTAGAAATCACAGTGTAATAGTAGCTCCTATATGGAATTGCCTGGACCAGCACTAGTTTTGTTGCTTTTTCTGTCTTAAATCTGGCAGGGACTCATGGGCAAAGGAAAGGGCAGGGATGGCTGCTATAGAGTCAGCATCATATCTGTCTGTGAGCAGTAAAAGTAATGCTATTTCCACGAAATGTGCAGCTCCACATTCAAGAGAGGAAAACAGCCTTCAAGTGTTTGAAGACCTTTCTTTCACAACTGAGCAAAGCCAAGGAAACAGCAATGACATGTGTACCTTTAATCAATATTTCAAATACAACCCTTTGAAGAGGTATGGAAAATGGGATGGCAGGCCCTTTAGTGCTTATCAGATTAAAGTGCGGCAAGGCAAATGGAACCTGTTTTTGCTCATCTATTTCTGAAATCAATCAGTCTATATATCAGCTCTTTTGTTTTGAAGCTATAACAACCACCTTGCACTCATTTTATCCTGGAAATTAGTCTTAACTATATTTTATAAACAGGGTGGGATAGATAGTTTTCTTTAAAGGGGGTTGGAGCAAGAGCCCACTTTCATTTCCAAAAGTGTAAATTGAAAAATGTGTGATTGGAATCACAAATAAATATTGAAAGCACTAAAATTATTTACAAAGAATCCATCAGACTTATCCTTGGCAAAACAAACGCAGCAAAAACATTCTGCAAAAAATATTAGCATAATGAATTTTCAAACAAATGAGAGAGCACATACATAGGTTGCTCTCATTGTTTTCCATTTGAGAAGCAACTGTGTTACATTCAAACTGTTAATGAACAGTCAGACCAAGTGTAGAATCAATTACATGTTACTTTCATTCACTCCACTCTTATATTCATAAGCATAATCGGTCCATCTAACAGACCGCATAATGATTCTGTGCCCTGTCAATCATATTCAAATTGCATGAATTTTAAGGAGAAAACCAATGCATGGGATTAAATTGATTTTCTTTTCTAAAAATACAACCACAAATCCAAGCACTAAAGGGATTATTTGTAAATTTTATTGGCCAATTTATATGATAAGTACCACCAATCTATGACCTGAAATAGCATACTTGAAGTTCAGTTAAGGGAAATTGAATTACCACCTGACAGCATTACAAAGCAAATGCTGCCTTTTCTCTCCACATAGGTCAATGTTTTTATATATACATCCTCAAAGCTTGTTTTTATTATATTTCATGAAACAATCAATTGTCCATATGATGTTTCTTTTCAATCTGCAGTAGACATCAGTTAAAACGTATTTCAACTATTGCCCTCCAGCATGCTTCTAAGTTTGGATTATTCTCTCATACGTTTCTCAGCTGCATGATGGATTTCTTTCCATGTCCAGAAGGACTACAGTTATCCAACTCTTTGTATGAGTGTGGAATAAATTAGCACTTATAGTGCTATTTTCTAGTCCATTTTCCTTTCAGTCTGTGAGTTGGTCTGTTTTTGTTTTCTTTTTCGTGTGTGTGTGTGTGTGTGTGTGTATGTGTGTTTCACTGTTCTTAGTTACAAAGAGCTTTGGTGTACCTTTCTTAGACTCCTTGGTGTTGTGGTTTTCTGAATAAGATGTCTATGTCTAACTTTAAATACACAGTAGCTAAACAACATTTGCATTTTACACCTGATAAAGGCACACAGAATACACTACTAAAACTTGAATGAATACACTCAGTTTAATTTGAGGTTTGATCCCATTTTTACATGAGAATGTGATAATGTTGCCACATTTTGGATATCATGTGCTGATAATGTTTCATGCTTTATTGGATTCCAAGTTGTGAGATTTTTAAGCTTAAATTGTGAGGTTTAAGTTATCAAATATTGTTCAAGTAATTTCTACCAAAATCTTATTTTCTATATTTAAAAAAAGAAAAGAAAAGAAAAGAAAAGGAAAGCTCATCGTTAATTGTTTATTAGCTCTCCCTCTTTGGCTAAAGATCTATTTAAGGTCAATCTTGTTGATGGGACTGTGTCCTCTTTCAACTGGATCCCAAACACATAAGGGTCCATTTTCAATGGCACAGATGAAATTTGTGTAAAGGGGATATCCTGTGGTCAGCCATTTATAGAATCTTTAAGACCCACAGGGTACTGGGGGTATCTTCATCACAGTAATGCTATTTCCAACAGAGAAGGGTCTCAGGGAAACTGTGGGAAGCTGAATTATCTGCAAATTTCCAACTTTTCACATCATTTTAGAACGAACCCAAAGAGAACACATCCCAAAAGGAAGTGAGTCAAGTGCATGGTATTTCTAATGCTTCAATAGCAGGGGAGAGAGGAGGTGGAGGTCCAGATAGACAGTATGACCATTTCAAAGAAGATAATAATAAGGTCTTTGTTCCAGTTCAAGGGATGGCAGCAATTTGCAGCCTTTTCAGAGAGATGCAAAACCAGTACTTTATTAAGACACAAAGGGGAAAGTAGGCTTTAAAATCCTATGTAGTGGATAAAAATAAGTGAATGTTAGTCCCTAGTGCAATGGTAATTCTACAAATGCAGAATCTAGGCGAGGACCAAAGTATGAGGGGTCGATGTGAGGACACTCAGGCTGAGGCTGATGTTGCAAGTGCTTGTTTTTCATCAGCCTTCTATATTGCTCCCTTGTCACTGCAAGACAGGACAAGAAAGGCTCTCCTGAAATCCTTCACTTGCTCTTTAATTTTTATCCTTGAGTCAATGAATATTTATTGAGGATCCACTATTTGCCATGTACATAGGGTGACTGATCTATTCACTTGCACCAAACAGGTCTTGTGCTTTTCGGACTCCAGGTCTTTCCTCGTGTCAAGAGAGCCCCCGTCTTTGCTTCTAAGAATTCTTCCCATTCCATGAAACCCAAAGAGAATTTGTCGTCTTTGAAGATATGATCCCTGAACCCCCTGAACATAAACTAATTTTGAACTAATTTCTCCTCTTTTAGTTGCCAATATCACTTGTTTAGCCATTTATATGACTATTAACAGCGACATCTCTGTACACACAACTAAGAAGATTTCATCAGTCAGAGCTCTCCAATAATACAGCCTTTTGCTTGAGGAGGCAGGACATTTCCTGTATTGGAGGTAATCAAATATGACTGGATGTGCTCCAAGATTCTTTCTAGTTCTGCGATGTTATGATTCTGTGCTTCCTGTCTTCATGTAGAGTCTCTGCTGTAGGGAATATGACACATCTAAGTCTGAGTCGCCCATAAAGAAATACTCTACGGGAACAGTTGCTTAATGGATAATTAGTGAATTTGTGGGTGATTAAATAAAAGTTGGCCCAACGTAATCAATCTAATCAGAGATGACATACTGGATTAGAGAAAACAGTGAGGTAGACAGTCTAGGTTGGGCAAGCAATGGAATGTAGTTATACCAGTCCAGAAAATTCAATATAAATTTTTAGAGAACTGAGAATCCGTTTCTTCACAGAAAGACTTAGCAAAGCCTGATCAAAGATTCCTAATAACTGTACTATAGGTGATTAAAAAAAAAAAAAAAAAAAAACAACTCTAACTCCATCACATTCTTTAACAAAAGCTAAGACATTCTTTCTGAAGACTTCAAACAGGAAAAGAAAAAAAAAGAGTTGTGATTCCTTTGCCTTTTTTTTTTTGCAAGAGATAATAAATGCATTTTTTAAAATGTGTCATTTCCCTCATCTGCATATAGCTCATTTTAGAATAAATTTGCTTTTTTCTAGAAATCGGTTTTGGCTCTCAAATCACAAAATGGAAGATGACAGATTCTCTACATATCATCTCAAAAAATTAATGGGATCAATGATCACATTTCTTTAAAAAGTGTCATTTAGGTATAATGAAACTACCTCTCCATCAAAATAAACTGGGTTTAATTTCTCTCTGAGAATGGTGCACTCATCAGACAAGTCTGGACTACAGCTAGTTCATACATTTATACCTTGGGCTTTACACCCATGGTATACACATCCACATTAGGCTCCATACCTAATTTTCTGAAGGAACACTTATATTTAGAAACTACAAATGAGGACAGAATATTTTAAGAATTATATCAACATAGGTTCTAAAAGAAAGAATATGTGGAAGTTTCTATACTGTGACGTTATTTTTGCATAAATTCACTTAAAACAATTCAACAATATGAACAAGTGAGAAGGGGGAGGGAGAATGGCAAAATACTTAAATAATAAAGACATTGTCACTAAACATTTCCACATTGGATGTTAGCTCTAACATGAGATGAACAGGTTGGCTTCTCTTGCTAGACTTCAGGATATCAGTCTAACATTCCCATTTACCTCTCAGAGATGATTATTAGCTCCTTGGGCACAATAGGAACTATCTTCAAACTTTTTGGTTTCAGGAATTCTTTACACTCTTATAAGTAACTGAGGATCCAAAATAGCTCTTTTTTTTTTTTTTTTTTTGGTGGGTCGTATCTATCACACAAGGAAACAAAAGCATATATGCAATTAACTCTCCGGAAAATGATGTTATCACATGCTATGTAACCTTTGGAAAACTGCACTGTACACTCAAGAAAAAAGGAGAGTGAAAAATGCTAACAACCTCTATAATTATGAACATGGCACTGACCTCACCAAACCCCTGAAAGAGGGGTCCCCAGACAACAATTTGAGAACTGTTACACCAGAGCTTCTTCCTGTGCAGATTTAGTAACTAAATATAAACATTTCCTTTTCTAATGAAAAATTGACACCATTAACTACTTTATCTGGTCCTTAAGTTTGAAGAAACAGTGATCTCTTTCAATTGTATAGGGAAAACCAAATATACTGGAATTGCTAAGAAACGGTATTTCTCTGCTTCAACTTTTATGTGACTTAAGGCATTTTTAAAAGAGTAATTTTAACTAAATGCAATCTTTGTTTATTGCTCAATCTTCAGAATTTAGACTAATTTCTCTTTCTTCTGTGAAATGGTGATCATGCCATTTCTACCAACCAACCTCTTGAGAATGGAGAGGTTCTTCTTAAGCAGTTTGCAAGGACTCAAGAACGAAAGTCTAAGATGACTGCTATCAGATCAACTGATTCTAGTAGAGAAGAAAACGGTTGGGTTAGCTTTTTAAGAAAGAAGTCTACATGACATCACAGGATAAGACAAAGAGGCATCCTTCAGGATCATGAATTCCCAAGAGAAATCATGAAAATAGTTTTACTTCCTCATGCTTTCTTCTTTACAGAATGGGTTAGAAGCTATGAAAGGGAAGGGGATCAGCTAATATTAAGCCAGGTAGACAGGAATAAAGAGAGAGGTAGATAATTCAAGAAACTGAGAGGCAAACTGACAAATTTTGATGACGGTTTCAAGGTGGATGGGAGAAGAGACAGGAAACAGTCAAAACTTACTCAGAGTAACTTCATTTTGGGTGAATGAGGGAATGACAGAAATAGGGAAATCAGAATAGTAATTGAGGTGTGAATTATTGTAGTGCTTATTAAGTCTCCTGAAAAATCTATCCTTAACATAAAAAATAAAATGCAGGGGGAGCTAAGAATAAGAAGAATTAGTAAGAGAAACAAATAAAAATTGTAGAGTTGAAGGTGAGTAATTTTCTTATATTAAGGCAGCATTGTTTTATTTGGGCTAAAATTTTCTCCTTCCTTGCCTATTTTTGGTCTGACATAAAATCACTGAGGGGAAAAAAATATGTAACTGAGCCTTTCCAACATAATTCACTGTGAGACTAAGATTCAAAGAGGTCAGCATGTGCCTTTGCAAGATTATTTAGTGGAGACTATTAATGTAAAATAAAGAAAACCAAGAGATCTTTTCATGATAACTCAGAAGTCAAAAATTAAATGTCTGCATGGAAACTTTGGTAATTAAGTAATGAATATCAGACTTTAAAAGAAAGAAATACCTATAAATAAATAATAAATAAGTAACATCTGTTGACTGATTCTCTAGTAAAATACTATTATGGAAGCCAATGCATAAAAATTCCCATTTTTATTCAGAAAAAAGACTGTGGCTGAGATGATATGATAATATGGCTGAAGAGGCACTATGATGAGAGAAATTAGAGGAGTAAAAAAATAGGCAGAGTTGGTATGAGTAGGAAACTAATTACAGAGCAGTGCCTAGAGATATCAGAAAAAGATGGTCACTAGAATTTATAATTATAATTAGACAGCCTGATATCAGGAAAAGAGCAAGAAAACAAGTTTTCATATCCCAGTGGAAAATACCATTTACCAGCTGGTGAACTCAGGCAAATTACTTTTCCTCTTCTGTAAAAACAAAATAATATCTACTTTTCAAGTTTGTTATGAGGAATAAAATATGTATTATATGTGAAAGCATAATGCATAATAACTGGAATGCAGTAGATGATTAATTCTGATTTGATTATCATTAGTTCTTGTACATAATTATACTCACAATGTACACAAATAGGATAACAATAGCTTTTTCTTATTTAATTGCATTTTATCATTATACTCTTGAAATTCATAAATATTCACATTAATTGATTATGCCAGAATTTATATTTTACTGGCTTTTTTGCTTCCACTATTTCTTGGATCCCTGGGCTTCTCTTCCTTAACCTTATTTATTTATTTTTTATTTTTCAGTATATCCTTGAGTAATTCTTTCAGAGTTGGTCTGTAGCGGGGAATTTTCTGAGTCAGCGGATATTCGAATGATTTGTTCTCATTTCTGAATGTTAGATTTCCAGCATATATGAGTCTAGGTTCATATTAATTTTTCTCTCCGAATTTTGAAGATTTTTCTTCATTCCCTTCATGAGAAAAGGTCAGTTGATTTTTACCTCCATAAGTCAGCTCGGTTTCTTTTCTCTCCAGAAGTTTTAGGAACTTCCTATTAATCCTTGGAATTCTAAATTCTAAGTTGTTTCAGGACCAAAAAAAATTTTTTTTCCCTTTTAGTTATGAAGTTTTTTACTATTTTATTTTCTAAGTTCTTTCTAGAATTCCTAATAGGTGGATTTTATATGTCTGGGAGTAAATCTCAATTGTCTTCACTTTCAAATATTTTATCGGCTGCACATTCTAGAGTATTTCCTTGACTTATTCTCTGGAGCAGTAAGTTAGTTTTCAGCTGTTTCCTTTCACTATGTATCCCTTTATTTGAAACTTTTGTTCTTGTTTTAACTTCCAAGAATTTTATTTCTCCCCTTCTCATTAGAACATCTTTTTTTATAACTTCTGCATGTATCATATATAATTCTTTCCTCTACCCATCTTTTTTATTGGATATAAATCCTTTTGTTGTCTAGGCAAAACCTTAGTAATAGTTTTCTCTTAGTGGATTTAAATTCACTTAATGTACACCAGCAACCAAGTGAATGGGAGAAGATTTTTGCAAACAGTGCCTCCAATAAGGGGCTAATATCTAAAATATACAAGGAACTCATGCAACTCAACAACAGAAAAACAAACAACCCAATTGAAAAATGGGCAGAGGACCTGAAGAGACATTTCTCCAAAGAGGACATACAAATGGCAAATAGACATATGAAAAAATGCTCAACATCACTAATCATCAGAGAAATGCAAATAAAAACCACAATGAGATATCACCTCACCCCAGTTAGAATGGCTATCATCAACAAGACAAATAGTAACAAGTGTTGGAGAGGCTGTGGAGAAAAAGGAACCCTCATACACTGTTGGTGGGAATGCAGATTGGTGCAACCGCTATGGAAGGCGTTGTGGAGCTTCCTCAAAAAATTAGGAATGGAATTACCATAGGATGCAGCCATCCCTCTCCTGGGTATTTACCCAAAAAATCTGAAAACATTTATCCATAAAGACATGTGTGCTCCAATGTTCACTGCAGCTTTATTTACGGTGGTCAAGACATGGAAACAACCAAAATGTCCTTCGATAGATGAATGGATAAAGAAGTTGTGGTATTCAGCGGTAAAAAAAGACGAAATAGGACCATTTGTGACAACATGGATGGATCTTGAGATTATAATGCTAAGTGAAATAAATCAGACAGAAAAAGCAGAGAACCATATGATTTCACTGATATGTGGTATATGAACCAAAAACAACAAAAGAACAAGACAAACAAATGAGAAACAAAAACTCATAGACACAGACAATAGTTTTGTGGTTACCAGAGGGTAACCACAGGGGGGTGGTAGATGAGGGTAAAGGGGTTCAAATATATGGTGATGGAAGGAGAACTGACTCTGGGTGGTGAACACAGAAGGGGATTTATAGATGATATAATACAGAATTGTTCACCTGAAATCTATGTAACTTTACTATCAATTGTCACCCCAGTAAACTTTAATTAAAAAAAAAAAAGAAGAAACCCAAAAAACTACTTTGAGGAGATATGCTCATCGATATGTTCATTGCAGCATTATTTACAATAGCCAAGATATGAAAAGCAACTTGGGTGTCCCTGAATGGAATGGATGAATGGATAAAGAAGAGGTGATACACACACAAACACACACACACATACACACACACACACACACATAATGGAATATTACTCAGTCGTAAAAATAGAATGGAATTTTCCTATCTATGACAACATGAATGGACCTGGAAGGTATTGTGCTGAGTGTAGTAAGTCAGACAGCAAAAGACAAATGTCATATGATTTCACTTATAAGTGGAATCTGAAAAACAAAATAAAGAAACAAACAAAACAGAAACAAACTCAAAAAATACAGAGAACTTTTTGATGGTTGTCAGAGAAGAAGGGGTTGTGGGTGGGTGATAAAGCAGAAGGGATTAAGAAGTACAAATTGGCTGTTACAAAGTAGTCATGGGAATGCAGAGTATAGTATAAGGAATATAGTCAATAATATTGTAAAAACTATGTATGGTGTCAAATGGCTACTAGATCTACCAGGATAATAGATGGGAGGGGGTTGGGGGGCAGGGTTTAAAATTGAAGAAATTAAGACGTAAAAATTGGTAGAAAATAGTCATGGGGATGTAAAGCAAAGCATAGAGAATATAGTTAATGGTATGGCAATAACTATGCATATTGTCAGGTGGGTACTAGACTATTCAGGTGGATCACTTCATAAATTATAGAAATATCTAACCACTATTCCGTACACCTGAAATTAATACAAAATGATATTTAATGTCAAAAATAAGTAAATAAAGTGCAAAAAAAGACTGTTTTTTATGTTAAAATTTATGATTTTATTTTTCAACATGATAAAACTGCATATGCAATCAAGTTGAAAATATACAGGCACACACAAAAAAAAAACACATAGAGAAGAAATATATTCAGCATTTTCATGACTCAAAACACATCCATTCACAACATCTAGCTGTTTCATACTGCTTCTTTTAGAAATGATGACAACATTGTTCCAAGCAAGACCTATTTTAGACCCCATTTTTATAAATATTATACACTTTAAATAAAAATGGATTGCATGTTTACCAGAAGAGAATAGTTCAAATTTGAAGAGTTGTTTTTAGATACCTAATCATTATATATTAATTTAAATCCTATTTAAACTTCTTAAACTAACAGGAATATTTATTTTTGCCCTAAACATTAGATTTATATTCTGTGTTACAAACTTAGTTGTCCAGAGATATTTCAAGCAGAAACACGTCAAGCAGCTGAGTTATGTTTCAAAGACTCCTTGCTGTGCAGCATTTTGAATACACAGAGGACAATATCAATAACATGTTCTGATAGCATTTTTAACAATTTACTGCTTATTTCATTCTGAAAGACTAATGTCTTAATTCTCTCTAATACAGTAAATGAACTGCAAGAGTGTATTTGACACTGCTACACAATAAAGACCCTAAAGAACATCAAAATTAAGCTTTCTAATGGAATTGTTATAGACAATTTTATTGATAGAACAATATAAAAGTTTCCGTAGAATTAAACCAAATAAGTTTTGTGATTTCTTGCCTTTAGTGTTCTTACTACATGGAGAAAACAGTTATAAAGAACACAGAAGTGCAACCAATTTATAGAATTTCACGAAGATAACTTTGGCCCTTTTTCAAGTGTTTCCTCTGGACTTCAGAATCTATCCATGGCTAATGAATCCATGGGAGGTTCTCAGCACACTCATTTAGGTTCTAGAAGCCTGTGAAATGCCGTAGCCTTCATTTTCTAGAATCATATGGTGGAATTCCTCTAAATGGCTCAAGTTGCCATTGTCTTGCACAGAAACAGACAAGAATGAACCCACATTTGCACCTGGCCTGGGAACTGGACAAAGCACAAAGGGCCAGAGGAGAAATAAAGGTTTTTTCTGTTGGAAAAGAAAATTCACCTTGGACTTGTCTTGTGATACAAAGAGCATCTTCATTCCTAGGATGTGGCTGGTTGTAGTTATTGCTTCTGAGAAATCTGGCTTTATCACATCATTCCGGTGAAAGCTCTAATGGCCCATCAGAGATAGTGGCCCTCTCACAAACCATTTACTTTTACTTATATCTTACTCATTAACCCTTAAGGCATGTTTCTGACAACTTGTATGAATGCCTTCACTCAAGGAACAAGGCTTAGAACCAGAGGAGTCCACACTGTACTGAACAACATACCCCAGTTCCTCCCATGCCAAGATATCGGCTCTCCTCCACTTCTATGGACTTGGCTTACCCTGAATTTTCCTACCCAGAGTGAACTCTGCCTCTGTTATAGTTCTTGACTGGAAGAGAAGAGGCCTCTGAAGGCAATTCTTTGGCGAGAAGACCTCTCTATAGATGTGGCTTTTGGGTATAGCCATGTTCTTGTTGTGTGCCCTCACTTAACCCTAAACCTTTACCCTGTCAAGAAATCACCTTCTGCTTTTGCACCTCCTTGGAAGTTTGGATCTGTGGTTCTCACACTTGAGAGTACATCAATATCCTGTGCTTGTTAAACACAGATTGCTGGGTCACACTTGCAGAGTTTCTGATTCAGTAGATCTGGGATAGGTGTGGGTGGGGACCAAGAATTTATGTTTCTAACAAGTTTCCAGGTGATCCTGAATAATGATGATCTAGAAACCACATGGTGAGAACTACTAGTCTAAACCAATAGCAGCAGCCTGCATCTCTCCTACCAATATTATGCCCAAACATGATACTTTAGTTTTGACTTGGCACCCAATATTCTGACCTTGATCTTGCCAACTGGATTTGCAAACCGACTGTACCCCTAGTTATGATCTTTGAATTATATATTGTGTTAATGACCTTGTTCTGTTGACCTGTGTGGCCTCTCTTATTCTGCCATGCCTAGTTGTCACACACACTGACAACCTATAGTTTTATAGTTTTTATATTTCCATGTAGATAATATAAAGCAAAATTTGTCTTGTCCAATCTCTAGTTCACATAAATTACAGAAAAGAGCCACAAACATAAGCACATTTTGGACACTGCTCTTTTATAGTAAGAAGAACTCATTCTGGATTAAATGTCAACAGAATATTAATGACATTACTTGAAACATTGTTGAAATTATTTAAATTATGAGAAGATTAGGTATGTGTACACTAATAATGAGAGGAGAGTTTAAAGAAAGCATGTTTCTGAGTTAAGCCAAAGAGCAAGCAGGCCATGAAGAAGAAAAGCTAAGCATGTAATTTGGACTTTGAATAGATTCAAGGAGAGGTCAAAGAAGAAATTTTTTAAATGGCTGGAAAGAAGATTTACAAATGGCCAGTAAATACTAGAAAAGATGCTCAACATCCTTAGTCATCAAGGAAATGCAAGTCAAAACCACAGTGAGATACCATTTCACATCCACTAGGATGGCTGTAATTAAGACAGACAATAGCAATTGTTATATGTAGAGAAATTAGAATCCTCATACATTGGTGGTGGGAATGTTAATGCCATTTTGGAAAACATACAGTTCCTCAAAATGTTAACCATAGAGTTACCACATGACCCAGCAATTCAACATAGGTACCTACCCAAAAGAAGTGAAAAACATGTTCATTCAAAAACTTATACACAAATGTTCTTAGCAATATTGTTTATAATAGACCCAAAGTGTAAACAACATAAATATCTATCAACTGATGAATGATAACCAAATGTATACACATGAAATGGAATATTATTCAGTTACAAAAATGAATGAAGTACTGATACATACTACAATATGGATAAAACTTTGAAACATTATGCTAAATGAAAGAAGCATATCACAAAGGGCTACACATTGTATGATTCCATTTATATGAAATGTCCAGAATAGGTAAACCCATACAGACAGAAAGTAGATTAGTAGTTGGCAAGGAAGAGGGTGGGTTGAGGAATGGAAAGTGACTACTAATGGTTTCATGTTAAGGTGATGAAAATATTTTGAAATTAGATAGTGGTGGTGATGATTATACAATCCAGTGAACATACACAAATCACTGCATTATACACTTTAAACACACACACACACACACACACACACACACACAATGGTTAATTAATTAATTGACTATGTCCAGAATATAAAAAACTGAGACTATACAAAGAAAGTGACAATGATTCCTCAGTAAGCGCTTACCATGTGGCAGCCACTGTTCTAAATTTTTTTAAATCTTTCCCTAACCTTGGCACTACCAAGATCTAGTATTAAAAACATGAATGGAAAAGCAAAAATTACCCAAGTCTGGATCAAGATTAAGCACATCTTACTAAGTGTAGCTAAAAGACCTGGACATTGTACATAAAACCCCTTACAGAAATCTCTGTAGGGGGTGCTTGCAACTGGAAGGCTCACTAGAAGACTCCAAAATGTGGGAAGAAGAAGGCAAGCCTTGCAACCCAAGGAATGACGTACTGCTGAATTCCCTGGGTTTTCTTTTTGCTTCGTGTATCCTGGACTGGATGTTGGAAGAGCCAGCAAAAGGAGACAAAAAATATCCCCCAAAATTAACAGTCAAAAAAAAGAAAAGAAAAACCAGGAAAGGGCAACCTCACAAAACAAGACAACAACTGTCCTACTCCAACAAAACGTTACAGAGGAAACCACAGTTCCATCCCTTCCCCTGTCAGCAAAGGCAAAGTGGGGAACCTTGATTTCCAACCTCACCCCGCTGTAAAGAGGTGCTCCCCACCCCAGATAGTATCAGAGGATACTGAGTCGGCACTTTCATCCCTGGCTGTTGGTAACAAGCCCCCATCCCCACATAATATCAGTAGAAATCATGTGGGGATCCTGGACTTTTACTCCTACCCAGTCCTGGGTGATGTCATAGAAAATTCAGTCACATAAGGCACATAGTAGTTAACACATATTTGGGAAGTGGCCGCCTGAATAGGTGAAATGGTTAATTAATTAATTAACTATGTCCAGAATATAAAAAACATGAAGGACAACACTGTAAAATAAGACTGGAAAAATGGAGTTTGTCCCACTGTGAAATGTCTGTAGGGGGTGCTTGCAGTGCCACTGGAAGGCTCATAGTATTACCTCCAGGGTCACATAGGACAGACCCTGAGTGACTGCATCTTCTACAAACAACTGAACAAAAGACACAGTAAAGAGAACTACTTGCTATGCAGATCTGCTATGAATCTAAGGTCTGAGAGCCACTTCCATTTTTCACAAAGCCTGTCTGGATATTTCAGTGCAAACTAGTCAATTGTTCAAGCACTCGAAATGTATGGGAAGGTCATAAATAGTAAGTAGAGGGAGACAGCCTACAGTGACGCTTGGAATCACAAGTGTTCGGTTCCTCCATCAGGAGATCTGGAGTCTTTAGATGTGGTTATGCTAGCTGATCACAGGGCTTTCACCAGAAATAGAATTACAAAGACTCACCATACAAAGTGTAATGTTTGGTTTTACAAATAAACTCTATGGAGAACCATCTTTGCATGAGAAGACTGTGGGTCACACCAAATGTTATCATCTTCTCAGGAGGAATATCCCTTTCCACATCCTTCCAGGAAGATTTTCAGAGTCTGTATGTTTTGGCCCTAAGCTTATTTGCCTTCATCAATATGTAAAAGTCAGAGATTTTTATGTGCATTTATACATATGCATCCCCAGTCAGCCTCATGCACAAGCAGAAACTGATAACTTTGTGATGTGTCTTAGAAAATGTTGAGAGGGTTCCTGTGTCCACTGCTGAGGTGAGGGGTTTAAACACCTCTCCCTGTCTCTCCTGCAAACCTGGACACAGCCTATCTTATAAAATGAGAAGACTGGGACTTTCAGAGACACTGAGACTATACAAAGAAAGTGCCAACGATTCCTCAGTAAGTACTTACCATGTGGCAGCCACTGTTCTAAAATTTTTTAAATCTTTCCCTAACTTTGGCACTCACCAAGACCTAGTATTAAAAACATGAATGAAAAAGCAAAAATTACCCAAGTCTGGATGAAGATTGAGAACATCTTACTAAGTGTAGCTAAAAAACCTGGACATTGTATATAAAACACTAAAAGACTCCAAAATGTGGGAAGAAGGCAGGCCTTGCAACCCAAGGAATGACACAGGGCTGAATTCCCTGGGTTTTCCTTTTTATTCATGTGTCCTGGACTGGATGTTGGAGGAGCTGACAAAAGGAGACAAAAAGTATCCCCCAAAATTAATAGCCAAAAAAAAAGAAAAGAAAAACCAGGAAAGGGCAACCTCACAAAACAAGACAACAACTGTCCTACTCCAACAAAACGTTATAGAGGAAACCACAATTCCATCCCTTCCCCTGTCAGCAAAGGCCAAGTGGGGAACCTTGATTTCTAACCTCACCCAGCTGTAAAGAGGTGCTCCCCACCCCAGATAGTATCAGAGGATACTGAGTCGGAACTTTCATCCCTGGCTGTTGGTAACAAGCCGCCATGCCCACATAATATCATAGAAATCATGTGGGGATCCTGGACTTTTACTCCTACCCAGTCCTGGGTGATGTCATAGAAGACCAGGTAGAAAGCTAGAACTTTCATCATCTTTCAGCAGGGCTTTCCACCGCTGTGTCAGTGGAGGCTAACTGGGGAGCAGGAACAGGGCAATCCTCTTCTTCTCAACTGAGTGGTGTTAGCTGGGGCCTAGCAGGGAGCCTGAAATCCCACCTCTGTCCTATAGAAACAAGGTACTACTCCATCCCTGGAGTGTCAAATGACACTGAGTGGGAACCTCAACTTGCACCCCCAACTGGCAGTAATGAGGCAGCATCCCCCCATTACCCTGTCAGTTTGGTGCAGGGTCAAAGCAGTCCTCCTAAGACAGTTGGTTTAAGTACAGAGTCTCATAACTTAAATGATATGATAGAAAATCACTCGTGATAGCAAGAACCAGGAAATTTTCAACTTGAATTAGGAGAGACAACAGACTCAACACAAAGATAATACAGATATTAGAACTATATGACTAAGATTTTAATGCAAGTGTTTTAAAAAGTACTTCAATAAACAATCATGAAAACGTTTAAAACAGTAAATAGTATCACCAGAGACTAGAAGATATAAAGAACCAAATGGAAATTTAGAACTGAAAATACAGTGGTTGAAATAAAAAACTCAGTGGCTGGGCTTAACAGTGTAATGGAGAGGATAGAAAAAGAATCAATGAACTTGGAGATAGAAGTATAGAAATTACTCAGTCTGAACAACAGAGAAAAATAGACTTAAAAAACGATCCAGAGTCTCAGGGACCCATGAGACTATTACAAAAAAATTAGCATTTGTATCATTGGAGTTTCAGAAGTACAGCAGAAAGAAGATGGGGCTGAAAAAATTATTCAGGAAATAATGGCTATAACTTTCTCAAATTTGGCCAAAGTTATACTCTATAGATTCAAGAAGGCTAGTGAATTCCAAACTTAATAAATTCAAAGAAACTCATGCTAAGATAAATTATTACCAAACTTCTGAAAACTGAAAACAAAGAAAAAACTCTTGAAGGCAGCAAGACGGAAATGAAACCTTATTTGTATAGGAGAAAAATAATTCAAATGACAGTGGGTTTCTCATCAGAAATCATGGAGGCCAAAAGGAAGTGACACAACGTTTTTCAAGTGATGAAAGAAAAGAACTGTCAAACTCAGGATCCTATATTCAGTAAAATTATCCTTCAGGAATGAAGTGGGAAGTAAGGCATTTTCAGACAAAGGAAAACAAAGAAAATTTTTTATCAGCAGACCAGACTTACCCCTAAAAGAATAGCTAAAGGACATTTTTGAAGCAGAGAGGAAATGATAAAAGAAGAAATTTTAGAGAATCAGTTAAAATGAAATAATAACAGAAAGAGCAAAAAGTATGGCAGAATGGATCAACAAATTGTGCTTCATATAGATATGAAATACAACTGACCAGTGAAAGATAATGAACTATTGATATACTTGGCAACATGGATGAATGCCACAGACCTTTACGAAGAAAAAGAAAGATCACACAAAAAAGTAAATATATACTTTAGGTGGTTCCATTTATATTAAAAATAGATAAAATATATAGTGAAAGAGGTCAGAGCAGTATTTGCCTTTGAGAGATTGGAATTCACTGGACTGGGCATGAGGGAAGTTTCTGATGTGATGGAAATACTCTCCATATTGACTGATGTGTATACATTGTCAAAACTCACCAAATTATATACTTAAGATCTTTGCTTTTCACATTGTCTGAATTTTATCTCAGTTAAAGATAGATAGATGATAAACAGATAGATAGGTAGACAGACAGACAGACAGACAGACAGATAGATAGATAGATAGATAGATAGACAGATGATAGATTGATAGAGATATATATTAAGCAATACTTCCGTATCTGTCACTGTTCCATTCTATGATTTTCAAAGAAGAACCTAAGTAATGGATTTCTGTAATCGGTAATTGATTTCCCCATTCATATGTAGGCAATACTCCACATTTCACAGGGTACAGCAAATTTAGGATCAATATTTGCTCTTCTAACTCTTCATATTTGGAAAATGAACCTATGTACTTAATAAAATATGCCTAAACCATATTATTTGAAGTCTTTTTTAAAGAACCAAAAATTTGCTGTATAGCAAAATTAATTTTTTATTCTTGCTTTCATCACACACATACACATGCAAAGCGAAGAAGTATATTCTTATTAGTTTTCAGAGGGATGTTTAAGACAATAATTTATAACTGCTGGGGGACTATTTTCCTCCAAATGGCTTTACTGCCCAGCAAGAAATGCCACAAAGTTGACTAATTCCCTGTGGCAGGCTGCCTTATCCAAATATAAGTACAACAATATCTTCCATCCCACATGCTCTTCTGCAATTGTGACCTTGCCACACCTTCATCAAAAGCTGGAGTATAAATCCCTTCCAACTGAACATCAGATGGCTGGTGTGACATGGTTTTGACCAATAAAATGTGTTGAATTGATGCAATGAGACTTCAAACAGAAGGTGAGAAGAAGCCTTACATGTTTTGCCTTGGTATCTAGAAATATTTGCTCTCTAGATGCCCCTTCTATCCCTAAAGGAATGTTCAGTGCACCGCTGTGAGAAGCCAAAGGCACATGAGTAGGCACTCTGATGGGCAGCGCCTGCTGACCTCATCCTGCGAGTTATCTCATGCCAGGCACCAGACTTGGGTGAAGGCTCCAGATGATACTAGCTCCCAATCATACAAGTCTTTCCCAATAACGATACACACATTATGGAGCAGAAACAAGCCTTTTGAATTTCTGTCACACAGAATTTGCAAGCTTAATAAAATAGTTATTGATTCACTCCATCTAGTTTTGGAATGATTTGTTTATACAGTAGTACTGAACTGAGACATTTTCCTTCAATTTGTTTAATTCCCAGAAAGAGATCATAAAGAGCTGACTCATTCCCTACCATGGGTCGTGATCACTTCCAACTCCATTATCCTAAAGGAAATAGAAGTACCTGATGTTCTACATTTGATTTAACTTTTGTGTTGACTTGGATCATATTTAACAATACGATAGTCTTTTTTCTAAAGTTCACCGTCACTGATTCTGATGACATTCACACACCTGGATCATGCCATAGTGTGTGTTGAAAATAGCATACTAGCTCTGAAGGGGGTCTCTGTCTTAGTGCTTAAACTCTGACTTTGCCATATCCATCTGATGATACCAAATGAAATTTTGAGCCTCACCTGTAAAATTGTCATATTAATACTTTACATATAAGGAGCCTTGAGATTATTAGAAACAATGACTTAAGTACAGTGCTTGATAAGGGGTCTAAGTCCCCAAATTTACAATCATTATTATTAGATGTCCTCCCACACACATATGAAACATTAGTTTATCTGTAGATTGATTAAAAGTTTATGTTCCTTATCTGCATTAGGCCTGTTCTGTCCCCGGCATAAATGATAGGGTGTTTGGCACCTCAATTAGTGGTGGTCCCAATTCATATAATTGGGGCTCCTGGAAGATTCCATGTCATTATTTAATGGAAGTTCTTTCTTTCCAAAGCATTTAAAACGTCCACTATAGTATAGAAACTCCCTAAGAAATGCCGCCAGGAATTCCGATGAAAAAGTCTAATAAGTATTTTCCAACTAACACATTATGCTCCAAATTTATATGAACAATATGAGCAAAAAAAGGTCTTGGCAATCATTTAATGGAATTATTACAAAGGCAAATTCATATGCAAATTACTGGACAGTATTCATTTCATCATACAGGAGCTTTTTCAAATTCATTTCAGAAAAAGGGCACTTCATACAACTTTCAATTTCAAGAGTTACACAAGGTAAGGGCTGAACATTACAATAGGCCAGGTGCCATGTCAGCTCTGATATACTACAACTTCTTTATGAACACACTACAATTCAGAGAGCTAATAATAACAACAAGTGATGCTGAGATGATGAATCAATGCTATGCAATTAGAACTATTAGAATCCACAAGAGTCGACAGGCAATAATCAAACCCTTTTCATGCTGCCCGTTGCAATTCTTTTTGCACTTAAGAATCAACAAAGAACATAATGACTTGCACTCAATTAAGGAATTCATGAGAAATGGAATTTTAATTAGTGTGTAGAAAATTTGGGCCATTTATCACTTTACAGGACAACAAACTGTGAAAACTAGTTGAGTTAAAAAACAGTCAACAGCAATAGATGTTTGCTGATCTGGTGAGGAATTTGGATGATGGAAATTTCCAATAGTTCCCCTCCTCCCCTGAAATTACAATTAACAAAGCAGTAAGTGGATGGACTATTGATATCATGGTTGATTGATAAAACAGACATCAAATCCATTCCCAATTTTCACTCTCCCAAACCACAGTATTCCATACTATTTACACACATACACACACACACACACACACACACACACACATACACACATACATGCACATACACTCATGTATAACCCACATCAGATTCAACAAATATCTATTAATTACTATCCGTGTGCAGCAAACAAAGAATATATCCTTAGAAGAGGTGGATTACTAATTCAACATGGAATTTTTTAAAGTTCAGTGAGTGAAGTCAACTTGCAATTTTTTTTTGTTAATTATGAAAAGCTGCTTTGTAATGATTGTTTGTTTTTAATAATATTTATTCATAACACACATTCTGTTTATGCATTTGACCTTGGTCAAGAAAATTAAATTATCTTAGCTTAATACATCTCAGGTAAAAATGATAGGCTTTGACATTTGACACATAACATTAATGGAAATTCATTTTTGTTAAAACAATTCCTAAATATTAGCTAAAAGGTACCATGTTTATAAATATAAAATGTCAAATACCACTTTGCAATGCAGTCAATTTAATAACATACTTCTCATGCCCAATTTACCCTTTGAAAAGTTAGTGTAAAATACAAATAGTTGAAGAAACATCCACAATGACAGCTGTACTCTGTGAATAAAGGAAACAAAACAGACTGCAGACAATAGCCCTCCCCACTCAGTTCATAAAACAACCAGGAAAGTAAATCAATATTTATGAAAATAAATCATTGATTCAATCTCCAAACAAAGCCAAATTGTACATGAACAATTCTGGAAGTCATTATTTGCATCCTATTTAAAAAGAAAAAAATTATTTACTTGTGGTTGAAAATTATTTTGAGATGTAAAATTTGAATGTTTAAAATGTGGAAAGTATTGAATAAAGATCTATCCAATGTGGCACCTGATATTTTAAATTTTTATGACAATTTTAAAAATTAAATATGTGATTACTATAATGAGAAGTTAAAAATTCCTCACTTAAACACTGGTGAAGAATCTGTGGCAGAGATTAAGGTTTTCCACCTCTACCTTCTTTTACATCTTTCTTCTCAGTAACAGAAACTGAATATTTAGTGGAGCTTGTTGCTGTCAGAAATAAAATATTATATTTCCTAGCAGTCTTCATCAATAGATGTGTCATGTGACTAAGTGTTGTGCAGAACCTTAGAAAAATCTGCAGAATTAAAATGACACCATTTTGTTCTTTTTAATTTCCTTTTTCTTTCTGTATGATTATAATGAAATCATATAGATTTATTCTCTGAACCACAAATCAGGATGCATTATACCATTTTATAACTTTTTGGCATATAGAGTTTAAATAAACTGTAGAGTGTTAACAAATGCACAAAACTAGGGTTTCTATTGACCTCTTCAGTTAATATGGTTTCACTTAGTATTATGTTACACAGGCTTTCTAAGCCATATGCCAATTTTACGGAGCAAATTGTACATATTTTAAATTCACTTCCAGAGAATGGCACATTTTTCTTAGCCTTTCAAAAATTTAAATGTTATACAATCATATTGGTGAACGATACACAATCTTTTAAAAGATTCAGCAAACCCTGTAGTCTGATACTAACAATGTTTTGATCTTTTCTCACGTTCATCTCCAACAACAACAAAATAAATGTGTTAATTGGGTGACAGGGTCAAATACTGCAAAGAAAACCAGATGGGAAAATAAGACTATGGCAATTTGACCCAAAACAAGGTTCTTGAATATATAGTAATCAAAATAGCATGTGAAGTTTCTATATTTACATCACTCATTGTTGAACTCAGAGTGAAAAATGAAAGAAAGGACACCTGAACCAATGGCACTTTTATACTCAATTTCTCCTTCAAAACCCGCAGACATATGATCCAGTACACTAATGATACAGTCTTAGCTGAAACTATGAAGGCCACATTTCAAAGGCTAAGATAAAATTGGAGTCAGCTTTTTGATAAGAAAAACATTTTTCTCTCCTTATTTTTTTAATGATGATGTATTCATAAATGTTTTAGTATTTTGGATTTCACAACTACAATATGATTTGGCATTGTAACAAGTTAGATTTCCAGAAGTATATTTTTCTACTTGACTTTCTCCTTCACTATTGAAAAATAGCTGCTCATGGTTCTCTACATTTCTGTCCATTAATATTCGTGATGGAAATGATGAGGTGGTTACAGGGCACTCAAAGGGATATAGCTATTTCTTTTTCTGATTAAATGTTATGACAACTATTTTGGTCCTCATTTTGCAGAACGAAGAAGCATAATTAAAATAATTTAACAAACATTAAAACAGCATATCCATCAATAAAATGAAAAGGCAAGCTATGGAATGGGATAAAATATTTGCAAATTATATAGCTGATAAGGGGTCAATATCCAAAATATATAAAGAACTTATACAATGCAATAGAAAAAATGGATTAAAAAATGGGCAGAGGTTCTGAATAGACATTTTTCCCAAAGAAGACAGACAGATGGCCAAGAGGTATGTGAAAAGATTCTCAATATCACTAATCATTAGGGAAATGCAAATCAAAACCACAGTGAAATATCACCTCACACCTGTTAAATGGCTATATCAAAAAGACAAGAGATAACAAATGCTGTTGAGATGTACAGAAAAGGGAACCCTTGTAAACTGTTAGTGGGGTTGAAAATTGGAACAGCCACTATGGTGAACAGTATGGAGGTTCCTCAAAAAATTAAAAATAGGACTACTATATAATCTAGCAATTCCACTTCTGGGTATATATCCAAAGGAAATTAAATCACTATGTTGAAGAGACAATTACACACCCATGTAAAGTGCAACATTAATTACAATAGCCAAGACATGGAAACAACATAAGTGTTCATCAATAGATAAATGGACAAAGAAAATTTTATTTATATATATACTATTGCAGTGGAAAACAATTCAGCCATAAAAAGATAAATAAGATGCCAATCCTGGCATTTGCAACAACATGAATAAACTTGAGGGCACTATGCTAAGTGAAATATGTCAGACAGAGAAAGACAAATACTGTATGATCTCACTTATAGGTGGTATTAAAAAAAAAAAAAGTCATAATAGAAAAAGAGATAAGAGAATTTCCAGTCAAGATAATGGAGTAGGTAAACACTGTGCTTACCTCCTCCCATGACCACGTCAAAATTACAACAACACTACAGAACAACCATCATTTCCAACTGCCTGAAGTCTAGCTAAACAGAAGTCATATAACTAAGGATATACAGAAGAATCTACATCGAGACTGGTAGGAGGGATGGAGATATGAAAGGGGCTGGTCCCAAACCCATGTATGGTGGTTAAAAATTGGGAGGAATATCTCTGCTGTGGAGGTCCACCCTGAGGAGCAGTGGATCCCAGCCCTACACCAGGCTCCTAGCCCAGGATTCCAGTGCTGGGAAGAAAAGTCCCCAGAACGTCTGGCTGTGAAAACCTGTGGAGATTGAGACTGAGTGAGACAGAGGGCAGCTGCAGTTACAGGCATCCTCTTAAAGGGTCCAAGCAGGAACATATTCACTGATAGACTCACTCATTCTGAGCCCCAGCACTGGGGCAGCAGCTTGAAAGGAGCCAGGAACTCACAGGGAGGAACTGAATTGTCTGGCTTTGGGAAGAGGGCTGGAGAGGCAGCTTTCTCCCAGACAAAAGTGCTGACAGAAGCCATTGTTCCTTTGATGAGCCCTCTCTTCACCCAGCCTGCTGACAAGCACATGCCATATCTGAGTCTCCATTAACCTAGCTAACACCATTCACCTGCCCAACTTGCGGGCCCACCCAAGCTGCTTCCAGAGGCATTTTCATACAAATAGCCTATTTTGGTTCATGTTGAGGAATTTCCTAAAATCTCTGAAAGGTTCACAAACTCCAAACAAGCAGCATCTGGCTTCAGCATGCCCCATACCACTTGCTGAGCAGTCCCAAGCAGAAGCCAGCCTCTTTTTGTGGCTCAGCCCCTCCTAGGCACCTCCAAGCTCAGCACAAGTAGCAACCATCTGCAGATCACTTTGTACCTCAGACCAAGTGGTCGTGAGTAGAACACAGACAGTGGCTAAACTTGGCCTGCAACTGAGATGCCCCAGAACTAATAAATCCAGTGGCCAGTTTCAGACCACACAACAGCACCATCCAACCACCTCCATAAATGACAGTCAGCCAAAGGGCAGACTGGGCAGGCACCAGAGCCCTGCTAAAATGAATCATCCTCTGCAGAGTCAGCCCCCTCACAACTCCTCCACTGTAGTCATAGCCAATCGTCAAACTAATCAGCCAGAGGGTCAATCCCTGCTACTGCTGTGCAAAGAGCAACCAAGGCTCAACTACAACAAGAGGGCACACACAACCCATAAAAGGGCCACACCTGGAGCACCCAGCTCAGGTGACCAAGAAGACTATGTGCTGGTAGACCTCACAGGAAGGCCATTCTATGAAAACCAAGAGGCATAGCAGACCTACCTAATACATAGAAACAAACACAGAGAGACAGCCAAAATCAGGAGTCATAGAAACATGTCCCAAATTAAAGAACAGAACAAAGTTCAAGAGAAAGAACTTAACAAAATGGAGACAAGCAATATACCAGATACAGAGTTCAAAACACTGGTTATAAGAATACTCAATGATCTTACTGAGAACTTCAACAAAGAGATAATAAACATAAAAATGGAAATAGAAAACATAAAAGAACCAGTCAGAAATGAAGAACACAATAACTGAAATAAAGAATACATTTGGGCTGGCCTGGTGGCTCAGGTGGTTGGAGCTCCATGCTCCTAACTCCAAAGGCTGCTGGTTCGATCCCCACATGGGCCAGTGGGCTCTCAACCACAAGGCTGCCGGTTCAACTCCTCGAGTCCCGCAAGGGATGGTGGGCTCCGCTCTCTGCAACTAAGATTGAACACGGCACCTTGAGCTGAACTGCCGCTGAGCTCCCAGATGGCTCAGTGGGTTGGAGCACTTCCTTTCAACCACAAGGTTGCCAGTTTGACTCCCGCAAGGGATGGTGGGCTGCACCCCCTGCAACTAGCAATGGCAACTGGACCTGGAGCTGAGCCCTCCACAACTAAGACTGAAAGGACAACAACTTGACTTGGAAAAAAAAAATACATTAGAGGGAATCAACAGTAGATTAGATGAAGCAGAAAATCGAATCAGATATATGGAAGATAAGGCAGCAGAAACCCAATCAGAACAGCAAAAAAAAAAAAAAATATATATATATCCAAAAAAACTGAGGACAGTTTAAGGGGCCTCTGGGACAACGTCAAGTGTACCAATATTTGTATCATAGGCTTACCAGAAGGAGAAGAAAGACAGTAAGGAATTGAAAACCTATTTGAAGAAATAATGATGGAAAACTTCCCTAACCTAGCAAAGGAAATAGACATACAAGCCTAGGAAATGCAGAGTCCCACACAAGATGAACCCAAAGAGGCCCACACCAAGACACATCATAATTAAAATGCCAAAGCTCAAAGATAAAGAAAGAATCTTAAAAACAGCAAGAGAAAAGCAGCTAGTTAACTACAAGGGAGTTCCCATTAGACTGTCTGCTGATTTCTCAACAGAAACTTTGCAGGCCAGAAGGGATTGACAGAAATATTCAAAGTGATGAAAAGCAAGGACCTACAATAAAGATTATTCTACCCAGCAAAGACATCATTTATGATCAAAGGACAGATAAAGAGCTTCCCAGACAAAAAAAAAGCTAAAGGAATTCATCACCACCAAATCAGAATTACAATAAATATTAAAGGTGCATCTTTAAGAAGAAGAAGGGAAAAAAATTTTTTTAAAAACATGAATAATAAAATGGCAACAATTACATCTCTATTAATGATTACCTTAAATATACATGAATTAAATGTTCCAATTAAAAGATATAGGGTGGTTGAATGGATAAGAAAACAAGACCTTTACATAAGCTGCCTATAAGAGACTCACTTCAGTTTGAAAGAGACACACAGTCTGACAGCAAAGGGAAGGAAAAAGATAATTCATGAAAATTCAAACAAACAAAAAATTGAGATACTAATATTTATACCAAACAAAATAAACTTTAAAACAATGACTATATCAAGACACAAAGAAGGACCCAGAAATTCCACTTCAGGGTATTTATCTGAAGAAATCCAAAACATTAATTAGAAAAGACATATGCATCCATATGTTCATTGTATCATTATTTACAATTGCCAAAATATACATGAATGGATAAAGAAGTGGTAGATATATACAATGGAATATTACTCAGCCATAAAAAAGAATGAAATCCTGCCATCTGCAATAAATGGACCTAGAGGATATTATATTAAGTGAAATAAATAAGACAGAGAAAGACAAATACCATATGATTTCACTTATATGTGGAATCTAAAAAACAAAATGAATGAAAAAACAAAACAGAAACAAACTCATAGATACAGAGAACATTTTGGTGGTTGCCAGATGGGTAAAAGGGTAGGGGTATCGGGGGAAATGGGAAGGGATTAAGAAGTACAAATTGGTCGTTACAAAATAGTCATTGGGATGTAAGTAAAGCATGGGGAACATAGTCAATAACATTGTAATAATTATGTACCATGTCAGATGGGTATTAGATTTACCAGGGTGATCACTTTATAAGTTATATAAATGTCTTATCACTATGTTGTACACCTGGAACTAATATAATATTGTATGTCAACTGTAATTGAAACTTTAAAAAATATTTAAAAAAGAAAAGGATAAGATTTGTGGTTATCACAGGCAGGGGATTGGAGCAATTGGTTGGATGAAGGTGGTCAAAAAGTACAAACTTCCAGTTGTAAGATAAATAACTACTGGGGATACAATGTATAACATGATGACTATAGTTAACAGTGCTGTACTGTTGTATGGTATGTTTGAAAGTTTCTAAAAGAGTAAACCCTAAAAAAAATAGCAATAATCAAGCTGGAAAATATTTTACAAGTAAATATGAAAAAGGATTAATATATTTAATTTATAAAAATCAAAATAAAATCCCTATTTCCCCTATAGATACTTGATAAAATACTAATTACAATAATAGGAACAATTATGAGGTCAGACAATTAAGTTTGTGAACTCATCCTAGAAAACGTGCTACATACCTCATTGCTGAATATCACTATGGTCACCTTCAAAGTACTTCCTTTGGGAAGCTATGCACCAGTGCCTAGTCCACCCTCAAAGCAATTTGGGAACTCTTTTTCTGGAATGGCTATCAGAGCTGTCGTCATATTACCCTTGATGTCCTGAATGTCATCAAAATGTCTTCCTTTCAATATTTCCTTTACCTTTGGGTAAAGAAAGAAGTCATCGGTGGCCAGATCAGGTGATTAGGGAGGGTGTTCCAATACAGTTGTTTGTTTACTGGCTAGAACTTTCTTCACAGACAGTGCCATATGGGCCTGTGCATTGTCATGATGCAAAAGCCATGAATTGCTGAGGAAAAGCTCAGGTCATCCAACTTTTACACCAGCCTTTTCAGCACTTGCAAACAGTAAACTTGGTTAACTGTTTGTTCATTTGGTACAAATTCATTATGAATGATCCCTCTGATATAAAAAAAACAAAAAGGTTAGCAACATCAGTGCAACAAGTTCACGAACTTATTTGTCAGATATCGTATAGCAAAGTCACTTTCTAGGCATTATGCTAAGTATTATGCTTACATTATTTCACTCAATCCTCACAACGATGCTATGAGGTGTTTATTAGTATTATCGTCATTTTACATTTGAGAAACCTGAAACTTGAAGAGGACATTAAATAAATTGCCTGGGGTCACACATTCATCCCCAGACACAGTATAGATTAAAGCTACATTTGTGTAGTTACCACTATCTAAAATAACATGGATGATGTACACAAAAAAAATGAAGTCCAGGTGCTAGTAAAATTTGAAAATATGCTAAACTGAGCCACTATTTAATAAAGTTAAAATTAAAACATCAATTAGAAAAAACTGAATAATGCGTAAAACTCAAACCCAGTCAGGGGATCACAAGATTGCACCGTCATAAACATTGATAGGATTATACACCAAGAGTCTTAGATATGCTCCTGGTTCCCAAGAGATTCCTATACTTCTGGGACTCTATAACTTGGAAAAAAAAATAAATCTCCAACAATAGGAAAGTTTAATTATGCTGGAGAATATTGACGATATAGTGTTTTAATGGAAAAATAAAGACATTCTACCGCATATACTACAATCTCTAGTATATAAACATAAATAGGTAGAAGAAAATATCAAATACAAAATATTAACAGTACTTATGTTGGGCACTGAGTTTATGGCTAATATTTGCCTTTTTTTTCTGTGCATTCTAATAAATATATTCACCTGGAACTGACTTGTCTACAAAGTTTATTTTTTTAAAAAATTAAAGCTTATTGGGGTGACAATTGTCAGCAAAGTTACACAGATTTAAGGTGTGCAATTCTGTAATGCATCATCTATATATCACATTGTATGTTCACCACCCAGAGTCAGTTCTATTTCCATCACCATATATCTGATCCCTTTTACCCTCATCTACCACCCCTTCCCCCCTTACCCTTTGGTAACCACTAAACTATTGTCTGTGTCTATGAGCTTTGTTTCTTCATTTGTTTTTCTTGTTTTTTGTTTGTTTTCAGTTTTATATACCACATATTAGTGAAATCATATGGTTCTATACTTTTTCTATCTGACTTATTTTGCTTAGCATTATGATCTCAAGATCCATCCATGGTGTGGCAAATGGCACTGTTTCATCTTTTCTTATGGCAGAACAGTATTCCATTGTGTATGTATACCACAACTTCTTTATCCAATCATCCATCGAAAGACACTTTTGTTGTTTCCATGTCTTGGCCACCGTAAATAAAGCTGTAATGAACATCGGGGCACATATATCTTTACAGATAAATGTTTTCAGATTTTTTCGGTAGATACCCAAGACAGGGATTGCTGAGTCATATGATAATACTATTTTTAATTTTTTGAGGAATCTCCACACTGCCTTCCATCGCGGCTGCACCAATCTGCATTCCCACCAACAGTGTGTGAGGATTCCTTTTTCTCCACAGTCTCTCTAACACTTGTTATTATTTTTCTTATTGATGATAGCCATTCTAACTGGTGTGAGGTGATATCTCATTGTGGTTTTTATTTGCATTTCTCTGATGATTAGTGCTATTCAGCATTTTTTCATATGTCTATTGGCCATTTGTATGTCCTCTTTGGAGAAATGTCTCTTTAGGTCCTCTGCTCGTTTTTTAATTGGATTGTTTATTTTTTGTTGTTGAGTTGTATGAGTTTCTTATATATTTTGGATATTAGCCCTTTATCTGAGGCATTGTTTGCAAAAATCTCCCAATCGGTTGGTTGCCGTTTTATTTTGTTGATGGTTTCTTTTGCTGTTCAGAAGGTTTTTAGTTTGATATAATCCCATTAATTTATTTTAGCATTGATTTTTTTGCTTTTGAAGTCAAATTCATAAAATCCTCTTTGAACCAAAGGTCCGTAAGTTTAGTACCTATGTTTTCTTCTATGCATTTTATTGTTTCAGGTCTTATGTTTAGGTCTTTGATCCATTTTGAATTAGTTTTGGTACAGATAG
The DNA here is from genome assembly GCF_004115265.2 of Rhinolophus ferrumequinum. Taxonomy (NCBI): domain Eukaryota; kingdom Metazoa; phylum Chordata; class Mammalia; order Chiroptera; family Rhinolophidae; genus Rhinolophus; species Rhinolophus ferrumequinum. The sequence goes on along the minus strand of NC_046306.1, from coordinate 35,573,153 downwards.
CAGTCCAATGTCATTCTTTTGCACGTGGCTTTCCAATTTTCCCAGCACCATTTATTGAAGAGGCTGTCTTTTCTCCATTGTATATGTTTGGCTTCTTTGTCAAAAATTATCTGTCCATATTTATGTGGTTTTATTTCTGAGTTCTCAATTCTATTCCATTGGTCTACATGTCTGTTTTTCTGCCAATACTATGCTGTTTTGATTATCATAGCCCTGTAGTACAAGCTAAAGTCAGGGAGTGTGATATCTCCAGCATTGTTCTTTTTTCTTAAGATTGCTTTGGCTATTCAGGATCTTTTGTGGTTCCATACAAATCTGATGATTTTTTTGTTCTATTTCTTTAAAAAATGCCTTTGGGATTTTGATGGGAATTGCATTAAATCTGTATATTGCTTTGGGTAATTTGTCCATTTTAACTATGTTGATTCTTCCAATCCATGAACACGGAATGTCTTTACATTTCTTTGTGTCTTCAATTTTTTTAAAAATGTCTTATAGTTTTCAGTGTATAGGTCTTTCACATCCTTGGTTAAGTTTATTCCTAGGCATTTTATTCATTTTGTTGCAATTGCAAAAGGAATATTTTTATTTTTATTTTTATTTTTTTGAGGTTTCATTGTTGGTATATATGAATGCAATGGATTTTTGTACATTGATTCCATTGCTGGACACTTTCCTGTATTCATTTATTGTTTCTAATAGCTTTTTGGTGGAGTCGTTGAAGTCTTATATATATATAGCATCATGTCATCTGCAAAAAGTAACAATTAAACTTCTTCATTTCCTATTTGGATGCCTTTTATTTCTTTCTCTTGCCTGATTGCTCTGGCTAGGACTTCCAATACAATGTTGAAAAGCAGAGGTGATAGGGGACAGCCCTGTTGTGTCCCTGAATGTAGAACAAAGAGCTTCAGTTTTTCACTGCTAATTATGATGTTAGCTGAGTGCTTGTCATATATGGCCTTTATTATGTTAAAGTATTTTCCTTCTATACTCATTTTATTAATTGTTTTAATCATGAATGGGTGTTGTATTTTTGTCATATGATATAATCATATAATTTTTGACCTTTATTTTGTTTATGTGGTGTATCACATTGATTGATTTGCATATGTTGAACCATCTTTGTGCTTCTGGGATGAACCCCACTTGGTCATGATATATAATTTTTTTAATGCATTGTTGCATTCAATTTGCTAGAATATAGATGCAAAAATCCTAAACAAAATTCTAGCAAATTCAAAGTTTATAATTTGATAAGGAGAATTACTTTAAATTTTGAAAACTGGAAATTTCTAAAATAATCACAGAAAAACTTAATTTCAAAAAGCTATAATTTTGAGTACATAAGAACTTGGGGCAGGGGTTAAAAGAACACTGACTTAGAGGAACTGATATGTATTAATTGTATAGCCTATAAAACTTGGTTTTAGGCCATGGATTCAATTTTATTGTGGGTAGTCTTTCTTCTATGCACTTCATGTTAATAAGGCTTCTCTCTCTCAATGCAATAAAAATATAATGTACTTTAAAATATTTCATTATCTCTTAATAGCAACACAGTAATAAGATATAATATATTTATGGCCCAAATAATAGAGTTCAAAATAAAAGTATGTCAAGTTCAAAATAAAAGTATGTCAAATTATAAAATTATATGTACATAAGTAGTTTTTATCACATATCATATTTACTAGTAGTCTCTTGGTGTCTAATATAGAAAATCAACTTCCTCCTTTGGGGCCTTATTTTCAAAAATCAAACTTTGGGGAAAAAAAAATCCTTCATGTGTAACTGGTGAGCTAAATGAGGAAAATATTGGAATAAAGGTATTTCTACAAAAAAAAAAAAAGAAAAAAGAAAAGAAAAGGAAAGGAAAGGAAAGGAAAGGAAAGGAAAGGAAAGGAAAGGAAAGGAAAGGAAAGAAAAAGATTATTGAAACAGAAGAAACAGGGAAGCCCACCGAAGCATGCAAAGAGGAGCCAAACTAGAAATGAGAATACAAAGTAAGGACCTTGTGAGAATGAACAAAACACCCACCTGTGAGCCGACTGGGCAGTGTTTTCTTCTACTGCCTGCCAAGTTGCCTAAAGGTATGCTTTTTGGATATCTGAATCCTAGAGGCCTTAAATTTCAAAGGCTTCTTATTTAGTCTTTAACAGATTCCTCAAAATACTGCAAATGTGTTCCTGGCAAGGCCTAAGCCCCTCATTGCTTAACCCCTCCCTGATGGTCTTAGACCTGCATGGATAGGACTTGGGCACATTGGGATAGAAGTGAGAGGCAGAGGAATGCTTATGGGGCTGGTATATTGATTCTAAGTGTACATTGTACCTTCTTCACAGTTTTGTTTCTGATCAGACCTGGCCAGCAATAAAAGACAACTTAAAAACCACTATGAGGAGAGATATCCCAAACTTGGAAGCAGGTGAAAGAGTGCTGTTTCAATGCAATGCTGGGCTTGACTTACTACTGAATAAGAAAAAGTTCAAGAAAAAGGAGAAATGGGGTATGAAGAAGCAGAGTTGTTATATGACTTAAATTCTCCATGAATCAGGCAAAATTTTATCTCCGAAATGGAGACATTCCTGCTTCCTGTATAGCTTTGGGCCAGAGCTTCATCTTCCCTAGACAGTGTTCAGAAGAGCACGAATAACATTTTCCTCATTTATGCTCATTTTTCTCCATTTTCATAGGTGATAAAAAATATTTCTGATTGGCAGAGGATTGTTTTCTTAAGACAGGTGGAACAGCTTATGCTCTGCCAGCCTGGGATCCATTTGTCTGTGTAAGGTGACTTTGTATATAGCTGTTCCAAATCTTTATGTATTGATCATCTGACAGTTTACATATCAAAAAGCCGGCTCATTTCATGTTTGTAAGGGTGAGGGTCCTGGAGTATAGCACAGAGTTGGTTGCACCTCTGGCCCACTTCTTAACTTCAGCTGGCTTCCCACTATAAACACCTGCAGGGCCCTCATCTTTTTGTCTCAGGACCTTCTCTGAAGCCTTGGACAAATACTCAGGCTGTGTGGGCAAGCTCTTCCTAGAAGTGCAGATGTGAATGTTCTTAGAGGCAATGTTCCACCACTGGGGGTTGGGAGTTGGTGAATAAATATTTCTGCCTCATGTTCTTTGTAGGGACAATTCTGAGAAGCACTCTACGCAGCTGCTCAAAGAATCCCCGATGGAAGTGAGCCCCGGTTTTCAACAGCTTTCTTTCCTTTCCAGTCTCACTCTCCCACTTCCTCATATTTATTTCCTGGTATCACTTTCCAAGTAAACTATCTGCACTCTGTATTAACTATATTGTCTTGTTTTCTGTATTCTTGATGCTCTGCCATCTGGGGCCTCGCTGACTGGGGAGAGACCATCCTTCCCAGGGCTAGCCAATTCTTAAGACATATTAAATGCCTTGCATGGAGCATGCTTTTCATATGTAAACCAACAAATCCAGAACTCATACTCTAAAGTACCTCCTCTATCTGGCTCCTAAACTCCAGGAGGTAAACTCCAGGAGCTAAACTCCAGGAAGTAATATTCTTCTGTTCTAATCTTCCCAAGGCCAGATATTCAACAACTCTAAATAGTCTCCTAAATACCCCAAAGCCCACGAAAATTATTCAAACTAGCCATTTATAAACCTGCTTACCCTCCCTTGTCTTGCCTTTCCCACAGAAAGCACAATAACGGCTCTTGTCCATGCTTTCCCCTCGCTCCAGCCTCCTGACCAATCCTGGTGCTTCCTTGTGTGGCCCTAATATAGCATGGTGCCTCCTCCTTTTTGGAACCATGAGTAACAAACTATCTTTTCAATGGCAATAGTGTCCTGATTTGTTGACCTTACATACCTAAATAATAATAAAACCTATATTTTAAAACACTCCAAAATTCTTACCTTAGACTCTGCCTGCAGAGAAATCCAAAGAAAGAATAATAATTACTTATAAATATTTGCTAAATGAATGCATGAGAAAAAATGGTGCTATAGAGGGAACTCTACAGAGGAGGAGAGGAATAGCATCCAATTCAAAAGCCTTTCCACAGCGGAGGCTAAAAATATGGCATGACCGTTGGGCTCACCTTCTGGGCCACTCTAGACACCTCACAGCCTCAGAGAATCCACTACTTATTAACCTTCTTTTTTTCAGATATCTGAGACAATCATGAACAATAAGTAACTTGCAATATAAGGTTCCAGAGGATAAAATGAGACAGAAATTAAGAAAATCTACTTAAACACATCCTACCCTTGTCAGGGAACAGATTTCCTACTTTTATTTTTAAACCGAAAATATATTATTGTTATATTTTAAACACGTATGACAAGAGGATAAAAAATAAAAGTCAACACTAGTTAAAGAGAAAGAAAGAAGTGAGCCTCTCTGTGAGTAAAGTGGCCATTTTTCATCTCAGGCCCCAGGGTATTGGTTAGTGCACTGGGAGAGGTAATTCATTAAATGAACCTAAGGTTAATGCACCTTCAAAAAAGAACAATTTATCTCCTCTTCATCAATAAGATCAGGCCAGGAGCTTCCGCAGTTGGAAAAATTGTATCCTGCTGAGCTACCCTGTAATGATTTCAGGTCCCCTAAATTCCATATTTCTCATTCACTGCACCCATATGACTAATGTACCAGATGGGTGGGAGGAGACTGCGCTTTCTCCTCAAGGTGTGGGTACTTTTATGTTCTCTTTTGAACACCAGGAGATATTTATATCCTTATTTTTATATTAGTCCCTCATATCCCAGCCTGACCAAAGTACAGTCAGGGAGTGTCAAAAGGAAAGGTATGTTAGTTTAAATGAGTTGAAATGTACTTAAAAATGGTATTAGTCTATTTTAGAATAAAGTCAATAATAGCAGTTACAGTGTTATTATAAATTCTACTGAGTTAACCAAATGAGACCAGGAGAAATAAACACAGCCATAAGTGAAAATTTTTATACTAGATTTCCAAAATTCCAGTTTCTCCTCCTCAGAAAAGTTCATTTATTCATTCAGCCTTTCTCTCTCTTTCTCTGTATATATACATACATACACATATATTATATACACATACATAACACACACACACACACACACACACACATACACACACACCCATACATATACTTCTGCCTCCTGACTGACTCTCGTGCTTCCTCAAGTGGCCCTTTATGTGGCATATGTGACGGGTGTGTTTGTGTGTGTGTGTGTGTGTGTGTGTGTATACACACACATATGACTTACATGGAGCATGCTTTTACACACACACACATACATACACACACACACACGTACACACAAACATGCAACATAGTTCCTGCCCTTAAGAACTAACTGTCTAAAAGGGGAGACAGACGTGTACATAAGAATTACAATAAGATACGATCAGTTTTGGATAAGAGTTAATATACAAAAGGCTGGGAAGAAGTGGAGAACAGGAAGTGGAGAACAAGTAATTCTGCCTAGTTTGACTTACTTAGATCTTGAACTGGAGGCAATTTAAGGATAAAGTCCAAAGTGATAAACCAGCATTTCTCAACTCTGAGAGCACTTCAGAACCTCTTCAGGAGCTTGAAAAATGACAATGCTTGGATCCTACTCCAAGAAACTTGGTCTAGGGGGGCCCCAGTCATCTGACTGGCTCTCTGTTCTATCTGTTTCATCAGCACCTGGAACAATGCCTGGCACACAGGGTGCTCAAGACATATTTGCTGACTGAACACATTCCTCCCTAAGTACTGGGGAAAAGAACTAGTGAAAGGGCAGGAAGCTACTTTCAGTTGTGTGCACTTCCTAGAGGTCAGGGTTATGTGTTTGTGGCTGGAAAGTAAAGCCCTGGGTCAAAGGCTAAGTCCTCGGGTATTTTCCATGTAAGACAGTGTTGTCTAGTTAGGTAACAGCACTCCTCATGGGGATGCCTCTGCTGTTGATGAAGAAATGAAGGCAAAGACTGCCCCTGTTGCCACAGAGCAGGAGACCAACTAATTCTTCCCAAAGTTAGATGCTCGGGCAAAACATTTCAGAAGAGCGCGCGCGCGCACACACACACACACACACACACACATATACTTACTCTATCAGTCACTATGGGGTGGGTTATGTTGTGATAACCTCTGATCTCAGTGGCTTCATATCACTAACGTGTATTTTTCTCTCATACTACATGTTCAGTGCAACTCAGCTAAAAGGCTTGTTTACTGTAGTCACCCAGGGACTCAGGCTGATGGAGGCTCCAAGTTGGTGAGGGTTTTCATTATCACCGTATCAAGAAGGGGATTTACATGGTGAATCATGCATTAGATCTTAACACTTCCACCCAGAAGTAAAATTTATCACTTCTGCTCACATTCAATTGGCCAAATCAAGTGGTGTGACCATGTTGAACCTCAAAGGGGGTAGGAAAGTGCAATCTTATCAAATGGCCAAAAAGCGGAAAGGTAGAAATATTTGATAAGTAGCAGTAATGAGTATCATATTTAGCAATAAACAACAGTGAAATTCAATTTCATTTGGAGTTTATGTAACTTTAGCTAAATTCTAGTTTACTGCACAAGGCTGAATAGCTCTAAAATGAAAGAGAATAACGTCTTGCTATTTAAAGGGGAAAAAAATTACAAATTGCCAAACAGGTTTGCTACATGAATTTCAAGGTCAAAAAACCCATTCCCTTAGGAACAGTGTCTTATAAATAAGGTCATTGTCATAGATGACAGCTCACTTAAAGAATCACATACCAACCACAGAGAGTTTTCATCATCTGAGTCTCACAGAGTAATGAATGTTTCTCAATGCACTTGAGGCATCATCTTATGACCTGGCCTTACAATGAGAAAAGCACATCTTCAAAAAGTATAAAGAGAAGAATATGGGCTTTCACACAAAGTGAACAGTGCTACATACAGAACATAGTCTGGCTTCACTGGAAACCGACAATACAATGAACGATGGCCTTTGCCGGATACTAAAACTGAAAGTCTACCAAAATCAGTTAACCCTAAAAGGTTAATATACTAACCACACTATGTGAGTCTTTGGAAATATAGGGATTTGAACACATACCTTTATGGATATTTTATATTATTATTTCAGCACAAAGTAGATGCTTTCTTTTTTGGTCTGCTATTTCTTTCAACACTGACTTCTTTTCAGTATGGGGGAGCATGAATTAAGCTTTAACACAGAGTTGCTTTGCTGGTCACCCTCATTTAATTCTCTGCTTAGGGAAGCAAAGGGTCAGCTCTGCTTTCTCAAGCATAAGCCAACCTAGAGAGCTGAGGTCATGTCAACATGGGATAGCTTATGTAAGAAAGTGAAGACTTATGCAAAAAAGGTGCACAAGTATCCAATGAAAGCCCATATCTTTTTTCCTAGATTGATATTGTGAGTTTTATAAAAATACCACCATCAAGATTACAAAAGCATCTATTATATTAATGTGGAGAGGAAAGCTGGATGGGTTGAGAGTCCAGCATAATTAAAGATATTAGAAGAACCAGAAGGAAAGGAAATAAAACAATTTTTTCAATCTCTCTTGTGATACAATAATAATAATAAAAAGAACCAAACATTGAACAATCAGTTTCTGAGAACACAGAACAAACTGCTTATTTGTGCATAATTATGAGGCAACTGAACAAATAGTAGGCTCAGATTATGTTCAATCCTTAGACGAGAATGTAATTAATGATGATGATAAAAATGCTAAGTATTTTCAATAATAATTACAACATTTCTGTCTCCATAGGTCTCAGTTTTTAATGTTCCTTTTCAGAAACATCATCAGAGTTTAATCCAAAGGTGCTGGGGGAATATAGGGCTGATTTCCTCCCTAACCTCACTGAATGTCCAAGTAAAACCTGCCAGGCCTCACTGTGAGGTGTTCCAGAATGCATTGAAATGGTTCCAAATAGCATGCGGCGGAGTAGAGTTGTCTCATTGCCCGATAGCCCTAAATATTGGGCATGCACACATGCTTCCTTTCCTCTTGGCCAAACTGTAGTTGAGCCATATAATGGGTCTGTCAGCTAAGGGTTTATCCAAAGCATTTAAAAAGTGATTTATACTGTGAGTCTATTCTACTTTTTTTTGTGGTTTTCAGTGCTTTATGAGTTTATTGCCTTTGGTACAAAGCATGTTTTAATCTGCTGATTACAAGTGTCACAGGATTCACAGCTGGAAAAGATCTGATGTCATAACAGAGAGGCAATGTAATTTACCAAATGTCACACAGGGCAGGATTAAAAAACCAGTCCATTGCACTCCAAAGCAGCCTCCTAACCCTAGCTCATGTGTCAGTTAGGTCTGCGGCAGGGGGGGTCTCAAACTTTATTGATGCCACTAGCTCCTTTGGCAGTCTTGGCAAGCTATAGACCCTGCTCATAGTATATTTTCAACTGCATGAAATAAATTATAGAAGACTACAAAGGAAATCAATTGTATTAAAATACACTTCTAAAAAACATGGATATTTTCTTAATTTTGTAAAATAGTAATATGTGCATCATTATTAGCAAATGAAATAAATCTAGGTGAAGTTCTAATAGCTAAGATAATTTTGAAGCAGTGATAAACATAAATGAGATTTTTGAAATACAGTATCTGCAACAAGTGCAATATGATGTGAAAATCTCTGCAATTTCTATGGTGGCCAAGTTTAACGCACTGCTGTGACTTTTGTGGTTTGAGGCTTACATTCATCATCAAGGACTTACTAAATTTCAGTTAGAAGTTAGTGAACTATAAAGATGCCATTATTTCTATTCCACTTCATGGATAACTGGTTTCTAATCCCAGACCCTAGATTTATCAGATAAACAACCCCTGATAGGTCATTCACACATGTACGATTATATGATAAGTTGTGTACCACCACCAACAAATACTTATTTGGTGCCGCTCACTTGCTTACCGCTGTACTAAGTCCAGAAGAAATACAGTGTATGGATCCTGCTGTGTGAAGGCTAGAATATAATAATAATTAGGAAGACAATGCCCACAAAAGCTGAGATTTAAAAATATTCAGTACAAAAGGAAAGCAGAGTTCAGACCACTAGAGAGCAAGGCTTTCTAGAATTTGGTGCTAATTAAATGGTAAATGCGTAATTGCAGATGTATTATATGAAATGCAGGCATTAGTCTGTGTTTGCTGACTGTCTAATACAGCAACTGTAATGGGGGAGGGAAAGAACAAAGGCCACAAGTAACTTGCAAATTTAGGTAGAGACTCACACAAACACAAAGCAGCCCCCGAAAAAAAATGTGAAGCAATATATCACCACGGTGCAGACTAAACAGACAAAGTTTCAGGGGGCTCCAGAAAAAAACGTGCTTTCACTTCATGCCCAGCACAAAGGGAGGTCCCTGGGCAGACTTCATTGTTCTTGGTTTATGTTCATTTTCCATCCATCTGAAAAAGCACGCGTATACCCCAGCTTTTTGCTGATATAAATGGTTCCAAATTTCATTCCTGCACTGGCAAACAAGGAGTCATTTCTTATGAGTGAGTGATATATGATACCACATTCCTAAAGTTTTTCTCCACTAAATTTCCAACAGAAGTTTTGAATAGCCACTTTGAAACTTAATGATAAACGGTGGAAACTCATTTCCTTCTGGTATTGGTGTTAGAACAAGACTCATTTAGCAAACAACAGATTGTCAATTCTGAACTAAACATGAGAAAGGCATCTGATCCATAGTTTAGAAGCTGAGGATTCTTTTGCCTCTACTAAATACATTCAATAATAAAAGGGAGGGAGGGCCTAGGTAACGTTAACATTGTTATCAGGACATCTAAATTATTACATTTATAAATAAATTATATAGTAAATTTAATAATAGGTAGTAGGTATTTGAAACTGACTTCCTTTAAACAATTCCTAAGCTAATAATGACTATACTAGCCAAGAATATGACATAATTGCCTTGAAACCTAATCTAATCCACTTTAGCTCAGATAAATGACGCAGCATGTTGCTTAAATGAAATTAACATTCGTTACACAATGAGGAAACTGTAATTTAAGATTAATGTTGTGAATTATTTGAAGATAACCTATTTGGGCACCACAGAATGAGCCACCATAGAAATTTGGGGGACCTGAAAGAAAGGAACTGAAAAGAATATTATGTTATCACATACCAAAAGATTCATTAAACTCTTAAAATCAGAGGAACACCAACTTTTTCTCCTCAAATCAGGAGTCTGTGTTTATACCCTCCCTATCAGAAACTCATTCATTCATCAATCTGACAAATGTTTATGGGCACCCCCTAAATGCTAGGTAGTAGGGAGGATAAAAGATGAATAAGGCATAATCTATGTTCTCAAGGATCTTGCAATACAGTAACAAGATAAGACCTGCAAACCACCACGATTCAAATTCCACATGGTAAAAGAGCACTGCTTCAACTCTGCCCCACTGTGTTAAGTAGTCCATTAAAGCCTCCATCCTATTATGACTCAGTTGTTTAGATGTCTGTCTCACTAATGAAGCATCAGAAAGGTATGGTAGTATCTTGGCATTGTGTCTCTTGTGTCTCCTACTATATGACTGGCCGGCACACTTTAAGAATATATGAATTGGGTGGTTGGGCAAGCTTGTTTCTAATTAGTATTATCAGGGAGTATTCATGGATTAGTTTTTTAAACTGGCCTTTGAAAATTGGTATGCTACTTTTCTCCTGGGGAATTTTCCAGGACTCCTCATTTGGGTGGACTGAGTGCTGGCCAATGTCGATGAGCGCTATGAAGGGCACTTTCAGGTCTGGCCATGAAACATCCTGCTTGATCTTCCATATTCTCTCTCTTCTGTCCACATATTTGAAAGTGGAGGACTTGAGATGGTGCAGTCACATGTTGAAGAAACCTAAATCCCTGAGTTGACTGCTTGCAGGAGAGTCACTGAACTAGGAACCTGCACATTGGTATTGAATGAACGAGAAATAAACCTTTGTTATGTTCAGTCACTGAGATTCTGGGGTTGTTTGTTACAGCAGCCAGACTATTCTGACTAATACAGCTGGGGATAATATTGATAGGTAAAAATGGGGTGGGGGAGAGCCTGGTGAAGGAGGTCATTCCTTTTGGAGGAAATGATATTAGTTATACCCACAAATTCATGCAGAAGGAAATCAACCCCAGTATTTCCTCTAAAAATGCAATTGTTCTCTTAGCTTATTTTCAGAGTTAGAAGACAATAACAGAGGTAGTGAGCTCATAGGCCAAATCTATTCCTTAAAATGTTTTGTATGACTCAGGCAGTGTTGGTCTACACAGTATCATAAAAAGTTGAATTTATTAAAAAAGTTTATTATTAATGCCAGTTATTTCCCCTAAAATGGGGGAAGGAGGTTTTCTTTTGAAAAATCAGCTGTCCCAAACGATTCAGGCTGAATAGCATCTAATCTCTTTAAATAGGATCTGAGTTCTCAAGTATTCTACAATGTGCATCACTCTCTACTGCCTCACACCCAACCTAGTTGCAGCAGATATTTGAGTTTGCTACCCCTTCCTTTAAATCATGGAGGATTGGGGTTGCCGGCCCATGTGGTGACTGTGTGTTTTTTGATTAGTTATCCTTATCTTGTTCCAGATATCTGTTGCATGGGAAGATGTACACTTTCTTAGCATTCTGTGGTGAGACCAAACGGAAGTGTCCAGGATGCAACTGGAAGCACCACGGGCCTGTCGCCCTGGATGCTGCCCACTATGCTGGGACTTAGACAATGTGGCTAGCTTAGCCATCACAACGGAGACTGACAGTTTCACTCTCTGCCCTCATCGTTTCTATATAATTTTATAGACAATTTTCTCAGAAAAGATCATTTTATTGGAGTGCATGCTGGAATTTGGGAGGAGGGAGTATCATCTAGAAAAAATATCTGGATGCAATACAGTAAACTAGATCTCATTTTCAATTGCTGAGTAATGGAAATGTAGAATTACTGTGATTCCCAGTGAAAACAAGTTCCAAATTTGGTAGTTTTTTTGTTTGTTTGTTTATTTTGTGTTTTTTTTTTCCTTTCATTTAACACAAATAGTATAAGTGTATTCTAAAGTCCTAGGATCTGACCACCCTACGATGTGGTCTAATCTAGTCAAAAAATGTAACAAAGCATCTTTATAGAGAGGGGTGAAAATGAGAATGGGAGGAGATAAGGTAGTTTGTACAAAAATAGTTCTGATTTTATAACAAAGTAAACTAAGTGAAGCTCCCAATTGGGGAAAATGATGCATTGACTGCATAGACTACATGCAGCCCGTGATTATATTTTTATTTGTACCTGTTGCTGTGTGTACCTGTCTGCATGTGTTAATAGAAGTCACACCAGTGAAAACATAGGTATATGTGGGGACAGAGCCCGAGAGAGCAGTTTCCAGGCTCTCGGCCTCACGTGGAGGGGTGCTGGCTCGGGTAGTGGATGGCCGTCAGCTGTAACTATTAAGCCGTTGGCCACTAATATAACTGCCAAGGCTGCGCTGAGGAGTCAAGGAGAGTCCAGTCGGTCGGTTGGCAGAAAAGCAGACAGCAGGTCGCACGTCGTGTGAATCCAGCCTCCAGTGAGACTATAGTGGTATGACTCCCCTACCTATGGCTCCGTGGGTGTTCCTTTTTGGCCTCCCCATATCCTGTGTTCTTATGTGGGGAGCGGGAGCTGAGACCCCGCAGGCCACCCCGCGTGACAGTATGTTTAAGATGTAACCTAATAGTTGATATTTCCTAAATATAGCAAAGATTTTTATCTCCTCTATGTCAGTTTCTTAGTGAGTGAAAAATGAATGTTGTATAAATGAATGAATTTTACAAAAGTATCAACCACACTGTAAAACCCCAGCTGTCTCTAGCATTTCCTGAAACAAAGCAAACCAGGAAATCTCCTAAAATATTGATGCAGAGATGCCTAGGAGAACACACCTGCATGGCTCTAAGTTATAAATAATGCTACTTTGCTCTGACTGCCAGGAAAGATAAATTTCTGTGCTCATTGATATAAATTATTCTTCCCTCATTATGGTCTAATGAACCAAGATTAAGAAAACCTGGATTCAGGGTCTTCCACTCCAGAAAAACAATTAGGTTCATATGACCTTGCTTAGCTGGTTTCCTGGTCCATATTTTAACATATCTTCCCACCACATCTATACAGAGCTACATGTGAGACCAGATTTTAAATGCAATACACAATTCCAGTCATTTACACTGGAAATTAGAATCAGCATTGCACTTACTGGTAGCTTCATCACTCCGAACAACCCATTTTATGTTTTATTCCCCACCCTCCTTCTCCTGTCCTCCACTAAATGAATTTTCAGTTTTGTTACTATGGGAAGAAACCTTAGGAAAACCAGGATATCTAAAGCAAAACACAGCAGCAGTGATAAAAATTAGATGCAGTATTTTGTTTAGACTACCTCATTTTAGGGTCTGTTCTTTTGCTAATCTACAAATCTGACTTAAGGTTTTCATTCTATTCAATCGAATGGCAGAAGAGATGGGAAGAGTCTCATGCTCCAAGGGCATGATACAGCCACCTGTTTTGAAATAAGTTATCTTTTCATAGTGATAAATTGACTCTCAAGAAAAGGGAATTTATCTTAAGCAGAGTATTTACTGAATTCAGGAAATCACAACCTCAAGGGAGGCAAATAATCTTCTTCAAGGACGTAATTAACTGCAAGACCAGAGGCCTGTCATTTCCAAGAGGAAGAATATTTATTTAGTCCCCGTTATTGTGCTATTGGGATCATTCTGATACCCTTATAAAGGCAAAGCCAAAGGATGGACATGGTGAGGTATATAAAAATATAAGGTAACTGGAAAGGGAATGTTTCACTGACCCTTGAATGTGAAAATTTACAAACTCTAAAAGCATTTGTAGAAAGTACTAAAATAAGGAGTACCATCTATAGTAATCTAAGCACACTGTTCAAAAACAACATAAAACTCTTAAAGGGATGGGCTTTGAATTAGGAAAGAGTCTGTCTAACACCGTGTATGTGAGAAGAAAGAAAAAGTAATTTCTTAACCTATAAGCCACAAGGAGGGACCTGCTACGCCAATATACTGCTGTTGGCCTTTGGCAGAAGTGCAGTACTTTAGACAAAACTATGGCTATATTAATCGGAATAAGAAACCTGGTCCTACCCCTAGACCTGACTCTTGGATTTTATTCTATGAATTACTAGTCATCATCAGAAAGAAGATACACATTGTAATATTACATATAGTTGCAAACAATGAAAAACAGTCCAAATACACAATAAGAAAATTGGTAACTTATATTGTATCAGATTAACGGAACTACGATATATATAGTAATTATACAGTCAATGTGGCAACATGAAAAATGTTTATGACATAGTTAATGAACAAGCAGAATAAAAAATTGCATTAACAACATGATGATTACAACTAATAAAAATGTACCAGGTTCTCCTGATTTTATGATGCTGTCCATTTTGAGGTATTAGTCTAATAACAATTATATGCAGCCAGTAGAGCATACATTATATCAATCAGATCTTACAAGTTTTTAAGAAAATATTAAAGTAACATTTATTTTTTATATGTTATGTTTAAACTTAACAGACTTCTTAAATACATCACGGAAGTTCAATAATCTAACTCTTTTTTCCAGATTTATTGGCATAATTGACATATAATATCGTTGAAGTTCAAGGTGTACAACACAATGATTTGATGTGTACATATTTCAAAGTAAGTTTAGATAACATCTGTCATCCCACATAGTTACAATTTTTTTTGTCTGTGATGAGAACTTTTAAGATCTACTCTCTTAGCAACTTTTAAATATACGACACAGTACTGTTAACTATAGTCACCATGTCATACATTACATCCCTAGAACTTATTTTCTTTATAACTGGAAGTCTGTACTTTCTGGCCAAAGAGGGAAGGTGGTCAAAATAATTCAAGTCTTACTATAGTTCATGATTAACTAAGGAGTTTTAGAAGGTTGACTTTCAAGTCTCTTAAAAGGACAGACTTATACATAACAATTCTTATAAACATTTTTTATTCACTCTTTAGAAAAACATTTTGTAAATAAGTGCTCAGAAATACATACAATTCTTGTAAATAGTCATTCCCTATCTGTCAATAATAACAAAATGTAACATTTTTGTATTTGTTGGTAAGGTTGCTTTGCGTTCAATGGAAACAGTGGATGTTAGCATGTTTACTGACTGGGTGGAACAGATGGTAACTATGCCATCTGAACCTTGGGGAAATATACTAAGATTTTAGGTAGATAGAAGAAGAGCAAGACACCCCTCTGGGGACTTAGGCAACGTGGACTCAGTTTTCTCCCTGCTTGGGTGGCAGGGAGCTCTGAAGGGGGTGTTTGTGTCCCTGGTGTAGTTGATTTGTCAGGGTGATCAGTCTAACCTGTTAGTCTCTATAGAGTGTCAGTCTACAAGATCTTCCCGGAATCCCATGATTCCTGTGTCTTTCCTCATATCCCCTAGAACTCTTGGAAGGTCTGGATAAAACCTACTCTTACTGGGAGTACAGACCAAAGGTACACAAGGCAAAGATGGAGCATTGGCAGTGGGGTGGGAGTGAGGAAGAGGAGAGCACAAAATGACAAAGGGTAGAGCCCATGCCCTAACATATTTACAGTTTAGTAGAGAAGACACATATAAGTAGATGATTATAAAGCAGAGAAACTGGGTCTATGACCAGGAAGGGCATATACTTTTATTTAGACTTGAACTGAGGACTGGACCAGACAAGGTTTCTGGAGGAGAGAAAAGCTGGGAAAGCTGGGTAATTAGTTATAGGGAGAAAGGTGTTCCATGAGACAGCGTGTGTAATGTCCTGGTGATATGATCAAGCATGGAGTGTTTGAGGAACTGTAAGTTCCTTCCAAAGCAAATAGCTATAATGCAGGAAAGAAAATTTCATTTCTGAAATTCTAAAATTGTATGCATTATGAAGTCAATCTTCTACTTATTCCTGATTTTCCAGATAGAAGTTCAAGTTCTGCAATACTATAATTTGTCTTAATACCTGGGCATCAGAGCTAGCTTGGACCACACCCCATCTAAACTCTACTAATTCAACTGGATTTAGCCATGAGTAGCAGGTAAAAAAAAAAAAAAAAAAAAAAAAAAGTATTTTTAGGGACCCTGCAATCACAGTCATGGTTATACAAACCAGACCCAATTTTGGAATCTTTAATTTGTCCAGTAATATCAAAATGCAAGAAAGTCCAGCAAACACTAGTTAGTGTCACTTGGAGCAGGTAAGAATTCATAAGTAGAAGGGTAAACAAATACTAATGGGTCCCCATCCTCTCAGCATCCCATGGACTGGTGTGCTGAGCCTGGCCCAGCTGAGTGTACCATAAGCTTTTCTTGAAGAGAAGCCACATTCCTTTTTGTGGAACAAGATGAGAGCAGTTTTGAAAGTAGGATAAAAACAGTTTGGAATTGGGTGCAAAATAGTCTGGGAGTACCAGCTGCTAGCATCTGGCAATTTGGGAATGTTGGGTTTGGGTGCAGACATCCCCCCCGGGGCAGGACACTCCGTTACAGATAGCTTGTTACTAGGCAACCCAGGGAGTCTCTATGGTAATTTACTAAAAAATCTGGCTTGTCTCTGAACAGGTAGAGTTGTTATATTGTGAGTTAAAAAATATGTTAAGGTACCATAAGCATGAGGTATAGTGCCTAAATGTTAAGTGTAGAATTCAAAGTTTCCATATATGTTTACACTGGGATAACTACCACACTAAAGAAGAGTATAAAAGAGAAGACAGGACAATTTGGAAGTATTGGGAGGACTGGGGCAAGATGGAGGCAGACATGGTGTGACTAGCTGACAAAATATTACCTGTGCAGTGACAAGACAGATTGCCCAGTAAATTCCTGTATTTGGTCTTTTCTTCTCTTTTATTCTCCTGCTCAACTTGCCCCTAAGCCGCAGGTGACACGGCCATCCAGATTGTGATCACTACACATCACCACACAGCACGGAAAGTCATGGAAAGTTAGACTTACCCGATAAGTTGCTTTGAATAGCCAACATTGTAATGCCAGCCAGGGAATTTTCTAGCGAATCAGTAGTCATTTGTAACTTTTTATTCTGCTATGTACATTTTCCTTTCTGAACCTGCTCCTCCCCAACTATTATGGTTGGTTATCACATGGCCTAGCTTACTTTGCCATGGGGGAGGTGCGGGACACAAGTTGGCCCTAGCTAGACACAGAAATTTTGCAGGGATGCAAGCAGAGCCATAAGAGCCCATTTTGAGGATTGACATGGATGTTAAAAGAAAGAAGGCATCTTTTTCCTCCTGAGATCTCAAGAACTAGAGTAGCAACTTAGAATAGGGGTTATATGCATGGATGCTAGAGCCAAAC
This sequence comes from Rhinolophus ferrumequinum, assembly GCF_004115265.2. NCBI lineage: Eukaryota > Metazoa > Chordata > Mammalia > Chiroptera > Rhinolophidae > Rhinolophus > Rhinolophus ferrumequinum. The sequence goes on along the minus strand of NC_046306.1, from coordinate 35,555,776 downwards.
TGGCTAGTCAAATCCAGTTCTGTACCTTATGGTTTGTGACTTTCAGCAAATGACATAACCTCATAGAATGGTTATGAGGATTAAAAAAAGATAATGCTTGTAAAATGTGTAGAAGAATGCCAAGCACGCAGGAATCTCTTACAGAATGGTAGCCATTATCAAGGTTAATTTACACTAGATTGATGGAGACATCTTTGCTGCCCGGTGAGAAGCACCTGCTTGAGACAATCCCCATAAGGGAGCACAATGTCAAGAAAAGGAAGGAGAGAAAGCACTGGAGATCTGAGGATGTCACTCAGTGCCTGGATGCAGCCTTGCCTTAAGTCAGTATCACTGCTTGAGTTGTCAAGTTACCTGAGGAAATGCATTCACTCTCACATTGTTCTTACTCTAGATGGAATTATGTTTCTGGCATTCACAATGGAATGAATTCTGACTTCTGTATCCACAGAGGAATCCCACAACTCCGATGCAAATTGTCAACCAAAGCTTCCTGCTTTCACTTGTGGTTCTCTGCAGGAAAAATGCATGCCTACCTTTCTCATTATACCAGGATATGACGGGTTGCTAGGGAGAGCACACTGCCAAGGACCCAATTCTATCTTTAGTTTCTTTATTCTTAACTAATTGCCATGACTTTCATTTATTCCATGATAGCATTCATTTACATTTTCTTTGTTAAAAGTAACTATGTTGAAGAAGTAGAATCAAACAAGAGGTAAAAAAAAATGTTTGCTTGTGCTGTTGGTTCTATAAATTCTGTCTCTCTAGAACAAGGAAATAAATTGTAGAGGTGGATTGATTTATTTATTTACCTGCAAATGTCACATTCATTAGTGAAACCTTCAACATACAGTGAGGCAGATGACTATGGAGATGGAAAAATGCTGAGTTCAGTCTCAATTTCCTGTCAGGACACAATCTAAAATAAATTTAGATTCAATGAGGATGAACGAGTCAAAGACAAGTTTTCAGCAGCACCTCTGACATGTGTTACCACAAACTGGCAGATTTGTATTTTTCAATTTAGAAAGTCAGAGTGCAGAAGTTTAAAACAAATGCATACACGCTGACAATCTTTGCCTTCTTTTTTCCACTTCATCCCCAAAAAAGCAGGGAGAGAGGCAAGAAATCTGCTTGGACCAGTATGAATTCAACCTTCTAAAACAATTTAGTATCCCCCTAAATTTCAAATTGTATAAAAAACAAAAAGTAAAAACTATCATAAATTACTGTAATATCTGTTTGCTTGAATTTTTTTGTCTAAAATTTCTATATTTCACCTTCAAAATGGCAGGTTCATTTCCAATAGCTAAGTTTATACGATCAAGTCTGCTTTCCAGCATTTAGCAACTAAGCATTTTAACAAGTATAATTATACAAGAAACCTGTATGGCAGAAGGATTATCAATATTCCTATATTCATTGAAAAAGTTTCTAATGAGTGCCTTTTATGCCCATGTGTTATACTTTTTGTAAAAAAAAAAAAAATCTGTGTTGTAATCTCATAATTAAAATTCTTCTAAATTATAAAGGCTACAAGTAACATTTTGTGACAAGTGGAAGAAAGCAGAAGAGATATGAATAAACCATATATGCAAGAATTTTGTATTGTGTAAAATGAGACATTGCACTCAAGTGTAACAAAGATAAAATGTATTCATTTTATATAATAATCTACATAATCCAAAATTATACCATTTAAATTCAGAGTGAGAATTAGGAAAACAATGACTTAAAAGATGTGGGTGTACATATTGTTTTAACAATGAAGAAATTTTCAGTGATAAATTATGTTGCACTCAGTATTAGACTTATAAAATTAGCTTCTATTACTGGTTAGAAGCTTAGAGAATACATTTTTTAGTCAAGGGACAAAACATTTTATCCCAAACTTTATGCTTCAGGGGACATGTAGGTAAGAAAGATAAAGTCAATGATGCAACATTTCATTGAACACCATTAACCGGTACCTTAAGTTTATGAGGGGAAAAAAAATAAAAGAGTAATACTCAGATTATGTTAGGACTCCTTACGAGCATTTCAATTAAAATATGCAACTGTGATATCATTAAGCTAAAAATTTGTTCTGCCTGACTGAAACTGAGGCCCACTGCACTGACTCTATTTATACCCAATTATCAAGCTATGACCCTTGACTCCCTTTTAATGCCATCTGCCAAAAACTTGAATTAAACACAGCTTGAAATTCAGCCAGTTTCTAGAATTCTCTTTAATGGAATGGATTCTCTATGCTGCATGGGACAAGAGTAATATGATGAAGTCCTTTGCATTGGCATTCAGAGATCAAGGCCTCTTTCTCCAAAATACGACATTCTCCGGACTTGCCACAGTGAGCAAGGAAAGAGCCCACTCCCAACTAAAGCAGACAAAAAAAAAAAAAAAAAAAAGTCCTTTTGCTTTGATCTTACAGTGAATGTTCTTCTATTGGGCTGAAATATAGAACCATTTTTGGACAGCTTCTCTTTACATAGGTCTGTTTAGCAATATGTACTGAATAACTTCTCACTCCTTCATTTAAGGAAAAGCCAAAAGGAATATATCCAAGTAACCATAATCTAAATTTGTAACAGACTATTTGAAATAAATGCACTAAATGAATTATAGGTGTGATGAATTCAATTTGTATGGTAAAGAATGATTTCTTTGAGTCTAAGATTAACCTAATTGTCATAGATTATTGTTTAAAATTTGCTAATTTTTTAAGTCAAAAAGTAAAATTTAAAAAATTTACACACATGATTCTTTAGTTTATATATGCATATATATTTTTAAAAATCAGATTTTTAAAAAGTTCCTGTTTGTTTTGAATAATTTTCATGTCACTAAAATATTGAGGCTAACTTATTCATAACATACATGAAATCTGTCATTTTTCTTTATGAATTGTAAAATATTAATAAATTGTCTTTAGACATATACACTGCAATACTTCCCCAATTAATTGTAATTAGCATTTTGGTAATGCCTGTACTGGCATATTGCTGATAAATTGCCTATGATTATAATCTGCCTTTAAGTAGTCAATGTTCAATTCCTTTTCAAGAGAAGCAAGCACCATGTCAAAATTTACCATTTTTGTGAAGGTGAGTGATTCATCTTTCCCATCCTTAAATCTCAGATTTCCTTCCTCAATTTGCTTTGCTCTGTCCCCCCGTTTCTGACCTTCTTTAACTAACTCACACCAGACTATTATTTTTCACAACAGTTCCTGAATAAGGCTATGGTATTTATAGGTTTTACATTTTGCCTCTCCCTCCACTCTTGTACTCATCTGGGGATCCCTGATAACTAGAACAATATCTGTCCCATAGAAGCTTTGTACTGTCTTATGAATGCTTTTGTGCCTCCTAAAATTGATCTCAAAAATGAAGATGTGGTATATATACACAATGGAATATTACTCTGTCATAAGAAAAGATGAAATAGTGTCATTTGTGACAACATGGATGGATCTTGAAATTATTATGCTGAGTGAAATAAGTCAAACATAAAAAATCGAGAACCATATGACTTCACTGACATGTGGGATATAAAACTGAAAGCAACAAAGGAACAAGATAAACAAATAAAAAAACAAAAACTCATAGACACAGACAACAGTTTAGTGGTTACCAGAGGGTAAGGGGGACGGGGATAGTAGATGAGGATAAACAGGGTCAAATATATGATGATGGAAGGAGAACTGACTGTGGGTGGTGAACACACAATGTGATATATAGATGATGTATTACAGAATTGTACACTTGAAACCCGTGTAATTTTACTAACCAATGTCACCCAATACATTTTAATTAAAAAAAAAATCAAAACGGATTAGATATTTTAGCTTAGCTATTTTAGGAAAAAACATTTTTATTCAAATAGCTTTATTTAAATTTTCCTTTATGGAAATCTTTAAAATCTGACTGTATTCATTAATTTACTTTTTATTTTTCATTTGTTCATTCAGGAAGCATTTAATAAGCAACTTCTATATCCTAGGTGCTGTGCTTGCTGTTGGATACACACTGAATAAAGAGACACAACCCAGTCCCGAGGGAGCTTACAGTTCAGTGTGTGGGATAAGCATGAAAAGATGCAGTAACAGAGAATCATGGGGAAGAAATGGGATAGAAGGAAGAACACACATTTTATTAAGCTGATTTCAAAGACAGTCTTTCTGGAGAGGTGACTTTCAACAGACACTTGAAGTAGGAGTTAGTGGCGAGAGAAGGAGATGGGAAGAAGTTGAAGAAGGCAGGAGTTGGGGTTTTTTCAGGACAGGCCGAAACCTTGAAGATCCTAGTGGTACACAGAGCTTATTGAATCTTAAGAGAAGGTCAAAATGACTAGAGGGAGTGATGAAAGGAAAGTGTGGAGAAAGAGAGACAAAGGGCGAAAGATAAAGGGAGAGTAACAAAGAGGAAGAGATGAAGGGACAGAGATAGAGATGAGAGATGAAGGGAGATGGAGGAAGAAAGATGAAGAGAAAGGTCACGAGAGAGAAATAGAGGATAGACAGTGGAAAAGAAATGGAGAGAGAGTGATAGAGGAAGCATTTGGAGAGATGAGGATAAATAAATTGGTCAGAGCCCAGGTGCTGCCCATAAAAACAAACCTCAGACTCAAGTGCTGTTGGAGAAACATATTTAGGATCCTCCTTCACCCCAGCTCCCCAGGGACTTTTCATGACTCTTCTCTCCCTGGCTCCCTCCTCAGGGCCCTGCTTGGACTCCACCTTAACGTCTCTGGCATTTCTGATGGTCTCACATGATAACTATTAATACAGCCCTACCCTTTTGAGGGCAAGTGAGGTATTCAGCTCAGTGTTAGTCCTGGGAGACCTGATGGTTTATCATCTCTGCATCAGCTTTCCTCTGGGGAGCTGAAAAGATTTTACTAACTCTTAAATATCTTGCTTTGTGACAACTGAAAAAAAAAAAAACCTCCCTTTGGGATTTATACTGTGCCGACATGGCTGTGCTAGGATTGTGTTTCCCAGAATCCCCTTCCCTGTATGGTTCCTGTCTAAGCAGGCCAGAAGAATCTGTGGGAGCTTTGAAGGTGAATTGATGAGGTGGCCATTGCTTTCTTTAGGTTATCATGGCCATGGCTAGAGGCAGTGAGAAACTAGCATGACTTTGCTGTCCCTGCTCAGCTCTTCTTCCAGACCGCCAAACCTGCTGACCAGCAGGTCCACCAGGCCCACCATTGGGTACAGTTGCACCAGTTCCTCCCTTTAATTTTTCTCCAGAAGCTGGTCCCCACTAACTTGTCACTGTAAGCTCCAATTTGCCCACCAGCTCCAGTGCTTTGGAGGCTGAGTAGTGACTTTTCTCTGATCTCCCTACACTATCTTTAGATTTCTACTTCTCCAGCTTCTCCAATTACTGTATGACTTCTTAGGCTTACAATAAATCTTTTATTATGTAATACAATACTCATGATATTTTGCTTCCCTGGTTGAACTTTGAATGATATATGCTCAATTATATTGAAGAAAAGAAAGTCATCTTTACATACATGAAAAACTGACTAGGTTACAAGCTAACTTGAAGAACAGTTTGAATTTTAGATAAATTACAAGAACAAATCTTAACTGTCAAGCTGGTAACATCAAGTGCTTTTAATTACCATCTGATTTAGAAAGCAACATAGCTGCATTTTGCGTATTGTTTTCTTTGGGCAGGGCAAGTATGAAACTAAGAGACAGGTAAATTGATCTTAATCCCAGTATTTCTAAAAAGCATATTATGATATTGATGGGTTTGAGTAACCTAACTGAAATACAGTGATAGTAAAGCCAACCAAGAGAAAGGAGAAAGCCACCAATAAATAACAAAGTTCATTGACACATCCATGGTCTTGGTTAAGGGGCCGGAATTTTCTCTAAGGGAAGTGCCCAAATCTGATTTAAAAAAAAATCTTTCAGGTATTTTGTGTCTATCATAAACAATGCGTCTTCTTATTTTACTAACAGTGTATGTGAGTAAAAAGACAGATTTTCTTTAACCTGACATACAACTAAACCTAAATCAGCTGTCACTGCATTAAGAGAACTCTTTCTTTCCCCCCTTGGACTAAATTAGACAATTTTCTTGCTTAAATCCCTCTGGAGTAAGCGAGGTATGTTAACACCTTCAATTCTCTGGAAACTTCATATCTTGGACTTTCACAGTGGCTGGTACTTCCCTCAAGAAAAATGTTGACCCCTTAGCAAAAAACATGAATATATAAATGAATTCTAACACCCCAGGGACCAGAAAAATTTAACTTTCAGTTCACTGAAAAGTTCTCTCTTTTTTTTTTTTTAGTAGCTCAAGAAATGTTCCCCCATTTCCTTCTCTCTCCATACATGCAATTTTATGCCAAAAATTTTTTTGTAAAGAAGTTGGGGAAACAGAAACACAATGCGTTCTTAGCATAAAACACAAGGTAGTTCTTTCTTTTTAATTGCGGTGACATAAACATAGCATAAAATTTGCCATTTTAACAATTTTCAGTGTACAGTTTAGCGTCATTAAGTACATTCACATTGTTGCAGTGATCACCACTATCCATCGCCAGAACTTTGTCTTCCCAAACTGAAACTCCATACCGATAAACAATAACACCCTATAGCCACTGGTAACCACTAGTCTACCTTCTCTCTCTATGAATTTGACTATTCTGGATACTTAATATAAGTGGAATCATAAAATATTTATCCTTCTGTATCTGGCTTATTTCATTAAGCATAATGTTTTCAAGGCTCATCCATGTTGTAGTGTGTATTAGAATTACATTCTTTTTATGGCTGAATAATATTCCATTGTATGTATTTAGCATGCTTTGTTTATTCATTCACGTGTTGAACAACATTTTGATTGTTCAACTTCGATTATTGTGAATCATGCTGCTGTGAATAACGGTGTACAAATATCTCTTCAAAATCCTGCTTTGAATTCCATCTTTGTGAGTTTTTAAATCATGGAAATGATATATATCAACTCACACACACACACACACACACACACACACACGTAGAGAAAGAGGTCTATAGTTCACTGTATTGGCAAACTTTTAGCAATATAGGAAGTTCGTATTTCCTAGGCAGAATCATAGAATCATAGGATGCCTTCAGTTTATACAAATTGAAATCGAAGGCCTTGTCCAAGGTCACAGCTATTCAGTGCCAGCTCCAGGACCAAACTGTCCAGAGTCTCTTGATCTCTGGCCAAGTGATCATTCCACCACCTGGTGCTGATTTAGAATATTGTTGCTCAGACCCTGCAGACTTTGATCAAGGCACGTTGTTGCCAGCATAATTACCATTCCTCTATGCCCTATGTTCATGCTGGCTTCTTTAAGAATTAATGGATTTTTAATACCGGCTTACCTAGTCATGATGTTTAGTATGTGTTTATTTAGTGAAACAGTTTTGTTATATGGTTGAGACAGGTGCGAGGATATGGAAAATGTCTTTTATATTTTACACCTCATTATACATACTCAACATATATTTTGCCAGGGTCCACTTTTCCAAATATTGTGGTCTCTAAAAAGATAAAGATGTCCCTCTTCTCAAGAAGGTTACAATCTAGTGTTTGTGATGTGAACTTCTTTTTCCATTATATTCCTGTTACTTCAACATCTTGGCTGATGATTTAAAGAACACCAGGTTCTTGGAACTGGTGTTTTTGTATGGAAGTGTCAGGTTGGATGGAGTCATGAGGAGAAATTGAATGTATCTTATTTTCTGCACTTTGAACTTTTAGTCCATGAAGAGTTAGGAATCATTTCATGCCTAAAGGATCTCTTCTGACCTTTGGTACACAATTTCATAAAATATATTACAATTATAGTCGGATAATGAGGGCAGAGAAAACCTCTGAAGAGCAATTTTAAAAAGCATATTTTTCATGGTAGGTTTTTAAAGAGAAATGTAAACTTCTAAGTTTCTGATATCCTGCAGTCCTATTCTAGGAGATAGCTGAATAGAGTGAGGGGGAGGAAGAAGAAAATGTTCTTTGTCATGGGGGCCTGTGTGGCAACCTGGGAAATGTTCGATGGCAGGCAGTCAGCCCCAGCTTGTCCTGCAGACTCCCTTGGGCAGCATTTGGGAATCTGTGGGTCCAAGAAGAGTAATAGCTTGTTGCAGTGTTCTCTGAGCATTGTATGGAGTGGCCACAGACATGGCACTGGTGCAAGAACTGCATTAATTTTGTAAATACCACCTGCCCCACTTGGGTGACTACCTGGAAACCCCCCCTACCCCAATTCAGGCAACATCACTGGGGGCAATACACCACCAGGACAACCAGCCTTGCCTACCCACTTAAGGAGGCAATTTCAGTGGCTGAACCTTACTAGCAGCAGGCAGGTAGCAACTGGAGTAAGGGTGTCATGGACTTTTCACTGAGCTGTTCCAGGCCCAATACTGGTGGAAGCTGGCTTTGGTTCACAGTGAGACCACCCCACACATCTCCAGGTCCAGCACAGGCAGCAACCAACCACACATAGCTTTATAGCTCATACCAGGTGGCTGCAGGTTGGTCACAGGCAACATCTGAACTTGGCTTACATGGACGCCCCTCCAAAGATTCATCAGAAAAACACACACTCAAAGACCAGCTTCACACCACACTGGAGAAAACCAGATTAGCGCTTCAACAGGCACATCCAAAGGGAGGTTTCAACAGGCACAAGCTGACTGGGGTGAATATCCTCTGAGGGGTACACCCTCACAGAGCAGCTCATATGCTGTGGGCAGTCTTCACAGCTAGTCAGCCTGAGAGTCAATCCTACCCACTGATGTGCCCAAAGCAATCAAGGCTCAACTACAACAGGATGGCACACACAATACACACAAGGGACACTCCCAGAACACACAAACAGGTGATCAGGAAGAGTGTGCCACTGGACCACACAGGACACATATTACATAAGGCAACTTGGCAAAGACTGAGAGACATAGGAAATCTACCTAATACATAAAAGCAAACACAGAGAGGTAGCCAGAATGAAGAAAGAAACTGTCCCAAATAAAAGAACAGGAGAAAACTCCAGAAAAAGAACTAAACGAAATGGAAGCTATCAACCTATCAGATACACAGGTCAAAACAATGGTTATAAGAATGTTTGAGAAACTTAGTGAAAATTTCAACAAAGAAATACTAAGTATAAATAAAGGACATATAAGCTATAAAAAAAAGAACCAATCAAAAGTGAAGAATAAAACAATTGAAATGAGGGATGCATTAGAAGGAATCGTCAGCATGTGAGATGAAGCATGGGATCGAATCAGAGATTTGGAAGACAAGGTAGCAGAAAACACCCAATCAAAACAGCAAAAAGAAAAAAATAATTAAAAAAAATATATATAGTTTAAGGGACTCTAGGATAATATCAAGTGTAACAACATTTGTATTATAAGAGTACCAGAATAGTATCAGAAGGAGAGAGGGAGCAAGGCATCAAAAACCTATTTGAGAAAATAATTACACAAAAGTTCCTTAACTGAGCAAAGGATTTAGACGTATAAACCCAGGAAGTACAGAGGGTCCCAAATAAGATGAAACCAAAAAGGCCCACACCAAGACACATTATAATTAAAATGCCAAAGGTTAACAACAAAGAGAGAATCCTAAAAGCAACAAGAGAAAGACAACTAGTTACTTACAAAGGAACCAGCATAAGACTATCAGCCAATTTCTCAACAGAAACTTTGCAGGACAGAAGGGAGTGGCAGGAAATATTCAAAGTGGTGAAAAGCAAGGGCCTACAACTGAGAATGCTCTACCCAACAAGACTATCATTTAAAATTGAAGGAGAGATGAAGAACTTCTCAAGCAAGAAAAAGCTAGAGGAATTCATTATCACTAAGCCAGTATTACAAGAAATGTTAAAGGGACTTGAAGAAGAAGAAGAAGAAGAAGAAGGAGAAGGAGAAGGAGAAGGAGAAGGAGAAGGAGAAGGAGAAGGGGAAGAAGGGGAAGAAGGGGAAGGAGAAGGAGAAGGAGAAGGAGAAGGAGAAGGGGAAGAAGGGGAAGAAGGGGAAGAAGAAGAAATAGAATAACAAAGAAACATAAAAAGTTAAAAAATATGAATAATAAAATGGCAATAACTACATATCTTTCAACAATCATTTTAAATGTAAATGGCTTAAATATTCCAACCAAAAGACACAGGGTAGCTGAATGTATAAGAAAACATAATCCATACATACACTGTCTACAAGAAATGGAAAGACACACATAGACTGAAAGTAAAGGGATGGGGAAAAAATATATATATATATATATATATATATTTCATGCAAATAAAAACGAGAAAAAATCTGGGGTTGCAATACTTATATCAACAAAATAGACTTTAAAATGACAACAATAATAAGACAAAAAGAAGGACATTACATCTGGCAAAGGGATCAACCCAACAAAAGGACATAACCATAGCAAACAGCTATGCACCCAACATAGGAGCACTAAAATATATGAAGCAAATATTGACATCCATAAAGGGAGAGGTCAACAGTAATATAATCATAGTAGCACACTTGAATACCCCACTAACCCCAATGGACAAATCTCCAGACAGAAAATCAACAAGGAAAAAATGGCCTTAAATGAAACACTAAAACAGATGGATTTAATTGATATTTTTAAAATATTCCACACCAAAACAGCAGAATATACATTCTTTTCAAGTGCACCTGGAACATTTTCCAAGATAGATCATATGGTAGGCTACAAAACAAATCTTAATAAATTTAAGATGTTTGAATTATATCAAGCGTCTCCTTTGAGTATAAAACTGAGTAAAAACTAATATAAAGCTAGAAATCAGTTACAAAACAAAACAAAAACAACAACAACAACCAAAGAAAAACAAAAACACACAAACACATGGAGGCTAACATGCCAGTACACAATGAATGAATTAACAATGAAATTAAGTAAAAAATCAAAAGATATCTTGAGACACATGAAAATGTAAACACAATGATCCAAAACCTAAGGGACACTGAGAAAGCAGTCCTAAGAAGGAAATTCCTAGCAATACAGGCCTACTTCAAGAAACAAGAAAAATCTCAAATAAACAACCTAACTTTACACTTAAGGGAACTAGGGGGAAGAGGAGGGAGGCGGAAGCAAACAAAGCCCTAAGTGAGTAGAAGGAAGAAAATAATAAAGTTCAGAGTGTAAATAAATAAAATAGAGGCTAAGAAATACAACATAAAAGATCAATGAAACCAAGCGCTGGTTCTTGAAAAGATAAACAAAACTGATAAACTTTTAACTGACATATCCAGAAAAAAGAGAACCCAAATGAATAAAATCAGATATGAAAGAGGAAAAGTGAAAACTAACACTATAGAAATATATTAAAAAGAAAATATTATGAGCAATTAATTATATTGCCCAACAAATTGGAAAATCTGGAAGAAATGGATAAATTTCTAGAAGCATATAATCCTCCAAGACTGAATGAAGAAGAAACAGAAAACCTGAACAAACAAATACAACGAATGAAATAAAATGAGTTATCAACAAGCTCCCCAAAAACAAAAGTCAAGGACCAGAAGTCTTCACAGGTAAATTTTACCAAACATCCAAAGAATTACCTATTTTTGCTCAAAGTATTACAAAAACTCATGAAGAGGGAAGGCCCTCAAGCTCATTTTATGAGGCCACTCTTACCCTGATTCCAAAACCAAAGACTTTACAAAAAAAGAAAACTATAAGCCAATATCCCTGATGAACATAGATGAAAAAATAATCAACAAAATATTAGCAAACTGAACTCAGCAACACATCAAAAAGATCAGACACCAAAATCAAGCGGGATTCTTTCCCGGGATGCAAGGTTGGTTCAATATCCACAAATCAATTAATGTGATACACCACATGAACAAAAGAAAAATCATGTGATCACATTAATAGGTGCAGAAAAAGATTTGACAAAACCCACCATCAATTTATGATAAAAACTCTCAGCAAAGTGGGAATAGAGGGAACATATACATAATAATAATTGCCATATATGATAAACCCACAGCTAGCATCATACTCAAGGGAAAAGCTAAAAGCATTATCCTTAAGATCATCATACTTAAGGGAAAAGCTAAAAGCATTATCTTTAAGATCAGGAACAAGACAAATATGTCCGCTTTCAGCACTTTCATTCAACATAGTATTAGAAGTCCTACCCACAGCAATCAGACAAGAAAAAAAATAAAAGGCATCAATTTTGGGAAGGAGGAAATAAAATTGTCATTTTTTTTGTAGATGACATGATACTATATAGAGAAAATCCCAAAGATTTCACCAGAACACTATTAGAACTGATAAATAAATTTAGTATATATTTTTATTCACTAATAATAAACTATCAAAAAGAAAAATTAAGAAAACAATCCCATTTATAATTCCATCAAAAAATAAAATACTTTGAAATAAATTTAACAAAGGTAGTAAAAGACCTGTACTCAGAAAATTATGAGACACAACAGAGAGAAATTGTAGATGATACAAATAAATGAAAACCTATACCATGCTGTTGGATATGAAGAATTAAAATAGTTAAAATGTCCATATGACCCAAAGCAATCTATAGATTCAATGCAATCTCTATTAAAATACCAATGGCATTTTTCACAGATCTAGAACAAATAATCCTAAAATTTGTATGGAACCATAAAAGACCCCGAATAGCCATGAAAATCCTGAGAAAGAAGAACAAAGTTGAAGATGTCATGCAACCTGATATGAGACTATACTAGAAGGCCATAGTAATCAAAACAGTATACAAACAGACACGTAGATCAATGAGACCAAAGAAAGAGCCCAGAAATAAACTCATGCCTATATGGTCATTTAATCTATGATGAAAGAAGCAAGAGTATACAATGGGGTAAAGAGAGTCTATTCAATAAGTGGTGCTGGAAAAACTGGACAGATACATGCAAAAAAAAAAAAAAATATATATATATATATATATATATATATATATATATATATATATATATATATATATGACTCTGGACCATCTCCTTATATCATATACAAGAATAAAGTCAAAATGTATCAAAGACCTAAGTGTAAGACCCGAAACCATAAACCTCCTAGAAGAAAAGATAGAGAGTGAACTCTCAGACCTTACCTTTAGTAATATTTTTTCTGATATATCTTCTCGGTCAAGTGAAACAAAATAAAACATAAACAAATGGAATTATATCAAACTAAAAAGTTTTTTGTACGGAACGGGAAACCATCAACAAAACTAAAAAACATCCCACTGAATGGGAGGAAATAGTCACCAATGATACATCTGATAAGGGGTTAATATCCACGATTTATAAAAATCTCATACAGCTCAATACTGAAAAAATCCAAACAATCCAATTAAAAAATGGGCAGAGGACCTGAATAGACTTTTCTCTAAAGAGGAAAAAGACATAGGCAATAGACATATGAAAAGATGCTCAATGTCACTTGTCATCAGAGAAATGAAAAGGAAAACTGCAGTGAGATATCACCTCATACCTGTCAGAATGGCCATCATCAGTAAATCAACAAGCAACAAGTGTTGGTAAAGATGTGGAGAAAAGGGAACCCACATGCACTGTTGGTGGGATTGCAAATTGGTGCAGCCACTATGGAAAACAGTATGGAGGTTTCTCAAAAAATTAAAAATAGAACTACCTTAAGACCTAGCAATTCTACTTCTGGGTATTTATCGAAAGAAATCCAAAACACTAATTTGAAAAACATATATGCATCCCTATGAATGATTACTGCAGCACTATTCACAATAGCCAAGATATGGAAACCATTGAAATGCCCAACAATAGACAATTGGATAAATAAATATTGGTACACATATACAATGGAATATTATTCTGTCATACAAAAGAATGAAATCTTACCATTTGTGACAACATGTATGGACATAGAGGGAATTATGCTAAGTGAAATAAGTCAGACTGAGAAAGAAAAATATCATATGATTTCATATGTGGAATGTAAAGAACAGAAGAAATGAACAAAGAAAACAGAATAGATTCATTGTTACAGAGAACAAACTGATGGTTACTAGATGGGATGAGGGTTGAGGGGATGGGTGAGAAAGGTGAAGGGATTAGGAAATACAAATTGGTAGTCACAAAATAGTCACGGGGATGTGAAATGCACTATGGGAAAAATAGTCAATAATATTGTAAAAACTATGTATAGTGTCAGGTGGGTACTAGACCTATTGGGGGGAATCACTTCATAAATTATATAAATGTCTAACCACTACACAGTACACTTGAAAGTAATATAAATGTTGAAAGTCAACAATAATTGAAAAAAATAGTCACAGGGATGAAAAGTACAGCATAGGGAATACAGTCAATAATATTGTAATAACTATGTACATTGTCCAATAGGTAATAAACTTACTGGGGTTATCATCTTGTGAGGTATATAAATGTCTAATCACTATATTGTTTTGTACACCTGAAACTAATATAATATTTATTGTATGTCAACAGTAATTGAAAAATAAATTTTTAAAAAATACAATAAAATGGTCTCTGAAACCAGGTCACGAGAGTCAACATTGCTTTGCAGGAAACAAGGTTATTTTAAATTTCAACATTTACCAACAAAAGCTAAACAAGGATTATGAATTTTCACAAATACAAATACAGTTATGACGGCTAAAAGAACACTGTTAAGAGAAGTAATTGCCTGACAGTATATGGTGCTTTGGTTATTCCTTTCCAGATGGTTTCAAGTTTACTTAATATAAATTTGACTCACTTCTTGTACTTTCAAAAGTCTATTAAAAGCAGCTTCTTTTCATAGCGTATAGAAATTGAATATATTTTTGTTTTAACTCTGTTGAATTTTCTTAATAATTCCACTACGCTTTCTGAAGATTCTTTTTGTTTTCTTGATATGAATAATATTTTAATCAGAGAATAATCATAGTCTCCCTCCCCATTTTCCAACAGCTAAAACTTGCATTTCTGTTTCTTTCAATTCTGTCCCTATGAGAACTGATACTATGTTGAATGTAGTGGGGCATTCTACATTTTTTTCTGATGTTAAAGGGATGGCTCCTAATGTTTTGATAGTAAATATGATTTAAGGGTAAGTAAATACTTGAATCCAGTTAAATAAGTTGTATTTTATCCCTAATTTGTTTGAAATTAAAAAAAAAATCAGGAATAGATTGTTGTATTTTATGCAAATTTTCTAGTCTCTAGTGAAATAATCTTATACTTTTTCTCCTTTAAATTAATTTAAGCATAAAGTTTAGTAAATTTTAGTAGAGAGGTGTGCAACCAATCTGGTTTCAGAACATTTCTATCACCCCAAAAAGATCCTATGTGTCCTTTTGTAGTCAATCCCTGTTCCCACCCTCAGACACATTCAAGCAACCACCATTCTGATATGGATTTGCCTTTTATGGGCGCTTCACATAAATGGAATCAGGCAATATGTAGCCATTTGCATTAGACTTTTTCCATTTAGCATAATATTCTTGAGGTTCACCCATGTTGTAGCACCATAATTTGTTCCTTTTCATTGCATTTACCAGTGAGGGACGTGTGGATTGCTTCTCATTAGGGCCTATGACTTTAGTTCTTGAATGCAATTCGTGTACTTTTTATTTCTTGCATTGTCTTTGTTAGGTTTGCACATGAAGATCATCATATTGGCCTCTTAACATAGTAGCGAAATGTACATGTGTTTTAATACTTTGGAAGAGTTTTGTAAAATTATATTGGAATGATCCTTGAAAGTTTGATAGATAGATATTACCTGTAAATCTGTTTTGTATTATTTTATTTTATGTATTAATTTATTTTATGGTTATAAGACTATTTAGATACAAAAATCCTGAGTTACAATTGATGTTACATTTTTCTAGGGGGTTGTTTGCTGTATCTAAGTTTTCAAATTATTGGTACAAAGTTGTTCTTCTTATCTTTATATGTGAAATGTTTTTTGTGTTCCTTTTTTCATTTGTAACATTTTAATTTTCTCTACTAATATATTTTTTCTTGATCATTCTCAAGAGACCTTTGTTTATTTCATTAATATTTCTGAAGACATATCATTCCTTTGAACTGTGGTCTTTATAATGTTCTCTATAGTTTATCTGTTATAATCTCATTAATTTCTACTACTTATTCTCCCTTTCTTCTAGTAATTTGTGATTATCTGATATTATTTTTGTAACTTCTTAAGTTATTCTTATAGTTCATTAATATTCAACCTTTATTTTTTTCCAACATACCATGTAAAACTTAACATTTTCCCTTAACTGCCCCTCAAAGATTTTGATGTTTATTGAATTTATTATGATTCTAGTCGATGCATTTTAAATTCTTCATTATGATTTTTCCTTTTATCCATAAATTACGTACTTTGAGTATTTAATTCTCCAAAACATTGTTATTTTCTGTCTTATTTTTTCTTAACACTGATCACCATCAAACACACAATATATTTTATTTATTTTTGTTACTTCTTGTCTGTCTCTCTCACTAGAATGCAAGTACCCTAAGGAAAAGGGTTTTTGCTTGTTCTGTTTACTATAATATTCCCAATGTCTAGAACAGTGTCCAGCACACAGTAGGTCTCAATAAATATTTGTTGAATGATGGTTGATTTGAAATATATCGGGCTTTTCTCTATAGCTTAGAACACAGATCAGCAAACTTTTTCTATAAAGTGCTAGATAGTAAATATTTCAGGCTTAGGAGACCACATATGATCTCTGTCACATATACTTCTTTTCTTTAAAAAAAAATTTACAACCCCTTAAAAATGTGAAAAACTAGGATCATGGCTTAGATTTGACCGGTAGGCCAGTTTGCTGACCCTTGACTTACAATATAGTCAAGTGTTATGAATAAGATATTATTTTATACAGTCATATTCACTGAATATTAGAAAATATTACTCTCTAATTTTGAGAATCAGATTTTCACATATATACATTACTACGTTTTTAACTTTATTATTCAGGTCTTTGAATTTTTTCTATTAGATTTACTTCTCGCCTAGTGAGAATGTTATTTCTAAGTCTCCTGATGACATTGTAGACTTAAAAATTTATCTTATACTCAATCAGTCTTTGATTTTATATTTTGATTTTCTGATAGTGCCATACCTTTCTTTTGATTGGTATTTCTGTAGGTATCTTTTTCTTATCTTGTGAGTAGTATATAACTTTGCTGTATCTTTTTCTGAAATCCCCCAATCTCCTGATAGTCTCCATATTTTAATTGAGGAATTTAGTTTTTTTTTTTATTCTTATTATGGAACTGAGGTAGCTAAATTTATTTTTCTCATATGTCCTCTTATTACATTTTAATTTTTCTCTTGTAATTTGTCTCTATGTCTTTCTTTTTCTTTTTCTTTTTTAAGCAGACACATCCCAGTTTTACCATAGCCCTTCCCTTGTTCCATTGTTTCCTCACATTCCTTATCTTGCTGTTATTCAAAACAGGTGAAAATATTTTGTATTTCCTCCACCTAAGATAGAACATAAGGGTCTAGAAGTACTCCTGTCATGGAATTTTAAATTACCCAGTTTACCCAAATTAAATATTCAGTTTATGAAAAGCTCGAATGTGCCAAAATATATCATAGTGTTATGCTATAATTGATTCCTCATCCTTAAGAATATATGTGTAGATATAATCCAAGAGTGATATTCAAAATATTTAATGAAACAAGTCCTAAGTCCAAGACTTTCTTTTGTATTTACTGAATACCTCCATCCTAGTCTCTTCAATTCAAATTTAAAATGTATTCTCTTGGTGCTTATTGGAATTTTAACTTTCTCCTAAATAGGACAAGGGTTTTAGAATGCTTTGCTTTTTGTCATCTACCTTTCAGCTTACCTGTGATTTTTTGGTTTGCTTTTACTTTACTTGCCCCATCTTGTTTGCTTAGTGCCACAAAGAAGATATTATTTTATACAAACATGTTTATTTAGACTTTCTGATGTCTCTTTTCTATCATTAGTTTGCTTGCTTCTTGCTGGAATTATTTTAATTATTTTTCTCCCTGAATTACAAGCTATATTAGGAAGAACCAGTTGATTGTAAACTTACTCAGTTTTTGTTTGTCTGAAATTGTGTCATTTTACTCTCACTCTTGAAAGATAACTTTGCTGGATACATACTTGTAAGGATTTATTAAAAGTTATTGCATCGAAGCACTTTTGAGGATATTCTGTTCAGTCTGCTTCACTTGAGAAATACACTGTCAATCTGATTGTCATTCCTTTGTCCATCAGCTGTCTTTTTTCTTTGGCTACTGTTAAGTTTGTCTCTGTTGAAGTGTCTAGAAGTTAATTTCTTTCCTTGTATCCTCTTTAGGATACATTATGCTTTCTGAATCTCAGGATCTATCTTTTCAATAATCCTGAAAAATTCTTAGCTATAACTCTTTTGATATTAATTCTCCCAACTTTTTAAAAATGTATTTTATAATCTCAATCAGTCAAAATGTATTGCTCTATCTTCTATGTTTCTTAACATCTCTTTTAGTGTTGTTAGTTGTTTGTTTTCTAAACTCTACCTTCTAACTTTGAAACTGATGAACACATTTATTTCTTAGTGTGTATCTGATCATTTCAAAATGTAAACAATTTGGGAGTCTACCCCATTGGGTTCTTCTGTCTAGGTTTCTGGCTTGTTTCAGCTTCGCCAATATTTAATGTTTTTTTTTTTCTCCCTCAATTTTATTTATATATATTTTTATATATCATATATATTTTTATATATTATATATTTTTATATATTATATATATTTTTATATATTATATATATTTTTATATATTATATATATTTTTATATATTTATATATTATATATTAAATATACTATATATATTATATATAATATCTATTATGTATATGTATATGTTACTATATCTAATATATATAATGAGCTTATATCTGGCTGAAGTTTGAAAATCCTCAGGGGAACTTTCCTCCACGTAGCATTTATATTTGCATCTGTCAGGAGCCAGGCATTAGTTCCAAAACTGAAAACATTTTTATATTCCTCCTAAGGATTTGAATCACAGACCCTCATAAGAACAGCCTATGGTTACAAATTCTCAGGGGGAACTCTGAGTTTTAGTATTACTTTTACTTTATCTTTGGAGTGAAATGGAGACCACCAAGTTTTATAGTACCTCTCCTTGCTGGCAGGTGGATTTTGTTGCTTGCCTATCCCCTCAGTGAGGGTGTAGTCCTATTAGAGCCCAACATTAGGTAGGGACTCAGATTCAAATGTAGCTTTGTGCTAAGTCTAAGCTTCCCATTTCTCTAGTGGCTATCAATCTTCAGAACGTCCTCGAGTCAGCCCAGCTCTTACTCTCCACTCCTGTTTCTGTTTCTAGTACATTTTTATTAGAACATCAAGGGTCTCTTTTACTTTCTTGCAAGTTCAGCAATTCTGTTGTTATTCAGCATCTACGTATTTTTTCAGCTGTAGGATTTTTCACAATATCTTGTCTTTCGTACAATTACAACAGTAATCTGTATTTTGTTATGTATTCCTAAAATAGTGTTCACTTAGTCCTGTTAAGCCATTTTTGAATATCATATGCTTATATTGATACATTGATTTTCAGCCTTCAAACATATAACAAAAAATGCATTCATTTCCATCAGTATTAAATTCCAACCTGTAATAAGAGATAAATCCAATAAAAGATTTCATTTTAGTTTTGACTTTAATTTTTCTGAACGTTGAAAGATTAATTCTATGCTCTGTTGGAACATCGATGAGATAACTCTTTATCTCAGCATCTAAGTGGAAATTAAGTATAGCTGACAGGTTCCAGAGACAAGCAATCTATACTGGAGTTTAAAAAAAAAAAAAAACAATGGATGTTCTTCTTCTTACTGAATATAAGAAGGAAATGTAAGTTAATGAGATAATCCTTCTCTACCAACATCCAGATGGTGGTTTTAAGAGAGAATACTAATTTACTGGACTGTTTTCTATGCCAAGCCATATGCTTACTCCAGCTTCTTCTTTTTACATTTACTGATAGCCCATTAGAAGAGGAAATATGCCTGGAATCTTCGGAAATGATTCTTGGTCCAAGTTTTCAGGGGATACATGAAGATACTGCCTCTCAACCAGAGTGTAATAGTGTTATTTAATATAACTTAACTTGTGTCCAGTTAATACTATTGTCAAAGACCTATAAATGATTTTTTTTTTACTGAGCATATACTATGTGCCATAAACTGTGATAATCAATTTTAGATAGACTTAGTTCAGTCTTTACTACAACCCAATGAGGATGCATCATTATCCCATTTTATATATTTAGAAACTGAGACTCAGAGAGCTGAACTGGCATGTTGAGTTCTTATGGCAAAGAGATGGCAAAACCAGGGTTTGAAGGAAAGATGTCTAATCAAAGACTCTGCTCTTTGCACATTATTACATTTTCATTAATTATGTACCTGTATGGGTGTGTTTGTGTGTGTGTGTGCACGTGCTCACATGTGTGCTCCTTTATATAGACCACTCCCTTATCAATACACACATATGTTGAAATGAAAAATGTGTATCTTCCCTGAAAAATCTGTATTTCTTTAGTAAGAAAAACAGTCAAAATATTTTTTTCGGTCAAAATATTTTTAAATGATTCATTCTGTCCACATGGTACTAGATATCACCAGGTCAAATTAAGCACAGATAATTCAATAATTTTTTTTCTAGAATTGTTGTAGATCAGAAAGTAATATTAATGTATTTATTCAGCAAAATATAGTCCTAATTTTAAATAAATATAGAAAAATACTATCAGAGGAATATAATGGATTTAATAAGTTGTTCTATAGATTTCTTTTTTTTTCTCTTTAACTAGACAAAAGCCATGGGGAAGGTGTGGGGACATGGGATCGTGTTTTGTTTTTTTTTCCTGTTTATGCCTGTCAATGAGTAGGAACTCATTATTATTTTTTTTGAGTGAATAAATTATTCAGAGGCTTGACACTAAATGAGATGCTATAGAACAATAGGGTCAAATAAGAAATATAAGTAGTATTTCTTTAGAAAAGTGTATTTCTCTATTATGCTCTCCAAATAAATCAAACTTAGAAATCTGTTTTATCTTGCCTGCCACAGAGTGGTTTTAAGATGTTTTTAATGAGCTTGCTAGTCTTAAACTGCCTTTTGCAGATGATTTGTTCAGATGCTCTATTGCCTTCTGAAGATCTAGCCAGAAAGGCTTTAGGCCTACAAGGTTTGGGCATGCTAACTAGCACCCCTTTAAATAATATGAAACTTAAGGCAACAAATCTGAATATCTGATGCACTTGGACTCATAAAACTCCCAATTTTTCATATTTAATTTCTAAAAAACTTTTGCCATCTTACCATGATTAAGATTTAGGAACAGAAGTAATAAGCAATTTGTTCCATAACATCCATTTTGGGACCTTAATTTGGGAGACAGAAAACCTCCCATTCAGGATACCTCTAGTTTGGAGGTATGAGAAGGTAATTAGCTACTTAAGAGTCATTTGTAGCACCAGGCAAGCTTAGGCAGGAAATTTAAATCTGCTCTCAGAAGTTAGAGTCAGGAAAATTCAGAGTCTCCCATCCAAACAACCACCAAAGTAAAACGATATATCAAAAGATATGGCTAATTTGAGCACCATAGAATGATGGCCACTAAGCTTGCAGAATCCTCCCAATAAATGCTGAGTCTAAGTACAGTAGCCTCAGTTGGGAATGGATAAACCTACATCCATTTAATTGATAATTCTTCAAAAAATCCCAGTTGCTTGACATAACTTGATAAGCTAAAAGCTATATAATTAATTATATCCAGTGCTGATTTCCATTACTAATTATCTATCTCCTGCTAGCATGACAACTGGCTGGGATTAACCACCTCTATTAGAAGCAGTGGGTAAAGCAGGTGGAAGACATTTTTTAACCACCAGTTTGCATGTGCTAAATAATTAGTAAAACAAAACAAAACACAACACAACATTTAGTTGAACCACATAAGTCAGCAGGTGGACTTGTACTTCTCACATAAATGCAGCTCTCTTGACAGATAGGACTCTAGAATTTCTATAATAGTGTCAAGGTGTCATTTACATCACAATTACATAGTATAACTTAAATTGTGTTAATATATTGGAAAAAGGGTGATTGAAATGTAGAGCTAGGGAATAGAAAACTACATACTTCCTCAATTTTCATTTGGCACCATTAAAGGCCTAAAAGGGCCTTTTTAGAAATCAAAAAACTTTCAGTGGCCCATAATACTAAAAAATGAATTAATTTCAAATGTTCAAGACCAATGCATTTTTGATGCTGAGTAAGGAAGTTTAAATTAAAATTAAAGATACTGGATTTTGAGTCAAGATGGAGGAGTAGTTAAACACTGTGCTTACCTTCTTTCACAACCACCTCAAAATTACAACTAACTACAAAACAATCATCATTGAGAATCTCCTGAAATCTTGATGAACTGAAGGCCTACAACTAAGGGCATGCAGAAGAAGGCACTTCGAGACTGGTAGGAGGGGCAGAGACGTGGAATGGGTTGGTCCCACACCTGCATGTGACCGTTAAAAATCATGAGGGATGTCTTGGCTTCACAGGTCCCCCACCCCTCCAAAGGGGTTCCAGAACAAGACCAGGCTCTCCAGCCCAGGGTTCCAGTGCCAGGGAGAGAAGTCCCCACGATTTTTGGTTGTGAAAACCAGCTGAATAACATGGGGAGGCAGCTGGAGTCCCAGGCGCTCCTCTTAAAGGGACCACAAACAGACTTACTCACTGATGGAATCAATGGCTCTGAGGTCCAGCACTGGTACAGCAGCTGGAGAGACAACCACACATATGGGGGGATTCTGAGTTGTCTGGCTTCAGGACAAGGGCTAGAGGGGCAGTTTTCTCCCAGATAGAGTAGCTGGTGGAAGCCATTGTTCCTTTGTTGAGCTCTCCGCCTTCAAGGCATGCAGATGTAGGCAGCTACATTAGATGAGTCTCCATCAAGCTGGCTGACACCATTTGTTCACCAAGCCCTGGTGATTCTGAGACACTACTCTACCCAAATTTAAGGTACACCCAAGCTGTTTCCAGTGGCTTTTTCATACAAACTGCCTAACTTGGCTCACACTACACTTTCCTAGGGTATCTCAAAGGTTCCCAGAATGCAGACAAGCAACATCTGGCTTGAGTGTGCCCTGTACCTCTGGCTGAGTGCCCTAAGCCTGGCACTACAAGCAGCTGGCCTTAGTTTTCGACTTGACCTCTTGAGACACTTTTAGACACAGCACAGGTGGGGGTCATTTGCAGATTGTTTTGTGCCTCCTGCCAGGTGTCTGCAGTTGGGGCACAGACTGCAGCTGATCTTGACCTGCAGCAGATCCCCTCTTAGGTGGCCCTAGGGCTGGGGCCCCAAGTGGCCAGCTTTGAAACATACTAGAGAATCATCCAGCCACCTCCTAGGATGACACACCAAAAGGGCAGACAGGGCAAGCACCAGAGTCCTGATGAGGGAGAGCTTGCTTTGTAGGGTCAGCCCCTGTACCACAACTCCTCCACTGTAGTCACAGCTAGTCCTCACAATCACTAAGCCTGAAGGTCAATTCCTCCCATTGATGTGCAAACAGCAACCAAGTTTCAACCACAAGAGGAGGGGACACACAAACCACACAAAGGAAATATCTGGAGTGTGTGGCCAAGGTGACCAGAAAGACTGCACCATTGAGCCTCACAGCACACCTACTACATAAGGCTACTCTACTAAGACTGGGAGGCAGGGCAGCCCTACCTAATACATAGAAACAAACACAGGGAGGCAGCCAAAATTGAAGACAAAGGAACATGTTCCAAATAAAAAGAACAGAACTAAACAAATCAGAGACAAGCAATCTACCAGACAAAGAGTTCCAAACACTGGTTATAAGGATGCTCAGTTATCTCAGGGAGAACATCAACAAAGAGATGGGAAACATAAAAGTGGAGATAGAAAACATAAAGAAGTACTAATCATAAATAAAGAATACAATAATGGAAATGAAGAAAACATTACAGGGAATCAATAATAGATTAGATGAAGCAGAGGATCAAATCAACAATTTAGAAGACAAGGTAGCAAAAAACACCCAATCAGAAATTTAAAAAAATAAATGAGGAATGTTTAAGGGGCCTCTGGGACAATATCAAGCTTACCAATATTTGTACCAAGCTTACCAATATGAGTACCAGAAGGAGAAGAGAGAGAATAAGGAATTGAAAATACATTTGAAGAAGTAAGAAAACTTCCCTAACCTGGTGAAGGAAATATATATACACCCAGGAAAAACAGAGTCAAAAACAAGATGAACCAAAAAGGTTCACACCAAGACACATCATAATTAAAAAGCCAAATGTTAAAGACAAAGAGAGAATCTTAAAAACAGCAAGAGGAAAAAAAGTTAGTTACCCACAGAGAGTGACCAATAAGATTGTCGGTTGATTTCCCAACAGAATCAATGCAGGCCAGAAGGGATTGTCATGAAATATTCAAAGTGATGAAAAGCAAGGACCTGTAACTACAATTACTCTACCCAGCAAAGCTATCATTTAGAATCACAGGAAAGAGCTTCCCAGACAAGAAAAAGCTAAAGGAGTTTA
This sequence comes from Rhinolophus ferrumequinum, assembly GCF_004115265.2. Taxonomy (NCBI): domain Eukaryota; kingdom Metazoa; phylum Chordata; class Mammalia; order Chiroptera; family Rhinolophidae; genus Rhinolophus; species Rhinolophus ferrumequinum. The sequence continues at coordinate 35,531,113 of NC_046306.1, read as the reverse complement.
TCACCATCAAACCAGTATTATAAAGAATGTTAGAGGAACTTCTTTCAGATGAAAAGAAAATCAAAAATATGAATAATAAAGTGGCAATAACTACATACTTATCAACATTTTTACTTTCAATATAAATGGATTAAATGCTCCAATAAAAAGATACAAGAGCCTGAATGGATAGGAAAAGAAGACCCTTACATATGTTGCCTACAAGAGACTCATTTCAGATTGAAAGACACACAAAGACTGAAAGTAAAGGGATGAAAAGAGATATTTCATGAAAAAGGAAACAAACAAACATGCAAAACAGCTGGGGTAGCAATATTTATACTAGACAAAATAGACTTTAAAACAAAGACTATAACAAGAGACAAAGAAAGACCTAGTAATCCCACTTCTGAGTATTTATCTGAATAAACCCAAAATGCTACTTGAGGGGATGTGCTCATTCATATGTTCATTGCAGTATTATTTACATAAACCAAGATATGAAGGCAACCTAGGTGTCCCTGAATGGATGAGTGGATAAAGAAGAGGTGGTATGTATGTGTGTGTATATATATATATATATATATATATATATATATATATATATATATATATATATATATAATGGAATATCACTCAGCCATAAAAAAGAACAAAATTTTGCTATCTGCCACAACCTAGAGGGTATTGTGCTGAGTGTAATAAGTCAGACAGTGACAGACAAATGTTATATGATTTCAATTATAAGTGGAATCTGGAGAACAAAATAAATAAACAAATGAAACAGAAACAAACTCATAGATATAGAGAACAATTTGATGGTTGCCAGATGGGAGGGGTGTTGGGGGTAGGTGAAAAAGGAGAAGGGATTAAGAAGTACAGATTGGTTGTTACACAGTAGTCATGCGGATGTAGGATATAGCAAAGGAATATAGTCAATAATGTTGTAATAACTATGTATGGTGTCAGATGGGTACTAGATCTATATGGGTGATAGGGGGATTGGGGGCAGGGTAAAACAGATAAAGGGATTAAAAAATACAAATTGGTAGTTATAAAATAGTCATGGGGATGTAAAGTAAAACATAGAAAATATAATCAATAATATGATAATAACTATGTACAGTGCCAGGTGGGTACTAATCAGGGGGATCACTTCCTAAATTATATAAATGTCTAACCACAATGCTATGCACCTGAAATTAATATAAAATATACTGAATGTAAACTGTAATTGAAAAAATTAAAAAAGGGGGTAAGGTGAAGGGGAATAAGAGGTTCAAAGTTCCAGGTGTAAAACAAGTAAGTCTTAGGGATGAAATATACAGCATAGAGAATATGGTCAACAATATTATATAGCAAGGTACAGTGTCAGATGGTTGCTGGACTTACCATGGTGATCACATCTTTAGCATAAGGAGTATAATCAATAACATGGTAATAATTCTGTATAGTGCCAGGTGTATAGTGTCGCAACTAGTATAATATTGTATATTAGCTACATTTTAATAAAAATATTTTAAAAAATTAAATTTAAAGTACTCATGAATAATGACATATAAGTACATGCTTATAGATATCTACATATGTTTAAAGTGTTTATTATATAAGCATTGTTTTTCCTTCATCTAAAACAAAAATCTGAAACTCTGCAGTGGTTCCAATTGGTTTTGGAATATACTCTCATCCTGAACTTCACTGAAAAGATATTGTTGAGTAATGTCCAGCCAAAGTTTTATCGTTCTCATTTCACAGCATTCCTTTCACTGTCTGCCCTGCAACACTTAGCCTTATTTTCATTCCTTTGATTAATTCCTCCCCTTCCTGTGCTTCTCCCACTGCCTGGAATTCCTATCTTTTCCCACTCTTTGCCGACTCACTCGTTTTACAACCTTAATCAAGTCAAACATAATCTCCATAGGAAATATTTATCTGATTGCCAGCACCTACCTCCTCCCAGTTCCTCAAAGAATACTAGTCCCCAGCGTGTTACCTCTCTGATAGTCTCTCGTACATTTCTGTTAACTTCCTTACCATCTAGAATAAATAGTAGTAGTGTATTTATTGTATACAAGGGCTGACAATTAAGTTCACAAACTTGTTGTAATGATGTTGCTAATCCTTTTTGATATCAGAAGGATTATTCATTATGAATTTGTACCAACTGGATAAACAGTTAACCAAGTTTAGTATTTGGAAGTGCTGAAAAGGTTGAGTGAAAAATGTAGGCAAAAACGACCTGAGCTGTTTGCCAACAATTCATGGCTTGTGCATTATGACAATGCACCAGCTCACACGGCACTATCTGTGAGGGAGTTTTTAGCCAGTAAACAAATAACTGTATTGGAACACCCTCCCTACTCAACTGATCTGGCCACAAATGACTTCTTTCTTTACCCAAAGATAAAGGAAATATTGAAAGGAAGACATTTTGATGACATTCAAGACATCAAGGGTAATACGATGACAGCTCTGATGGCCATTCCAGAAAAAGAGTTCCAAAATTACTCTGAAGGGTGGACTAGGTGCTGGCATGGGTGCATAGCATACCAAGGAGAGTACTGCAAAGGTCACCATAGTAACATGCAGGAATGAGGGATATAGCACTTTTTCTAGGATGAGTTCTCAAACTTAATTGCCTGACCTCGTAATTATCATTTTCTCTTTATCTGTTTAATATGTTTTCCTTTCCTTCTCCCCGTCCACTCCAGATCAAAAGGCCCTAGTGAGTATGCATGTCTGTTTTGTTCTCCACCATACACTCATTGTCTAGAGCATAGTAGGTATTCAATATTAACCTGTTGAATAAATGTGGTTGTATGACAAATGACATTAGATTTTTCTAATAGAAATTCAGTGTGTCTATTAAAAAATTGATGCCTAAAGAAATTAAATAATACTGTGCCCCAAGTTCATATAGATTGTTAAAGGCACACGGAGATTTATAGACATAGATAACAGATAATATTTCTACAGCATTTGCTATAGCCAGGTTCTCTTTATATATATTTACCCTTTTAATTTTCACAAGATTCTTGTGAGATAGATATATAGCTTCTCCATTCAACATATGAAGATACTGATGCAAAAGGAAGTTAAACAGGTTAGTTATTAGAGGAACTAGAATTGCAACCCATATGATTAGGTCTTATCCACCATGATCTACTACCTCTAATGCAGATAAATGAAGAGAAATCCAAAATATGTTTGTGCTTATATTGACACGGAAATAGAGACATGGACAGATTTACATGTAGACCTTTCCTCAGTCTCCCATCTCTAACGCCCTTCCCTTCCTCTGAAACCATTTCTGTCAAAATGAAACCTTGCAATTGTCATCTATTGTTCCTTCCTCAATCACTGAGATCTGCCATTTCTCTCCCATGTGTCCTGTCTCTACCATCTCACAGTGTCTAAGCTTGGAGGTTTTCCTTACTGCTACCATGGACAACTACAAGAGTCTCCTTATCTTCCCTTCCCATCTTGTTTCAGACACCCCATTCTAAACACCCTGCCAAACTATTAAAGCACTCCACTTGCTTCTAAAATGCAGTTAAAAATTTACCAGGATATCCAGTTTGTGTGTGTTTGTGTGTGTGTGTGTGTGTGTGTGTGTGTGTGTGTGAGATAACTTCTCTACTAGATTATAAACGCTCTTAGGACAGGGAAACTGGACCACTCAGTGACTTACATGGCAGGACTATAACTCATTATCCCATACCAATCAGTCAATCTCATTATGTAATTAGACTTTGTAAAAGAAAGGATTGGCTTCTTCTTCCATTTGGTTTCCCAAAGAATAAACCACATTTTTCCTTTTATCTCCACAAAAAAAGTGAATTACAAAATAACCCTTAATTTATCCTCTGTCAAAGAACATTTCTATCAATAAACTTCTACATCAACTAATAGAGATACATATCTTTAAAAACCAAGATGTAAGACCCTAAAGAGTCTTTTTGATTGAACTCTTACTTCAATAAAATTTCCAGAAAATCCTAAGTCTGACAAACCTGTGATTATACATAAAGATAGAAGGAAAGCCAAAGAATGAACCAAAATCACAGCAAAAAAAACCCCAAAACATTATTTTAATAATATAACAAACGACACACTTTTCCTAAGGCTTTACCTTTTTTGTTTATGAAAAATAAGAGAGAAAAGGCAATAAAGATTCTTGAAAAGATTCTTGTTGTATCCTGTGATTAATAAAGTTTCAAATCCTCAAATTTTACCTTATAATCACAACTTGAATGTTATGTTTAATCTCTATACAAACATATAGTAAATAAGAAAATAAAATTTCCTTTTTAACTTTGTGAGCAGCAAAAGGGAATATATTGCAGATAGTGGCCTATGCATTTGAGGGAGAAAGATACATTAGATTATCAAGAAAGAGAGGTAAGAAAAGAAAAAAAACTGTAGTCAACATCTTCAGATTTCCTGCTGGTAAATGTGAATTAAATATACAGATCCTTGTCAGCCTATAAGTGAGAAGTCTGAGCTCTTGAATCACTTTATATCCCATTAGTGTCTATTTTGCAGTCTGCTCAACAAGTTAATTATCATAAGATTTCATAAATTACAGATTCACAGGTAAACGTAGAAACCAGCTGCTGTCCTTTAAAAAATAACTAATATTGCAGGAACTGAGTATAAGATTTCCATTTGCATTGCAAACAGATGACCAAGAACAAAGGACATTTATTAAAATGAACTTAACACACATATTAATTGAAGGTTATATCATTGACTTTCTAATCTTTCTATTTTAACCATGGCATATTTTTCTGCTCTGAAAGAGTTGAAAGATTTGTGCTTGACTCTCTTTGAATTTATCCTGCCTTTCACTAAAGTTTGAGGTGTATGAGGAGGACATAGCCTCTCTGTGGAACTCAATTTTCCCATCTGTGAAATCAGGGAGAAAAAAAAGTATCTATCACATGAGGTTTTTGTAGGGATAAAATGGAAAATACCTGTGTAAAAACATGTGTCAAGATACATAAATGCTGGTTACTGTTATTATTATTATTAATTATTACTGCTACTATTAGTATGGTGATAACTATTGCCTCACAATTTGAAATACTTTTAACAAAAAAGTTCTAAGCAAAATAAGTCAGATGGAAAAAGTCAAGAACCATATGATTTCACTCATGTGGGATATAAAACAGAAAGCAACAAATGGACAAACAAGACAAACAAACAAACAAAAACTCATAAACACAGACAACAGTACGATTGCTACCAAAGGGAAAGAGGGGTAGGGATAGGTAGAAGAGGGTTAAGGGGGTCAAATACAAGGTCTGACAATTACGTTCGCAAATTTGCCACCATGCACTTACATTAGCAGCACTGTACAGACAGCTTGTTTAGGTTTCATAACCTTGGTATATCAGTGCCTCAGGTTGTGTTCCTGTCGACGTATGGTGGTGTCTTGCTGAGTGGCCTTCATTACTCTTGTTGTGTGTTTTTGTGTGCCTTCGTGAGAATGTCTGAGCTTGAATTAGAGAAACAAACAAACATTAAATTGCTTGTTAAAATTGGCAAGAGTGGAAGTGAAATCAGGGACATGTTAGTCCAAATTTATGAGGATAATGCCATGAAGAAAACAGCAGTGCACAAATGAATTAAACCGTCTTCTGACTTGAGGAAACGCGTCATTGATAAAGAGATGTCAGGGTAGCCAGTAACGAGCAGAACTGACAAAAACATTGCAAAAACTAGTTGAATTGTGCGTCAAAATCTTTGGCTGACTGTGAGAAACATAACAGACCAAGTAAACATTGACAGAGAAACAGTTAGGAAAATCTGAACTGAAAATCTTGGCATGAGAAAGGTGTGTGCAAAAATGGTGCCAAAAGAGTTCACCAATGAACAAAAGCAAAGGAAAGTTAAAGTTTGCCAAGACCTTTTGGAGAAACAAGATGATGTTGTGGGCCATGTTATCACCGGTGAGGAAATATGCGTGTACCAATATGACTCTGAAACAAAACGTCAAAGTACACAATGGAAGTCAGCCAATACTCCAAGACCAAAAAATTCCGTCAGTCCAAATCAACAATCAAAACGATATTGCTAAGCTTTCTTTATATCAGAGGGATTATTCTACAAGAGTTTGTACAAACTGGACAAACTGTTAACCAACTTTAGTATTTGGAAGTGCTGAAAAGGCTGCGTGAAAATGTTAAACAAAAACAACCGGAACTCTTCGTCAACAAGTCATGGCTTGTGCATGATGACAATGCACCACCTCACACGGTACTGTCTGTGAGGGAGTTTTTAGCCAGTAAACAAATAACTGTATTGGAACACCCTCCCTACTCGCCTGATCTGACCTCCAACGACTTCTTTCGTTACCCACAGATAAAGGAAATATTGAAAGGAAGACATTATGATGACGTTCAGGACATCAAGGGTAATAATACGATGACAGCTCTGATGGCCATTCCAGAAAAAGAGTTCCAAAATTGCTTTGAAGGGTGGACAGGCACTGGTATCAGTGCACAGCTTCCCAAGGGGAGTATTTCAAAAGTGACCCTAATGATATTCAGCAATGAAGTATGTATCACTTTTTCTAGGATGAGTTTGAGAATGCAATTGTCTGACCTCATATATAGTGATGGAAGGAGACTACTTTGGGTGGTGAACATGCAATGCAATATACAGATGACGTATTATAGAATTTTATACTTGAAACATATATAATCTTATTAACCAATGTCACCCCAATAAATTTAATAAAATAAAAAAAAGAAAATGTTCCTGGTTGGAGAGTTATAGAAAGAAAATCTGAAAATTAATAGCCACACATTTCAAAATCAACTTGAAACCATTTTCACAAAGGTGAACAATCAGCATCTTCTATTTGATGTCACCATCAAGGGATCATGGTGTGAATCATTATAAAATGATGAAACATCTGCGTTCATATCTTAATTGGAATTGTACATTGTGTTCGTAATGGGAAGTATTATGGGGGGACAGAGTTGCCATGCTTCAAGTGGTAACGGAAGAGAATGCAATAAAAGTGCTCTTTTTAAAGGTGGGATGATATAGTACCCAGAGGCTTATAGCAATGGGGAGCCTTTACTACCATTAGGTCTGAAGAGACAAGAGGAGAAAATGGTTATTAGAACCCAGTTACAATTATAACTGTGGGAAAGGGCTGCTTCTGTAGAGAAATGCTAACCTGCATCCACGGGTATAATAATAAACATCTTGACTTCTTTCTTGTCCTGTGCTCAGATCTCCTGCGGTGCTCACCATTGGCTGGGGTAGCCCAGATGATACAGTCCATTAGAGGTCAACCTCCTGGGGCACAGAACTGAGTGTCAAAGAGGTGAAAAGTGGATCAGGGAACAAAAACAAAAACATACAGGACACTAACTTGGATGTTCCTGTTCAACACTGACTAATTGTAAAAATAAGGAGCAAATAATCAAAACACACACTCACAAAACTAAAGAATCCAATGCTAACCATATAGAAACAACAGGTTCACAATGACCTTTTAAAATGTTGATTAAATAATGGTGACACATAAATAGTGGACTAGGAAGTTGCAATCTATTTGACCAGTGTTGTGTTGTAATAACACAAGACTCACGACAGAATAATGTTCATCTGACACAGATTAATGATGGGTGTTTTGTTATTTTACTTTTTAAATTCAATTCTCCTGCTAGGGGCCAGATAAAATTAGCAGAGAGAGAGAGAGAGAGAGAGAGAGAGAGAGAGAGAGAGAGAGTTGTATAAGTAACTTAGCTAACATTGCTATTGAATCAAATCTAGGTTTACCAAAGTTCTGCTAAGGGGAAGAAAGAAGTGGGGTGATGGGGGAAGTAGGTGAGTAGGAAGCTGCTTATTTTCGTGTAAAGACCCTCGGCCTTCTTTTCTTTCTCCCAGGCACTCCTCATTCCTCTCTCTTGGAAAAAGGAGGAAGATAAAATGAATCCTGCAAGCTCAGAATGGTTATTCTAGCAATTCTATATAAGATAGACTTAGGGAAGGGAATTTCATAGAAATAGTTGCTTGGGTAATTGACATGGAGGTGCAAAACACTGTAGATTATGTTGGAAAGTGGCTTAAATTCAGGTGATTTGAAGGGATGCATGATATTAATTATGAGTTAATGGATCAATCTTCCCTAAAGAGAAAACTGAAGGAAAAAAATGGATGTCACTGAGAAAGCTACTGCTCCTATTACTAAGCTAAAAGTAATAAATTGACATTATCGCAGCTTTTCTCTATGTCACTGATTGCCCCAATCATAGTAAAATGGAAAGTTGAGTGATAAACTAGTGGAATTACTCTGAAAGTCAACCTTGGAAATAAAAGTCAAGGTATTGTTATCATGGAAAGCAATCCTCTAACCCAGAACTTCTATTGCCTAATTCTTCATATTCCTTTCATCACCTCCTTAGGCACATTTCAAAGTCAAGCTAAGAAGTAAGGAAATGGCAGATTTCCAAAAAAGGAAAGGGTTACAGCTTGGATTTTATTTCACTTTGGTGAGGACCAGCATCATGAAACTTCATCTAAGCAGCAAATACTACCTATACCTCACCACCTGTGGTAGGTATATGCATTATTCAAAACCCATAGTCCAGGATGTCTGACTCAGAAGAGACTAGCATTGGTAGTAACTCACAAAAGAAAAACACAGCCATTGGGTAGTTTCATTTTTAAAAAAAAAAAAACTATTTTTAAAGCAGTTTTAAGTTTACAACAAATTTAAGAAAAAGGTACAGAGATTTCCCAAATACCCCTTATTCCTACATATGTATAGCCTCCCCCATTATCAACATCCTGCACCAGAATGGTACACTTGCTTCAAATAATGAACCTACATGGACACATCATAATCACCCAAAGTCCATAGTTTATATCAGAGTCGACTGTTGGTTTTTTCATTCAATGGATTTAGACAACTGTATAATGACACATATTCATTTTTATACTATTATACAGAGGAGTTTCACTACCCTAAAAATCCTCTGTATTCTGCCTATTCACCTCCTTCAACCCACGACCCCTGACAAATACTTATCTTTTTACTGTCACCATAGTTTCTCATTTTCTAGAATGTCATATATTTGGAATCATGCAATATGAGACCTTTTCAAATTGGCTTCTTTCACTTTGTAATATGCGTCAATGTTCCTACATGTGTTTTCACGACTTGATAGTTCATTTCTTTTTAGCGATGGATAATATTCCATTGTCTGGATGTACCATGGTTTATCCATTCATTTACTGAAGGGCATCTTGTTTGTTTCCAAGTTTTGGCAATTATAAATGAAAACTGCTATAGATATCCATGTGCAAGTTATTGTGTAGGCATAAGTTTTCAACTCTTTTGGGTAAATACCAAGGACCACCACTGCTGCATTTATGATGAGTATGTTTATTTTTGTGAGGAACCACCAAACTGCCTTCCAAGTTGCTGTATCATTTTACATGATACATTCCCACCAGCAATAAATGACATCTCCTCCTGTTGGTCCACATCTTTGTCAGCATCTGTTGGTGTTAATATTCTAGTCTTGGCCATTCTAATAGGTGTATAGTGGAATTTTGTTGTTTTAATTTGCATTTCCCTGATGATATAATGATATAGAACAACTTTTCATATCCTCATTTTCCATCTGTGTATCTTCTTTGCTGAGGTGTTTGAGGTCTTTGGCTCATTTTTAAATTGGGTTCTTTGCTTTCTTATCATTGAGTTTTAAGAGTCCTTTGTATTATATATTTTGGATAGGAGCCCTTTATCAGATGTAACTTTTGAAAATATTTTTTTCCCATTATGTGGCTTTTCTTCTAATTCCCTTTATATTGCCTTTCACAGAGCAGGATACTTTTAATTTTAATGAAGTTCAGCTAATTAATTATTCCTTTCATATATTGTACCTTTTGTGTTTTACCTTTTTTAAATTTATTTTTAAAGTATTCCTTGTTTTTTAAATAGAGATGTTGGATATTAACATGGCGATTGCAATCTTAAGGATAATCACCATATATGTCTGATTTTACTGTTATTAATATGTTCATTCATTCATTCAACAAATCAATGACAAGAGTTGTTTTAGGCATTGGGGATTCCATAGTGATGAAATCACTATTTCTATACACAGATAGCTCTTGGTTTAATAGAGACATGTGATAGACAAAAGAGAGTTTTCTCTGGGACTGTGGAACCCCAGAGGAGGAAAGTCTCAATCAGTCTGGAGTCAGTAGAAATAATTAAAATAAGTTTCTGAAGAAGATGATTTCCCAAGAAAGGAAGAGAGGTGTTTCCCAGGTGAAGAGGACCAGAGTGGGCAGTTCAGGCAGAGGAGAAAAAATAACCAAAATATAGAGAATCACACATTCTGTTAGGGATGCTCCAAGCCTGTGGCCCCTGCTATAGTATAAAGGACAAGAGTGAGAGCAATGTGAGATGAGGCTGGAGAAGAGGCCAGGGTCTTGTTATAAGAAGCTGCTTGTAAGACTGAACTGCAGTCTAAAATCTATGGGAGTTTGAAGAATTTTCTTTGGAATCCTGACATGATCAGACTCATGAGACAAATTATATTAATCAACCAATTACCTACTGTAAATGTAGGTCTCTACATATGAATAACAGTTATCATTTTTGAGAACTTAATATGTCCCCCACCACCCTAAACAAAGTGGGTACCATTATTATCCTTTTATTTATTTATTTATTTATCCTATTTTATTTTTTTAATTGAAGAAACAGAATAATAGAGATTTTCAAATTATTCAGCCTGTTTCAGCCATTATTTACCCCAAGGAGTAGCTACAGATTGCATACTTTTTCCCATGATACCATCTTGACTCACTCAAGCTAACCATTCACTTTAAGATTTCTAAGAACAGGGAACTCTTTTCAGTCTAAGACTTCTCTTTACTTTTGAGAGAGTATAGTTTACTCTGTCTTGAAAGTGAAATAAGGTCATGAGACTCATTTGCACAAAGTAGGTTTAGTATTCCCTCCTTATGCATGAAGAATATGTTCCAAAATGTTCAGTAGAGGCCTGAAAATGCAGATAGCACTAAACTCTACATATATGATGTTTTTTTCCTATACATACATGTCTAAGGTAAAGTTTAATTTGTAAATTAGATACTGTAACAGATTAATAGCAATACCTAATAATATCATAAACAACCATACAAAATACCATACTCCAGGCTCAGCACTGACACCAAAGCATAATCTACTTTAACCTGATGAACACATTTCTTCCCAATCTAAATGACTTCCTGAGACCCCATCCCACACAACTTACATACTGCACAAGGCTCTATCAGTTGCTGAACCTTAAGGGAGCTAGCAGGTAACAGTAGGGCTCGGGGTATCCTGGCTTTTTGCAGAGCTACCCCAGGCCTGGTACTGGTGGCAGCTGTCCTCAGTTCACAACGTGGACTCTCCCAGGTGCCTCCAAGATTAGCACAGGCAATGAACAACCACGGATCGCTTTGTAGCTTCTAGCAGATAGTCCCTGGATGATCATAAGCAGTGGCTGATCTGAGCCCACACCAGAGCCCCTCGTAAGAGGCCCCAGAACCAACATACTTGGAGTTTGGCTTCAGACCACAGCAGAGTACTGCCCAATTAGCCCCACAAGTGGCACACCCAAAGGGCAGTCCAAACAGGCACCAGAGCCCAATGGGGGGAATCCTTCCCCTGCACAGCAGCCAGTAAGCTGTGGATGTGGCCAAGCCCCACAGGCAATCAGCCTCAAGATCAATCCCACCCACTAATGTGCCAATAATAACCAAGTCTCAAGTATAACAGGAGGGCACACACAACCTATACAAGAGATACTCCTGGAGCACTCAGTGCAGGTGACCAGGGAGACTGTGCCACTGGGCCCCACAGGGCACCTATGACATAGGGCCACCGGACCAAGACTGGGAGACGTAGGAGATCTACTTACTAAAAACAAAACAAAACAAAACAAAACAAACAAAAAAAACACAACATGCACACAGAGAGACAGCCAAAATGAGGAAACAAAGACATACACCCCAAATAAAAGAACGGGAGAAAACTCCAGAAAAAGAACTAAACAAAATAGAGACAAGCAACCTTCCAGAGACAGAGTTCAAAACAATGGTTATAAGGATAATCAAGGACTTAGTGAGATCTTCAACAAAGAGATAGAAGGCATAAAAAAATAACCAGTCAGAAGTAAAGAATACACAAATAAAATAAAGAATGCACTAGAAGGAATCATCAGCTGACTAGATGAAGCAGAAGATCAAATCAGCAATTTGAAAGAAAAGATAGCATAAAGCATCCAATTGGAAAGCAAAGGGAAAAAAGAATTTTAAAAAATGAGGATAGTTTAAAAGACCTCTGGGACGACATGAAGAGTAACAACATTCACATCAGAGGGTTACCAGAAGGAGAAGAGAGAAAGTAAGGGATTGAAAGCATATTTGAAGAAATGAAGACTGAAAACTTTCCTAACCTGATGAAGGAAATAGACATACAAGTCCAGGAAGCTTGGAGAGTCCCAAACAAGATGCACCCAAACAGACCCACATCATGATGCATTATAATTAAAATGCAAAGGTTAAAGACAAAAAAAGAGAACATTAAAAGCAGTAAGAGAAAGGCAACTAGTTATTTACAAGGGAGCTCCCATAAGATTGTCAACAGATTTCCCCCCAGAAGGGATTGGCACAAAATATTCAAAGTTATGAAAAGCCAGGACCTACAACCAAGATTACTCTATCCAGCAAAGATATCATGTAGAATTGAAGGAGAGATAAAGAGCTTCCCAGGCAAAAAAAAGCTAAAGAAATTCATCACCACCCAACCACTATTACCAGGAATGTTAACTTAACTTTAAGATGAAAAAATAAATTAAAACAAAATAATAATATATATATATATATATATATATATATATATATATATATATATGAATAATAAAATGGTAATAGCTACATATCTATCAACAATTATTTTTAATATAAATGGGTTAAATGCTTCAATTAAAAGACATAGGGTGGCTGAATGGATAAGAAAATAAAACCTTTACATATGCTTCCTACAAGAGACTAATTTCAGATTGAAAGATACACACACACTGAATGTAAATTGCTGGAAAAAGATATTTCATGAAAGTAGAAATGAAGAAAGAAAAATAAAATCTGGAGTAGCAATACTTATACCAGACAAAATTGATTTTTAAACAAATCTATAACAAGAGACAAAGAAAGACCCAGTAATACCACTTCTGGGTATTTATCTGGAAAAAAAAAACAAAATTCTACTTCAAGGGGATGCATGCATGCATCCATTCATTGCAGTATTGTTTACAATGGCCGAGATGTGGAGGCAGCCTGGGTGTCTGTAAATAGAAGAGTGGACAAAGACGTGGTAGTACTCATATAAAATGGAATATTGCTCAGCTCGGGAAGGGAATGAGTTCTTGCCATCTGGGGTAGCATGGATGGACCTGGAGGGTATTGTGTTATTGGACTATGTCAGACAGAGAAAGCCAGATACAATTTTATTTTACTTATATGTGGAATCAAAAAATAAAATAAAATAAACAAACAAAACAAAAAAGATGAAAGGAGGCGAATGAGGATTACTATAATGGTTACTGAACACAAGCACCATGATACTGACAGTCAATTTGATAACCTAGGTGGCTACTGAGTGACTAATGTGTGGGAAGTGTACACAGAGTGGATATGATGTAATTTCCATTTAGTATTTTCAGACCACCACTGACCTAACTGGATAACTGAAACCATAGAAAACAAAATTACAAATAAGGGAAGACTATTGTGGGGGAGGAGGGCTAATATTGAAAGTTGGCTCAACTTTCTTGCTCATCTTCAGCTTCTCTCCAGTCAGGCTACTCCACCTCGAAGAGCAATATATTTGTCATTGGCAATTCTATAAAAAGGTTTCTATGCATGGTTCTTCTAGTCATGACTCCAAGTGAGGTTGAGGAATGAGGAAACTGAGTGGCAGGGAAGAGTGTTTAAATTTGTATCTACGTGGAGATTGGGGGCCATATTGTTTTTTCATATGTTCTAAGGATATTTGCTTTGGGCTGGAGAAATGCTGCTGGTAGAAAGTTCTGAACTCACCAGGGCAAAATAGGGTTCTTCATGGCCAGACATAAAAATAAGGACAAAACAAGAAAGCAAAATTTTTGGAGTGAAGTAGGGTATATTCTATTGAACCTCAATGAAGATGGGCACCTGTGACTAAAGTGGCTACGCACTCTCGACAAGGGTGCCATTATAACTCTGATAATTCGCATTGCTCACAGTCAGAGTAAATCCTTTTTAACTTTTTGTGGAAGTATAATATACTTATAGAAAAGTACAAATAAGTGTACAGCTACAAGGATTTTCACAAGCTGAGCACACTCTTGTAACCCGCACCCAGTTCAAGAAACAGGACATGACTAGTGCCCCAAAATTCCCCCTATACAGTTTAGTCTTGATTTCTGACCACATAAATTTTACTTGTTATGAGATTTCATATAATTAGAATCATTCAATGTGTGTTTTTTGATATCTGATTTTGTTCATTCAACATTATACTTGTGAGATAGGTCTAAATTGTTGTGTGTAATTATTCTTACTGTTGTATAGTATTTCTTAGTGAGTTCATATCTCAAGTTATTTATCTTGGCAGTTAAAGTAATTCCCATGGGAATGGACATAATGTGGAGCCATTTCAAGTTATTTAGATAGAGACAATGACTTTGCTTCTGTCACCACTGGATACATGTTCTAGAGGTGGTTTCAACCTCTTTGCACTATGAAAAAATATATAGCATAAAAATAATTTTGAGGAATAAAAGGGGATAAAATGTTATATACAGATTGCTAGAAAGAATTGGGAGGGGATGGAACTATTGAAATGATAATATTTATTCCTTTCATAAAAAAAAAAAAAAACAAAGGCCCTGTATGAGGAGGTGAATATCAGATGCCACACCTATTTTACACACACACACACACACACACACACACACACACACACACACACTTTCCCTTTCCTTTATGTTGAAATAATGTTTCCCCATATTTCAATATTTTCTATGTAAAACATTCTTCAAAATCTGAACTTTCAATCAAACACAGTATATAGATGAGAGATAAAAAAATTATGCAATAGCAATTTAGTACTCAAAAAAATCTCTGTCAGTTTAAGATGAAAGCACCAGTCGAAAAGAAAAAAAAATGTAGCATTAATTAAAATTCTAAAACAAAGGCAGGCATTTGGTTCATCTTGGACACACGATTTGGAACTATAGCCTCGACTTCTTCCGCTCTGATTTACAGCTTATTCTCCTGGGTGATGCTCCAATTTCAAGGGCATTAAGATATGATTTATTTGCATAAGTCCAATAGAAGGTTATCCTGTTCTAAAAAATTAGGGACCAACATTACTCCAGAAATGGAACAAAAATGTTAATCATGTTAAAACTGGGTCTCAATGATTGAACCAGTCAGGTTGCAAATCAGGATGATTAATAATGATGACAAAACCAGAAACAAATTTATACTCTAAAAAACAGCTTATTATCACTCTTTGCTTCTCTTCTCAAAGCTAGGTGTTAAAAAAATTGGTGTCTCAGGATGTCTCATCTTGATCTTTCATAGTTTAAAAATAAAAGATAAATGATTTTCCTTTCCTCTCTTCTCTCCTAAAAACTTTTTAAAATAAAGTAATGAATAAAAGTCAGATGTACTTTGTTATAGAAAGAGAGGGCCTGGAAAGGAGAAATTAAAATGAGAAAGACAAAAATAAAAAACAACAAGCAAACACTTCTTTGATGGAACTTATCTCTTTGATTAAAGCATGTCTTAGTCAACCAAATATGAGGGAATTGAGGAGATCCTGCTCTAATTGTGCTACTTTTGGTAAATTCTTCATTTCCATAAGTAAAACAACATGATCAAATTAGCTTTACATCACTCAAGTAATATGTAATTTGATTCGATTTCCTTACCATCTGCAAAAATGAGATTTCAGGAATTAAAACAAAACAAAAAAGTAGGCTTTGAATCCCATTTTCCCTACTACACTATGAGTTACAAAATTAAAAAAAAAAAAGGTCAGAATACTTAATACCAATACTCCTTATAATACAAAGATTTCAATAATTACCAAGATTTCTAGAAATCTTATATATTCCATTATAATTAAAGCATTTAATTCTTCAAAAGAAAATAAGAACAAATAAATATTCGAGGGAAAAATTAAACAAAGAGCAAAAAATGTTGTTTGAGGGAAGAAATCACCAATTTAAGAAGAATTACAACACCATGTATACTTTAATGAATTGAGCTAAAATTATATTTTACAAGTTGCCAAATGTATCAAAGCTGTATGAGATTGAAAGCTGAAAGGTTAAGGGTTAATATAAACTAATCATTTTTAAATGTTTTAAATCATAAATTATATCTTCTGTATTTAATTATATTACTGTAAGTAATGCAAATTTGTAACATGCTTTATACTATTTATGTTTGAAAGCATTTATTATAAATAAATTATCTGAGATTTCTCAAACAATAGTTACCATTTAGTATCAATGACTGCATTTCTGGCACACTTTAAAAATATTAAACACAGATTGAAATAAAAATAAAAGATATTTTAAAAATTGTTTAATATCAGTGATAGGAAAGCTGTTATTTGCACATTTTTATTCATAATTTAAATGTCGTGAAGTTTCACATCCAATTGGTTACCAAGTTTCACATCCAATGGGTTTCTTTGATTACTCTTTATTTGTATTATACTTGAGAAGCCCAGTATTAAATTGATCATCATTAGGAATTGTGGCAAATATTTGATGTTTCTTTCAGATATTCAAGTATCTTTGGAATAAACACTTTATTTTTGTAACTTGTTGCCCAAAAATAATGGGCTTAGGCTATTTCGAATACCAAATACATTGCTGAGGATGTCACCTGAACAAATGATATGAAACAGAAATTATCTTTATATTATCGATGTCAATATGATAGAATATTCCTTTTTCCCTCAAAAAAACTTGTGTGATTTCTTTTCCATATACCCACTGGTGAATTTTAGTTTGGAAAAACAGAACCTTGTCCTGGAAGTCCAGGAAACAAATTGCAAAAACTTAGATTCATGGCCATAATTGTTTGTTCACTTCCTTTATCACCGAATCAGTATCAAGAAGCATATTGTTGATTCTCCAAAATTGTCTTGTGAGGATTTCCTTGTCACTCATATGGCTGTGTTCTGTCAGTCCTCATCCCAGGACATCTTTTCCAGACTACATCAGGGAATCCAGGAAAACCACTAACCAAGTTAAAAATAATCTAAATTCCTAGAGTGTGGGCCTCCAATCATAAACAGGACAAATAGTTGCTGTGCACCAATCCCTCATATAAGTACCACACATGCACCAAATGCTGATTTATATTCTGTACTTGAGTATTATGTTCTACAGAAAAATATTTGCTAGCACGTTCCAGGATAGTAATTGCTTTTCCATGGTGTAGACAGATACCAGGAGTGAGTGCCCATTTGGTCCAGCAATGTTGCCAAAAGCTCGTTATCCTTTCTCTCTTAACATAAAATTTATCATTAAACTTGTGGCTGGTTTTATAAACCTCTCAGTCATAGTGTGGTATTTACCTATTTGTTTTTTATAGAGTGCAAAGTTGAATTATGTTGCTGTGATTTTAGCTTCTTTCCCATAGTTTGCAACAAAATACTAATTTTGATGGAGAAAGTATTATTTTGCTTTCTAGAGAAACTTAATTTGTTCAACAGAAAGGTCATCGTGTTTTGTTTGAAAGTTGCAGGAAAGTTTCAAAGTCTTCATTGTCACTATGTAACACATTGACTATAATTACACAGGGGTAAAGATACAAATTTAAAAATAATTATCATCTTACTTCATGTTCAAATTTATCTTTTGCGGTTGCTTGAATGAAATCATCACACTATCCCAATACAAACAGATTATATTCTACATTAGCATTGGAGTCGTGATCCCCACTTACATTTTTTTTCATATTAACATGAATTGTAGGGTTTATGTTACTACTTTATCACAACATTTATGCTTTAAAAAATATTTGTAAGCTGGAGATCTGTTTTTCATGAATAAGTTATATAATTCAAATTCTAACAATAGAAAGAGGAAAATATTACAGATAAAAACAGAAGAAAATTATAGGAAATTATATATTTGAGGTAAAACTGCACCATTAACTGACTAATGGCTAAGATGACATGATAGTACAGTTTTGCAATGTATTTATAGCCTTGAACAACATAATAGGACTTAATAAAATAACCAAATGTCTATGAAAACCATATTTAAACTTATATTTCAAAACTTTTTAATGTGCATACATGATTTGTCTCTTTTTTGTCTTTTAAATTATTAAGTAGTCAGAGGACAGAACAGTTGATTGGTGACTTTTGGACCTCACTTTGAGAAATACTCATATCTAGGCATTTATCATCATCAGGAACACTGATCCTCAATTAAGAGTCTTTTCAAAGTTTTAGGAATTCTTTCAGATTGGTTTAATTTTTTTCCTAATTTACCATGTATTTATTGAGTATCATTATTTACCAAGATTTGTGTAAAGTGCTAGAAGAGATGTGAAGCATAAACAGACGAGTTTTCTATGGAAGTACCTTATGACCCAGCAATTCCACTCCTAGGTGTCTATCCAGAGAAATCCAAAACTCTAATTCAAAAAAATGTATGCACCCCTATGCTTATTGCAGCACTATACACAATAGCCAAGGCATGGAGACAACCGAAATGCCCATTGGTGGACGACTGGATTAAGAAACTGTGGTACATTTATACAATGGAGTATTACGCAGCCATAAAGAAGAATGAATTCTTACCATTTGCAATGATATAGATGGACCTAGAGAACATTATGTTAAGTGAAATAAGTCAGACAGAGAAAGACAAATACCGTATGGTCTCACTCATATGTGGAATCTAAAGAAAAGAACAAATGAACGAACTAATCAGAAACAGCCTCAGAGACATAGAGAAAAAACTGAGGGTTGCTAGATGGGAGGTGGGTGGGGATAAGGGAGAAGGTGAGGGGATTAGAAAGCACAGTCGGTAACCACAAGATGCCACGGGGATACGAAAGTCAATTTGGGGAATGTAATCAATTATGTTGTAAAGATTCTGTAGGGTATCTGATGGACGCTTGTCTTATTAGGGAAACCACCTCAGGGATGATGTAGATGCCTGACCACTGCACTGTACACCTGAAGCTGAATAACAATGAATGTCAACTATAATTATACAGATAGATAGATAGATATAGATATAGATATAGATATATAGATATACAGATATATATATATATATATATATATATATATATATATATATAGTCACAAGAAGTGGAGTACAGCATTAGGAATAGTGATAGTGGAAATGCAAAGGCTGTACACGAAGTCAGAGGGGTAGTAGATTGGGGAAGGGGGCTTATCACTTTGTGAGGGATAGAAACGATACGATACATGTCTAACTATTACATTGTTTTGTACACCTGAAACTAATGAAAAAAGACAAATTTTCTGCCTTCTAGAAATTTATAATTAACAAGTATTTCAGGTATGGAAATAGCTTGTCATAATTCAAGGCAAGCTACGAATAGGCCTGTACTCAAATGATGAAAATCCAGTATACTCATAGGAAAAAGAAAGTGTGATTAGGATGATCAGTAAGGGCTTCAGAGAAAGACACATGTCAGGTGAAACTGAAAGGAACTGGGAAAGCAAGAAGAACATGAACAAGGCTCAAGGTTGGGAAAGCACAGACTGTCTGGTTTGGCTGGAAGAGATGATGAAAAATGAAAGGCTAGAAACTATAACTGGATGAGATTAGAATGGCCCTTGAATGCCATGCTGTGAGGAAGTCATGATTTTTTTTTTTTTTTAACAGAGTGAGGATCTATCAAAAGTTTCTGAGAAATGGAAATGAAAGTATTAAGACTGTGTTTTAGGAAAATCACTCTGGCAGCATTGAAAAAACAATGGAAAAGAATATCAAAAAGTGGATTTATTCTCAAGAAGCAGGAAAAAAAGGAAAAAATAATCCAGATGCTCAAATTACCTCCCAGGTATCAGAAAGGTGTGAGTCAACATATGGGAAAGAAAAGAGCAGGTACACTTTCTGAGGTCACTTGGAATCAGAAAGAGAGGTGAAGCTATTCTTTCCCGGCCCTAAGATAAGGGCAGGGGAAGAGGCAAGCTGTGTGCAGAGAGGCACAGAGAGTTGTGCGTTATGGAGCCAGATTGTTTGATTTCAAAGCCCGTACATCTATATAAGCAGGCCTGTAATTATACATACATGCTACACACAAACGTGCACACACTTGTATGTACGTATGAATGTTGTACATATGCATACATGCAGGTATGGAAACAGAATCTGGATGAATATAAACTTAATGCTCTACTTGGATCCAGAATGGGTCAATATGGTGTCTGAAATCTGGTTCACGAAATTTGGTCAAAGTAGGCGATCACTCAGCTTTCAAAATTGACTTATGATTAATGAGGGCAGTTAAAGCATACAATAGTTTAGGGAGGAGGTATGTATTATAAGGGCCCTAAATTAAGGATCTGAGAGTGCTCTCTGATTGTTTCACATACAGGATTCCTGTTCTCCAGCAACTCTCTTCACCTCCTTTGACCTCACCCATTTCCTCCTCAGACCATGTTCCAGCCAGCTATTTCCAATCCAGCCTAACTTTTCAGCAGAGAACATCATGATCATAGAAAGTATTTTACTACTAGTATTAGTGAGAGGAGTTAAATTTATTGAATAATAAGTAAACTGATGATCTTATAAAATTAATGAGGTTCCCTAAAGTATAGAAAGTCCTCACTAATGAAACACTACATTATCCAAGGAATATGTTTGCTCCTTCCTGGCCAACAGTTCCCACCTCTGTTTATCATAACACTAAACACACATTTTTAATAACTACAAATAAGCAAAGAAAATCTTTGAATATTTTGAAGGGAATAATATTCTAAAATATTGACAAATAACGGTTTTTTGCTGTTCCTTTGAGGCCATAGCTCTTCCCACTGAAGTAGCAACGTTGTTCTACCCTAACAGATTCAAGGAAAACTCATTATGGTGAGATACAATTAGCATGACCAGAACCCTATTTAGAGGGAAGAGGTGGGTACCGCTCACTAATCATTAGGCCAGGACGATAGCCTTAACCCTGGACTATTGACATACCTGGATGTTCTCTTTAGGTATGGGGGACTACATAAATCAAATGTATAGGAATTACAGTTACATTTCTTGCACATGGCAATTTGTGGACTGTGTTCATTTCCACATCCATATTTTACTAAACAACCATCCTTTTTAGTTAATAATAAGAAAAAGGTGAATAATTGAGCTTACCACCTCAATGGAAATACAAGTCAAGAAACTGATTTTCCTTTTTAGCATTCAAGTGGCTCCTGTTTTATTTGCCAAATGTACCACAATCTCTCAGGAGCAAATCCCTGTCTACTGGGAGGTCAGCTGCAATTCAGTCACTAGATGCCACTTGCACATGTCACCAGCAGATAACTGGAAATGACTCCATGCAGCAAGTCTCCTCAGGAATGTCTGTAAACAGTCTCAGATGCGCCAAGGTGTATTGATGCAGCTGTTTAGTCAGACTTACCCAGCACCTGCTCTCCAAGGTCTCGAACAGACAAAGCTATTAATTTCAGAGTCAAGTTTTCACTAGCACTGATATTGAGCAAAACCACATGACTTTTTTTTTTCCTGATACCTTCTGTTTGGAACCCAAAAAATAAAAACAAAATTCTCTGAGCTAAAACAGCTCTTGCATCTTTATCTTATCCCAAGGTATAAAGCCAGGATAATTGTGGAGAGACATATGCTGATGTCAATAAAGCAGTTACATATGTTCACTATCTCTTTTGAAGATTAACTGTCTACCACATTGCAGTATTTAAGCATGAGACCATTTCAGATTTAATACACATCCCCCGGCCCCCTTGTCTGACATAAAACATAGTCTAGGAAAAGCCACAATTTACATAACTTACAACCAGAGGATTTCACTAATATAAACAATTCTGGTGCATAACAGTTGGCACCCAGAAAGACAATTTATGAAGTCCCGAACTCCTCCCTGCTGCCAAATCCAGGGTGACATATTCATTGTTTTCCTCATAAAATCTGCGATTGCTTCTGCTAGAGCAAGAACAAGGACTGACTTTTTATTTCATTATTATAAGCATGGATGAGCAGATGAAATTCAGAGGCGCCAAAGTGAATACTAAGTTTCAGTCTGTCAGATTCCAAAATGGCAGACATTAAGCCTCCATATCATAGTTGCTAATGGAATCATTAGAACTTGTCAAGATCAAGGGATGTTTTTTAAATATACACTCTGAGGTGTGCCAACTCCCTCTATGATTAGACCAAGGATAAATATATATCTAAAATACTTTTCTGTTCAAACCACTGATTAATCATTAGCACTGAAATAAATGCAAATAAATAAGCAAATGAAAATATTACAGGTACTGATGTTTAAGTGTGGTAAAAATTGAAGACAGAGCTCTGTTCTATTAAGAAATGAATGATTCATTCCAACTCATTCATAACTCCCAAGACATTAATTTTTATCACTGAAATATGATTTTATGCAAATTATATCTAGTAATTCAACCACTACTTTAATAACACACTTTACATAAAATAAACACATTAAATGTCAAGTATATAAAGACCTTCAGTATGCACTGCAACAGCAATAATAGCAATGTGGAAGAATTTCTTTTGAAGTTCGAATTTTTTGAAAGAAAATTAAATGAGTTCTTTAAAAAATCTAGCTGAGCATATAATATTTCTATAAAGATTAAGAAGTCAATAGCACAAGAAACACAGCATATTCATTTGATATAGCTTCTATTTCTTGAATTTTACACTGGAGACCTAAAAAAAGAATAGCTTAAGTCTGTAATAGTCCATTATGAGACATTTCACATGCATAAATTCTCAGTATTTCATAAATACTGTAACTATGAAAAAATCATTCATGTCTTAAATTTAGAAAATGGACCCTTGTGGAATATTGCCTTTTCAACTTCAGCAAACATAAGTTCAATATTTATAAAACAATATATATTGAAATTATTTCAATTCTTGTGGGAGCAGAATAGACACTTAAAAAGAAGCAACCTGAACTTAGTAGTCTTATGTGTATTAATACTGAATACGCATGTGCAACAGCGTTCTATAGAAACATTAAAACTGATAGAGTTCCTAATTTTCAGCTCACACCAGAATATATAAATATTGGCTATAGTCAATCCTATCAAATTATTTTACTAAATGATTGATACCATCAACATTGATTAATTTCATTTTTAAGAGACATATAAGAAAAGTAAAAATAACTACTGTTCAAAAAACCTCAGCTGATATATGTACTGATGAAATCAACTTCTATTATATTTTCTAAATGTAATGCTTCTTTGTTTTTAAACTTCTATATGGATTGCCTTTTTTTTAATGCATGTGATATGCTTATGTTTTTCTCTCTGGTAATCTGACAGCTTTAAAATTTATTTTTAGTCATTCTATTCTTCACAGCCTTTTCACCTTAGCTGAGATTCAGTCAGCTCCCCTTAAATACTGCAGTTTGATGTCTGCTTCTATTTGTGGTCATATGGCAAGGGGTAGAGTGTGGGAGATGGTTGGCCTTGGTTGTGGGCAGTCTTGGTTAGTGATTTTGGGTTTTGCCATCTCCTCTATGGTTTTCTTGTTTGTTTGTTTCTTTTTTCTTTTTTAATTCTCTTATGCCAGGGTCTGTTTAACTCACTGGGAATCAATTTAATCCTATGGTTTCAGATAGTTTCCCCTACTCAGCCCAGGGCCTCTGAGCCTCTATTTCCATCAGGATTATTTTAGGTAGTTAACTTAGTCCAATTAGCTTCTTTTTTTCTCACCAGCCATTTTATCTCCTCCCTCAGACACAACAGAGATAGGCATTAAGTCCACAGAAAGGCTGAAGGCAATATCATCCAGGGATTCTAGTATATGCTTCCCAGTTCATTCCTGCTCCTTGTCCAATTTATTTTCTCTTTTGTTTTCTGATCAGCCTAAACCTTGTTTGCTGCTGAAGATAATTAGCACTAAATGCTTATGATCATTCTGCTTTTTATCTCCCACTTTCATGTCTACAGGGAGACACCAAGATGGAGAACTCCAGAAATTATTATTCTGTCCTGTGAGTGAGAAGACTGCCATCCTTACAGAAATTTCCGTGCTCTCTCTCTCTAAGGACTGTTTCATTAGCTTCTCTACAGCGGGGAGTGGAGGGGATTTTTCAGTACTTTATTTTACTCACATCTTCCTTATTTGGTTTGGTTTATGTGAAAAGCAGTTTAGAAGGAAATGGTGGATTGCTAAAGCTACCATGCAGACTTTGGGACTAAGGTCAGCGTCCTTTGCTAAACACTACTATTTTATTTTCATTGGGAGTTGGGAGTCTTTTCCCCCTTGGTAGGGATGGATGGATGGATGAATGGATGGATGGATGGATGGATGGATGGATAAATGGTGAGATTTGATTTTTAATTATTTGTTGTTCATGCCATTAGTTTAAGGAAAAGAACATTTTGAAATTCAGCTTCACTTTGTCGTTATAAACCAAAAGATCTTATTCACAATTATTATCTTATTAGTAATATACTAATGTTGACTTTTAAAAGTTATTCTAAAATATAATATGGATCTTATATAACTTTTCTTAATTATTTTTTTAAAACAAACAATGGAAATGAATCTGAAACTGGAGATGGCTCACTAAAGAGCATGGGGGATGGGAGCGGAACTGATGTGTCCTAAGAAATTTACCCCTCTACAACTTTCTGTGTCTGTTCACATGACAGAAATTAATTCTCTCTACAAATGCCATCCACTTGGATAACCCACATTATCCAGGTATCCATGCAAATGGTACAAAAACAGCCACAAGGGTCAGAGGCAGAAAAGACCAAAAGCCTCTTAGGTCTACCGCCAGGATTTCACCAGGCCCACTCTGGCTTCTGGACACAAAGAGCCTATTTTCCAGAAATTTATGTTACAAAATTCAACCACAGTAACCAGTTGTAGTGAGGAGTACAGCATGCCTCCAAAAGCCTGTCTTGGGAATTCATTTTGAATAAACACAATTTAGAATAATTAAACACAGTTGATATACAAAATCTAAATTTATCATCAAATCATAGTTATACAGGAAGAATTACCCAAGGAGTCATTTAAGTAGTCTGTCCTTCAGTGCAGTTAAAATAGAAATTGGTTTTTTAATTGAATTAAAACAAAAATTGAAAAGTTGAATTCAATTTTTCAAGAATGGTTCTACTGTGTTATGTGAGCTGTGCCATGTAAATCTGTGCATCTTATTGATCAGGTAGGAAGAGGAAGGAAAGAAAATGCCATTCTGTTAGTTCCATTAATTATACTACAGGAATGGTATTACTAAGGATTCCAAAATTAAAACAAATTAGTTAGGAGCTAAAAAAAGTCTCAAAAACAAGGTAAGTTAGCAGTGTATTTCTAAGGATTATAATACTAAGAAGTTAATCTTTATATGTTCCCTTTTCCTTCAATTCATATATCAAATATAAATTTAAGTTTTAAAAAAAATCTTTCCAAAGTAATGCTCAATGAATAAGATAGCCCATTTAACCATTGTTGCCTACTGAAAACATATATATAATTTGACTCTGACTTTTTTTTTTTTGTTAAAACATAGTAGAAGAGAAAAACTACTTTACAAAATATACTAAAACAGGAGGATACATAGCCTCTTCTCTTCCCAAACCCCCAAATACCTAAACCAAAAAGAAAGAAACATAATTGATCATAAACGATTTATGTTACTGGTAATTTTATTTTGTAATCATCTTTCTCAATTAGGCACTTTTCAATGAGATGGCAATCAAAAAGGAGATGAAAAATGCACAACCTCCAAATATAGGATGACCATCCTTTAAATGCTATACAAAACGACTACACATGAAGAGTCTGTGAATTTAGTCTAGTGAAATGAGATATAATCCAAATTATCCTTGAGTTCAAATGCATCATGTCCATTCAAAATCAAATTCAAACCTAATTTTGTCTTAAAATAATTACTTTCAAAAGTAAATTATAATATAGATGATTTCTACTTACAACCTGAGCCCATTAGTCATAACTAGAATTTCTTTAGGGGAAAACTATAGTATATGATAAAAGCAGCTTGATCTTACCATAGACAATTAAAATATAATCTCTCATACTCCATAAAGTTGTCTCTTGATAGTGTAATGGGAAGAAAAGACATATACAGAGAAAATACTAATGGATTTATATAATAAGATACAATTTAATATTAAAATAGTGAAATATTACTTAATATTAAAGT
This sequence comes from Rhinolophus ferrumequinum, assembly GCF_004115265.2. NCBI lineage: Eukaryota > Metazoa > Chordata > Mammalia > Chiroptera > Rhinolophidae > Rhinolophus > Rhinolophus ferrumequinum. The sequence continues at coordinate 35,504,644 of NC_046306.1, read as the reverse complement.
AATGAAAACATTACAAGTTTTATTCTTTACTCTCCAAGGTACCACAGACATTGTAAATCATGGAAATTTGGAAGGGACACTATTTTTTATTGATAGGAGAAAACAATTCCCCAAAATACCAATTATCGGATAGTAAGACTTAAGACCTTTCACTTAAAGAAAGCACTTTATGGCTTCTCTGTGGCATATCTGAATTGCCAGCATCATTACTCTTGCTCCTTCGGGCCATCATTAAGTAAAACTATGGGTTACTTGAACACAAGCACTGTCATACTGTAACAGTCAACCTGATAACCAAGAGGACTACTGAGTGACAAAAGGGCTATAGCATATAGAATGTGGATAGGCTAGACAAAAGGATGATTTATGTCCTGAGCAGGACGAAGCAGGATAGCACTAGATTTCATCATGCTATTCAGAACAGACTGCAATTTAAAACGTATGAATTGTTTATTTCTGGAATTTTCCATTTAATATTTTCAAACCATGGTCAACCAAGGGTAACTGAAACTGCAGAAAGCAAAACTATAGATAAGGGGCGACTTTTGTAATAAGGGAACATATTACATACAAAAATTTAAACACAATAATAAAATCAAAGAAATTTTGGTCTACCTTTTATGATTAACAAGTGCTGTAATTCTAAGCAATGTCAGTAATAGAATATTCCTCTTCCCCAAAATCTTTTGTTGATCTAAGTTCTAAACAATTGCAGCAGTTACTAAACTTCAATTTTAAAACTTAAAAAAATAATAATAATAATATCCTTTTACCTATAAGAAGTTAATTCATGGAAGTCTCAGTTATATAGCAGGCCCAAGCCACTTGTGAACTCAGCTACTACCTGCATTTATTTTGAGAGCAAGTTCATAATTCTTTGTAATCATTCAAGCACAGTTTTTGTCTATGTGCTACTACGTATTTCTACTTTTAAGCAGAAGAGTCAGAATTTGAATTACTTCAATTATGTCATTCTATTTGAATTCTTGACGTTTTTACTTATATTTAATATTTAAGAGAGTTAACAACTGCAACCTGAAAGATTTAACAATTTTGGTAAAATTGAAAATTTTAGTTGATATATAAAATATTTTACTGAATTTTAATATTTTTAAGTTTTAAATTTATCCTTTTACAAAAAGTTGTTTCTAAACTAAAGAACAAACCAACCACTGCACACTGGCTAAGATGGCTAAAATAATAAAAAACAACAACAATAAAACAAAGCAGCAAATAACAAGTGTTCCCAAGGATGTGGACAAATTAGAACTCTCATATATTGCTGGTGTGAATATAAAATGGTGCAGTTACTGTGGAAAACAGTTTGGCAGTTCCTCAAAATAATAGAGTTGCCATATGACCCGCAAATTCCACTCCTAGGTATATACTCAAGAGAACTGAAAACGTATGTTCATATAAAACTTTGTACACAAATATTCATAGCAAAACTATTCACAATAGCCCAAAAAGTGAAATCAACCCAAATGCCCATCAGCTGAGGAGTGCATGAAAAAATATGCTACATCCAAATAATTCAGCCATAAAAAGGAATAAAATATTGATACTTGTTACTACATGTCTGAACCTTGAAAATACTATGAGAAGTGAAAGATGCCAAATGCAAAAGGACACATATTGCATAATTTCATTTATATGAAATGTCCAAAATATGCAAATCCACAGAGATAGAAAGTAGACTGCCAGGGAATGGGTGGTGGGGAGGGAAATGGGGAATGACTACTAGTGGACAGGGGGTTTATTTTGGAGGTGATAGCATGTTCTGGAATCTGACAATGGTGATGGTTACATAACCTTGTGATTATACAAAACAAAACAAAACAAAACACTGATTTGCACAATTTAAAATGGTAAATTTTATGGTATGTAAACTTATGCCTTAATAAAAAACAGCAAAAGAACAAGAAAATACTAATGGGTATTACTGATAATCATAGAAAATTGCCTTATCTTGTAGAGAAAGGAATATAAAAAAATGATCCACTCAGGGTATCAAATACATGAAAGATGACATTAGTAATACATCCTGCCTTTCTCCTGGCAGTAGAATCTATGAACTGTTCTGAAACTTTCATGTTGGTGACATAGATTCACTCTGACAAGAGCTTGATAAACTTGGTTGGTTGAATGAGTAAATTAATGAATTAATGAATATCACATATTTGTCCAATTTAGTTGTGCAAAGTTGTGCAAACTTCATCTTTATCTTACTTTGGGGAGAGGGGCCATAGGCTAGAGATACCTTAGTAAACAACTAACTTTCTGCTTGCTTAAGATTATTTTGGGGAGTGTGTTTTTTGGGTGGCACAAAGTTTAAAGATAATATTTAGAAATTAATTATTTTAATATGCTCATTCACACTGGATCTAAAGGAAGACGAGAGATTTTTCCAAAGAAGAATCTACTATGGTTCCATGCGGTGAATGGGAGCTTATGATACAGGGATTAAATTCAATAGGGTTAAACACAACTATTTGATTTTTTAAAAGTTTCTGTAATCAAAATTACAAATGTTTCATATAAGCTGCACGATAGTGAAAGGTTGAAAACCACATGATTTAGCCAAGTAATTTCCTCTTTACTCACAGAAACTCCTCCTCATCTTTCAACTTTAATGACTCTCTAATCAATGATTAACTTAACCACAAATCTACTTGAAAATTAGAGTGAACAACAAAATATAAGAGTTTTTTGTTGCTGTTATTTAGGTTAATTGTATATATATATATATATATATATATATATATATATATATATATATATATATTTTTTTTTTAAATTTATTTTTAATTTATTGGGGTGACAATTGTTAGTAAAATTACATAGATTTCAGGTGTGCAATTCTGTATCACATCATCCATAAATCACACTGTGTGTTCACCACCCAGAGTCAGCTCCCCTTCCATCACCATACATTTGATCCCCCTCACCCTCATCCCCCACCCCCCAACCCCCTTACCCTCTGGTAACCACCAAATTACGTTCCCCAGATTAATTTTCAAACCCGTGGCCATCCTGTGGTCACCGACTGCCCTCCAATCCCCTCACCCTCCCCCCACCCCCCACCCCTCCCGCCCATCTAGCAACGCTCAGTTTTTCCTCATTGTCTCCCAAACTGTTTCTGATTAGTTCATTCACTTATTCTTTTCTTTAGAATCCGCAAATAAGTGAGATCATATGGTACTTATCTTTCTCTGTCTGACTTATTTCACTTAACATAATGTTCTCTAGATCCATCCATGTTGTTGCAAATGGTAAGATTTCTTTCTTCTTTATGGCTGCATAATACTCCATTGTATAAATGTACCACAGTTTCTTAATCCAGTCATCTACCGATGGGCATTTTGGTTGTTTCCATGTCTTAGCTATTGTGTATAGTGCTGCAATAAACATAGGAGTGCATAAAGATTTTTGAATTGAAGTTTTGGATTTCTCCGGATAGATACCTAGGAGTGGAATTACTGGATCATAGGGTAGTTCCATTTTCAGATTTTTGAGATACCTCCATACTGTTTTCCATAGTGGCTGCACCAATAATATATATTTTTTAATTAAAGTTTATTGGGGTGACAATTGATAGTAAAGTTACATAGACTTCAGGTGAACAATTCTGTAATACATCATCTATAAATCCCATTGTGTGTTCATCACCCAGAGTCAGTTCTCCTTCCATCACCATATATTTGATACCCTTTACCCTCATCTACCACCCCCCTACCTACCCCCTTACCCTCTGGTAACCACTAAACTATTGTCTGTGTCTATGAGTTTTTGTTTCTCATTTGTTTGTCTTGTTCGTTTGTTGTTTTGGGTTTATATACCACGTGTCAGTGAAATCATATGGTTTTCCGCTTTTTCTGTCTGACTTATTTCGCTTAGCATTATATTCTCAAGATCCATCTATGTTGTCACAAATGGTCCTAGTTCATCTTTTCTTACCACCGAATAATATACCATTGTGTATATATACCACAACGTCTTTATCCATTCATCTATCGAAGGACATTTTGGTTGTTTCTATGTCCTGGCCACCGTAAATAAAGCTGCAATGAACATTGGAGTACACGTGTCTTTATGGATAAATGTTTTTAGATATTTTGGGTAGATACCTAGGAGTGGGATTGCTGGATCATACTGTAATTCTATTTGTAATTTTTTGAGGAACCTCCACACTGCCTTCCATAACGGCTGCACCAATCTGCATTCCCACCAACAGTGTATGAGGTTTCCTTTTTCTCCACAGCCTCTCCAACACTTGTAACTACTTGTCTTGTTGATGATAGCGATTCTGACTGGGGTGAGGTGATATCTCATTGTGGTTTTTATTTGCATTTCTCTGATCATTAGTGATGTTGAGCATTTTTTCATATGTCTATTTGCCATTTTTATGTCCTCTTTGGAGAAATGTCTCTTTAGGTCCTCTGCCCATTTTTCAACTGGGTTGTTTGTTTTTCTGTTGTTGAGTTGCATGAGTTCCTTGTATATTTTGGATATTAGCCCCTTATTGGAGGCACTGTTTGCAAAAATCTTCTCCCATTCACTTGGTTGCCTCTTTATTTTGTCGATGGTTTCTTTTGCTGTGCAGAAGTTTTTAAGTTTAATATAGTCCCATTTATTTATTTTAGCTTTTACTTCCCTTGCCTTTGGTGTCAAATTCAAAAAATGTTCTTTGAACCCAAGGTCCATAAGTTTAATACCTATGTTTTCTTCTATACAGTTTATTAAGTCTTTAATCCATTTTGAATTAATTTTGGTACATGGTGACAGATAGCAATCCAGTTTCATTTTTTTGCACGTGGCTTTCCAATTCTCCCAGCACCATTTATTGAAGAGGCTGTCTTTTCTCCATTGTATGTTTTTTTGCTTCTTTGTCAAAAATTATCTGTCCATATTTATGGGGGGTTATTTCTGGGTTCTCAATTCTATTCCATTGGACTACGTGTCTGTTTTTCTGCCAGTACTTTACTATTTTGAGTATTGTAGCCCTGTAGTACAAGCTAAAGTTAGGGAGTTTGATACCTCCAGCATTGCTCTTTTTTTGTTAAGATTGCTTTGGCTATTTGGGGTCTTTTGTGGTTCCAAACAAATCTGGTGATTTTTTGTTCTATTTCTTTAAAATATGCCATTGGGATTTTGATGGGGATTACATTAAATCTGTATATTGCTTTGGGTACTATGGCTATTTTAACTATGTTGATTCTTCCAATCTATGAGCACGGAATGTTTATCCATTTTTTTGTGTCTTCTTCAATTTCTTTTAAAAATGTCTTGTAGTTTTTAGCACACAGGTTTTTAACATCCTTGGTTAACTTTATTCCTAGGTATTTTATTCTTTTTGCTGCAATTGCAAAAGGAATTGTTTTTTTTATATTTGTTTTTCTAAGATTTCATTGTTAGTGTATAGGAATGTAATGGACTTTTGTACATTGATTTTGTAGCCGGCCGCATTACTGTATTCGTTGATTGTTCCTGATAGATTTTTGGTGGAGTCCTTAGGGTTTTCTATATACAGCATCATGTCATCTGCAAAGAGTGACAATTTAACATCTTCATTCCCAATTTGGATGCCTTTTATTTCTTTCTCTTGCCTGATTGCTCTGGCGAGGACTTCCAACACTATGTTGAAAAGCAGAGGTGATAGGGGACAGCCCTGTCATGTTCCTGAACATAGAGCAAAGGGCTTCAGTTTTTCACTGTTAATTATGAGATTAGCTGAGGGTTTGTCATATATGGCCTTTATTATGTTAAGGTATTTTCCTTCTATACCTATTTTATTAAGTGTTTTAATCATAAATGGGTGTTGTATCTTGTCCAATTGTTTTTCTGCATCAATTGATATAGTCATATGATTTTGGTCCTTTATTTTGTTTATGTGATTTAATCACATTGATGGATTTGCATATGTTGAAGCATCCTTGTGCCCCTGGGATGAACCCCACTTGGTCGTGATTAATAATCTTTTTAATGCATTGTTGCATTCGATTTTCTAGAATTTTGTTTAGGATTTTTGCATCTGTCTTCATCAGAGATATTGGTCCGTAGTTCTCTTTTTTTGTGTTGTCCTTGCCAGGTTTTGTTATCAGGGTAATGTTGGCCTCATAAAATGAGTTAGGGAGTACTGTCTCTTCTTCAATTTTTTGGAAGAGTTTGAGCAGGATTGGCATTAGGTCCTCTTTGAAGGTTTGGTAGAATTCACTCGTGAAGTTATATGGTCCCGGAGTTTTGCTTTTGGGAAGGTTTTGGATGACTGATTCAATATCGTTACTGGTGATTGGTCTTTTTAGATTTTCCAGTTCTTCATGGTTCAGCCTTGGAAGGCTATATGTTTCTAAGAACTTGTCCATTTCTTCTAGGTTATTAAATTTGGTGGCATATAGTCGTTCATAGTATTCTTGGATGATCCTTTGTATTTCTGTGGCATCCGTGATAGCTTCCCCTTTTTCATTTCTGATTTTGTTAATTAGTGTCTTCTCCCTTTTTATCTTATTGAGCATAGCCAAGGGTTTGCCAATTTTGTTAATCTTTTCAACAAAAGAGCTCTTTGTCACATTAATTTTTTTTTATTGTCTCTTTGTTCTCTATTTCATTTAGTTCTGCTCTGATTTTTGCTATTTCCTTTCTTCTGCTGATCTTGGGTTTCATTTGTTCTTCTTTTTCTAGTTCTTTAAGGTGTAACGTGAGGTTATTTATTTGGGATTTTTCTTGTTTCTTGAGATAGGCCTGTAATGATATAAATTTCCCTCTTAAAACTGCTTTTGCTGCATCCCAAAAATTTTGTTAGGATGCATTTCCATTGTCATTTGTTTCTATGCATCTTTTGATCTCTCCTCTAATTTCTTCTTTGACCCGGTCATTCTTTAAAAGTATGTTGTTTAATCTCCATATATTTGTGTTTTTACCTGCTTTCTTTTTGCAGTTGATATCCAATTTCAAAGCCTTGTGATCAGAGAATATGCTTGGTATGATTTCAGTCTTCTTAAACTTGCTGAGGTTAGTTTTATGTCCCAATATATGGTTTATCCTTGAGAATGTTCCATGTACACTAGAAAAAAAAAATGTATAGTCTGATGTTTTAGGATGAAGTGCTCTATAAATGTCAATTATGTCCATTTTATCTAATGTGTCATTTAGGGCTGCTATTTCTTTATTTATTTTCAGTTTGGATGATCTATCCATAGCTGTCAATGATGTGTTTAGGTCCCCTAGTATAATTGTGTTTTGGTCAATTTCTCCCTTTAGTTCTGTTAGTAGTTCCTTGGTATATTTTGGTGCTCCCTGATTGGGGGCATAAATACTGATGACTGTTATGTCTTCTTGTTGTATAATCCCCTTTACCATTATGAAAAGTCCATGTTTGTCTCTTGTTACCTTTTTCACCCTGAAGTCTGTTTCATCTGATATTATTATGGCTACACCTGATATTTTCTGAATACCATTTGCTTGGAGTGTCAATTTCTACCCTTTCACTTTCAGCCTATGCTTCTTCTTGTAGCTGAGATGTGTCTCTTGGAGACAGCATATGGTTGGGTTTAGATTTTTGATCCAATCTGCTACTCTTTGCCTTTTTATTGGTGAGTTCAGTCCATTTAAATTTAGGGTGATTATTGATATGTGAGGATTTCCTATCATTCTATCTTTAGTTTTCTGGTAAGATTGTGTCTCCATAGCTTCTTTGCATATTTGTTGTTGTCTATTATTTCTGTGTGGTGGTATTCTATGATGTTTCTCTCTGTTTCTTCTTTTATTAGAGTGTATATTTCAGTTCTGGATTTTTTTTTTTTTGAGTGGTTACCATTAAGTTCATGTAAAAGAAAGTTTGATATTCAGAGTATTCCATTTTCTTCAGCACGCTTACTTTCTCCATTCCCCTATTCTGGTTCAGGCCTTTACTCTCCCCAGTTTTATATTTTGGTTGCCAAAAATTGTCCCTGTTGATGGTGGTCGAATAGCCACCTTTGGTATTTCTTGTAGTGCAGGTCATGTACTAGAAAATTCTCTCAGATTCTGTATGTCTGGAAAGGTCTTTATTCCTCCTTCATATCTAAAGGATAACTTTGCTGGGTATATTATTCTTGGCTCATAATTTCTCTCTTTCAATAGCTTGAATATTTGGTTCCACTCCCTCCTGGCTCGTAGTTTCTGCTAAAAATCTGATGATAATCTAATGGGCTTTCCTTTGTAGGTTACCGTCTTCTTTTCCCTGGCTGCCTTGAGGATTCTTTCTTTGTCATTGGTTTTTTACAGCATCCATACAATGTGCCTTGGAGAAGGCCTGTTGGGGTTGAGGTAATTAGGTGTTCTATTTGCTTCTTGGATTCGAGGATCCAGTTCTTTCCACAAGTTTAGAAAGTTCATCAACTGTTTGAATATACTCTGTTCCCTTCTCTCTTTCTTCTTCTGGTATGCTCATTATTCTTATATTGCTCTTTCTGATGGAGTCAGAAAGTTCTTGTAGAGTTCTTTCACTTCTTTTAAGTTTCAAGTCTCTTTCTTCTTCCATCTGTGTCATTTCCAGATTTTTGTCTTCGATGTCACTGATTCTTTCCTCCATGTGGTCAACTCCACTTCCTAAGCTGGCTATTTCATTGTTAGTTTCTTCTATTGAATTCCTAATCTCCAGAAATTCTATTTGGTTCTTTTTTAAAATTTCTATCTCTTTGGTAAAATGCTCATGTTGTTCTTTGATTGTGTTTCTGAGTTCATTAAACTGCCTTTCTGTATTTTCTTGCATTTCATTGAGTTTTTTCAGAACTGCAATCTTGAATTCTCTGTCATTTAAGTCACGTATTTCCATATCTCTAACTTCATTTTCTGGAGACTCACTTTCTTTCTGAGCTGTCTTATTGCCTTGGTTATTCATGGCAATTAATGATTTATTATTTCTCTTCCTAGACATCTACAGGAGTGGCTTCTGCAACAGATTGATAGTAAGAGGTCTTTCTTTTGTTTTTCCAGTACATGTTGGTTGAATGTTTTATTTTCTCTCCGACTGCAGCCCTTTTTTCTCTCTCACACTGTAGTGTTATGTTTTCTCTGCACTATTCCAGCTACTCACATAATGGGGGGATTCCCTGGAAAGCTGGCTTCTCCTCTGTTAACAGTTCGTCTGGGTCAGAGGGTACCACGACCCTGTAGGTATGCAGAGAGCTTTTGAAGTTCCAAAGGTCTTCCTGCACCAAATTCAGACCCCGTGTGTTTCACAGTTCTGTTTACTCCTGCAGGGATCCACCCAGATAGGTAGGGACAGGGGCGGGGTGAGTTGTGAGAGGTGGCCCAGAGCAATTGTGACGACCACCACCACAGCTAGTCCTGCTTTCACAGCTCCCTCCCCTTTGCTGAAACTAGTTGAGCTGTGAATCTGTGTCTTCAGACCACAGTTCTCAGAACTGCAAACATTCTATTCTTTTGATCTGACAGTGCTACTGTCCCGCTACTAGCACTGAGCAGGTGGGGGCATGCGAGCTCTGGGAGGGTAGGGATAGGGTGGCTTATCTCAGTGCCTAAGGCTTCCATTCTCTGCTCAGCAGTGAGGGCTTAAATCACTGTTTTCAGCCTTCTTCCCTCAGTCTTTGCTTTGAGGTCTCTGCCGTGAGCGTTGGTTTTGGTCGTGTTATATGCTTTCCCTTCAACCCTCTGGGCCATAAACGGAGCCCTTGCAGTCTGAGTTCTTCCCTCTCCCACAGCTGCAGTAGTTCCAGGATGCAGCGAGCTCAGAGCACTGAGCTAGGTCTGTATCCTGTGCCCCAGTGACTCTGGGCTCTGTCTTCACACTTCTCCCTTTCCTCCTCCCCTGTTTGCGCAATTTACCCACCTTTAGGTGAATTCTGTAGTGAGCCTCTTCGTCTTATCTGTCTGTTGTGCAGGGAGTTCTTTGTGAAATTATAGCTGTTTCATTTGTTGTAAATTCCAGGGGATATTTCCAGAGGCTCACCTCATGCCTCCATTTTGATGACATCCATGTTTTTCAAATGATACTGACATTGCTATTTTATTCAACAGTCATTCATGTAGTCCACAGACAAGAAATCAAAATATAAAAAGTACAGTTCTCCCCCCGGAAAGAAGCTGGCTATGTTAATACAAAGAAATCCACAAGAGGTGAAAAGCAAAGAATGGAAGTAAGGAAAGGCCACAATTTCAATAACGATTAATCTGAAGAACTGGAAGAAATATAAAAATAAAAACAAATCTTATACTATGAATTTATATTTAAATCGTCATTGTAGAAAAAGATGAGAATAATTATATCCTGATAAATTCCTAAAAGTAATTATATAAAATACAACTGTGGTAAGTAGGAAAATATATTCAGCTTTTTGTTAATAGATTTTTTTCTATTTTTAGAAGTAGTTTGATAAGGTGCACAGTTCACCTATTTCACTTTTAGTGGCAACATATGATTTCCCACAACCTGTTTGCATTTATAGAAGATAGAGAATTTCTACTCTAATAAACTATAACTCAATGACTTCTATTCTTACTTTAAAGCTTATAAAACTTATCTTTACCTTCTTGTTTTTTCAAACTAGGAAATTAAGTGTGAGAGCTTAAAAGTTCAAATAAAAATCTTTTTATAACATATCTGGTAATAACTTACTATGCTATAGTAAAAAAAAATCATGCACATCAACATTTTTAAATTTGTGGATTTCTTTTGCCATTGGATAATTTTCAGTTCATCCTCCACTGCTATTTAAATGCAGTTCTACTGACTAAGTAGGTTGCTATTTTAGTGGCATGAAGGGTGAGAAAAGAGGGAGGGAAAGTACCAAAAAAGTGAAATGAGTCTAAAAAGAGATGAAAATTTAATGACAATTTTTGTATAAATAAAAATAAATCAAACAGGTGCAGCTGGATGGCTCAGTTGGTTAGAGCGGGAGCTCTGAACAACAGGTCGCCAGTTCGATTCCCACATGGGCCAATGAGCTGTGCCCTCCACAACTAGATTGAAAATAACGAGCTGCCACTGAGCTTCCAGAGGGGTGGCCAGATGGCTCAGTTGATTAGAGAGCAAACTTTCAACAAGAAGGTTGTCGGTTCAATTCCCGCATGGTATGGTGTACTGCGCCTCCTGCAACTAAAGAGTGAAAACAACGACCAGACTTGGAGCTGGGCTGTGCCCTCCACAACTAGATTGAAGGACAACTATTTGAAGCTAATGGACCCTGGAGACACACACTCCTCAATACTCCTCAATAAAATTTATTTTTAAAATAAATAAATAAAATAAATAAATCAAACAAAGATTCACTAGAATAAATATAGTCAGGGAATATCTAACTTACCATACTTCTTTCTGCAAGAATTTGATATTTCATATTTGAAAAACTGAGACTCAGAAAAGTGAATATCACATAATGAGTTAGCATAGCAGACAGGTAATTAAGGCAGGAAAAAGCTACTTCTTCCTCAGGCTGGCTGTCCCCACATTCCAAGGCTCCCAGAGGCTTCTAAGAACTACAACTTCCTATCCACATCTATCAGAAATGGAGAATCTCTTCAGGTAGGAGCCCCGGGAAACATCTCATATTAATTTGATCTACATTAGGTCATATGCAACTATTGAGCACTTATAATGTGATTATTGCAACTGAAAGAGTAAATTTTAATTTCATTTCTTTTAACTAATTTAAACAGAGAAACATATTTGAATTGTGGCTAACCCACTAAGCAGCAGTAAGTTATTCTCTAAATTATTCAGAGAAACAAATTGAACATAGACATGACTTTCTAACCACATTTGTTAGAAAGTTAACATGTGGGTCATAACTTGACTGGGTCATATTACAGTGCATGCTGCAGATGTAAAGACATTTTCACCCTCATTATTTACTCAGGAGATATGTCCCAAATGTGGCTTTTCAGTTCAGAGACAGAGCAGGAAATTGTGGTTTTCACCCTCTTAAGGCAAGGAGTGCTCATTAGTTATTCTTATTTAGTTTTAGGTTATGGGTAGAAGGTACAATCTTTCTTCCAGAGGAATGACAAGAGGCAAACATAGAATGAATCATGTACAAAGCTCTACACTGATGAAAAAAGATGGAAATCTGAATAAAGTAATGAATACCATTGGCACCATAAGCTTTGATTGACTAAAACAATTATGTGTTAAGTAAAAAAATAAAACAAAATGCTATTTCTATCCTACAATGCTATTGAATCAAATAATTCCTAAGCAAGTGTAGAAGTACCTTACTGTCGACTTTCCGTGTCAGGAGATAGCTCAAAATGTCAAGACAACAAACATTCTGCTTGGTAAATTTGCCTCAGTGGGCATGTTCCTGAATAACTTTCCGTGTAATGCAGCAGAGAAAAGAACTGGCTTTCTTCCCAAAGTTCACACAGTCTCATCCCTTATAGTTAGTGAGAGCACCAATAATGGTGGAAAGAGCCTTCAAACAAATAGCAATACATCCAGATGATAGAGAAAATTGTATTACAGAACCTAAGGTTTGTGAACCAATAACCATTTTGAAACATTTTAATGCCAATGCCAAATAAGGTCATTACATTGAGGAAAAAGAGGAGAACCAGTTAACAGGGGGACTTGAGATTTCTTTCGTCATTTTATTATTTTTTTTTTCTTTTTGAAGCATAAATATTAAATTGTAAACTATCATTAGTATGTTGAGAAAGGCAATAAAAACAATGGAAACTGAAAAAATACAAAGAATATTTAAATGTGTAGCTTGGAGTATTAGAAATTGGGTATGCTTGAGTTAGTGTTTTCCATCACATATAATTTCTTCCACTTTATAAGGAAAACAAAAATAATAGTAATGGCATTCAACCTCATATAACAACACTCTAACCTAATTATCCAATAATTGTTTTTTGAACTCATCATCCTAGTTAGAGAAATTTCACTATCCTGAACCCTGATGCCATATCTTTTTTGAGTAATGCCAAACACTTGCAGTTCATCTTGTCTTTCAAAATGACCTAGAAGACTCTCTCAATGAGATGAACACAAAGTATGCTCATGGGTAAAATGGAGATAAATAACAAATAAGCTATGGTAAGGATTAAGAGATAATATTTGCCAAACACTTAAGAAAAATTAACCTACACATAATAGATTCCAGGGGATTACACCTGCTAAACTCAAGCACAACTTGCCCAAACTCCATGTATTATGGCATTTCCAAAAGATAGAAGTAAATATAACCAGTTTTAGTTTTAAACAGTATTTATTATTTTTCTTTGTAGATTACCACATCAAATTTAATTGGCAAACAGGAGAAGAAAACATGCAGGAAACCCAAGAGAAGCCAAAGAAGAGGCAGGAAGAAAAAAGAAAAAAAAAAAAAAAGAATTGACGTCAGCAGATCTGGCTTTCAGACAGTACTTCCTTACGTAGGTATGGTGCTAATAGTTGGTGACAGTTGACAGCAAGTAAGGTAGAAGAGACTACCTAAGAGAGGGTGGTCAACACTGTTGAATGTTACAAGTGTTAAAGAAGACATGATCTGAACAAAGTTTACTGGAGTAGGCCATCACATTGCCAATGGTGTTCTACTCTTTCAGGAGGAAACCAGATTGTAAAAAAGTTAAGAAATGAATGGGGGGCAGGGTGGTTGGAGAAAAAAGTTTTTTTCCACATGATCATCAGGGCCAGAAAGGAAAACAAAGAATGACAGAATAGTAAAATGAAGGACTAAAAGTCAAGGAATAGATTAAATATATGTGTTTAATCCATATATTAATATATTAAATATATAAAGAGAAAAGCTGATCACATTTCAGCCCATTCAGAGAACTAACTGAATAAGGGAGTATTTGCAAAACAGACCTCAATAAATATTGTACATCACACATGGTAATTCAACATTACTATATGCAGAATGTTGATTTTTAAATAAAATAGTACATAAAAATATCATATAAAGTAGAGGAGTAGATTTAGTATATTTGTTCATTGGTCAATTTTCCTCACTGAAGTCTGAAATAACCTTCAAAAGAAACTATTGAAAAGTGACATCAGATTTCCAGTCACGATGACACAGTAGGTAAATGCTGTGATTACCTTCTCACATGAACCCATCAAAATTACAACTAAACTACAAAACAGCCATCATTGATAAGCACATGAAATATTGCTGAACCAAAGCCCTACAACTAAAGACATGCAGAAGAAGCCACCTGGAGACTGGTAGGAGGGGCAGAGATGAGGAATGCACTGGTCCCAAACATGTGTGTGACCATTAAAAATCGGGAGGGATATCTCAGCTGCAGAGGTCCCCCCATGAAGGAGCATGGGGTCCCAGTCCTTCTCCAGCCCAGGGTTCCAGTGCCAGGAAGAGAAGTCCCCATAATTTCTGGTTGTGAAAACCAATGGAGATTGTGACTGACAGAGGGCAGCTGTAGTCCCAGGCATTCCTCTTAAAGAGATTTGCTTGCAGATCTACCCACTGATGGAATTGCTGGCTATGAGCTCTAATGCGGGGGCAGCAGCTGGAGGGATGACAGGGACATACAGGTGGAGGGGGTACTGAGTTGTCTGGCTGCAGGACAGAGGCTAGAGGGGCAACTTTCTCCTGGCCAGGGGAGCTGGCAGGGCCATTGTTTCTTTGATGAGCCCCCTCCCTTTCCCTGCATTAAGATGCAGTCTGTCACCATATCTGAGTCTCTGTTTTTTTGCCATGCCCTGGTGATTTGATACCCCACCCTGACCAACTTTTGGGCACATCCAAGTTATTTCCAGTGGCTTTTTCGTACAAACTGCCTGCCTTGGCTCATGCTGCAGACTTTCGTAGTGTCTATGAAAGGTTCACGGAACCCAGACAAGCAGCATCTGGCTTGAGCATGTCCTGTACTTCTGGTGAGCAGCCCTAAGCCTGGCATTAGTGTCAGCCAGCTTTGGTTTGCAGCCTGGCCTCTCAACGCACTTTCAAGCATGGCACGGGCAGTGACACTCTGAGGACAAGTGAGGTATGGACTGTGGCTGAACTTGACTTGCTGTGGGTCCCCACCCAGGAGGCCCTGGGATGGTGCCCCCAGAAGCCAGCTTTGAACTGAGTTGGAGCATCACTTAGTCACCTTCAAGAATGACATACCCAAGAGGCAGATTGGGAAGGCACTAGAGCCCTGCTGGGGCAGATTCTGCTCTGTAGGGTCAGCCCCTGTACCACAACTCCTCCACTGTAGTCAAGGCCAGTCATAACAACAAATGTTCCCAAGGGTCAATCCCTCCCATTAATGTGAAAACAGTAACCAAGTCTCAAGTACAAGAGGAGGACACACACAAACCACACAAGGGACACACCTGGAGTGCACAACTCAAGTGACCAGAAAGATTGCACCACTGAGCCCCACAGCACACCTACTACATAACACCATTCTATTAATATCGGGTGATATAGCAGCCCTAATACATAGAAACAAAAACAGGGAGGCAGCCAAAATGGGGAGACAAAAGACATTACCCCAATAAAAGAACAGAACAAAGTTCCAAAAAAAAAAAAAGACCTAAACAAAATGGAGACAAGCAATCTACTAGACACAAAGTCCAAAAACTGGTTATAAAGATGCTCAACAATCTCAGAGAGAACTTTAACAAAGAGATAGGAAACATAAAAATGGAGATAGAAAACGTAATTAAAAATCAGTCAGAAATAAACAATACGAAACAATTCAAAACAATGGAAATGAAGAATATATTACAGAGAATCAACAGATTAGATGAAGCAGAGGATCAGATCAGTGATTTAGAAGATAAGGTAGCAGAAAACACCCAATTAGAACAGCAAAAGGAGAAAAGAACCAAAAAATTGAGGGGAGTTTAAGGAGCCTCTGGGACAACCTCAAGTACACCAACATTCACATTTTAGGGGTAGGAGAAGGAGAAGAGAAAGAGCAAGGAATTGAAAACCTATTTAAAGAAATGATGACAGAAATTCCCTAACATGGTAAGGGAAATAGATATACAAGCCCAGGAAGCGCAGAGAGTTCCAAACAAGATGAACCCAAACTGGCCAACTGCAAGTAAAATGCCAAAGGTTAAATTCAAAGAGAGAACATGAAAAACAGCAAGAGAGAAGCAGTTACCTACAAGGGAGCCCCCATCTGACTATCAGCTGATTTCTCAACAGAAACTTTGCAGGCCAAAAGGAATTGGCACTAAATATTCAAAGTGATGAAAAGTAAGGACCTAAACCAAGAGTACTCTGCCCAAGAAGGCTATCATTTAAAATCAAAAGACAGATAAAAAGCTTCCCAGATGAGAGAAACCTACAGGAGTTCATCACCACTAAACCATTATTATGAGGGATCTTAGAGGGACTTTTGTAAGATGAAAAAAATAAAATAAAAATAAAAAATGTATATGTAAAAATTATGTATCAACAATTACTTTCAATGGAAATGGATTAAATGTTCCGATCAAAAGATAGGTGAGGTGAATAGATAAGAAAACAAGATCCTTATATATGCTGCTTATGAGAGACTGAAAGTAAAAAGATGGAAAAAGGTATTTCACAAAAATGGAAACAAACAAACAAACATAAAAAAAATTTGGGTTAGCAATACTTATACCAGACAAAATAGACTTTCAAACAAAGACTACATAACAAAAGACAAAGAAAGGCCTAGTAATCTCACTTCTGGGTATTTATCCAAATAAACCCAAAGTGATACATTGAGGGGATGTGCTTGTCCATATGTTCATTGAAACATTACTTACATAAGCCAAGAGGTAAAGGCAATCTGGCTGCCCCTGAATGAATGAATGGATAAAGAAGAGGTGGACATATATAAAATGGAGTATTACTCAGCCCTATAAAAGAATGAAATCTTGTCATTTGCAACAACATGTATGGACCTAGAGGGTATTTTCTGAGTGCAGTAAGTCAGGTAGCAAAAGACAAATGTCATATTATTTCACCTATAAGTGGAATCTAAAGAGCAAAATAAACAAACCAAACAGAAACAAACTCATAAATAGAACATTTTGATGGTTGCCAGATGGGAGGGGAATTGGGGGTAGGTGAAAAGGGGAAGGGATTAAGAAGTACAGATTGGTTGTTACACAGTAGTCATGGGGATGTAGGATATAGCGTAAGGAATATAGTTAATGATATTGTAATAACTATGTATGGTGTCAAATGGATGCTAGATCTCTCAGGGTGATAGATGGGAGGGGGTTGGGGGCAGGGTAAAAAAAGGTGAAAGGATTAAGAAATACAAATTGGTAGTTAGAAAGTAGTCACAGAGATGTAAAGTATAGGAAATATAGTCAGTAATATGGTAATAACTATCTATAGTGACAGGTGGGTACTAGTCAGGGGGATCACTTCCTAAATTATATAGATGTCTAACCACTATGCTGTACACCTGAAATTAATATAAAATAATATTGAATATCAACTTTAATTGAAAAATTAAAAAGGGGTGGAGAAAAAGAAGAATAAGAGGTTCAAAATTCTAGATATAAAACAAATAATTCTGGGGATGTAATATACAGCACAGAAATATAGTCAGTAATATTGTGATAGCATGGTAGAGTGTCAGACAGTTTCTGGGCTTATCATTGTGATCACTTCTTTAGCATAGGGAATACAATCAATAATATGGCAATAACTCTGTATAGTGCCAGGTGGGTACTGTTGAATAACTATGATGTACACCTAAAACTAATGTAAATTGTACATTAGCTGTATTTTAATAAACATCTTTAAAAATAAATTTAAAAAGAATATTTTATCCTTAAAAAATAAAAAGAAAAAAGAAAAGAAAAAAGAAAAGTGACATCAAAACCCCCCTCAGAAGGAAATAGCAGTGCATGTGGTGGAAAACACACACCTTAGAAACTCAATTTAAGAGAGCTCGAGTATGTTGATAACAAAGATAACATGTACCATCTTTAGAACCTGTTTGGTGACAACTGTACTAATGCCCATGCCTTTTCTTTCTTGCTGAGCTCTGAAGCCATCAAACTATTCTTAGTTAATTTAGGATGTGTCTGTCATCAAAACAAACTTCAAATGCAAGCAGCAGCAAATTTATTAGCACATACTGATCCCAGGGGTGATAAATACGTTTGTTTACTTATATGTACAAGCGAAACTGTTGGCAAAAGAGCAACTGCTTAGACTGCAAAGTAGGTAAAATTCACATTAAATATAAAGTCATGGTATAATGCTAGTAATTGTCAGAATCTATACCAGCAATGGTTGCCTCCTGTGGCATCAAGCTCCACATTGTCAACCTGTGAGCAACATCAAGGTCGTCGATAATTTCCATTAGTTTCCATATATTAACATATGCTTTGCATCTAAGTATTTCAAACCTTCAGTTTCCCAAATATTAACTAAATGCTCTGTTATTGTCCTACATTTGTCCAACATACCAGAGTATGTCATTCTTTCATGGGCTTTAATTCCTTCCTTGAAGATATGTCCTTCGTCAAATGGGTAGCATGGGTTTTAAGATGTTTTCCCGTGGACATGACTGGCTGGAAACTTTAATCTTTAATCTCTTTTCCTTTTATTTTCTCTACAATGTACTTTCTAATCATGTTCTTGTGTTGGAGTAAAGATAAAAATCTCTGAAGTCTTGTCCCTTGGGATGCTCTGTCATTCTCACCACTGTCTATTGACACTGCTGTGTCTGAAGATCACAAAGCTATTTGCACCTCCGTAGAGCAGCAGAGGCAGCTGGATGTAGATGTACACAGTACCTAAATTGTCTTGCTCGTGAGGGAAGATGGGTTTTTGTAAATAGGAAGAAAAAGATAAGCACAAAGCAGAAGAGGCTGCCAAAACATTTAACCTAAGGAAATGATATGGGATAAAGGAGAGAAGGTAGGGATGGTCAGTGAATCTAGCCAGGCAAAACTCACAAAATAGACTGGCAAGAGACCACTGTTCCTAAAATATCAATCCCCATGGACCAGGAATGGTTTCCAAATGGTACAAGGGGTGAGATACTCCCAGGCCCGTGATTTTCATAGGCAACAGGGGACATTAATTACTCCTGTTCCTGAGGATTTTAAACACTGGCCACCCTTCACACCGGGTGGAGCTTGATACACATACACACATGCTCACATGCTTAATTGCAAACCTGTTTTACATCTTTCCATTCCCAGAATGAAATGTGGATGTTCTTTCATGTCAGTGCATATTCCTCTAAAAAAATTGTTTTTGAGTAAATAATTAAATTCTCCTCTTTGATAGAAGCAATGCCAAATTCTCTCCGAACATGGCTGCATTTCTAACAAAATATTAAAGTAGGAGTACACAAGAGGAAACTGATTTTTAGGAATGAAAATTTTCTCAACAATCTTGAATAAAAGATTAAAATAGTCCCTTCAGAAAACATAGATGCATCCCAAATACCACTGACTCGCTCTACACCTTAAACCCTTCATACAATGAAATGTCTGAGGATTGTAAGACTGCTCTTTAAGAGAAAAAGAGATGCTTGAAATTTACCTCAGCTCCGATTTCCTTTGGGACTGAGGATACATGCTTCAAGAAGAAATCTCACTGGTTTAGGAAATATGGGGTATAATCAGGTTTCAGTGCATCCATCAAAATTGTTAGTAATAGTTCCAGATACAAGTAAATTTGGCTTAAGAAGTTAGGTTTAAATTAGCAGTTGTTTAGATGGTGATTCTAAAAAAGCAGCTAGGCTGTACACTAGTATATCTTCAATTTTGGTGCAATATAAAATAGCATTTGTTAATTCCTGAGAGACCTGGTTTTGGTAGGAGTATCTCTCAGTGAAATCACCACAAAAATTGAATGGTACTCTTTGATGTAGTTACAGGGTCCTTTGAAAAAAGGCATTGACTGATCTTTCACTAAGGTTTCATTCCAAGGATCCTGATTCTAGGGCTAACCAAGAACAAAGAGCTAGAAAGCAACAACTTCAGATCTCAAAGTACAAAAGACTATTGTCCAGTGAATGTGGAGTGAGCAGTATTAACTCTATGGGGCCAATTCACAGGGGAAGATGGTATTAAACTATGGGAGTAAAACTACACGGAGGGTGTTAAAACTACTGCTCAATCATTGAATAAACACGCACACAGTATTTCTAAACCAAATATAATCCATTTCCACACCTGTTGGATCTTTCTTTTAAAAATTTAATTGATATTTCATTGTGCAAAAAATGTTTAACATGAGATCTATTCTCTTGACAAATTTTAAATGTACAATACGTTATTTATCTGTTGGATCTTAAATATTTCAATCATAATATATGATATGAAACTGATATGCAAAGCCACAAATGCCAATCCCTATTGACTTGTCTATATCTTGAGACACAGAGCTGAAGACAGATGAAGAGAAATGGAGATTTGCTTCACTGGTCTTCTTCAGTCAGTCTCAGGCAACATACTTCTGCTTTATGAAAAGTAATGTACTTCATTATGATTTTATTTCTTCATGTGATTAATTATGACATTCTGACAGCCCCAAACACACGGAATGATAAGCAGTCATCTAGTTCATGATAGCAAGGGGTGAACAGGGGCTGGGAGGCATAGTGAGTGGCACAGAGAACACGTGCCTAAGACTCAATCAATTCTCTACTGTCAAAATGAAATGGGAGAGAGACCTAGGTTTTCCAAGAAGAAACAATCTGACAGCAAAGTCAAGAACTGCCCATTTGAGATTCTGACATTTCCTGAGCGCTAAGATTGATTTCATTTTAATCTACCCTAGAATGTGTGTGGAAGAGAAGGAAATCTTGTAAAGGACCATGTTCAGTTTTATATTTCAAAGGATATATTATGAAAACCATCAACTCATTTCTTTTAGCAATATTAAAACAAAACCTCAACTATGTTTTTGCAGTAGGAAAATAGGCAATATAGCATTTTATATAGTACTTTAGAATGCAGCTAAAACTGGCCCCTGAGAAAGGTTAAACCCACTAAAGTCATAAAATCTATTCTTCAGCTATTAATTTTTCCCCCTACATCTTTCTCTTCACACAGGTATTCACTCTCATAGACACACAAACTCAATTTCAAATGTCTTCCCAACTATAACAGTGTTAAAAGTTCTTTATATTTTTTGAAATCTCACCGAAAGCACAAGCAGAGAATTTGTCAGGACAGTTTTAATATGGTCATCTTAGGAAACAGGGACAAATCCCTCAGTCGTAATTCAATAAATTAAACTAAGGAAAAAAATGCATTACCATAGTTGACATGATGTTAACAGTCTTATTTTAACTTCTTTATATTCTTTATAAAGAATATAATCTGAACTTTCACACTTTATGACTAAACATAAGAGGGGAGAAACTTTGTAACACTTTTCACATAGACTTTTACCATGAAGGGAAGACTTGTGTATCAGAAGAGTGAGTCAAAACACAACTCTGATGACAAGTTGCAATGTTCTCCACTTTTCAATTCTTATTTTAATCCTATTCTGGTGCTTTTATTTCCTTCAATATTACCCATTCACCTTTGATATTTGCATCTACAAGTAGAAATTACATGTCTTTACACACTCAGCTTTGAAGATCAAGAAAATTTGCACCTCCAACTAATATTTCCTTTCTCTCTAAGAAATTAGAAAACCCACTGCTGAGGGTCATTCCGTACTCTTTCTTTCTGAAGTTAAGGGAAAGAAATTATTTCTTCATCCTTTCATACAATATACATCTTGATGATTTATCCTTTCTAAGTATCTTCTTTATGAAACCTAATCAAAAAATATGGTTTTGCTTAAAATTAAGAAGGTAGATTGACAGTTTTCATATATCCTTTCCAGTCTTCTGATTGCAAAATCCTATCATTTCAATGATCCAAATTCTCCTTAACCCCTGGTTGATTTGAGGACAACATCATTAGCAAGAGTTAGTGATGGAATTATATTTTAGAAAGAAGTCCATAATGCAACTCAGAGAGAAAAAGAAGGTTCGAGGAGATTTTGACAAGGCTATATGTATCAATTTGAATCCTTTAGTTGAAACAGAGAACATCAGACTTTGATTTAAGCAGAAGAGGAATTTTTTTTGAAAAATATAGTGAAGTTTAACAGAATGAAAGAGAAAGGTGAAAAATCAGAATTGGCAAAGACAGAAAGTAGAAAATCTCCAGAAGAACTAGTAGCAAGACTGCTTCAGGGTAATGCTGCTGGGATGAATCAGCTTTGAACACATGCAGCCTCTTTGTCATTCTCAATATTCAGACTCACAGGAAGAAATACCCAATTGGCCTAGTTGGATCATGTGCCTTCCTGTTGGCTGAGGGAAAACAGGGCATCTTAATTGAGAGTACCATCTGGCAGAATCCACAGAAGAAAGAAATAGGTACAATAGAATCAATACAAACATGAAAGGAACAATCAGAGAAAGGAAAGGTAATGCTAAATGTGGATGACTGTATAAGTTTTGTATTTCTGTATGACAAATTACTACGCACATAGCAGCTTAAAAGGCATATATGCTAACATATATAGCAGCTTAAAAAGAAAAACACATTTAACATGTTTCCAGTTTCTACGGGTCAGGAAACTGGGTCCATTGCTCAGGGTCTCTCAATTCTACAATCCATGTGTTGGCCAGGCTGCATTCCTTTCTGGAACTTGGAGTCCTCTCATATGATTATTGGCAGAATTGAATTAATTGTGAATGTAGAACTGATTGAGGTCCCCATTTTCTTCCTGGCTGAAAACCAAAAACTACTCTCATCTTCTGAGGTTCCCCTTCTTTGCCATGTGGCCCTGTCACAGCCTGGCATCTCCAAGGCCCGCAGGAGAATCTGTCCTCCAGTGAGCTAAGAGAGAGTCTCATCTAAGGTAATCTAATCAAGGGAATGACATCCCTCACTTTTGCTATATTATATTGGATAGCAGCAGGTCACAGATTCTGCTTTCACTCAAAGGAAGGGGATTGCAAAAGGGGCTGACTCACTGTGGGTCACCTCAGGGCCTACCAAATTGGGTTAAAAAATGTCCAAAATATGATTGTTTGGGTGCTATTCACCCACCCACCCACACACACACACACACACACAAACGCACACACTCATAGAGACATCTCAAGACTACCCAACCTAGTACCTATCCACAAATTTTCATTTCAACTCCCAGTGAAACTTTTTATGGTAGAAATAAGCAAAATGGTAGAAACAAAGCAATGACAAACAAGTGCTATCTTCTGCTGGAGGTTTTTTGGGTCTGGGGCAAATTAGACACACAATTCACAACCATCATATCCCATAGTTAAACATGCTATGGGGTGCCTAGCACAAAACAAAAGGAACTCGTCTTGCAAATACTGAGCTTCTAAATGCTGACATTAGGCTATTTGTTTTGACACCCCAAAAACCCTGACATTTCATCATATTGAAAGTATATTGAAAGGTTAAACATGCCCCTTTATTCAACATACTTTAGAGAAGAAAAGAAAGCACATTACTTGTAAACCATCACGAATCATATAAAACAATATTGGTTAAGTTGATACACAATGGAAGCGTGAAATCAGCATTGCTAAAAATCAGTGTTCTCTCCTCATCTCATTCATCATTCCAAGGCAATATTGTTGTAGTACAAAAAACACAGGAATATAAAATGGTACTGCCTCTATAGAAAATAATATGGTTGTTCTGCAAAAAATTAAAAAAAGAATTACTATATATTCCATCAACTACACTTCTAAATATATATCCAAAATAATTAAAAGCAGGGACTTGAACAGATATTCGTACACCAATGTTCACAACAGCATTATTCACAATTACTAAAAGGAAGAAACAACCTAAATGTCCCTGTCAACAAATGAATGGATAAACATGATGCAGTATATACATCAAATAGAATATTATTAAGCCTTAAAAAGAAAGGAAATTCTAACACATGATACAACATAGAAGAACATTAAAGACCGTATGCTAAGTGAAATAATCCAGTCACGAAAGGACAACTCCTGTGTGATTCCACTTATATGAGGTTCCTAGAGTAGTCAAATTCACAGAATCAGCAAGTAGAATGGTGGTTGCCAGGGACTGGGAGTGAAAGGGGAGAAAAGAAAGCTATTGCTTAATGGGTACAGGGTTTCAGTTTGAGAAAATGGAGACAGAGGGTGGTGATGATTGCACAACAATATGAGTACATGTAATGCCAAAAAACTGAACACTTAAGAATGGTTACAATAACACAATTTTATCACAACATATATTTTTTCAAAGAGCATAAATTTTCAGGTCAAGTATACTTGTGTATGGTAAGGACTTTGCTACTTCTCAGTTTTATGATCTCACTGCTTTGCTTCCTCATCAGTAAAATGAGTATGACATTTGACTCAACTTCCTCAGAAAGTAGTAAGAAACTACAGTCTGAAATTTGGAAAGGGACTCAAGGCAATCAAATAAGAGAGTCTACTAGGTGGTAAGTTCTAGAAGATCAGTGTTGTAGCCTTGGCACCTATGAATATCTATTCACTGAAAGTCCTTTGAAAAATACAAATTTCTATTCACAGATAAATTTTATTTTTGTTATTATTCCTATTATAATTTCAAATGTATTCGTTAAACCATAAGACTAACCCATTTCAAAGGCTCAGCCTTTATCAAGATTCCTCATCATCTAAGCCACCTCTAACAGGTCTATCTAGTGGCCTAATTTTATTGCCTAAATCTCTCAACACTTTATGTCTAAGCCCAATTCCCTACGCTTGTACTTCTGAGTCCTCTTAACACCAACTATAGAATAATTAAGAATATATACTTTTTTAGTACACAGGTGAGAGAAATCCTACCAGCCTCTTTGAAACAACAGATATATTAGGACATCAATGAAATGAAATCATTTGGTCATATTCCAGATCTCACCCTGGTGTCAGGTTCCATCCGCAGAACCATTGATGGGTGGCTGTGTATTAAGTTTCAATACGGTCAAATTCTGGCTCTGAGGACCCTGGGTTGTGATTTAGCCTTTCCCTTTAACTTGGGCTCCATACAGGATATGAATATGAATGAAGGAAAGAGCTGTCACTTTGAGTTTCCAAGAGCTTGCATTAGGCAGGGGCTGAGGAGAGGTCCCAAACTTCAACTGGCATCTGATAGTCCAAAGACTGCTCAAGCTGAGCATGTCCTACTCAAGGATGTTCTATGAAGGCTGGCCTTTCCCTGTCAGACATAACATATCCCTTACCTATGATCACTGAAAGTTTTACAAGTTGTCCTTTTAAAAATAAAACTCAGTGAAAGCAGTGATATTTGCATGTGATGCCCACTTAATTTTTCTGGCTTTATCCAAATTGCATAACAGAAATGGAAACAGTCTTGCCGTAACCCAGAAAACCTTGGAAAAGAACGAATATATCACAGACATAGATTCCATTTCTTACACCCTAATTTATAATCTAATATCCCAAGAATCTAAGTCTACAGTAATATGAGACTATATATATATATATATATACACACACACACACACATATATGTGTGTGTGTGTGTGTGTGTGTGTATATATATATATGTATATATATGTGTATGTATATATATGTCAAGGGACTCCCAAAACCCTTGTGAATTCCTAACTGATAAGAGCACTAGGAGCATCTTTGGTTCTCATGAGGAGATTCTGGGTGGGATCCTGGACAGGACCTGGTTACCAGAAAGACCAAGTCAAGATTAGAAGCTTGGGATTTTCAGACCTGCCACCTCCTCAATTCTCCTGAGAGGGGTGAGGGGCTTGAAATGGAGTTAATGATTGATCCTGCCTACATAAGGAAGCCTCCATAAAATCCCAGTAGTGCGGTGTCAGAGAGCTTTCAGGTTGGCAAACACATCCACATCAGGAGAATGATGGATGCACCCCAACTCCACAGGGACAGAAGATCCCGTGCTCTGGATTCTCTCAGACCTCACCCTATGTATCTCTTCATCAGGAGGTTCATCTGTATCCTTTATGATATCCTTTAATAAATGCAGTGTTTCCCTGAATTCTGTGAGCCACTCTAGCAAATTAGTTGAACCTGAGCATTCAGAGACACACAGAACCCCCTCACAAAAGGGAGCATCAGGCCCCATGTTACATGCTCATATTTTCTTCTGTTGCATATCTTGCATAAAGGGCAAGAACATGGCACTAGACTGCTGTCCTTTCTGGTTTTCCACAAAATGCATGGAAATATCTCACCATTCAAAGACAACTTAGTTTGAGGACAAGTTTTGTGTCTTTGCCCTATTTCTAAACCTCTTCTCCCCACTTCCCCACTTTATTTTTTTCTCACTCCTCAGCCAACTTCTGGCCTGGGTGCTGCCCCAGTATTAGAATGGATTCATCAAATTGTAGGGCAATAATTGTGTTTCTGCATCTTCTCCCTGATACAAATCTTTATTAATCTTGGTGTCCCGGGTCCAGTGCAGGACACTCAGCAAGTTCTTGACAAAAGTTAATTAAATCATGAATGAAGGAACCAAGCAGAAAACCCATTTCCTATTCCATTTCTTCATCCAAAAGAACATACAAATCACCACAAGTCCTTTCTCACCTCTCTTTGAACATCACTATCAGGGGCATCAGCAAGAGAAGCCCAGGTCACACAAATTATTCCCTGGAAGTAAGTCAGATGATAGCAGTTGGAAACTGTACTTATTCTCTCAGGCCATCATAATGTCGTTTTGTAATTTTTCCATACTTTGAATTCTTTGGAAGGGGAGCCATATCCAAGTCTAAGGCTTAACCATCATCATGTCCTGGCACATTCTGAACATAGCTTATTTCAGTTCTTGGCAAACACATTATCACAAACTGTGCTTGTTGCCTCTCTGTCCTCTAGTCCCAAAGGCAAAATACCTCTCAAAGAACAAGAGCTTGCCTTTGTGAGAAATAGTATTTGTTCTTAGCTCTTTTTGGAATTTTGGCACATTTAACATAAACAACTGGTCAATTTTTCTGAATGATTGTGTATTGCAATTTTTCCCTCCAAGTAGGTCAATGGAAAACTCTCTGAGTGCATTCAGCAGGTGATTGTACACATATTTGTACAAATATCCACTCATTTCTGGTTCAGAGCATTTTGACCTCAAGTTCACTTTCTTAAAATTCATATGCTTTGTTCAGCTGCTTTTCCTAATCCCCAACCTTAGCGTTTTGAATTCTGCCATTTATTTCATAGCCTCTGCTTCTTACAAATCACATACCCCACTTTGCTTGCAATCTTTTCTTCTTTCTTGGTCACAATCAGGTGGAGGAGGCCTGCCATCTCTTTCGTTTCCCACCTCTTCCCCAGTAAACACTGTCAGCAGCCCTTTAAAAATAACTGATTGATCAACCTGTATCCTGTCAAGCTATTTTTCCAGTAGATATCTAAGTAGTAAAAATCACCTAGTATATTCAGCTCTTAGTACTTGAGAGATTCTTCTAGTTGTTAAGGAAACATTTCATCCACCTTCATTAAAGTGGCAGAAGACTCTGATCACAGAGTTCCTCACAGTGAACATCCTGGGATCTATCATTTTCACTCTTTTGAATCCAAGTATGATCTATGTCGGGACAAACAAACTTTCTTTGTAAAGGGCCAGGTGGAAATATTTTAGACTTTGAGGACAAGATAGCCTCTGTTGCAGCCACTGAACTTCGCTGTTGCAGTATGAACAAAGCCACAGAAATCTGTAAACGAATGTGGGTGGCTACATGCCAATAAAACTTCATATGCAAAAACAGGCAGTGCGGTGAATACGGCCCACAGGCTGTGATCTCTATCATCACTGTGCAGATCTGAACTGTAGAACAGGGAAGCCTGGAGTGAAGTCCTGGTTCTGTCATTCACTGCCTGTGCAACACAGGTTAATTACTGAAACTTCCTGACCCTCAGTTTCCTCCTCTGCATATCCTATCTTGAAGGACACAGAGGAGAAAGCAGAAAAAAGCCAAATCATGATGGAATATCACTCTTTTGAGGGAGCATGGGGTGCTCTGAAAGGGTTTTACCTAGAGGGTACATCATTTGAATTGCGCCTTACTAAAATTGCTCTGGTTCTAATACAGGTATATAGATTTAAAGAAGACATACTAAAAGAAAGGATATCTAGTAGGATGGTATGATATAACCATTGAAAAATGGCAGAATGACATGACATTCTAAACTAGGGAAATGGCAGTAAAAATGGAGAACTAGTTGATTCCAGCAATATCAAGAAGGAAATTGGCAGTAAAATGAGGCAAGGTCAAGGCAGCTATCACCAGGTACAGAACAAGTCACCTGGATAAACTGCAGGCAATGTGGCATGTAGAAAGATAATGCACAGTGTATTAAGACATTTATAACTAGCAAAAATTGAAGCACTAAGAGGTAATACCCATCATGTGTTTCGCAAATTAAATTCCATACAAGCATTCTTACTTACTCTATCAATGCTTGCCAAAGCATAAAAAAAGAAAGTAACAACAACAAAAACAACAACAAAAAACAGCACTAGCTATCCTTTATCCGTTGCTCAGTATGAGCCAGGAATTGTCAAATAAAATCTTTATATAAATTCTAAGTCACTTCACAGATTGGCACAAGTGAGCACAAGAAATTAAGCAACTTTCCCAAGTATCACATAGTTAAGTGAGAAGGCAGGAATTCCATCCCAAGAAAGGTTAACTTCAAAGTATATGTTTTTAACCACTACCCTCTACTTCCTTCTGGTATATCACTGACTTAAAAAGCTTGTTTTCAAGAGTCTATGGGACTTGCCTGCTTAATTCACTGCTGCTTTTGAAATTCTGCAATCTGAACTTGGATAGCAATTAGTTACACGACTTTAGATAAGTTATTTATTGTGTTATTAGTGTCTGTTTTCTCATCCATAGCTCTTTTACTGTTATAAAGAGTAAAACTCCTACATTCAAAAAATAAAAATCTTTTGTAAATAGTAGGGAAATGATAGTTAGGTAATTTATTCTGTTGTTTCATTGAAACAGAAAATGGAAAAAAGAACATGAAAAAGACCCTAGGGAGTAGCAATTATCTCTTTTAGTAGAGTATAATTGTCATCAGCCAGAGAAAGAAAGTACAGCCTCGGTAAGTATTAAGTTAGATGGACAGTAACTCTGGAGTATATACTATTTAGCTTCATTGTGATAATTACACTTCTGGTTTGAAAAAAAATGATAGGAATCCTAATCAAGAAGGGTGTGTTACATGTTTTAAAAATCATGATTCATGAAGAATTATGCATTACTGCAAGGTTTTTAAAGATTTACAACTCTGGAGGCTTTCCCAATATTATCCTTTTACAAACATACTTTTAGCTAAATTAAAGAACTTGGCAATAAATGATATTTTTTTTTCTTTACCAATTGGTTACATGTTAGCTCAGCTTTCTAGAATTAAACCACTTTTTGAAAAATAGAATTACATCTTTTTGTGACTTACTAAAAAAATGTTGTCCTGTCATATGTATGTTTATTTTTAATGTCATAAAGCAAAGAGGAGGTTAGAAATGGTAGAGGTCTGAAGGTAAACTATTCCTATTTTGTGGTTTCAGAAAATGCTGATAGGAGAATTCAAATCCCAAGAAAGAAAGGTTTTGGGCTTTAACACTTTTCAAAACAAAAACAAAACAAAACAAAAAACCATAAATGTTATGAATCAGAACAATCCACATGTATACAAAAGAATGTGTATAAGTGTGTGATAGCATATATTCTATATATATAAATCATGTATTAGGTGATACATGTTTATGTGTCACATGATATTTAATATATATAAATTTTCTAAAATATAATGTGTTTCATATAAATTTTATCAGTAGTAAAATGTCTGATGGCATTAGTATACCAAATATCTATGGCCAATCACCCTAATAGTGCATTTAATTCAAGAAATATGTATTGAGCACCTAATATGCATCTGAGGTCTGCTCTGTGCTGAAGATGAAAATGGGAATAAAATAAGATGGTTCTCACCAGAACAGCACAATCCAAAAGGCACACAAACAATGCAAACTCAAGAATCACAATCTGGGGGGATCCAATAATGCGAGCACAAATTTAAATTACAACTAAATTACAGAACAATCAGCCTGGAGAACCATCTGAAGTCTGGCTGAACAGAGGTTTTATAACTAAGGATATAAAGAAGAAGTCACATTGAGACTGGTAAGAGGCGTGGAGACACAGAACTGGCTAACCCCAAACCTCTGTATGGCAGTTGAGAAACAGGAGAGATATCTCAGTCAGGGAGGTTCTACCCAGAGAAGCAAGGGACCCCAGCCCCACAATGACCTCTCCAGCCCAGAGTAATTGTGCTTGGAAGAGGAGACCCCACAACATCTGGCTGTGAAAAACAGTAGGAATCCATCCCCCATGCAGTGGGATGGAAGGTGGCAAGAAACCCAGATGTTCTCTTAAAGGTCGCATACACAGACTCTTTCACTCCCAGGCACTCACCTTGAGTTCCAGAGGAGGGACAGTAACTTGATGGGTATCGGAGACATATGGGAGGCTGACTGAGTTGTGTGGCTTCAGGATGAGAGTTGGAATATAGTTGGCATTTTCCTTGTGAGGGGTCCTTCTCCAGTGCAGCTAGCAGGCTGGCACCATCTTTCTTGTGTTGAGCCCTCCCCCTATGCTTACAGTCCAATCTGCATCTGATTGGTCTGGTGAGCTCTGAAGCTCTGACCTACTGATTCACTGAGACCCTGTTCCACCCAACACCCACAAGGCTGGGGGCACTTTCTCCAAAAGCAGCCAGCCCCACCAGCATTGCACTGTTTCTTGGAAAATTACCAAAGTCTCACAGACCATAGGCGGGTGGCAACTAGCCTCAGTGTGCTCTAAGACTTTTCCTGAGTAGCTTCAGTCTCAGCACTGGCACCAAACCAGAATTTATATTAACTTGGTGACCACAGCTCTTCATACTCTAGTGACTCCCTGAAACCCTGCCTCACCCAACTTGCATATCGCATGAGGCTTTATCAGTGGTTGAACCTTAAAGGAGCTGGGAGGTGGCAGCTGGGCTTGGGGTGTGGTGGCATTTCATGGAGACTGGTATTGGTAGCAGACTTCGTTGGTTTACAGCGTGGCCTCTCCCATGCATCTCCAGGGTCAGTATAGTCAGTGAACAACCATGGACACTTTGCAGCTCTTACCAAGTAGTCCATGGCTAGTCACAGGCAGTGGGTGACCTGGGCCTGTACCAGAGCTCCTCACAAAAGGCCCCAGAACCAGCACACTTGGAGGTTGGCTTCAGATCATGACAGAGCACCACCTAATTAGCAACACAAGCAGCACACCTAAAGGGCAGTCTCAACAGATACCAGAGCCCATCAGGGTAAATACCACTCAGTGGGGTAAGCCCTCCACACAGCAGCCTGTAAGCTGTGGACATGGCAAAATCCCATAGCCAATCAGCCTGAGGGCCAATCTTGCTGACTGACATGCCAATAGCCGTCAAGGCTCAACTATAACAGAAGGGCAAATACAACCCACACAAGGGACACTCCTGGTACACCCAGAGCAAATGACCAGGCAGACTGTGCCACTGGACCCCACAGGGTACCTGCTACAGAAGGCCATCTAGCCAAGACTGGGGGATGTAGCAGATCTACCTAATACATAGAAACAGAGAGGCAGCCAAAATCAATTAACAAAGAAATACATCCCAACTGAAAGAACAGGAGAAAACTCCAAAAACAGAACTAAACAAAATGGAGGCAAGCAATCTACCAGATACAGAGTTCAAAGCAATGGTTATAAGGATGCTCAAGGAACTTAGTGAGAACATCAACAAAGAGATAACGAGCATAAAAAAAAAAAAAAAAGACATAGAAAGCATAAAAAAAGAACAAGTCAGAAGTAAAGAATATAATAACTGAAATGAAGAATGCACTAGAAGGAATCACTAGCAGACTAGATGAAGCAGAGGATCAAATCAGTGATTTGGATGACAAGGTAGCAGAAAACATCCAATCAGAACAGCAAAAGGAAAAAAAAGAATTAAAAAAAAATGAGGATATCTGTTTAAGAGGCCTCTGAGATAATATCAAACATAACAATATTCACATCAGAGGGGTACCAGGAGAAGAGAGAAAGCAGGGGATTGAGAACATATTTGAAGAAATAATGGCTGAAAACTTTCCTAACCTGGTGAAGGAAATAGACATACAAACCCAAAAAGCACAGAGAGTCCCAAAACAGGATGAACCCAAAACAGGCCCACACCAAGACACATTATAATTAGAATAGCAAAGCCTAACAACATAGAGAGAATCCTAAAAGCAACAAGAGAAAAGCAACCAGGAACTTATAAGGGAGCTCCCATAAGATCGTCAGCTGATTTCTCAACAGAAACTTCGCAGGCTAGAGGGGACTGGAAGGAAATACTCAAAGAGAGGAAAGCAAAGATCTACAACCAAGATTATTCTACCCAGTAAAGCCATCATTTAGA
The DNA here is from genome assembly GCF_004115265.2 of Rhinolophus ferrumequinum. Taxonomy (NCBI): domain Eukaryota; kingdom Metazoa; phylum Chordata; class Mammalia; order Chiroptera; family Rhinolophidae; genus Rhinolophus; species Rhinolophus ferrumequinum. Next base: position 35,472,265 of record NC_046306.1, on the reverse strand, counting down.
ATCAAAGGACAGATAAAGAGCTTCCCAGACAAGAAAACGCTAAAGGAGTTCATCATCACCAAACCAGTGTTACAAGGAATATTAGAGGAATTTCTTTAAAATAGAAAAAAAAAGATCAAAATTATGAATAATAAAAAGGCAAAACTACATATCTATCAACAATTAATTTCAATGTAAATGGATTTAATGCTTCACTCAAAAGACATAGGAGAGCTGAATGGATAAGAGGAGTTGGGGGACAGGGTAAAAAGGTAAAGGGAGTAAGAAGTACAAACTGACAGTTACAAAATAGTCATGGGGATATAAAGTAAAGCATAAGGAGTATAGTCAATAATACGGTAATAACTATATATAGTGCCAGGTGAGTACTAGACTAGTCAGGCGGATCACTTCTTAAATTATACAAATGTCTAAACACTATGCTGTACATCTGAAATTAATATAAAATAATATTGAATGTCATCTGTAATTTAAAATTTTAAAAAGGGAAGAAAAATGGTGAAGTGGAATAAGAGGTTCAAATTTCCAGGTATAAAACAAATAAGTCATGGGGATGTAAAGTACAGCATGGGAAATATAATCAATAATATTGTGATAGCATGGTACTGTGTCAGATGGTTGCTGGACTTACCATGGTGATCACTTCTTTAGGTATATAAATGTTGAATAACTATGGTGTATAGCTGAAACTAATATAATGTTGTATGTTAGCTATATTTTAATAAAAATATTTTTTAAAAAAGAGAGAGAGAGAACCACAATCTAGTGTGATGGCTGCAGCCACCAAGCTGTTCTAGTCTAGAAGAGGATTTCAAAAGGAAGTGTCCACCAGTCATTATTTCTTTTGAGAGTTCAAGGTTGGATTGGACTGTGATGGAGTGCCTAGAAAGTGGAAGTCTGTATGTTCTTTCTTACTATTACCATGAAACCATTCCACAAGGGTACAGCCAACTCATTTCACATTGTTCTTGTCCCCTTACACCATATAATAGGCATCCACTACATATTTGGGGAAGGAAAGCTTACAAAGAAACTAATGTTTCTTGTTGAAGATTTTAAAGGTGTTAAAATTTACATTATAACATAAGTATACATCTTAAAGTAAATGCCACAAAATTCAAATTTTTGAAAAGCAAATTACTTGACCTGGTGAGAGAGTTGATGGAAGAGTTGTGTTCGGCTAGGGCAGTGGCATGCTGCTTTACACTCAAAGAAACCTGAGTTTAAACAGGAGCTACAGCACTTTGGTTAATGTGAACTCAGACAAGTTCCTCAACCTGCCGGAGGCTCAGTTTCCTCATTGGAGAAACAGGACTAACAATAAAATATTTGTGAGTAGGTGAGGAGATGATATATGTCAAGCATTTGGCATGGGGTAGGCAAATGCTTTCTACTTTCTTTGCGTCTGGGGCTGCTTCTAGTGCTAGAAGTTCGGAAGCAAACTACTGAGAAGCTCCCTGAATAATTTGTTATCTTAGAGGAAGACACAGTAGTACTGGATAGTTTTTCTTGACAAATTATTAGAGGTCCTACATAGCAACATTCCTGCCTCTAACACTGTCAAGTTCTGAAACAAAGAGATGGATAAATATGTTCTCTGGCTCCTCAGAATGTATCACCCTTTATTTTGGCATCAGCCCACCAATTTCCTATTGGGAAATCACCCTTGCCCTCCATTTAGGCCACTTGTTTGGATAGGACAGATTCAATCCTCTTTTCAAGAGGTGGAAGAAATGTAACCAAATCAGGGCACTTTACTCTCCTTGTTACAGACATTGTTTCAGGAATGGGCACAAATGGAAGCAATGATAGGCAATGAGATTTTGCCCAAATTGCTTAAAATAAGATTTGAACCTGAGAAACCATTAGGCTGGTGCTGCTATAGCTATCTTGCCACCATGAGGATAAAGCCATGTACAAATGAAGCCGAGATGAAGTAGGGAAGCTGAGATAGCAAGAAAACCCATGCTCTGAATATATCATTTGAGTTCTTGCATCCATAAGCACTTAGACCTTCCAGTTATGTACAAATAAATTCCCTTTGCAGTTTTAGTTGTGTTTCCTGCCATTTACAACTAAAAGAAACCCATATAATATACATATATGTTGCATGCCTTCTTCATCTTACTTCTACCAATACTCTACATTCAGATTAATAAATATTCTGTTAGTAAAAGTTTTATGAATAAAGAAAGAAAAGAATGGTGTAGATGCCTCTTTTTGAGGACTTTAAGAAATAAAATAAATCCATGCATTTTCATTTTCAGATATGGAAATCAGAAAGCAGTTTTTAAATGGATTTATTTACTAACAAAAAAGTTATTTTAATAACCAATATCTATTTGTTGGAATTGTTTTTTAAATATACCATATAAAGGTAATGGTCTAAATCCCATATTCAAGATGAAGGCTGCTATTAGAGGCAATTAGAGCATATTAGCAGGCAAATAAAAAGTCCAGTTCTGCAGATGACCAAAGTAGCCCCAGAAGGCAACAAGGACACATAAACTATCAGGTCCCACAGGTACCTAGACTATGCCAGCGAACTCATGAGAAGCAGGCATGAGCTCAGGCCCTTCAAATTATATGTTGAACCCTCAAATGCTTGCTTATTCAAACAAAGACATTTTGCAGGATCTTTGTGGTGATATCCTTTCCATCTTTTTGTAGTCTTCAATGGTTATGTCCTTAATTTGTTTGTGTTTCTGGAAGATCATGCTAACTGCGTGTAAATTAAAGCACTTCCCAATTCACAGCTGGAAGCATGACCAGGGATGTTGGATTCTGAACAGTGAGCAGAGATGATTGCTGTCTGTAGATGTCTGCTGAAGTATGAATGTGCTTACACAGACTTACTGAACTCTGGAAATTCAAAGAACTCATCCTACCTTTCACTCTGTACCTTTCTGGAAGGCTCTCCTCATAGGTTAGTGGTGTCACTTTCCAGGTTAGCCTTTTAGCTCCCATCCCAAAAGCCAGCTTATCAAAACAATACCTACTTATAATCTGTATCCTGAGTTTGTCTTTGCTCCTTCGTATTGCCTCCTTTTCATTTGTTTTCCCTTCACTGTCTCTACATGAGTAGGTCCATTTCTCCCTTCTTCCAATATTTCAACCCTAGTAAGTCCAAGCCATCATCACCCATTACCTGGGCTTTTGCAATAGTCATCTTTTAAAACCATATCAAACCACCTCACAATCCTGATTATAACCCTCCTGTGGCTTAACATTACCTGCACAAACAGGGTAAAATCCTTGCCAAGCCTCATAAGATTACATACATAATCTGGTTCCTGCACAGCTCTCAGACTTCATCTCCTGCCACTCTCTTATTCTCTCTCCTCCTTCTTGGTACACCAGTCTCCATCTTTTCCTTTAACACAGCAAGCTCATTCCTGCACCAGTGCATTTGTTCCTGCAACCTGCATTCTCTTTCTTCAGATCTGCTCATGGATGCTTTCTTCATGGAATTCAGGTCTTGGCTCAACTGCCACCTCATCAGAGAGGACTTCTAGGTCACCCTCTAATTGTTCTCCTGTAAGCCCAAGTGTCCACTTTTCTTCACGGATTTACATCTATTTAAATTATCCATTTGTCCTTTATTGTCAGTCTTCTCCTCTAGAACACCCTGAGGAGCCTGCCATATTATTCCCTGTGTCCCCAGGGTATATACACTCATAGCCAATACTACAAGTCCACCAGTATTTTCTTCTTACTGGTAGAGCTTTATTTTTATTACAATGTCCTCCCCTTCTTCCACATGACTTGGAAGTCTTGAATGGAATTAACCAATCATTTTGGTCCCATTGCCCTGGTCAGTTTCTGGTGTAAGAATAGGCAGGTTACCTAGGTCTGACCAATCTTCTAAGGGGCTTCTAAGATACAGCTCATATTTTTTTAGAAGATCCAAACATGGAAGAAATTATCCTTTTTCTACTACTGGTTGGTCAAGTCTACCTGGAATACCTAAAATATCACTAGCCAACATGTAACCATGAAGAAAACATATTGACTGGCAGAAGGTAGTGAAAGAACAGACTAGGGTCTTTGATGATATTGTTAAGCTTCTAGGCTTCTTGTCATATGAAAGAATACATCCTGTTCTTTTTTTCCCTGATATCAAACTTTAAAAAAGGTCTGTGCAATCTTTCGCAATCCTTTATCCTATATTTTGTGTTTATTTTTCTCATGCATGAGTATATTTTGATACATGTGTTTAGCCTAAATAAGATATAATATTTTTGTGTGTCTTTTAAACTTTTTATAAGGGCATCATATGTAAATATCTTTATGATCTTGATTTTTATAAACTCATAATTATGCTTTTGAGAAGCATTGATACAGATACACATAGCTCCAGATCATTTATTTTCATTGTGTATAATGAAAACATTGTGTATAGCTGTTTATTATACGGACATACCACACCTTATTCATTCTGTCTCTTGTTACATTTGAATTGTTTCTAATTCCTTGCTATAATAAATAAGAAGTCTCCTGTTTTACATATGTGGGAATTTGTCTATGGCAGTTTTTAAAATATGTTTGACTATGATCCATAAAAATTAATAAATACATTTTAAAATAAGTTTATGTTCTCACATACACACACACATTTTGAAAATAAATTTTACAAAACAATGATTATTCTTACTACATGTGATACACTCAGATACTTTCAATCCATTTCTATTGTATTTCATTAAAAAAATGATTTTATGACTGACAAATATGTCAGGCCTCATAGCAAAATTATAGTAGTTAAAACACTAGAGTATATATCTAGGAATATAATTGCTCCCTTAAAGGATTGGTATGAGAGTCTCTCTCTGTTCACATTCTTGCCATTATTTTGTAGTCAGGTTTTTATGTAAAATTATATCTCATTTTGCTTTTAATTTACATTTTCCTGCTTAATAATAAGTTTGAATATTTTTTCCTATGTCTGTGAGCTATTGGGTTTTTGCTATTTATTATTTTCTTATTTGTATTCTTCAACTATTTTCCTATTGTTTGTCTTTTTTATTGATTTTTAGTTTGTTCTTTATATATTCTGAATATTAATGTCTGTTCATGAATTGCAAATATCTTCTGCCCATCTGTGACTTAACTTCTGTTTTATGATATCTTGTGAGTCACAGAAAATTTTAACTAAATTGTAGTTAAATTTATATATTTTCCTTTATAATTCAAGCTTTTTGTGCATGTTTATGACATTTATTGTTTAGCCACTTTTGGTGAAACTCTTCATTGTTTGCTTGGAAACATCCTAACAGATTCAGCAGTTAATACGTATGAGTTGATTGAATGAAAAAATAAACAAATAAATAAAGTGATTTATTTATAAATAAAGTGATTTATCCATCACAGGATAAAAGTAAAGGCTGGTAAACCTCACATTAAATAACCAATACCTTAAGTAATATAATGTTGAATTGACCTTTTAGAAACATCTATATTTTTAAGGTTACAAATTACCCCTATCAAAGCTTGAAACTAGAGTCTATCATTCATATTCTGAAACATTCTTAAATATGAATGGGCAAAATGGCCTTACCCTTAAAAGTCCATAGAGTTGAGGATTCTCTTTGATTCCTCACTGATGCTATGTACAGAAATAGCTTCTAACCAGTAAACCCTAAACTTCCCAGCCAAACAAAATGTCTTATTGTCATCGATTACTACAGAACATTTACATGTTGTTGTGTTGTTGTTTTTCTTTAAACAAACACCTGGGCCTGTCCAATAATAATCATGTGATCTATAATTTTTATACTGCATCACATTAAATAAGGAGTAGAAAGTGAGTTTGTATTTTACTATAGCATGTTGACTTTAATGGATTCAAAATCAGAAATAGAATGTTCTACAAATATACTAAGCTAATCTTTGTAAGGTCACTAAATACACAGAGTCAACGGAATCACTTCAATGTGTAAAATGCCTTATTTTCACAATGGGAATAGAAAAGTCTTAGTCTGCACATGGGCAAACTACATGAGGTGATAAAAATAGAGCACAGAATAATTGGATACATCCATTTCACAGTCTCTTTGTGCATATTTTTTAATTCAATAACTTTTATCAATTGTATAATACTTGTGTGTATACAGGAAAGATTACTATCAGATGATGTGTTCCTTCCATCTGTTCATTTACAAAGGAAAAAGTAATAGCAGTATCTCAGACATCAAACTATCACATTTTAAAGGAAAAAGAAAAATCTTTTATGGGCAAAGCAAGCTAATAGGTTACATTTTCCCCTGCTTACCTGTGGAGAATCGTTTTCAATAGTTCTTTTTCTTCACTCTTTTTTCCCCCTCTCAAAGTATAAAACCAATAGCATTGTTGAAACCTAAGGGAAAGTCAGTTCCCATTTTGTGGCTTCCCTCTCTACCTTTTAAGTGGGAACAGATAAGTCAGAAATAACTTTAGAATTCACATCCTCCCAACTAATTAGTCAACATCTGCTTTCATAGGGCTCTGATCGGCAGAAAGTTCCAGGCAGAGTAACTCTCAGGAAGGTTTCAGTTGTAATATTTCTGATGCTTACCCACCTACAAAGCAAAGATACAAAAACAGTCTACTTATTTTCTTCAAATAAACTCTTGGAAAAACCACCTGCTGGGTGAGGAATTGCGGCTGTAATTTCTGCTCGCGTGGTATTCTGGGCTGGCCAACTGTGCTGTTTGGCCTATGTGAGATGCTCAGTTGTACAGGGATTTCTCTCCTGTTTCTTGCACACTGTGCAGTAAAGATGAATTTTTGGGTCTTCCCAAAAAAAAAATACTGGAGATTCTTAGGACACTGTTACACAGTCATGTGCTGCGTAAAGAGATTTAGGTCATGGATGGACCAGTGGTCGCATCAGATTACAATGAAGCTTAAAATTTCCTATCCCCACGGGATCATAGCCATTGTAATGTCACAGTGCAATGCATCATTCATGTTTGTGGTGATGCTGATGTAAATCTATTGTGCTGCCAGTTATATAAAAGTATAGCACATACAATTTTTTTGCATGTACAACTGAAAGTTGGTTAATTTGCATATTTTCATAAGGTTTTTCATGTAAGTAAATGAACAAATCATGAAAAAATCATCAAAAACAATGTTCTATTTAGAAAAGAAGGTCCCACTTTATTTACCAGTGCCACTGTGCTGTTCAGCCCTCTGCCATCATGTGTAGACTATTACCATCCTGTCAGCTAGAGCCTTTGATGAAATTTTCATTTAAATAATCTACGTTTAAATTTACATGTGGTTCAGTGGTAAGTTTAAGATTACCTCTGCTGTATTGGTTGATGAGACAGATCTAGGTATACTTTAGACTTGGAATAAGATTTCTTTACTTATTGCAGAAATAGTTACCCCTCTAAAATTTTCCATAGCCAGGACCAGAAGGGGCTCTCTAGTGGCTCATACTGCTCCCATTCCTAACGTTGATAATGATAATAAACAACTATGTTACTGGTTTATGTATTTACTATACTACATTTTTTATTGTTATTTTAAAGTGTCGTCTTTCTATTTACAAAAAAAAGTTTTCTGTTAAACTATGTCATGTTACATCAGCAGCAGCCTCATACTTCTCATGATTACAGTGTCTCCTGATTGCATCATTTTCTCTTGTGCTTGATTTACTCTTATGTTGTTTTGTACAGTAACATGTTGTACAGACTTGTAGCCTAGGAGCAATAGGCTCTACCACATAGCCTGGGTGTGTAGTAGGTTATACCATCCAAGTTTATGTAAGTACAACCTATGATGTTCGCACAAGGACAGAATTCGCTAACAAGGCATTTCTCAGAACGCATCCCCTTTGTTAAGTGGCACAGGACTATATAATGGTATATGTATTAGTCTGCTCAGCCTGCTATAACAAAATAGCATAGACTGAGTGGCTTAAAAACCAGTTTATTATTTCTCACAGTTCTGGAAGCTGGGAAGTCCATGATCAAGGTGCAGGCAGATATGGTTTTCGAAGAGGGCTCACTTCCTGGTTTGTACACAGCTGCCTTCTTACTGCCGAGGGCTCATATGGGCTTTCCTGCATGTGCGTACATGGAGAGAGAGAAATCTCTTCCTTTTCTTATAAGTATATTAATCCCATGTTGGGGGCCCCATCTTCAACTTCGTATAAACCTAAATACCGCCCACAGGCCCCACCTCTAAATCTCATCATATTGGGGGTTAGGGCTTCAACATATGAATTGTTGAAGAGACACTAACATTCAGTTCATAATAGTATTTAACTTTGATTATAAATTTGTATGACTTCTTTTTTCCTTCTAGTCAACATTTTCAGTTTGGTTCTGAAACTGAAATCTTCAATGTGTCCACAGACATTGCGTATTAAAACCTGTTCTGGTTCAGATATATGTTACATGGGACTTTGTTAATAAAAATTTGGTTAAAGTAGAGGCAGGTCCTTCTGTGGTGGTCTCTCAGCCAAAATTGTTAACTCATTCAAAACCCTAGTATTGGCAAACTTGCAATCCCCTGAAAATACATCTCTGGCTGATATCTACTTTGAATACCTACTTTAGTGCAACTTCCCACAGTGGAAATTCTCCTGAAAACAGCAGCCTTTAGATCACCCTATTCCTTCTTTCTAGAAAACTTCCTGCTTTCCCCTCTATGTGAAAAATATCCATCCACACTTACATCGCAGATCTCTATTTAGATAGATATAACTTCCTTAGGTTCTCCACTTCTGCGTTCCTATGGGCACTATTCTACCACTATCAAAGTTTCTTTTACTTGGCCCTTGTCTTGATTGTTTATCCTTCTAAACTGCACGCTTAGGACAACAGGAACCATGTCTCCTATTCACCACTATATCCACAGCATGAAGCATGGTGCCCAGCATAGTGTTAGAGAGGAAAGAGTGAATAACTAAGTGAGAAAGTGAGTCATGGCAGAGATGTTCAACAACATGGATATCTAGTCATTTCTAGAGCAACCTGAGGTCAAACATGGAGGACACTTGGGCCTTTAAAGAGAATTTATCATTGTAGAGAGTCTATCTTCCAGGTCAGAATAAAGACATGGCTAGAGCAAGAGAGGTAGAAATAAAGGAACACTGTTAAGAGGAGAGCAAAGAGCCACCTCCCAAATCTACATGAGAAGGATTGCAGTCATCATGGAGTCTTATTCTCCCTTTACATCTCCCTTGAGAGTCCATTACATAATTTGTAGAAACTATTGTGAAAAAAATACAGGACCCCTTATCCAAAAATTATTAAGAACTCCAAAATGGTGGGAGCAGAGCATAAAATAAATATTTAATGTGGTCCCTTGTAAGCACAGGGCCTTGTGTGACTGCATAAGTCTCACGCCAGTGAAACCAAATCCACTCCACTCCATGCCTAGGCTCCAGAGACATACTAGCTATATTACATAACAGTATTTAAATTTATTTGGCAGCTCGCCCTTAAGTATTTTGAGGCCCTAGAATTTACAATTCTAGAAAATAAATAATCTTTCATGACTACTAATATAAAGATTGTTATGAACTTGTCAAATGCTAAAGTCCAAAAGGTAACACTCAAGTTTTCATAATTAATATGAAACCACAGAGACCTCTTGGTATGGAAATGTCCATTCCCAGGTTTATCTTTCATTAACCCTCAATAGAAACCAGCTACACACTTGTAGGTAAAAATCAAGTGTAAACTGTTTTGGTCTTGCTCTAATTTAACATGGCAGCTTGATCATTGCACTGAAAACAGTATCATCAAAGTACCTGCCTGATTTTTCAACAAAACATGGCCTTGTATATTTTACTTTTGTTGCATATGTTGATTTTTACCAGTTTCTCACAAAGTTACCAAGAACAACTCAATCTTATTCCTATGGCATATTGTATTGTTCAGTTATGACATTTTATTTGGACATTACTCTTACAGCACCTTGCATTAATCTGCCTTAATAACTACTGAGACATTGAAAATAATTTATTTTTCACATCTGAAAGACATTTGTTATGCTATGTTAATGGCAATAAAAGAAGAAATACTCACAAAAGCAAAATGGAACAAAATGCCAAGATAAATGTTGTATTTTGGCAATATTCTCACAAAATAGCTGACAGATGTTAATACAAGCATTGCATTTAGTGTGCAGGTAGTCATCTTTTTCTATTATTCTACATAATTTATGACATATAGAAAAATATGATGATTCAGGATACCACATTTGGGGAATTGCCAAAGCCAAATTTTATATCTTGTTTTTCCATGTGGATCTATGAGTTTGGTCTACAGTCGCCAAGTCAAGTATCAAAGTGATTTCTGGCATACAACTGAGTTTCACGAAAGCAAATACTTTAAGGAAGTAGTGAGGAGTTTATAGTTAGTATTTTAAAATAATTATAGGATCCCAAGGGAAAAGTACACCTGAACAGTAAATTCTTGTTGGTCATTTATAAACTGTATGTACAAAAACCCATTTGGAAAACGGAATGCAGTCACATTGATTCTCTACTTCTTAATATCTCCAGGATCCTATAATAGGTGGCAGGAGGACTGGCAAGTGCACATTGAGGAAGTGTTGAAAGCTGGAAATCAAACCTGACTCTCTAGCACAAAGAGAGAAATGGATCTGAGAGCCGCTGCTACTAGGAAACTCTATTATGAGTGACCTATTGTCTTCTTCTTCCTTCAGAACTTTAATTGTACTTAGATTGATAGTTCCATTACTGTATATTCATATAAAGAGAGCTAATTCTTTGGAAATGCATCTGCCTACTAGGAAAACCCTTATTTGTTAGTTGATCACAGACCAATCGATATGTCAGCTGAGAATTTCAGTGATATTAGAAATTCTGTTAGTCAGTCTCTGCTAAAGTCTCTGTTTTTATCGTATTCTAAATCTATTTTAATCTTGCTTTTTCTCACACAGTCATACACACAAACACACACAGTACTTAGTGTCATCCAAACACTGAGAACGAAACTTCTATAAAGAGGCCAAGAATCCCTGCTGTAAGCATGATAAGCAAATGTTAAACAGCAAAGGCTGATCCAAGGAACATTCTTAAACTGATTCACAAGAGAATAGAGTGAAAAGATATAGCAAGGATTGAATCCCATAGTCCTGTTTCACAGATAAAGAACTGGGATCCAGGGACATAAGTGACTTGCTCAGAGTCACACAAACTCAGGAAAAGAACTGGAACTTGACCCAGATCACTCCCTTCCACACCCATGGCCTTTCCTGTTATAAATTTATCATCAGAACCACTATGTTCTTATGTGAATTCTATAAATACCTTACACACAAAGACATCTTCATTCTTATAAATAGCATCTTAATAAGGATTTTGTGTTTTTAATTTTGTTTATGTTTTAAGAAACAGATAAAAGAAGAATATATAAAAATACACAGACAATAGTAAAACCTAAGATGAATTATCTTTCTATCTTTTGTTTTTGTCCAAATAAGATAAATTTATACAATTAAAAAAAAAAAACTTCCAAAATTAGTTTGTTATGTGGTCAAAATGGGAAAAAACATAGATGTTTCAAGTTTATTTTTTAAATGGTTAGACACTTAACTTCTTTTTGAAAAACAAACACAGACTTTAAAAAAGGCTGATATATTTAGGTATAAAAATGACTTTAATGAAAACTTCTTTCTCCCCTTAATGTATTATTTTTCTAACTTGATTGAGTCTATTAACCAGAGATTCTAACTAGAAATACATGCTCATAATAAGTGGTCGGTCCATAAATACCATTGATTCATTACTTTGTGTGAAAAAATATCATGTTAAGAATAGTTTTTTTTGTATTAAAAATTATGCAGTATAAAGCAATAAAAATGCCAAGATATTATTATAACTTATAAAGTTCTGTATTCATTAAAGTTATCTGTACATAAAAGGAAAACAAGAGAACTCTAGGACAACATAGGATCTGACTGAGACTTCTGCTGAATGTTGAAGTACAGAGGAAACTATTATTGATTTGGTATTGCTCAGTCTGCATGAAAAATTAATGCAAATTCATTTTGAGCTACAAGATATGAACTAACTAAATGTCCAACAGATTGCTTTGGCCAGTAGACAAACCCTAATGACTCTACTAAATAGGTGCATGGTGCAGTGACAAGCTACCTGGGTTCAGACCCCTAACCCTCCCTCTTGGTGGCTGTTCCACAGAGCAAGGCACTGAGCCTCTCTATGCCTCAATTTCTGCATCTGTAAAATAGAAGATTGTTTTCCTTATGAGGTAAAGCACTTAGAACAGTGTCTGACACATACGAAGTACTATTAATGTTTACTATTGCTCCCAACCCCCACATAAAAGGGGTCCTAGTGGCAAATAAAGTGGAGAAACACTCCATCCTATATCCTCTTCTTAGAATTTTATGACTCATCTAAGACTATTAAAGCTTCTGAGAATTTATATAATAAAGAAAACTATTCAAATTTATTTAATCCTACATTCCCCAAATTATTGAAGTGGCTTTTTCTTAATTACTAAATACTAATTTCAAAAGCTTAAATATTTATTAATGTATCAAATGAAATCTAAAAAGTTACTGTAACCCTTTTTAAATTAATCAAACCTTACCTATGGAGTTATGACACTGCTTGGTCAAAGATAGGCCAAAAAATAAAATAAAAAGGAAAAACCAAACAAACAAGCAAAACCCACAGCAATAATGGAAGTGGGAATAATTATACACTGGAGAAAAGAAGTGAGAAAGAAGGAAAAGACAAAGTGAAATGAGGAAGACTTCTTAAAAGGACAATGAAAAAAACTCGTACCCATCAATTGTCAATGGTTTCCAGAAGTTATCATTAAAAAAATAATAGTCATAGCCTCTCTGAATCCATTCTCCATAGAAGCCTCTAAGATTCCTGAACTTTCAATTAAGGTTCCTAGATATAACTGAGATCCTTTATCACAAACCGTCATTTCTAACGTAAAATTATAAATAAAATCAATAATTTTGGATGGGTATTTTGGGAGAGTGTTGGAATTGTATTTTGTTTTTGTTTTTACAAATAATTATTTGATTGTCATCTATGTGGCAGGGTGAAGTATAGTTTATTACATAAAAGAAGCATGTATTTTATTCTTAATATTTCACGTGTAAGTGTTAATTATATGTTAAATAGTCTAAGTATCACTTCTGTAGATAAAACTTTATCTAAGTAGTAATATTTACTCAGAGGCTAATGCCATTCTGGAGTGTAGAGCTTAATGCCATTAATAATGTAGCTTCTCTTAGCATTCACACAGAGAGACAATTGTCCAACTTGATGCAATGCTCATTTAGAGCCCTGTATTTCTTTTAATGTGGTGATTTTTTTAAAATAAAAAGTTATGAGCTTCTTTAGTCTTAAAGATATGTTTAGAGGGGATCCAATATGGTGGAGTAGATAAATGCAGTGCTTGCCTTATCCCATGAACACATCAAAATTACAACTAAATTATGGAACAGTCAATCTGGAGAAGCATCTGAAGTCTAGCTGAACAGAAGTTTTAAAATCAGGATATAAAGAAGAAGCCATGTTGAGCCTGGTAGGAAGGATGGAGACACTAAACGGGCTTGCCCTAAACCTCCGTGTTGTGGGTGAAAATTGGGATGTATATCTCAGAGGAGCAAGGGACCCCAGCATCACACCCAGCTCCCCAACCATGAGTTCTCATACTGGAAATAGGAGTCCCTCCAACATGTGGCTGTGGAAAACAGTGGAGATTCCGACCCTCTGGGACTGAAGGCTGCAGAAAACCCAGACATCATCTTAAAGGGCCAAAACAGACTCACTCACAGGCACTCACCCTGGGATCTGGAGAGAAACAGTGACTTAGGGGATTTCAGAGACATATGGAGAAAGACTGAGTTGTATAGCTAAGGGTGAAGACTGGAGGGACAGTTGCCATTTTCCCTGTGTGGAGTTCCTCCCTTGCAGCCAGTAGGCAGGCACCATCTTTCCTGTGTTAGACCCTCCCTAGGCCCATGGCCAAATCTGATTCTGAATTGGTCTGCTGAGCTCTGCTTGCTCCATCCTAGTGACTCACTGACACCCCACCCCACCCAACCACATGAGGCTTTATCAGCAGCTGAACATTATAGCAGCTGGAAGCTAGCAGCAGGCCTTGGAGTGTCCTGGCTTTTTGCAGAGTTACCCCAGACCCATCACTGATGGCAGCCATCCTCAAATCACAGTGTGGCCTCTCCCATACACCTCCAAGTTCAGCACAGGCAGTGACCAACCGTGGATCACTTTCTAGCTGCTACCAGGTAGTCCCCGGCAGATCACAGGCAGTGGCTTACCAGGGCCTGCACCAGAGCCCCTCCCACGAGGCCCCAGAACCAACATACTTAGAGGTTGGCTTCAGACCACACCAGAGCACCACCCCACAAGTGGTACACCCAAAGGGCAGTCACAGTGGGCACCAGAGCCTGCTGAGGTGAATTCTGCTCCATGTGGTTAGCCATCTGTACAGCAGCCTATAAGCTGTGAAAGTGGCCGAACCCCACAACCAATCAGCCTGAGGGCCTCTCCCACCCACTGACATGCTAATAGCAATCAAGGCTCAAATATAGCAAGAAGGCACACACAGTCTACACAAGGGACACTTCTGGAGCACCCAGCATAGGTGAACAAGGAGACTGTGCCACTGGGCCCCACAGGGCACCTACTACATAAGGCCACCTGGCCAAGATTTGGTGATGTAGCAGATCTGCCTAATACATATAAACAAATAGAGAGACAGTCAAAATGAGGAAACAAAGAAAGATATCAGTAATGAACAGGAGAAAACTCCAGAAACAGAATTAAACAAAATGGAAGCAAGCAACTTACCAGAGACAAGTTCAAAACACTGCTTATAAGGATGCTCAAGGAACTTAGTGAGAATTTCAACAAAGAGATAGCAAGCATAACAAAAGACACAGGCCATAAAAAAGAACTAGTCAAAAGTGAAGAATACAATAACTGAAATGAAGAATGCACTAGAAAGAATCACCAGCAGACTAGATGAAGCAGAGTATTGAATTAGTGATTTGGAAGACAAGGTAACAGAAAACACCCTATCAGAATAGCAAAAGTAAAAAAAGAATTAAAAATAAAATAAGGATAGTTTAAGAAACCTCGGGAAAACATCAAGCATAACAACATTCGCATCATAGGGGTCCAAGAAGGAAGAGAGAAAGCAAGGGATTGAGAACCTTTTTGAAGAAATAATGACTGAAAATTTTCTTACCTGACAAAGGAAATAGACACAGAAGCTCAGGAAGCACAGAGAGTCTGGAACAAGAACCCAACAGGCCCATACGAAGACACATCATAATTAAAATGGCAAAGGTTAGAGACAAAGAGAATCCCAAAAGCAGGAAGAGAAAGGCAACCAGTAAGTTATAAGGGAGTTCCCATAAGATTGTCAGCTGATTTTTCAACAGAAACTTTGCAGGTCAGAAGGGATTGGCACAAAATATTCAAAGTGATGAAAAGCAAGGACCTACAACCAACGTGATGAACTCCTTTGATTTTAAATGACAGCATTGCTGGGTAAAGTATTACCCAGCAATGCTGTCATTTAAAATCAAAGGAGTTTATCACCACCAAATCAGTATTACAAGGAATCTTAGAGGGACTTCTCTAAGACCAAAAAAAAAAAAAAAAAGTCAACTATATGAATAATAAAATGGCAATAACTACATATCTATCAATAATTACTTTGAACATAAATGAATTAAATACTCTAATCAAAAACATAAAATGGCTGAATGGATCAGAAAAAAACCCTTTCATATGTTGCCTACAAGAGACTCTCTTCAGTTTGAAAGACACACACTGACCAAAAGTAAAGGGATGGAAAAAGTCATTTCTTGAAAATAGAAATGAAAAAAAAAAAAAAAAAAGCTGGGGTCATAATATCTATACCAGACAAAATAGACTTTAAAACAAAGGCTATAACAAGAGACAAATCTTGTAATATCTAAAGAAACTTCTGGGTATTTATCCAAAGAAACCCAAAAGACTACTTTGAGGGGACAAATGCAGTCATCTGTTCATTGTAGCATTATTTACAATAGTCGAGATGTGGAGGCTGCCTGGGTATCCATTGATGGATGAGTGGATAAAGAGGGGGTGGTTCTATATAAAATGGAATATTGCTTGGCCGTGGAAGGGAATGGGTTCTTGCCATCTATGGTGGCATGGATGGACCTGGAGGGTATTGTGCTGAGTGGAGTATGTCAGACAGGCAAAGACCGATGCAATGTGATTTCACTTATATGTGGAATGGAAAGAACAACATAAACAAACAACAGAAATACACTCATAGATAGAATATTTTGATGCTTGCCAGATGGGAGGGGACATGTGCGGGTGTTTGAAAAATGGGAAGGGATTAAGAAGTACAAATTGGTTGTTACAAAGTAGTCATGGGGATGTAGGTTATAGCATAAGGAATATAATCTATAATATTGTAATAACTATGTATTGTGTCAGATGGGTACTAGATTTATCGGAGTGATAGTTGGGAAGGGAGTTGGGGGACAGGGTGTAAAAGGTGAAGGAATAAAGAAGTACAAATAGGTAGTTACAAAATTGTCATGGGGATGTAAAGTAAAGCATAGGAAATATAGTCAATAATGTAATAACTATGTATAGTGCCAGGTGGGTACTAGACTAGTCAGGGGAACCACTTCTTAAATTATACAAATGTCTAATCACAATGCTGTTCACCTGAAATTCATATAAAATAATACAGAATGTCAGCTGTAATTTTAAAAGTTTAAAAGTGGGGGGGGGTAAAAGGAAAGGGGTATAAGAGGTTCAAGTTTCCAGGTATAAAACCAATATGTCATGAGTATTTAATATACAGCATGGGGATTATAGTCAATAATATTGTGATAGCATAATATGGTGTCAGATGGTGGCTGGACTTATGGTGATCATTTCTTTAGGTATATAAATGTTGAACAACTATGGTGTACACATGAAACTGATATGTTTTAGGTTAGCTATATTGTTTAATAAAACTCTTTAAAAAAATAAAATGGTAATTTTGTAAAAAAAAAAAAAAAAAAAAAAAACAAAGAAAAGAAAGAAATGCTTACTTATGTTATGAACAAATTTCTCCAAACTAATATTGTAGGATTATAACAGTTGTACTTTTTTCTCCAAAAACAAATAGTACTATAAATCTACAGCTGCTGTTTTGATAAAAGAACCAGACTTTCAAGCAACTTAAAGTTAGGTTTCAGCAATATTTTAAAAATTAAATTTGTCCAATATTATCAGAATAGTAAACCTAAGATCTTAATGCATTTGAATAGTATACTTTGTAAAGCATTTTCTTTCCTAGGAAATCAAGGAAACCTAAGAAGCTTTTGAAGGCCCAGCTGCATTTACAAAATATACAGCTCATTATTAATTATACTTGAAACTGTGTGTAACTGTTTGGAATCTCTTGTCAGTTTGTACATAAATCTTTATGTTTAACCTGCTTCATTTGAACTCTTAGTTGCATTTGAAAATTTAGCCCAAAAATCTATTAAATAAAAATCTGCCATCAAAATTTTAATCTGTATCTTATTTGTGTGCTCTACAAACCTATTAAATCACCCTGTATGGAGGACCTAAAGATGCTCGTTTGGTTTTCACGATGGTGAAGAAAAAATTAAATGAGCATTTTTGCATTTCAGTTTATTAGGAAGAGAAAAAAAAGAATAATATAATTTGTAGATGAATTTAATTTAGATGTAAAATCACCCTGTGCCTACACAATGACCTCATTCCCAAGCCCCAGAAATATGATATTCTTTTCCAGTCTAAGCATTTATCATTTGTTACAAAGAACTCAGTATTTAGAAATATATAAATACAATGGCAAAGCATTGAATTGACACTTATGATAAAATGCATTTGATTAAGACTTAATAAAGCACTGTGTATAGTACTAGTGAATAATGCATTGCCAGATAAAGTTGGACACAAAGCAAATACAGTGTCAAACTTAATCTGGCCAAGCATTATTCAGCCATATTACTTTCTTTATTACTAGATTTTAAAATGCATATTGTGTTTCAGCAGCTTTTTCATTATTTCAACATATAACACAAGTGCTCTTTGGAAAAGACCACCTAACTCCAAAAAGAACTACTGTAGTAGGAAACCACAGAGAACTAGGAAATGCATCTCTTAGTCACGTGGGTTCCCATTATTACAACTACAACATGTTTGGGCTTAAAGCGTTCGTTTTCAAAAGCTTACTTTTAAAATGCCCATTGTGTTGCTTTTTCCTTCACAAAGTACTAACCCAGAAAAATCAGTAAATAACAATGTTTCCTAAACTCATTTTTCAAGAGATATAGTTAAAGAAAAGAAAATATTTTCATTTATCTGTATCTCAACTCTCCTGTGTCTGATCATATCTGTTATTTATTTTTAATTTTTCAAGTTTGGTTTTATTTTTCAAGCTTTTGACTATTCACTTTGTATAAAATTCTTAGTTTGGATTCCCCCAAAGTGAGCTTTGGTACAAAGACTCAGGTGCAGCTAAGTTTTGGGGAAGGGGATCCCAGATGACACCAGGGTAGCAATGATAAAATGCAACAGAATGGAAGGCAAACAATGCCAGGTTTGTTGGCAAGTGTTAGTACTATAGACAACTGCACTTAATTGTACTAGGGATCCCAGAGATGCAATTAAGGTAAGTCTCTAGGATCCATTGCTGTATCACCCAAGGAGGAAGGGACTTGGGGCATTTATACTCCACTGGTTAAATTATACTGTAGTTGTGGGGATGGCGGGTGAGGAGGGAGAATCCATGCGTTAAATCCCGTTTCTGCATTGCTATGCTCGCTCTAAGCAGATCCCAGAGGTCAGAGAAAGCTCTTAGACCAAGAAATAGACGTGATGCCATGTTGAAGTAGCCACTTGTATGACAATGTTAAGGTCCAAAGGGGAACGGGTGGGATATAAAAAGTATTTCCTGTTATCTTGATCTGCTTCCCTAGGCTTTCCATTTCTGGCTTGCCAGAACATTTCTATGTCTCCAAAACTCACTTTATTCTTCTGCTTGCTCACATGCATGGTCTTCTTCCATGTTCCTTCTAGACTCTCAGAGACTGATCTATTTCTCTAACTTCCCAAGAGTACTTCATGGCTTTCCTAAATACGCCCACCCGTCACTAAACTTTGAACAGCTTTTTCAGTTCCATCCATGCATTTAAGTCTACCTCTCTTCTTCTTTCTCGAGGACTTGATTCTTATGATTGTAGTTTAAATAGAGGTATGTGTGCCCCATTTATGTTGTTCCATAAATAGGCCAATTACAAACAATTAGATTTGGAGGGTACCTTTTGTTCTTGCAAGCAGTTCAGTAAGCGGAAGAAAAAATAGGGCTCGATTCCTATTTCAGTGTATTGGGCTGGTCCATTGAATATCTAACAAAATGATCATCACCTTTTGGGGGGATACACCATGTCAAACAGGAGTTTCATGGATGTAAGGGGTAGTTTGCATCCAGTGTGTAACAGAAAGAAGCTAATAGGCATTATGAACCCCAAATCTATCACCATCACCACCGAGCAATTCATTCCTGCTTTTCATATATATCTGTGCACATAGGCACATATGCCTATCTAAAACAATATTACATGTATATAGCAAGGGCTATTGTATCAGGCCAATATATATCTTAGAGAATTTATTCGTAAATGCCATCTCCTAGTTTTCTCCACCAGTTCAGTAGACTAAATCTGATTATTCTCTCTCAGATGTCTAAGCACACACTGTCTAAACTACTCCTCTGATAATTGATCGTGAATGCCTCTATCACAGGTGGCTTGCACTGCTATTTTGTATGGCTACATAATTTTTCAACAATCCGTGGTTCATGTTTGCAAGAAAACACCTAAATCCCCGAAGGCAAGAATTTCCCACAACCCAGATACTTCCTGCCTCTCACCATGTCTGTGCAATTTAGTCACTAAGGCTTCCCTCTCTGAGCCCTTGAAGATTTTCTAGATGTAGCAATGCTCTTGAAAAAGTGACAAATTATTACTAGCAAACTGTGAATTTAAAGATGTTAGTGAGCAGCTGAGAAGTGAGACCCAAACAGGCAGGTTGCAGGGGAAGAGGACCTAGGGGGTGAAATATTTGACACCAAGGTCCCAGATAAGGGAGGCAAAAGGAGACTTCTTCGCTTTGGGCCACAGACATAAAATATGCTATTCTACACGTGAGTGACTGTAGCTTGTTCCAAGAATTAGAATCAGATAAAAGACTTGACATGCTGAGTTTACAGTATTAGCTGCATAGAAGCCATATCTCAGCCTTTGGCAGGTTTTACCTCCAGAACTTTGTACAATCAGTGCTGCTAAATTTTCTTAATTACACTTGGCAAGACAATCATCAATTGCTCATTTTCCACTTTAAAAACTTTTCTCTGCCTAAGTAGGGATAAAGACATCCTTTCACCCATCCCTCTAGCTAAAAACCTCTAAATGATCCTTAATTAGAGTTAAGGTTTAAAGGAGCACTAAGAGATAATACAGCTGAATTTCACAAGAATGTCTGGATTACCTCTGTGTTTCCTAGTTGGGACGACTATAAGTCAATATTTTCATAGAATAACAGATCTCTGTAAGGCATTAGATCTCAAGCTAATACACGATTATCCTCCTCAGCCAAATTACAACTATTATGCTTGTTAAAGTCTTTGCCAATAACTGTGGTCTACTGATGGTAGGGGAAAAAAAAAACGAATTTACTATACGGGCATAAACAATTAAAGCTATGTATTTATTTATAAGTCACATGAGTAATATATGGATTAGTATTCACTGTAAAAATATGCATATTAATAATGACAGAAATACATACAAGACAAAGCTAAAGTTCTCTTTTTCTCATTTCCTTATACCTCTTTTCTCCTAACAGGTCCAAAATTAATTTAGCATGAGTCCTTCCGCACCTGTGCTATGCATGTAAGTACAGGATTATATATGATCTGACTTCTGTCTCTATTATATTTTTAGGTTACAAAGTTATTATATGTTTATTATTACATATGAAACATTTAAAGATGTTCAATAAAAAACTAATATCTTCTCCATCAACTTCCCTCCAGGGCCAGGCACCACACATAAATGATGTTCATTATTTTATGTATGTCCTCTCATATTTTCCTCTGGTTCATAGATATACAGATTCATATGTACACATAAACCATGCTTAATTTTTTTTCCAATAATAACTAATATCCTCACATTTTTTAATATCTTATCATGCCTTTAAATGGCTATTCTTCAATTCAGCAAATACTAATCCAATGTACTGCTTTAAACGGTTTTATTATAGTCCACAGATAGATGTGCCATAATTAATTCAATCATTCTATCACTGAAGAATATTCAGATTATTTTCAGGTTACTACCATTATAGTTAATACCAAAAGAGGTACCCTTGTACATTGATCCTTATGTATTGCAACCTGGCTTTTATGGGATAAATTCTCCAAAATGTGAGTGCCGTGTTAATGGATATGTGTACTGTTTAATTTTACTAATATTATTTGATAACTTTGCAAATATTTTAAACAATTCATGTTCCTGAATTGTTTAATTCAGGAAAAATAAAAAAATGTGTGGTGATATCCCTTTCTCTACATTCTACTCATTATGGAAATAAATTAATATTTTTCCAATTTATGGATGAAAAATATAACTCCATTATTGTTTTGATTTGCATTTGCCTGACTACTAGAAAAGTTGAGCATATGTTTATTGGACATTTTGGATTTATTCTTCTGTATATTATCTAGATAAGACCCTTTTGCTCATTTTTCTGATGATTTTTAAAATATAAATTTGAAAGAATTTTTCTGCACTAGGGACTAATTCTTTGCAAACATGTAAAAAATATTTTCCCCATCCTATCACTTTTCTCTTAATTTTGTTTATGTTATCTTTTCATATTTTAATTTTTAAATAGTCAATTATGATTATCCTTTTCTTTGTAGATTATCTTTCTTAAGAAGTCCTTCCCTGCCCCCGAAGTTATACGATATGCAAATAATTTTTTCTTACATTTTTAAGTTTTACATTTAGATATTTAATCCATTTACAATTAGATATTTGACCCATCTGTGATATGAGATAGGAGAGCTTTGCTCTCTTTCAAATAAGTTGCTGGTTTTGTCAGCTCTATTTATTACATAAAGCATTCTTGTTCAAGTTAGTTGAAAGGACTTTCGTTTCATATTATATTCCCATGTAAACTTGGATGCATATCTGAATTCTCTATGTTGTTCCACAAATTTGTTCACCATTGCACTGATACTATGGTCTTTAGATTAGGGTAGCTTTAAAAAAAGTTTTAAAATTTGGAAAGGCAATTTTGTCTCTCTTCAGCCATTCTTTTTTGTCAATATTTTCTTGCTTATTTGAGGTGTCTATAAACCTGTCATTATTAATTTAATTCTGTTAATTGAATGGAGGCCCAATAAATATCCATTCACAATAAAGAAAAGTCTGCTTGCATTTCACTGATAGATGATGGAAAGATAATTGATAGATAATAGATTTTTTTCTAGAGTTATAATACCAAAGCTTAAAAATTCTTTAGATATGTTCCACACTACAGATACCAAGTGAGAAGTCAGGAATGTAGGAGAAAGACATCTCAGGATAGGGATTGCTGGGTCCCTCCCCTGGGTATATACCCAGAAAATCTAAAAACATTTATCCATAAATATATATGTGCTCTGATGCTCATTGCAGCTTTATTTACAGTGGCCAACACATGGAGACAACCAAAGTGTCCTTCCATAGATGATTAGATAAAGATGTAGTATGTATACACAATGGAATACTATTCGGCCATAAGAAAAGATGAAATTGTGCCATTTGCAACAACATGGATGGATCTTGAGATTATTATGCTAAGCGAAATAACTCAGACAAAAAAAGTAAAAAACCATATGACTTCACTGATATGTGGGATATAAAATTGAAAATAACACAGGACCAAGACAAACAAATAAACCTATGCAATTTTACTGACTATTGTCACCCCAATAAGTTTTAATAAAAAAAAAGAAAGACATCTCTAGAAAAGAAAGTCCCATCATTGCTAGATTTAAAGGGCCTAGTATGTGCTATACATAATCAAACATATTATCTCCATTAACCCTCTCAATAGCCTGTAAAGTAGGCTGAGATTATTAAACCAATATGATAAATGAGGAAAATGAAGCTTATCAGAAGTATTAAGCGACTTGTCTGAAACTATACAACTAACATATGGCAGTAAGAAGTAAAAATTGACTCCATCACTTCAGTGTAGTTTCATCTCCTCTGTGCTCTACAAGATATTACATTGTTGTAAATTAAAGATTCACGAGAAGAACCAAATTTTAGTGAGTGGGCTAAATGTAGGCAGAAATGTGAATCAAAATCATGATCACTGAATTACTTCGTATTCAAACATAATCTGATCAAAGTAGCATTCTGAACATTTCAGATTATACATTATTTTCCTCTAGGATTCTGGTTCTCAGTTAAGGGCTTGGGGCATGGATAGGGGGAGACTCATGTGATTTTATAGCCCCTCAGGTGATTCTGACATTCCTCCTTCTTTCCAGCTTGGTTGATAATCATTGCTCTATTATAAAGAGAGATGGATAGAAATTTTATTCCAAACAGAATTAAACTAGTTATAATTAGATCCAATATAATGCATTTAACATATTACTGATTGAATACACAGGAATTTGTTTTGAATCATGTTAGTGGTGTGAATTTTGCGATATTCTAATGCACTGAAAATTGATGATTCATGTAGACCAGAACCAACTAATGAGACTACTACCTTCACAAACAGTGAACAAAGGGACCTTACTTTGGGTGGCAATAATCCATAGAGTGCATAAGAAATTGTCAGGAAGAATCTATTAAAGGTCTTGATTATTTATCTCAGTGTTACTGAGGGCAAACATGTGTAAAGCCTTTAAATGATATGTCACTATTGTGTTAGTGCCTTTGATGAATATCTAATTTCCTAAAGATGTACCACTTCTCCGTTTTATACATTCTCATCCTGTCCTCCTGTCCACTTTATGACACTCACAACTTGGTTGTTCACTTTCTATGGGTTTTGGATTAATATCTGCCTTCCCAAATATAAGTTCCTGGAAGGCAGAACCCAAGTCTGTTGTGCTCACTATTGTATCCCTAGCGTCTAATACAGTTCCTGACACATAATGAGCACCGTATAAATATTTGTTGAATGAATAAGTGAAAGATGAATCAGGTGTAAGAACTTATTTTCAGTATTATTAAAATCCTAGAAAACAAAGGTAAGAAAATTCCCTGAATGTGGTTTTGAGTATAGAGTGATGACTTATTTATGAGAAAGCTTCAGGTAAAATCATTTAAATATTTTGAGTTGTATCACACCTAAATTTATGTTATGTATTTATTTGGCCATTTATTTGTATTTCCCGATATTTGTGTGTTCTCTTGATGATTTCTTCTCCTACTAAACTATAATCTCCCTGCTTTAGAGATTTAGTGATTTAATTTACCTTGTTTGCTGTTATAACTCTTGTACCTAAATAATGCCTATACATTTTTACTAGAATGAGTTAGTTTTGAGTTAAGGTGAAGATATTCCAGACACTGATACAAAAGCTGAAAACTGAGAATACTGTGGAGAAAAGTTGACAGACCTAATAAGTGACGACAAAAGGCAGATGGAGAGAAGTACTACAATGAGAAATAAGAATGGAGAGTTGGGTCAGTGTGAAAGAGGAATTTGAGTTTAGTATTTCCATTTCTACTGCCAATGCAAACTTACTTGCTTCCCTGTCCTCATTTGTAATAAGAAGAAAACAAGTGGCTGGTCATTAGGTCTCTGGGGATGGGGCAATGAAAGGTATTAATAGAAGCAGTAATAAAAGAACAATAAGAAAAACAACAGTGGTGACAGTGATATTTTTTTGTAATAGCTTTATTGAGATATAATTTGTAAGCCACAAAATTCTCTCAACTAAAATGTACAATTAAATAATTTTCAGTATTTTCATAGGGTTGTGCAACCATCACCACAATTGATCAAAATGAAATCCCTGCACTTTAGCAGTTAAGTCCCTCCCTGCCATCCACCCATACCTCCCAGGCCACTGATCTACTTTCTTTCTCTATGCATTTGCCTACTCCGGACATCTCATATAAATGAAATCATGCAATATTTGATCTTTTGTGACTTGATTCTTTCACACAGCATAATGTTTTCAAGGTTCATCCATGTTGCAGCACATATCAGTTCTTCATTCCTTTTTATAGCTGAATAATATTCCATTGTGAAATATATATCATATTTTATTTACCCATTAATCAGTTGATTGACATTCGATGTTTTACTCTTTTTGGTTATTATGCATGTAGCTATGAAAATTCGTGTACTTGTTTTTTTTGTGTGTATATGCTTTCATTTCTGTTGGGTATATTCTGAGAAGTGGAATTCCTGGCTCATATGGTCACCGTATGTTTGGAAACTGACAGACTGCTTTCCAAACCAGCTGTTTAATTTTATATTTCCACCAGTAACGTATGAGGGTTCCTATTTCTCCACATCCTCAGCAACACTTGTTATTATCTGTCATTTTGATTACAGTTATCCTAGTGGGTGTGTAGAGATATTTCTTTGTGGCTTATATTTACTAATTATGTTGAGCATCTTTCCATGTGCTTATTGGCCATTTGAATATCTTTATAAAAATGCCTATTCAGATCCTTTGCCCATATTTTAAATTGTCTTGTTATTATTGAGTTTTAAATTTTTTAAATATATTCTAGATATAAGTCCTTCATTAGGTATATGATTTGCAAATATTTTCTCCCATTCTGTGTGCTGGATTTTTACTTTATTGATTGCACCCTTTGGTACACAAAAGTT
This sequence comes from Rhinolophus ferrumequinum, assembly GCF_004115265.2. Lineage (NCBI taxonomy): Eukaryota > Metazoa > Chordata > Mammalia > Chiroptera > Rhinolophidae > Rhinolophus > Rhinolophus ferrumequinum. Next base: position 35,446,329 of record NC_046306.1, on the reverse strand, counting down.
TTTAATTTTGATGAAGTTCAATTTATCTAATTAAAAAAATTATTGTTTGTGCTTTTTGTTTCATATCTAAGAAAACGTTGCTTTAATCCAAGGTCATGAAGATTTACCCCTTTATTTTCTCATCTAGTTTTACAGTTTTAGCTCTTACATTTGAGTCTTTGATCAATTTTGAGTTAATTCTTGTACATGGTGTGAGATAGGGTCCAACTTCATTCTTTTGCTCTGGATATCCAGTTGTCCTGGCATCATTTGTTGAAAGGCTATTATTTTCTCTTTGAATTGTTTTGGCATTCTTGTTGAAAATCAGTTGACTATAAATTTGGGTTTATTTCTGGACTCTCAATTCCATTCCATTGATCTATATTTCTATCCTTATGCTACTACCACACTTTCTTGATAATCATAAGTTTGAGATCAGAAAGTGTGACTCCTCCAACTTTGTACTTTTTAAAAATTGTTTTAGCTACTCTGAGTCACTTTCCATATAAATTTGAGGATTAATTTGTAAAATTCTGCATAATCAGCAATATTTTAATAAAGTTTGCAATGATTCTGTGGATCAATTTGAAGGATGATTTTTATTTTTTAATGCAGCATTCCAAGGATGTCCTGAATGTGGCAAACAACCTTGATCCAAATTTGATTTTCTCTCAAATTTATAGCAAAAGTATGGTATTAAAAAAAGACTGAAAAAATGTTTAAGAGACAAAAAAAGCCCTTACTTTTTTTCTGATTATAAAATAATACATGATACAGATAACAAGGAAAATACACACACACACACACACACACACACGCACACACACAAAGATTAAAGAAAAAAACATAGTAACCTATATTATACAATATAATACAATGCTACTGTTATTGTATAATAGCTACTGTTAGCATTTTAGTACAATTTATTTCCACCTTCCAGAGTAGTCAGGTTTGCTGTAGTAACAAGCAGGCTCCAAATTTCAATGGCTTACCAACACACACACAAACACACACACACACACACACACACACTCATGCCTCACTGTAGCTATATTTTGGTTACTAGGGATCAGCTGTGGGTCTGTTCCATGTATTTTCTAGAACCGAAGCCTAAAGAGAAGGCATCAGAATAGGCATGATCATCTCATGGTTAAGAGGAACAGCATTAGGGCAGGGGAAATTTTGTGATGTTTCTTAAAACTTCTACTTGGTTTCAATGTTCATCACGTCCATTCATATTCTATTGTCCAAAGCAAGTCATGGTAGCACAGCAAGTCATATAGCAAATGGGTGGGGAGGTGTAATCCTCTTACAGGGAAAGGAGGGGTAAATGACTGAAAACAGTGAAACAATCCTCCATATCTTCCCTGGATGTGCGTGATACTTTGGAATACTTCAACCTGCTTCATCAGTCTTCACATTTATTCAAAAGTGCCTCAGGAACTCTTTCTCCTAACCTACAAATAAATCATTTCTCTCCAAAAGTTGAATAGTTACATAGTCACAACATTTTCATTTTAATCTATATTTAAAATGAATAGAAATTTCTAAGATTTTTAAATAAACAGGTAGGGCTATTTTTATCTATATTCAACTCTACCAGTTGCTAGTGGGACTTGTAAAAGTGAAGGAAAATGGGCAATTGTAATCCCTTTGTAAAGACACATTAGGTAATCCCCAAATCTAATCAAACCACTTGTAGGAGTGACAAGCAAAGGCATTATTCATTGATTTGAACTTAATTGCCTTTGCTTTCACAGTCCCATTTCAGATTGAGATTCAGATGGAGAAAATCAGAAGAAAGAAAGAGCACATGTGATTTCATAAATCTGTGGTCTATGTTTGCATAATCTAAGGAAATATGTGGAATAAATTTAGTCGCTTCTGCTGCTATAACTTCTGTAAATATACAGTGATGCTTTTCCTCTAGCTATTCATGAAACATGATTTCCTTTAACAGAAACACCAGGAACACCATTACCTCGCACATGTGTTCTTATTAAAGATGGCATTTTATTTTACTACATGTTTTTGCTCTAATACCAAACATCTCCATTTTGTATGCCAGTTTAGTTTTCTAAGAAAATTAAATGAAGAATATTTTCTTCCTTCCTAACATACAGGAACACAAACAAAAACTGATTATAATTCCTATAAATGACAAAGGAGAAAAAAAAGAAGACAAGACTACAAACTGCCAGTTGACGAGATGCAGACTTGCCAGAGGCAAGCTACAGGCAACCCTCTAAGGGAAATGTATGATTTCCCTTTCAGGTTGAATTAAATTTGCTGAAAATTAATGGCAATGTCAAGAAGTCCTCTAGTTAAAGGAAAATATATAAAGTTGTTGCTTTTAGTTAAAGAAGAAAATTAGGTGTGTGTCAGCTTGGCTAAACTGGACCTACATTTCACAGTGTCACCTTCCTTGTATGATTCTGGGTGAGAGCTGGCCAACTCAGAGATTCACAAGGCTTAGAAGGTGGCTATAAAGAAATGCCATTATTCTCAGAAAGTCATCATGGGGTGAAAGACAAACACAGAAGTGTCAGCATGTTCCAGCTTATCCTCATTCTCCCTGATGCTTTTACAACTCTCTCTCCCTACAGTTGCCCAAGTTAGCAGTGACTCCAGGTTTTAACCATCAAACACAGAGGCAATAGCCCCCATAAACATTAGCTCCCCTTTGCAGTCTCTCACTCTGGCAGCTGGACATGCCTGACTCCCTGTAGCTCCTTGAAAGCTCTGATGTGTCCACTTGCACCACTGTTTTGGGAGGGCAGGTTAGTGACTCTTCTTGGATCTTCCAACTCCATCTTTTAGATGTTATTTCCCAGCTTTCCCTACAATTGTGTCAGACCTTAGGCTTATAATCAATTCCTTATTCCATAATACTCATAGTGGTTTTGCTTCCTTCAATGAACCCTGGCTTGCACCTGCGGTTTCCAGAGTTGAAAGAGGTCTGTTCTCTAGAATAGCCTTCTATCAGAGGCAAAGACAAGTGTAATATTAGGGGATCCCGGAGAGAAAGGTGAGAGCATTAAACAACCAGTTAATGATAACTTGACCACAAAAATTGGAGCCACTCTTTCATTTCTCTCTATGTTTCTCTGTTTCTATCTGCTTCCTGTACTTGTCTTTCATTAGAGTTTTAACTGTTATATTACATATTATCGTTAAAAACAATGTAGACAAGGCTTTATCACAAATGCCCAAAGGCCTAGTCTTTACACTCTTCAGTGTTTGACAAAGCCCAGTTATTATTCCCTTCAAGGGCATTCACTCTATACTACCACTGGTTGTGACCTTTGTCAGAAATCTACAAGGCAGTCTCTTTAAGTCATTTTAAAATGACTTAAAAACTCATAGTGGTTTTTTAAAATGGAAGTCATTTTACAAAAGGAGACAGTTTTTAACTGATAGCATTTTTTTTTTTTTTATGAGAACATATTCACAGCCTACTGGGGGCTATCTGTGAGCTAGGCTGCACCCTGGAAAAGGCAAGTACTATGAGATTTCGGGGTGAGTAAAAGCTTCAGAATTATGCCACAGTTGAATGGGACATCAGAAATAACGCGATTTTGCATCTATGGTTAACAGTTTTATAACTACAAAAGCTTATTTGTCACTCTTTGGCAGTCATCTTTTATTAGTCACATGAAAAATATAATTTCTATTATAGAAAATTTGCTCTATCAAGGGGAATTCTGAACATAAAAGAAATGTCAGAATTGTGAATAAAGCATTATTATTTAAAGGAGAAAATGCTAACAAAGAGCAACTCAAAATTTTAAATCTTTGCTATTTTGTAAAGAGTGAATCACAAGACTGTTGAAGTCTAATAATCAAATTAATTTCTTGCATTGAAATAATCAATAAGGAAATAACAACTTCCGTGTTGCTGATATGTGGCTATGATTTCCAAAACAGCTCTATCTTCAGCTTGGTTTGGCACTGTGGTAAAGAAACATTTCACTGACTCAAGGATTTCTCCATGACTTCACAGATGGAAAACTAACTAAGATGTTACATGAGTCAGAAGAATTACCAAGGCCTACACTCAGTTCCACCACCCCTGCTAGTCCACGTTGTTTTCCCTCACTACAAGAGAGCCTACAAACTGCCATCAATGAGCTGCCTAAAACATAAATCTGACCATATGAAAGGATTTTTTAATTATCATCAATGGCATCCCTTTGTTGAGAGGAGATACAGACACACTATTTGGTGATAAATCAGTTCTCCCCTCTTCTCCGTAAATTCTGATATCTTGAAAAAACATGGTTTGCCTAATAAATTAGGAAAGTCTTTCAGCAGATAACCTCCTTCTCTGGCTGGGTGGTCCTTACTTCTCACAATGAGGAAAGGGCGCTGGAATGAGGCACAACACTCAAAAGCTCTTATTCTGTCACTGCCTAGGAGGCTGGGTGTGCAAGTGGTTCCAGCAGCCAAGCTTCCGCTCAGAACATCTGTAAGGTGACTCAAGAGCATCTATGGAACTACTCCAGGACACTACCCCAGATATGACCTCTTTTCATACCATCTGGACCATGTCCCATTCTAAAATGATTGAATTCAAAATACAATAATTTTATGTTTGGCGTTCATGGATTAAACACACACACACACACACACACACACACACACACACACAGATCCTATCTAAGACACGGGTAGTTAGAATTATATTCTAATAAACTGAGTGTGACTTCTCAACAGAAATCTATAATTCATAGGAGGACTAACCCACAGGGCTTGGGGATATGCCATTTTAAAACAGCAAGAGGATTCAACTGTTTGTTTTGCTACCGAAGTTTCTACTCACGCTTCTAGTGGTTATAGCATCACAATTTTCCTTGAACAACTGCTCTCTTCCACGTTCCGTCCATATGATTCAGAAGGAGTTAAGCCTTCCTCATTTCCCAGCTTGCGGGATGGTCATGTGACCCCAGCCTGTCCAATTGACTGTGGTTTAACCCTTTGATCAGGGGTTATTTCAAAAATAGTCATATGATTTAGGGCTACAAGACTCAGTTCTGAGATTTTTGTAAGAACTTGTTGGAAAAAGAAATCCAGGCCTTGGCTGCAGTGAGAGAATGTTAGTCTAGAGCAGAGGTCAGCAAATTTTTCCTGTAAATGACTAGACAGTAAATATTTTCAGCTTCGTGGGCCATAAAAATCTTTGTCACAACTACTCAACTCAGCCATTATAATGATGAAATAGCCATAGACAAAATGTAAACAAATGAGAGTGGCTGTGTTCCAATAAAACTTTATGGGTATTGAAACTTGAATTTCATATAATTTTCATGTATCACAAAATTTTATTTAAAAAAAATGTTTTTAACCATTTAAAAACCATTTAGTGAAAGGCTGGATTTTGCCAGTGGGTCATAGTTTGTCAATTTCTGTTCTAAATGTTTGGAAAGATAGCAGCAAGTTAAGACCAAGTTTCTGCTCTCAGGGAGTGTACATTGTTGTGAAAAAGATAGACAACAAACAGTTAAAAGGATATTTATTTGAAGATAAAGTCAGCAAGATTTGCTTGTGGAGTAGATGTGGAGAACAAGAGAGGGAGGGAGGGAGAGAAGAAGGGAAGGAGGAAGGAGAGAGAGAAAAGAGGTCAAGGATGAATTCAAGGTCTTTTGATCTGAGCAACCAGGTTAATGGGAGTACCGATTTTTAAGATGGGAATGGTGAGTTTTGTGTGAAATTCATAAATATTTTTGGACATGTGATGCTTGCAATGCCTATTAGATTTCCAAGCAGAAATACTGTATAAACAGTGTATACATGAATAAACAGTGTATACATGAGTATAGAACATAGAGAAGAAGAAAAGTCTTAGAACTCATCCCCAGAACATTCTGATGTTTAACAGGAAACAGCAAAAGAGAATAAGTGCCTAATGAAGTAAGATAAAATAAGAATAAAAGATGTCCAAAGCCAAGGGAACAAGGTGTTTCAAACAGGAGATGATAATGTCAAATACTGCTGTTGTGTACTAAAGTCACAGACCTGACCAATAGATTTGGCAAGATGGAATTCATTGGTAACCTAACAAGTGTGTTTTGCAGTGGACTCCTGAGTTCAAGAAAGAATGATTGTGAAGAAGTGGAGAGATAGTAGACACAAGTCTTTTGAGAAATTCTGCTCTAAAGTCTTGTGGCAGTAGCTGAAAGGGGGCATAGGAGTAAAGGATCTTTTTTGGTTGGTTGGTTGGTTTTTAAGATGAAGATATGAGAGTCAAGAGAAAATACAAAATGGATGAGGCAAAGGAAAATTCACTGAGAGAGTGACAGAGGTCCAGGGAGAGTGTATGAGTAAAGATGAAGGTAGGTTGGTCAATTTAGTAGTTTGAAGATGAAGTTCTCTTGTAATGGCTTCTATTTTCTCAGAGAATAGTTGAGAATAAGTAAAGTGGGGTTGAGTTTAATGTTTGAAGAAGGTATAAAGTGGTTGTCTTGGTGACAGGGCAGTGACTTAACTGAAGAAATGTGGAGAGACTCTCTAGGCTGAGGGCCCACTTGAGACAAGAGTGGTGTGTGCTTTTCCCTAGCCATGTTCAGCTGCCAGAGAACAGTTAGAGAGTACGCAGAAAGTACGACTTAATCAGTGGTGATTTTTCTTTAGGTGATTTTGATAGAGGAAGACAATGGAGTTGAGGTTGTGTACTCTGGATAGATCATCGTGATGGCTTGTGAGCTCCGTGCTCACAAGTGTCAACATGGAAAGGAGGATGAATGGTGAAAAGTGGTAGAGATTCATGTGGGTTTAATGGCTTGTTGAATTCAAGGAATGAGTTGCAAAGACAAGGACTGGTAATGAAAGGGAGAATGCTGGAAACTAATATTGTGGAGCTGGTTCAGTTATCGTAATGGCAAAATGAAGAGCAATATAATCATGAAGTGAGTGACTAAGGATATGTAGAGCAGAAGATAATTGAAGAAGAGAGGGTCAAGGAACTCAGGGGCTCAGATAATTGATGGGCCAGCCAAGAACCTTCAATTCCTACTGAAGATATCAAGAATTAAGATAGTAGTCATAGGAAAAGACAAAAAAAAGTTACAATTTCTTAACTGAGAGGCTGAGAGGCTGAGAGGGAGTAACCAGGAAGAAAACAGGTTAACTTTGCATGGTATAATCTGAGGACATATAAACATATGCTGACTTTTTGTTTCAGAAGAGGAGGAACAATGGTCTGCAAGTGGTTTTTAGGAACAAAGTGGTCACCTTCCTTTCCTTCAGGACCTGTGGTGCATGATATATGAGTGGAAAAATCAGACCCAGTTGAGAAGGGTACAAAGAGAGCACATTCTGAGGGCATAGCCATGCCGCACTCAGAGCAAAACAAGGAAAACCTCAAAGCAGTTACTCACTGGTGACTCAAGAGGCCACAGTTGCTCACCACAGGGCATGATAATGTCTAAAACAGTTAAAGGAAAACAGGTATAGCCTGGAAGGGGCTGACGTTTTTAAAAAGTAGTTTCGTTTGTTTTTTTTGTTATATTTTGTTTGTTTGTTTTTTAACCGATCTCTCAAATATAATTTAACAAATTAAAAACTAGAGAAAATGATGAATAGGACCTCATATCATACTACTATCATGTCTGTCACCTTGAACAATTACACTTTCTACATCTCTGTTTTTATATATGTCTGATATTGAAATAACAGTAACTTCCCTTTCTTCCGCCTACTCTGTGTGGACATTCAAAGGAAAACTGGTGATGCCTCTTAGGTGCTTAGGAGAAAGTGTCCCTTGGAAAGCCAAGAAAAGGTATACAGATATCACAAAGAGCGGAAACTCAAAACACAAGCCAGAACTTCAAGACAGCTTCTATTATTGTCCAGATCTCTTCAGCTGCTTTAATTTTTTTTCAGCTAACAGACTGGTCCCCTGTCTCTCTTCTGCTCCAACCCTTGGCTTGATCCTTTTCTTACAATTCTCTAGGACCTGATAAACTCCCCAAGTTCACTTTTTATGGAGCATGCTGGACTGTTTCATAATTAGTTTTCTCATATAAAACTGAAGCATATAAACACTCAGTGAAAATTGGAAAGGAAAGGTAGGCAGTTTTCCAGGTGGGCCTCCCCTTCACTGAGGCCTCTGAGTCTGTTGAGAATGCCCTTGCCCTCACCCCCACCACCCTCAAATCCTCAGGAAGGTCTTCAGAGGCGATATCAGCACTTTCAAATGCCTTAATAAGAGTCACTTCAGCAATGGTCTCCCTGCTAGGGTCCCTCTAGTGTGTCTGTCTGAAATTCAGTGATAAAAAGAATAATTAAGAGAAAGACTAGTCAGCAGCGCCCGTGAGAAATGACATCTATATATCTGAAACTTAATGTAGGCGAGACCCAAAAAATGCAATGTGAGCGCCCAATCTCCCTCACCAGGATGGCAGAGGGATTAATCAAATCAAACCAGAAAAGTGTTTCAACCACCCTGGAAGAAGAAACCAGCCATTTTTGGAGTAAAACATATTTTTCTTCTATTCGTCTACTTAAAAAATATAAATGGCCTATACCAACCTTCAGAAAAATGATTTACCATACAACTAATACTAATCCTTTACATTTATATAGTGCTTTACACTTTCAAGAAGCTTGCACATAAATTATCTCCTGCAGTATTGGACCCTGGGACGAAAATTATGGTTCTAGAAATGAAACAACTTTTTCCTCAACTCCTTGACACTTGGATATACTGATTTTTACCACTAATTTCGTAAACTTTAGTCATAAGTTATTTTTATCTATAGACATCAAGCTTATACTATTAACTTATAAAGAAAATTCATAACTCTTGTTTATTTAACAAGAAAATAATTTGGCCAAGTGGGAAATAAAGCTGAATTAAAAATGAAAAAGGGAGTTAAAGAATGTGATTTGTCCTTTGTTAACTTTCCTACTAAATAGAGTTTAAAACAATCTAAGGTCTGTTTTGTGTAAATGTCTTACTACCTTTAATAACTTAATAGTGTAATTGTATGCACAATTGCTCCCTGTTCTGGCAAACTGCCACAAGACTGAAATCTTTTGTCTCTTCTAAAACACTGTAAACATCGTTAAAATGCCAAAACCTATAAAGCACTTTTATGAAGTAATTTGCAAATTTTATGGACTTAATAAGACCACAGCAAATTTTTATCCTGAGCAACCACGTATTGCATATTTATTTATTTTATTCATCCAGCCAGCCAGCCAGCCATTCATTCATTCATTGGCTCTTTCATTTATTCATTCATTGCTTATCCTATGTGGAGTCTATGTATAAAGGTTCATGTGCTTAAATTCCAAAGCCTGTGCAGATATTCCACCAAAAAATAAAAAGGAGTAGATATAGAAAGTAATAAACAAAAACATAACAGGTAAATGTCCCACCTTACTTTTTAATGTAAAAATGAAGGAAGAAGGTGATGAAAGAACATCAGTGATGGAAAGCAGATGTGTAGCTATATCTCTTAGAGAGCCCGTTGGAACTGAAGTGAGATCACATGTTACTATTGCCAAAAGGTAGCTGCTTAATAATAGTTATATGAATGACAGTAATACTTAGAACCACATGAGTAGAGGTGTAAATTGGAACAAACTTAATATGACAATATGTATTGAGCATTTTTTAAAAAATCATATAATCTGGCTTAATGATACAGTAACTAAAATTTTTTTCTAAGGAAATAATCAAGGTTTCTGAAAATGATTTATTAAAAAGATAGTTACCACAGTGTTAGTAACAAAGCAAAAATAGATTCAATTTAAACATTCTATAATATAGGAATATTTACATAAACTTATACTTTCATGGAATAGAATCTTATGGAGCCATTAAAACAAAATTTATGAAGAAAAGAATGACAAATAGTACACAAATTGTATAGTTAGTGTCATAACAAGTATACAACATAAGAATGTGTGTGTACACACACATGCGCGCGCACACACACACACACACACACACTAAATGTTTGAAGGAAATGTCCCAATATTAACTTGGATTATTTCTAAATGGTAAAATTATCAGTGATTGTTATATTCTGTAGCCTTCTTTTTTATAGTTTTCATATTGAACATGTATTGCTTTTCTAATCATGGAAAAAATATTTTACTAAGATAGCTCTCTTTCATAACCACATATTGGCGCACAAAATTTTCCTAGAACTACCTGGTGGTCACAGCACTATGCTTTTACAAATGAATGCATTCCCCACTCAGTAATCTTCAGCCCTCCTAGAGATGTCTTTTTCTCTTCACTACACTGTGGTGTTCACTGTGTTGCTGCCCTCTAAACTATTCTACTTCTCATGATGAATCTAAGCCCATCATGGGACTCTATCTATTCATCCTCCTGACAAAATTGGATTCAGAACTGAGCAGGTCTAAGTCAATTGAGGACAAAAAAACACGAGGAGCAGTTTTCTCAGAGTAACTGGGTAAGGGATGGTGGTCATTTTTCACAATGGATAGATAAGGACAAGACTACTGGCAGCCATCTTGTGAGTGAAGAGGGAAAAGCTTTGTGTTGAAGATGATGTAGGCAGCAGAGCAGGAACTTATACCTCTGTGAGAATTTTTAAAAAACTGATTAATCAACCCTGAAGTCTGTCCAAACTTTGGTTTTCTTCTTCTGTACAATAATAACATGCTTTACATTTAAGCCAATTTTAACTGAAAATTCTGTTATTTTTCTGAAGGATGCACAATGTAATTTATTCTCTAACAATAAGTGCCTTCAGTCTTCTGATGGAATCATGGAGAGAACTAATGAAGGACAACTATTCACAGAACTTACCTTTCATGCTTTATTTTTCATTATATCTGCATGGAAATTAAATGCCAATCAGAGTAGTTTACTACACTCCTCCTGTAAACTCTAGACTTTTATCATAATTTTATTATAAAATTTTTCAAACACACAAAAATATTGAAAGAATTTTACATGAACCCACAGAGTCTACAATTAACATTTCACTATACTTTCTTTATCAATATCTATCCTCTAACTAGACTTCAATTGATTTTATGTTTTTATTCTCTATTTAAAAAAAAAAAAAAACTTTATTTATTTAAGTGTGTTTTTCCAAAACCCAGCTCCAAGTCAAGTAGTTGTTTCAATCTAGTTGTGGAGGTTACAGCTCACAGTGGCCCATGTGGGGATCGAACTGGCAACTTTGTTGTTAAGAGCACCATGCTCTAACCAATTGAGATAACTGGCCGCCATTTATTCCCTATTTTTAAAAATCTTTCTATTTCCTCACCATTATCAAAGATCGACTCATATTCTACTTACTTATTTAAATGTTCTATTGTGATTTAACTTTCCACGTATTCATACCTCTTCTAGATGATAAGATCCTTAAGATGTTGTGCATGTTTGTATTCCATGATGCCTGATATCAATAAATATATAAAATTGAAATAAACTTCAGTCACTAGAATACATTGTGTTTTGGTGATTCATTGTATTTTCATAACAAAACAAAGACACAAATGGTATTTTAATGGACTACAATCACTGGATATGTCACTTGTTATAGTTTTCCTGGTAATATTTTTTACGTCAAACTGTAAAAGTACATCGTTTTTTTCTATGAAATTGAACTGGAGAGTAAACAAATTTATATAACAAATATCTCTTTAACAAGGGATCTGAACATTAACTCTTGGAAAAAAGAAGCATTTTTCTTTTATTATTTTCTTTTTTAGTCTACTACTATTAATCAAATTACTATTTAAAGTATTCTTTCCCCTAAAAACAGTTTTATGTAAAGATTAGTGCTAAGACCCTCACTTCATTCCAGCTAAATGAATTGAACAAAGCCAGAGCTGGAATTAAGATTATAAAAGTCTTAAACATTTGTAAGAGGGAATGTTGCTGTTTATTAAATATAAGAACTGTGTTTCTTTCTTTGCTTCCACCATCCTGAAGTGACTTCTCTAAAGCATTTTCTCCAAGTTACAGTCAAGTTATTGAGATAAAATATGGTACGTGTGTGTGTGTGTGTGTGTGTGTGTGTGTGTGTGTTGGGAGGACTAAAAATCTGAAATAAGGAGGTCTATGCTTTGCTTACTACCTCCCAGGATCACACCAAAATGATAAATAAATTATTGAACAATCAACCACAAGAGTCATCTGAAGATTAGCAAAACAGAGCCCCTATAACTATGGATATTAAGATGAGGCCACATTGAGACTTGTAGAAGGGGTGAAGAGGCAAGATAATGGCAGATAGCGGTTGAACACCAGGAGGGACACCACAATAGCAAAAGTCCCCCTGGAAGTGGGAGGGGTCTCAGCCCCACACTGGCCTCCCCAGCCCAGAGGTCTGGGCTAGGAAGAGCAGTTCCCACAGCATTTGGCAGTGAAAATCACCAGGTCTGTTCATCCTGGTGAGAGAGAAGGAGGCTGGAAACCCAAACGCCTTCTTTAAGGGCTCACACAGAGATTCACTCGCTTGCAAACATTTACTTGGTCTCCAGTGGAGGGGTGGAAACTCAAGGGGTTCCAGAGACATACTGGAAAAGACTGAGTTGTGTGGCTTTGGAGTGAGGGCTGGAGGGGTAGGAGCCATTGTCGCAGCATGGAACCTGCCGCATGTGTAGCCTACAGGAGGGCACCATCTTTTCTACGTTGAACCCTCCCCCAAAAAGCCAGATCTGAGACTGCATTGATCTGGTAAAATCTGCACATCTGCACCACCGTGGTGATGCCCTGGATCCCTGCCCTTTATTGCTAGTTTACATAGCCAGGGGCACTTCTAGCTCCTGGGCGCAGGCCATGCACCACAAGTGGTGGAACACTTTTACAGCAGTAGATGGCCGTGACAGCCTGGGAACTTTTTGAGGTAGACAGTAAGCCACAACTTATGCTGCAGCCACTCTTTGGCAGATATCCAGGAACCCTGGGCCTGAGGAAATCAGTGGCTGGCTGCAATGTTCTCAGGGTGCTTTTGCAAAGTGGTCATGGGCCCGGCACTGGTACAAGAAAATTACACTGGTACAAAATTGCATTAACTTGGTAGAAACCACCACCCAAACCCCATAACTCCCTGGAATCCCAGCTAGTGATGCATTGCTGAGGGCACTCTTGGCTGGTGCATGGTCAACCCTGCCCCACAAACTGCAAAAGACTTTTACAGGAGCAAATGGTCCACATATGCAAGGGGAAGTTTTGGTAGTGGGCAGTGAGCAACAACTTCTACTGCAGGCTTTCTTGGGCTGGTTTCTGCAGGCCTGGGGAAAGTGGTGGCTGGCTGCAGTGCTCTCAGGGCATTTTGCAAAATGGTCGCAAACCAGACACTGGTGAAAGAACTGAACCTGCATTAACTTTGTAAAAATCATGGTCATGCCTTGTGACTCCCTGGGATCTCTGCATCACCCAGTTAATACTTCATCACCTGAGGCATCACCAGGTCAACAAGCCTGGCCCAAGCACCTAAGGAGGCTCTTTAAACAGCTGAGCCTTAGGGGCAGCCAGCAAGGGGCAACAGGCTTAGGAGACTCTGGGACTTTTGCTAAGCTGCCCTAGGCCCAATTCTGGTGGCAGTCAGGCTCTGTTCACAGCAAGGCCACCCCCACATGCCTCAAGGTCCAGCACAGGCAGCAGCAAAGTATATACAGCTTTGTGGCTCCTACATGATAGCCACAGGCTGGTAACAGACAAGGCTGAAATTGGACTGCATAACAGCCTTACTAAAGAGACAACAGAAACAACAAACACAGAGGATGACTTTAAACCATACCAAAGCACTACCTGGTTAGCCCCATGGGTGGCACACCAAAGGGCCAAACAACAGGCAAAAGAGCCCACAGGGGCAAAACCTCTTCTGATGGGTTATCCCCCACACAGCAGCTCATCCACTGTGGGCATAGCCAATCCTCAGTCAATCAGCTTGGGAGTCAATCCTACAAACTAAAATGCCAAAAGCAATCAAGGCTCCCCTACAATAGGAGAACACATACAACACACACAAGTGATACTCCTGGAACACACACACAAGAGATCAGGGAGATTGTTCCATTGGACCACACAGGACACATACTACATAATGCCACCTGGGAAAGTCCGACAGACATAAGATATCTACCTAACACATACAAGCAAAAACAGAGAAGCAGCCAGCATGAGGAAACAAAGAAACATGTCCTAAACAACAAGAGAACCTCCAGAAACAGAATTAACTGAAATGAATGTAACCAACCAAACAGAGACAGAATTTAAAACACTGGTTATAAGAATTTTTAAGGAACTTAATGAGAATTTCAACAAAGAAATAGTAAGCATAAAGAAGGATAGAGAAACCATAAAAAAGTACCAGTCAGAAGTGAAGAATACAATAACTGAAATGAAGAATATACAAGAAGGAATCAACAGCAGACTAGATGAAGAAGAGGATTGTATCAATGATTTAGACGACAAGGTAGCAGAAAACACCCAATTGGAACAACAAAAAGAAAACAAAAAAATGAAGATAGTTTAAAGGACATTTGAGACAGCATGAAGAGTAACAACATTAGCAACATAGGAGTACCAGAAGAAGAGATGGAGCAAGGAATCAAGAACCTATTTGATGAAATAATGACACAAAAATTCCCTAACCTTGTGAAAGAAATAGACATACAAGCTCAGGAAGTACAGAGAGTCCCAAACAAGATGAACCCAAATAGGCCAACAACAAGACACATTATAATTAGAATAACAAAGTTAAAGACAAAAAAATCAATCCCAAAGGCAGCAAGAAAAACACAACTAGTTACACACGAGAGAGAACCCATAAGACTATCAGCTGATTTCTCAACAGAAAATTTGCAAGCCAGAAGGGATTGGCATGAAATATTCAAAGTGATAAGAGGCAAGGACTTATAATCACGATTACTCTACCCTGCAAGGCTATCGCTTAAAATTGAAGGATAGATAAAGAGCTTCTCAGACAAGAAAAAGTTAAGACTTCATCATCACCAAACCAGTATTACACGAAATGTTAGAAGGACTTCTTTAAGAAGAAGAAGGGGGAAACCAAACAAAGATCAAATATATGAATAATAAAATAGCAATAACTATGTACCTATCAATAATCACTTTAAATGTAAATGGTTTAATGTTCCAATTAAAAGACATAGGGTAACTGAATGAAAAGAAAATAAGACCCATGCATATGCTGTCTACAAGAGACCCACCTCAGACAGAAAGACACACATAGACTAAAACTAAAGGAATGGGAAAAAATATATTTCATGCCAATGGAAATGAGGAAAAAGCTGGGGTAGCAAACTTATATTAGACAAAATAGACTTTAATACAAAGACAATAATAAGAGATAATCAGGACATTACATAATATTAATAGGATCAGTCTATCAAGAGGACAGAACCCTAGTAAACATATGAACCCAACATAGGAGCACCTAAATATATAAAACAAATATGAGCTGACATAAAGGCAGAGAGCAACAGTAACACGATCATAGTAGGGGACTTTCACACCACATCAATACCAATGGACAGATCTTCTAGACAGAAAATCAATAAGGAAACAGAGGCCTTAAATGATACACTAGGCTAGATGGATTTAACTAATATTTTTAGAGTATTTTATCCCAAAGCAGCAAAATATTCATTATTTTCAAGTGTGCATGGAACATTTTCCAAGATGGTCCACATGTTAGGGCACAAAGCAATTCTCAATAAATTTAAAAAGATTCAAATCATACCCAGCATCTTCTCTGACTACAGTGGTATAAAACTAGAAATCAATTACAAGAAAAAAAAAACTGAAAAGCACTCAAACACATGAAGGATGATGGCTAAATAACATGCTACTAAATAATGAATGAGTCAACAGTGAGATCAAGGAAGAAATCAAAAGATACCTAGAGGAAAAAAAAAATAAAAAATGAAAACACAATGACCAAAATCTATGGGACATAGCAAAAGCAGTCCTAAGAGAAAAAATCACAGTAATGCGGACTTACCTCAACAAACAAGAAAAATCTCAAAGAAACTGTCTAACTTCAACCTAATGGAACTGGAAAAAGAACCAAACAAAGCCCAAAGTGAGTATAAGGAAGGAAATACTAAAGATCAGAGTGTAAATAAATGAAATAAAGACTTAGAAAAAAATACAAAAAAATCAATGAAACCAAGAGCTGGTTTTTTGAGAAGAAAAACAAAATTGACAAACCTAAACCAGAGTCATCAAGAAAAAAAGAGACAGGACCTATATAAATAAAATCAGACATGAAAGAGGAGAAGTGACAACAAACACCGCAGAAATACAAAAAAGAGTAAGAAAATACTACCAGCAACTATATACCAACAAATTGGACAATCTGGAAGAAATTGATAAATTCCTAAAAGCATAGAAACTTCCAACATTCAATCAAGATGAAACAGAAAATCTAGACAGACTGATTATCACTACTAACAAAATTGAATCAGTAATCAACAATCTTCAACAAACAAAAGTCCTGGACCTGATGACTTCACAGGTGAATTTTACCTAACATTTAAAAAAGAATTAACATGTATTCTTCTCAAAGTATTCAAAAACAATCAAGAGGAGGGAAGGCTCCCAAGCTCATTTTATAAGGCCACCATTACTCTGATTCCAAAACCAGACAAAGACTTTAAAAAAAAAAAAAAAAAAAAAAACTATAGGCTGATATCCCTGATGAAAAATCGTCAACAAAATATTAGCAAACTCAATTTGCCAGTATATTAAAAAGATCATACACCACAATCAACTGATATTCATTCCTACTATGAAAGGTTGAGTCAATATCCACAAATCAATTAATGGGATACACCATATAAACAAAAAGAAAAAGGAAAATCATATGGTCATTTCAATAGATGGAGAGAAAGCATTTAACTAAATCCAGCACGCATTTATGATAAAAAGAAACTCTCAGCAAAGTGGGAAGAGAGGGAACATATCTCAACATAATAAAGGACATACATGACAAACACAGCTAATATCATACTCAATGGGGAAAAGCTAAAACCATTCCCCTTAAGATCAGGAATGAGACAAGGATGCCCACTTTCACCACTTTTATTGAACATAGTACTGGAAGTATTAGCTACAGCAATCAGACAAGAAAAAGAAATAAAAGGCATTCAAATAGGAAAGGAAGAAGTAAAACTGCCATTATTTGCAGATGACATGATATTACCAGGGGTACCAAAAAGTGTGTACAAGTGGACACTTTGGTCAATGTTGCTCAAACAGTAGTTTGCCATAATCAGAAATGTCTGGATGCTGATGGTAACCACTTGAGCACCTCTTCTAATTGCAAAAGTCAAACGTGACTTATATTCATCTTTTGTTATTGGTATATATTGAGTATTACAATTTTAATACAGTTTTTTTTTTCCTTTCTTAAAACGTGTATACATTTTTTGGCACCCTCTCTCTATATAAAGAATGCCAAACATTAAAAAAAAGAAAAACTGTTAGAACTGATAAATGAATTTAGTAAAGTAGCAGGATACAAAATTAATATTCAGAAACTGGTGTCATTTTTATATACCGGTTATGAACTACTAGAAAGAGAAATTAAGAAAACAATCTCATTTACAATTGCAACAAAAATTAAAATACTTAGGAATATATTTAACCAAGGAAGTAAAAGACCTATACTCAGAAAATTATAAGACATTGAAGACAGAAATTCAAAAAGATACAAATAAATGGAAACATATATCATGTTCATGGATAGGAAGAATTAATATAGTTAAAATGTGCATACTACCCAAATCAATATATAGATTCAGTGCAATCCCTATCAAAATACCAATGGCATTTTTCACAGAACTAGAATAAATAATTCTAAAATTTGTATGGATGCATAAAAGACCCCAAATAGCCACAGCAATCTTGAGAAAGAAGAACAAAGCTGGCGGTATCAGCTACCCTACATCAAATTATAATACAAGGTCATAGTAATCAAAATAACATGGTATTGGTATTAAAAGAGACACATAGATCAATGGAACAGAATTGAGAGCCCAGAAATAAATCCATGCCTATATGGTCATTTAAACTAAGACAACGGAAGCAAGAATTTACATTGGAGGAAAGGCAATCTATTCAATAAATGGTGATGAAAGAACTGGACAAACACATGCAAAGAAATGAAATTGGACCACCTTATTCCACAATATACAAGAACAAACTCAAAATGGATTAAAGACTTAAATGTAAGATCTGAAATCATAAAATTCTCAGAAGAAAAAATAGGCAGTAAACTCTCCAATCTTACCCTTAGCAATTCTTTTACTGATATATTTCCTCGGGCAAGGGAAACAAAAGAAAAAATAAACAAATGGGACTACATCAAAGTAAAAAGTTTTTTCACAGCCAAGGAAACCATCAACAAAACGAAGACATCCTACTGAATGGGAGAAGATTTTTGCAAACAGTGCCTCGGGTAAGGGGCTAATATCCAAAATATACAAGGAGCTCATGCAACTCAACAACAGAAAAACAAACAACCCAATTGAAAACTGGGCAGAGGATCTGAAGAGACATTTCTCCAAAGAGGACAAACAAATGGCAAATGAACATATGAAAAAATGCTTAACATCACTAATCATCAGAGAAATGCAAATAAAAACCACAATGGGATATCCCATCACCACAGTGAGAATGGCTATCATCAACAAGACAAATAGTAACAAGTGTTGGAGAGACTGTGGAGGAAAAGGAACCGTCATGGAACCATCATACACTGTTGGTGGGAATGCAGACTGGAGCAGCCACTATGGAAGGCAGTGTGGAGGTTCCTCAAAAAATTAAAGATAGAATTACCGTATGACCCAGCAATCCCTCTCCTGGGTATCTACCCAAAAATCTGAAAACATTTATCCACAAAGACACGTGTGCTCCAATGTTCATTGAAGCTTTATTTACAGTGGCCAAGACATGGATGTAAAGTACAGCATAGGGAATATAGTGAATGGTACTGTAATAGCTATGTACAGTGTCAGATGGATAGTAAACTTGTTGGCGGTATCACTGTGGAGCATGTAAATGTCTAATCATTATGTTGTTTTGTACACCTGAAACTAATAATAAATAATTAAAATAAATATCTGAAATAATTGTGCAAGTCTTTGGGCTTATAGCAAATTAATGCAGTTTCTTATTTTAAAAGATTATCTTAACTTATAATAAAAGGGTCATAAAGTTTTAAAACTGTGTTTCTAGTAGTGGGAATGGTTGAGGTATAGCATCCCTTTAAATTTATATTTTCTTTTAACTAGTACCTTTGGTACTATCGGAGTTAGATTGATAGTCTTATTAGAGTCCTTAAACATAGACAGTTTTAGCTTTATCCTTATTATCACTCCTCCTTCATAAGGTTTATTGCTTGGTTTATTCTTTTACAAATTTGGGAGGGTAATTATTCAAACTTAAAACATAAATGTTTGATTTTGAATACAACATCCAACTAAAATGACATACATCTTTCCTAGGCTCCAGACAATGTAGTAGGATGGCCAATCTCAAAACCCAGGAAGTTTGCTAAAGCTGTCAGACTGAGGAATCAATTAATGAAAAAAAGGAGAAACATAATGGGACAATAATCTACATCATTTTCTCCCTTAATGAAAGCGTTTCTCCACAAGCCCACACTTGGGGGAAAAGGCCAAGATGCTAAATTATAGGCAGAAAAAAACAGTGTTTCTACCCGTAAAAACTGTTAGAAAGTGTTCTATTCATTGGGATTACCCTCAGGTGAAACATTGCTATCCTTGCCATCATCAATGATAGACCACCACCATGTAGATAACTCAGAGGAAAATGAATTATTCTATTTATCTTTAAATGCATTAAGCATACAATACTTACTCCAACACAAATCATTTTTTTAAAAATCAGGCAAATCCTAGGCTTTATGAAAGACACCACAGATTATCTTCCAATGAACTATCAAAATAGTCACATCTATGATTATTTATAAATAAGTGAATAATTATAAAAAGTATAGAAATATGTGTCTCTTTAACAAAGGATAAAATTATTCTTCAAAAGACTCATTCCTTTCCATTTTATATTTATATAGACATGTTGAGATGTTATAATGTTAATAATTTAAGAAACATCAATTAGAAGAGGAAAAGATTTATTTTCCTTGTTAAATCATGCTTTTTAAGTAAACTTACTTGCACATTATATTCCTCTGAGTCATAAAATACATTTTACCCCTTAAAAACATTTTAGAAACAGAAGATAAGGCAACTTTTAGGTAACAAGTAAGTTGAAAGAGAATCACGATTACAGAAAAAATGAAACCAAATGTAACAAAAATCTGTTACAAAAAAGTATCAACCACAAGCCTGTTTTATGGTGCCTAAACATTATGAATGAATTTTAGAATTTAAAACTCAAAGCACAGAATTTACTTTAGAATAAACCCTGCAATCTACTCATTTTTCTTTCTAAGGTGTTGATTTTAATTTACAACATTGTTTCACTATTTTTCTTTGAGGCAATATTTTTTTTTATCTTAATGACTAGACAACACAGATTTGTTTAAAATAAATACAATGTAAATTGACTTTGTAAAAATCATCACTACCAGCAACAACTAGGAAAAGTAGAGTACAAAGTAACTTAGGCAAATATATTCCATAATGTTTCAAGTAGCATTCCAAGACCATTTCGTGCTAGCTGCAGACATTTATTGAGCACCTACTATGTTCCAGGCACTGTGCTAGGGAAAGAAGGCCATGAATATGACATAGATCCTCCAAGAAATTACAGATGAGGTTTCACATGCATTCAGATAAATTACATGTTTCAGGATCCTTCAAAGGACTATCTTTTGGCTTAAAATGCCATGTGCTTTTTGGAAATTTGGCTTATTTAATGGAATCAAATGTGTTCTTAAATTCCAATTCACTTAAAAAACATAAAATTGGTCTTAATGGTTTTTATTCGTTTTACCTTCTGATCAAGTAAAAGTATGTCAGCTGTGGGTAATCCTTCAACAACTGTAAAATATTCCTACAATTGTTATATTTAAATTTCAATATCTATTGGGTGCTTACTTTTCTTTTCCTCTTTAAGATTCATAAGCTGTTTTAAAATGGGGCCAAAGCCCATTAAGTCATTTTTGAAAAACAGTATTCTTGTCTATGATAGCTTTACAAGTTTTATTACTTAACATCAAAGGGTTCCTTACTTATCATTACTTCTTGCTACTCATAAACTTCATGAAAGACTGTTTTTCTTTAAAGAAAAGAAAAAAAAAAAAAAGAATTCATACTTATCCCAGTAAAAAGTGGGAAGATTTCCCTATCCCTTCATTTGTAGAGTATTTCTACACTTGTACTACACATATCCATGGCTCAAATTCATTACCAACAGTTACTGTTGAGAGTGTATTGAAAACTATAGACAATGCATATTTAAGTCAATCATAAGTAATCATGGGATATATTTTAGCAGTCATCCAGATAACAATTAGTCAATGACTATGTATAATCCTCAAGAAGAATATGAAAGAACAGCTTTATGTTATCAGGAGAGTAAAGGAAATTATAATCTAGTATCCACTAAAAGCAGAAAAATATCCATTAGGCTTTTCTGAAAGATAAGTCAAAATTTAACTTTTTTAACTAAAATATATATATATATATATATATATATATATATCTAAAGAACAAAACAGTGATAAAATAGAGCTTCTTGAAGCTACATCAGGAGGGTAGCAGTGTGGTACATGACAAGACCATAGGCTTTACCTCCTGGTTTTATCTATGAGAAAAATATGGGCTACATCTATTATTTGGCAACTGCAAGTCCCTGGTCACATGTTTCCTGAGACTCAGTTTTCTCAATGGGTAAAATACGTATGAAAGGAACCATTTTCTAGAGAATAAATTCATAATTTTTTTCATGTATGACTATCACCTATTCCCATACAATCTTCGTCACCAGTTGATAAATTGAAACATAAGTATGTCCATATGTGTATACAATGTTTATACAAAGCTTGATAAAGCACAGTCATCTAAAAGAACTTTTAATAATAAATTTCAAAAAACAATTTAAAAAATCATACTATTTATAATGACCAGTAATTAGGTAAACCATGAAATTACATTTCAATACATTTGTCTTTGAAATATTAAAACAACAGTGCAATTTTACAAATTTAACTGAGTTTGAACTTTATTTATTAAATTTTCAATTTAATAAAGCATTTGAAAGTTGCACTCCTAATGAAATTCTGACTTAACTTTCTCTGTACTATCAGAGCTTCTTTCTGACTCAGAAGATAAAAAAGGAAATACAATATGAAAAGGTATAAAATGAACAACAGTCTGTCAAACTTGTTAACTTTCATTCCATATTCCATATCATTTGTTTTGAAATTTGACTACTGTATTGCATAATTATTATTTTCAGTAAATTTAATGAATTTTAAACTTAGATTTAAATAAGAGACTCTATTCTATAATCCACTACATTTTTAAAGATGAAGGTGTGGTTATAGGAGAAACATTTTATTTCTAGTGTCATTGATGTTGGTCTTTGTTCTATAACTTGATGTGGCCGATGAAATGTGCAGAGACGTCACATTGTGCCAATTCCAAGCATGGTTTTAAGAGGCATGTCTCTCATGTTTTCACTTTTTCCTCTAGGAGCTTCTAACCTCTGATATGAGAAGACCCTGACCCCAGCCTGGGCTTTAAAACGTGGAGCAGACCATACTCAACCTTCACACCTGGAGCAGAACTACTCAGCTGGACGACAAATGTATGACAAAAAATAATGCTTGTTGTTTCACACCAATCCATTTTTTTTTTTGTGGTGGCGGTCTGTTATGTAGTAATGGCTAACTAATATATAAGCATTTCTTAAAACTTTTCTTCTCTGGAACATATTTTTTTTATTAGTTTCAGGTGCACAAGACAAAGTAATACTTAGACGTTTATCATTTATATCCCTCACACTGTGTGAGCCCCCTCCCCCCGTTCACTATCCCTCTGACATCGCACAGAGCCATTACATTTCCGCTGTCTCTATTCCTAATGCTGTACTCTACATTAAGTATATACATACTTATATATAAGTATATACATATAAGTATATGTAAGTATATACATACATATATATATATACATACATATATATGTATATATATATATAGAATTATAGTTGGCATTCATTATTGTTCAGCTTCAGGTGTACAATGCAGTGATCAGGCATCTACATCATCCCTGAGGTGGTCTCCCAAATGGGACACGTGTCCATAGGATACCCTACAAAATCTTTACAACATTATTGATTACGTGGAACATATTTCTTATTTTATAATGTAACACAACATTAAATAAAATTGACTTACAAGAGAATTTTTTGCTGGTAGGCAATAAACTGGTAGGCATACAGCTATATTAAATGCTTAGAAAAAATAAGATTGTATATTAATTTATCTAAAATAATATTATAGAAGAAATTCACCATGATGTAATTAAATAGAGATAAAAGTAATGATATTTCTTGATTGATAAAATAATGCAATCACACCACTAGCAGGCTGCCAGAGGAATGAATACAGATATTGTGTTATTTTCCCATTATGAAATCTGAAGTGGTAGTCCAGTCATGCTAGGACAGTAGAAATTGCATGGTTTGGCCTAAATCCAAATTAACAACCCTCCAAGATATTGTCAAGACTAGTCCTAATGTGTAGACATACTGAGGAAAATAGAGCAATCTTTTTTATTTCCATTTACCTATAAAATACCATACATGGCTATTATATAGTGTGCATAGTTAATTTTATGCAATATGAGACTGGAAGTGCTACTTTGCTGTTGAAGTCTGTCCTCACACTTGTTCTGACATACCAGCACCACTCAAGCTAAATCCAGAGTTCTCATGCCACAACAAATCTCGTGAATAATCATAAAACTTACAAATAAGTTCATCCAACAATAAAGCCAAGTGTGCTGTCTTGTTGAGTGTAGTGGAATATATGTCTTTGGATCTTTTGGAAACAGCAGCCCTGATAAACAAAGAGCTCACTTGCTAATCTTTAAATAGACAGTTGCATTTGTCGGATTTGGGGACGTGGGGTGGTGTGTATGGAATGACTATTATTCAAAACCAGCAGACATTCAAATGTTTAGGAAATGGCTATTGCCAGTGCAAATGACAAGTGGGAAGTTACTTACCTGACTGATCAGCATAGTCAGCAAAGGAATGAAACCCCTTAGCACATACTGGAAACTATACTATAAAAACTTCACTGTGAAAGGTTTGAAAAGCAAAGACAGTAGACCTAGAACCTAACTGGCAGAGCTTATGTACCTCACTAAAAGTCTGAGTTGACAGACTCAGTAATTATGAATTATCCAAAATACTCTGCATTTGAGTACGTTCACCTATCTGAGGTTCCTAGGGACATGATTGTTCTGGAGGGGGCCTCAGCTCCTAGATTTGCCTCCAAAACCTTGAAACATGATCAATGTCAATCCTTCTGGAGAAGTTTAGAGGAATAGATCATTTTCTCATCTACTTTGAGGAACAGTCCAGGGTATCAACTCTGGGTCCGCTCCTGTGTGTTCTGCATTAGGTTGCTGATATGAATACCCATCCTCTAAAACAGAGGCTGCAGGTTGTAGTGATTCAAATACTGGCTAGGAAGACTGTTACTAACTAGCCCTTCCAACTTAGACAAGGGGCTTTAGCATCTATGAACTTGTTTCCTAACCTCTAAGGAAAATTAAATTTGAAATAAAAGACCATTTAGGCACTATTAACATTATTTACAGTGGTAAAATTTTAGAAATAGAATCATAGTTATGGATCATGGATTATGGAGCAGCTCCAACCTGTTAGAGATAGATTTGATTTCTCATACTCTGCAAACAGTATACAACTTAATGTTTTTCCCTTATGGAATAACTGCATATTATCACTGATGAGTCGGGGGTGGGGGGTAAAACAGCGCAGAGGGGCCTAGTTAGGATAAGAAACAAAACATTAGATATTCAGGTATCATTTTGTATGAGAGCAATATTGAGGGACACACACACACACACACTCCTATAGATTCCTAAGATTAATTCAGACATCTACTTTGATGTATATTTCTTTGTGTATACAAACCGTCCTCATACTTCTCTTTTAGGATAAAACATAGAAAATGTAATATTCTCCCCCAAAGGTTCTTCACTTGAAATAAGAGAGGCAAGTTAAAAATGGACAATCAGCCACAGCAGACAGACCCTGGTTTCCCCAACTGATCATATTAAACCCAACATATTCTTTCTAGACGGGCAGCCCTCTTTCATTACATCTTCTGTCTGCATATGGTTGCAGTTCAGTATCTATATCTATTTTCATTTTGTGTCCCTCACAGAGGGTGTTAGAGAAATTCAGGGAAGTAAGGAGGAAGCAAGATTGTCATAAAATTCTACAAAAGAGAGTTGAAGTATTTCCTATTTCTCCCTTTTAATTTTTTTTCTTAATATATTTTTCATCATATATAATAATATTACAACATGAAGTTCTCAGAATTAATGGCTTCTTGCATTGAGGACCTTCTATTATACTTCCTTTACTCCACCATATTCAGAATCAAGACCCTATTAGCTGTGGGCCACCACCATCACAACTTATTTACGTCTCTTTTATGATTGCATGAAGCAAATGAATGAATGAGTACAGCAGACAAAACTGCATGCATCATGCTGCTTCAAATCTTTTTAGAAATGGAGTATGGTATAAAATACATATATATAAATACCATGAGGTATAGCCAAGGATTCTTCGCTCAAATACCATCTGCAAACAGATCTTAGTGAGTTGGTGCGGTGGTGGTGACATGCAAGGTTTTTTTTCTGACAATGTCCCAGAGGGAGCATTAGACACTACATGGCAGAGAGGCAAGAACTGAGAGGACTGAGGCAGGAATCATCTCCTGCTTCAAAGCTTTACAGGCCCCTATAGTCCCAAGTATTTTGTTTGCCAAGTACATACATCACTGGAATGAAAGCACTGGGAGATCAAGAACTTGGTCTGCATTTTTCACTGCTGTTTGCCCAGTGACTAAAACTGTGCTTGACATATAGTAAGCACTCAAAAAATATGTGTTGAATTGATGAATTAGTTAAAAGGAAAAATAATTAATAAGCTTAAGCACTGAGTTTTCATTCACTTTTTAGCTCCTTGTGGGAGCTTAGCAAAAAGTTCTACTTCAAGAACATTTTTTGCCAGTATCATGCTACGTACTTCATTTTCACATTTACTTTACTTCCAGTCCTTTTGGGAACTGGGGGAGAGATAGAAGTAGGGTTGTCAGATAAAATACAGGGTGCTCAGTTAAATTTGAATTTCAGCTAAACAATGAATAACTATTTTACATGAGTATATAATTAAAAACTGGGTGTTCTATATTTGTATTTGCTAAATCCGCAATCCTACTTCTCCAAAGGCTAGAAATTCAGATATTCACTCTGGCCTCTTTCTGCTGAGGCCACTTGCCCTTGTAGGTGTTCCTATTTTCAGGATCTAAAGGAACATGAGCACTGCCTCTCTGTCATACACAAGGTCAACACCCACTCCACCAGAAACTCATTCTTTGTCAATCAAGATAAGGTATGTTATCAAGTTACCACTGAGATGGTAGGCAAGCCCAAGAGTGTCTGTCCTTGCTCTGCTTTCAGAGGACCAAGCTGCCAGCTCCCTACCTGTTACCTTTCTAGATAGAAGACAGGTGCCAGTCCATTGTGTCTCCCTATCTGGAGAAGCACATACCAAAGCTCCCCAAGGAGTTCTGCTGAGGTCCATCTCATTGGGCTCAGAATGAAAGATAGGCCCCTCTTACCATCCTCTGGTTTTCATAACACTTTCTGGGAACAAATTCATTTTGAGGCTTCCGTGGACATTTCTAATATAATACCTTAGTGCACTTTATAACTAGACACCATTGCTTTACCTGCAAAGCCCCTTCTGCTTCTCTTTTTACTCAATACAAAATTTAACAGCATAAGCAAATCCTCAACAAAACCAAATAGTTGGAAAGAGCCAGAGTTGACTAGGAGCCATGAAAATGCTTTCTTTGTAATCCCTCAGAAGCACACCTTGAGACAAGGACTGAAAATATGAGTGGTTCATTTGGAGGGTGTTCCCAGGAAATACCAGTAGGCAAGTGGGAAAGTGAGACAGTGAGAGAGAGGGCAGCCAGTACAGGGTGTATTATCACTCGCATTGCCACCGTGGGCAACTGGAGCTCAAAGCCACTGGGGAGCTCTGGAAGACAGTGTGGGACATGTGCCTCAGAGTTATCCCACCAGAGGGGTGAGAAGGAAGCTGGGGTAAGTATCCACTGACTCCCGGTTGTCATGGAATGATGCCTCCAGGGTATTAATTCTCCACCATTTTGGTCTTGCCTATGGATGTGCAATAGGTTCCCACTGGCAGATAAAAGCCGTCGGGCAGACACGGCTATTCTAGGAAGAGGTTTTTACAGGTGACTGCCAAGGGTGTGCGCAGGGCACTGACAGGATCCTGAACAGTGAGAAATGAGCGTTGTCTCCAAAGTTGATTCTAGCAGTCCAAACAAAAAAATAATTCAGATATTCAAGTATACGCCATCACAAGTGTCAGGCCTTCTAAACTATAGGCTGAAAAGATCCTGTCCTGCTTTCATCAGCAATTTCATATCATTTTGACTTTTATTGGATTAATTGCTCTGAGCACATACAGGATACCTGCTACGCAATTTTAGCAGCAACACCTCCATTCATGTTAAAATCACTGTGTTTTAATGAGGCCAAGCTTTGCGAGCTGGCTTCATTTTGTATGAACTTTCCTCTCAGATTAGATTCTCTTTCTCAAGCAGTTCCCATTCCTCATTAGTATACTACCAATGCATAGTTGGTTGCTATATCAAATGTAAACACATCAACTTCTCAAGTTTACCTACAGCAAGGGCACAGCCTATTGCACAGCGCAAAGTTAGCCACTTTGAAGGTGGGTTGGTTCTAAAAGGGAGCTTGGATGTTCAGCTGAGCTGGACTTCAGGAATACTCTGACCTTTAGCACATGAAGCTATAGGATAAGAGATTTGTTATAATTAGCAGACCTTATACAGTTGTAGGAAAAGCTAGAGAAATGAAGATGCTGGGGAAAGTCAGAAGATCAAGGAAGTTACCACACAATCCATCTGAGAAGCCAGGCAAGCCCTGCTACCAAAAGAGGACTATAAAGGAAGGCTTGTGGAAAGAGAAGCTTGCTTCTATGTGGATGTTGCCTGTGTGGGTGTGACAGTCAAGCCTCTGGTGGTGGGCCAGGCTTGGTCAACAGGGTAAGCAGGTGGAAAGTGGAACAAGATACAGAGTAGAGGAGAGTGAATATAAAAAATGACTGCTTGGTGTCTCTGTGACTGTCTGTCACCACATCTAACAATGACAATACTTCAGGGAACAATGCCTGCTGTTTCACTTCTACCTTCTAAACTCCTCTTTTGGTAAACTCTAACCAGAACTGTACAGGGAAGAGGATTCTGGGAAGTGTGCAAGGTGTGATCAAAGAATATGGTGAATACTGATGCCGAGTGCCATCCAATGAAAAGGCAGGGGTCTTTAATACGGGAAGCGGTGCTATGAACATTAGTAACACTGTATGACAAGTTTCAACTTTTTGGGTGCCGTCAGTCAGTTGTGAGCTATGGTTGAGAGAAGGTGTGTTTTAAAATGTGCCATAAATCATCCAGTATCATTACAACACTCCATGTCACACATCGCTTCTGGTATATGGCAATTTCTGTCAAATAAAAACATTACAGTGTGTCCTCATCCACCTTACTCACCGGATCTGGCACTATGAGACATTTGGCTCTTCCTCAAAGTCAAAGTGACCATGAAAGGTAACCGTTTTGAATAGATTCGGGACATGGAGGCAGCCATGACAGCACAACTAAAGATACTCAGGAAAGAAGACTTCCAGAATTGCTTCAGAAAGTGGCAAGAACAACAAGATATGTGTGTTTGAAATGAGGGAGAGTATTTTGAGGGGGGAATTAATGGCAATGTGTCTTTTACTGTTATACATTTTTTTATTTAAACATTCACTGTATTGTTTGATCACACCTCATACTTCCAGCTTAACCAACTTGAAATATTAAACACAGTACTCAGTTTCTTTACAACTGAATTAAGGAAAGCCATGGTAGTTATTTCCTTCATGAAGATGTAAAATAGTAACACAAGGCATTTTGGATATGTATATATTAGTGTTTTTCATCACATATTTTTACTAGAGTATTTTGCACTCTTGTTGGAGGAGATAGCAGCAGTCATATTTATATTTGACTCTAATCTATAATAGATAAGTAAAAGTTTTACTATTTCTAGTGTTATCTTCTTTTTCTGACTTAGAGTGATATACCACAGTGTAGGGAAGATGTTGAGAAAAATTTGCTTTCATTAGTTGATGTGAGCTTTTGTCTATTAGCTTTTATCTGTTCCTGTATGTGAGATGATTTCTATGTTGTGATCAGGGGTTGAGTAAATCCCCCCGTTGGTCTCATTCTCCCAAGCAGGGGAGATATGAGGTGAGGTTGCTTTTCTATCTGTGCTGTGAGGTGATGTTTAGCTGAGGGTTAAAGAAATTCTTGATCAAAGGTTGAGAGAATTCCTTCTTTGTTCTGTCTGTTTTGCCCACATCAACAGATGAAGTGAAGAAGTAGCTAAGTTACATCAGGATGACATGACAGGCACATTACCAAGCTTTGGAAGACCTTGGGCTGATGGTTTCAAGCAAGGACAGTAGATATTTCTTGTCCAACAACAAAGACAAGAGCAGCAACATTCTTGGGAACTACAAACAGTGGTGTGGGAGATGCCTGAGTTTCTCTCAGCTACAGATTTGGCAAAGTTTTGATTTATGACTTTTCCAATGTTGTTCTCCCCCAGTTTGGTGAGCTTTTGACATCTGCTATAATAGTTTCTATCCGATAGAGCTTATCACTGCTTTTGGATAGCCTTTACTGATGTTATTTGTGTATTTAGCCAAGTGATTTTTGATCAATAATAAACATATGCTGTGATCTCTTAAACTTATATGTATGTGTACTCCTTTGACATGACATTGTTATTAACGTACATAGTTTAGTCTTAACCACCTTTACTTTCTGTCATTAGCACATTCTATTAATTGCCTTTGTCTTTTGCTATTGCATATTGCTAACTAAATTGATTAGATATTGTTAAATAAATTCATTAGCTCCATTCTAGCTTGTGTTCCTCCCTTTTTCTTTTCCCCACTCATCATTACACAGTCTTTAGGGAGTCTTTATTTTAATTCATTGAAAATAAATTACTTAAGATGACATCATAAAAATGGCAGAGTGAGGTGAGCCTGTTGAAATCTCCCAAGAATTTACAACAAATTGAGCAACTATAATTCCACAAAGGATTCCCTGCACAGCAGACAGACAAGACTAAGAGGCGCACAACTGAAATCATCTAAAAATGGTCATATTGGGCGAGAAGCGGAGGAGGGAAGAGGGAAGTGGGAAGTGTGGAGACACAGGCCGTGCAAGGACAGGAGGAGACCTAGCTCCGAGCTCCAAGCTCCCTGTGTTCCAGAGCTACTGCAGTCATGGGAGAGGGAAGAATTCCGACTGATCAACATATAACATGGCTGAACCCAATGCTCACGGCAGAGACTTGTGAGGAAAGGCTGAGGGAAGAAGGGTGAAAACAGAGGTTTAAGCCTTCACTGCTGAGCAGAGGATGGAAGGCTTAGGCGCGGAGCCTAGCCAACCCCTCCCCACCCTCCTAGTGCTAGAAGCGGAAAGGTAGCAGTGTCAGATCAAAATAACAGAATATTTGCAGTTCTGAGAACTATGGCGCACAGCCATGGACTCGCAGGCCAACTACTTCTGGAAAAGAGGAGAGAGCCTTGGATGCAGGACTGGCTGTGCTTGTTGCCACCATTGCCAGAGCAACTCACCTTGCCCCTGTCCCCACCTTTCTGGGCTGACCCTTGCAGGACTAAACCGCCACTGAAACACATAGGCTCAGAAACTGGTGCAGGAAGAGCTTTGGAACTTCAAAAGCTCTCCACATCCCCCGACATAGGTGGAGCCCTGTGACCCAGGTGACCTGTTCACAGAGGAGAAGGCCACCTTCCAGGGACTCTCTCCATTTTGTGAGAAACAGGAACAGTGCAGAGAAAATATAACACTACAGTGTGAGAGAGAATACAAGGCTGCAGTCAGAGAGAAAATAAAACATTCTGCCAATACCTACTGGAAAATAAATGAAAGATCTCTTCCTATCAACCTGTTGCAGAACCCACTCCTGTAGATGACTAGGAAGAGAAATAATAAATCACTAATTGCCATGAATAACCAAGGTAACAAACAACACAGAAAGAAAATAAAAGTCTCTAGAAAATGAACTTAAAGACATGGAAATATGTGACATAAATGACAGAGAATTCAAGATTGCAATTCTTAGAAAACTCAATGAGATGCAAGAAAACACAGACAGGCAGTTTAATGAACTCAGAAACACAATCAAAGAAAAAAATGAACATTTTAACAAAAATATTGAAATTAAAAAAAAATAGAATTTCTGGAGATTAAGAACTCAATAAAAGAAATAAAGAATGAAATAGCTACCTTAGGTAGTAGAGTTGACCAGATGGAGGAAAGAATCAGTAATATTGAGGATAGAAATCTGGAAATGACACAGATGGAAGAAGACAGAGGCTTGAGAGTTAAAAGAAGTGAAAGAACTCTACAGAACTTTCTGACTCCATCAGAAGGAGCAATATAAGAATAATGGGCATACCAGAAGGAGAAGAAAGGGAGAAGGGAACAGAGAGTATATACAAACAAATCGTCAATGAGAACTCCCCAAACATGTGGAGAGAACTAGATCCTCGAATCCAAGAAGCAAATAGAACACCTAATTACCTCAATCCCAAAAGGCCTTTTACAAGGCACATTGTATTGAAGCTGTCAAAAATTAATGACAAAGAAAGAATCCTCAAGGCAGCCAGGGGAAAGAAGATGGTAGCCC
Source organism: Rhinolophus ferrumequinum (assembly GCF_004115265.2). NCBI lineage: Eukaryota > Metazoa > Chordata > Mammalia > Chiroptera > Rhinolophidae > Rhinolophus > Rhinolophus ferrumequinum. The sequence continues at coordinate 35,414,292 of NC_046306.1, read as the reverse complement.
ACAAAGGAAAGCCCATTTGAGTATCATCAGATTTTTCAGCAGAAAGTCTACAAGCCAGGAGGGAGTGGAGTCAAATATTCAAACTATTGAAAGAGAAATTATGAGCCAAGAATAATATATCCAGCAAAGATATCCTTTAGATATGAAGAAAGAAAAAAGACTTTTCCAGACATACAGAAGCTGAGGGAATTTTCTAGCACATGACCTGCACTACAAGAAATATGATAGGAGGATATTCAACCTGAAACAAAAACCCAAAAGATTACAAAATCATGAGTAGTATTATGAACAGACAGAAGCAGGAAATGGCAACCCCTACACCAAAAGACACTATACATTAAAACATAACATGTAGGGTAAAGAAGGAAAAAAAATACTTAAAAGAAGAGGAAAAAGACTACTTGCTACTGCAGTGCAGAAATCAACTCACAGCATAAATCAACTCACAGGATAATTTGTGAAAACCAAAACCTAAAAGGGGAGAGAAGAAAGGTCTGAATCGGCACAAGGGAAAGGAGAAAGTAAGCATACTGAAGAAAATGGAATACTCTAAATATCAAACTGTCTTTTACATAAACTTAATGGTAACCACTCAAAAAAAGTCCAGAACTGAAATATACACTGTAATAAAAGAAGAAACAGAGGGGAAAATCATAGAATACCACCACACAGAAATAATAGACAACAACAAAAAGGCAAAGAAACAATGGAGACACAGTCTTACCAGAAAACTAAAGATAGAATGATAGGAAATCCTCACATATCAATAATCACTCTAAATTTAAATGGACTGAACTCACCAATGAAAAGCACAGAGTAGCAGATTGGATCAAAAAACGAAACCCAACCATTTGCTTCCTACAAGAGACATATTTCAGCTACAAGGACAAGCATAGACTCGAAGTGAAAGGGTAGAAATTGACACTCCAAGCAAATGGTATCCAGAGAAAATCAGGTGTATCCATAATGATATCAGATGAAACAGACATCAGGATGAAAAAGTTAACAAAAGACAAAGATGGACATTTCATAATGGTAAAGGGGACTACACAAGAAGACATAACAGTCATCAATATTTATGCCCCCAATCAGGAAGCACCAAAATATGCCAAGCAACTGCTAACAGAACTAAAGGGAGAAATTGACCAAAACACAATTATAGTAGGGGACCTAAATACATCCAAACTGAAAATAAATAATGAAATAGCAGCCCTAAATGACACATTAGATGAAATAGACATAATTGACATTTATAGAGCATTTCATCCTAGACCACCAGACTATATGTTCTTTTTGGTACATGGGACATTCTCAAGCATAGAATATATTGGGACATAAAATTAGCCTCAGGAAATTTAAAAAGATTGAAATCATCCCAAGTATAATCTCTGATCACAACGCTTTGAAATACAATGTCAATGGCAAAAGGAAAGCAGGAAAACCACAAATATGTGGAGACTAAACAACATACTTTTAAAGAATGATTGGGTCAAAAAAGAAATAAGAGGAGAGATCAAAAGATACATAAAAACAAATGACAATGAAAATACATCCTACCAAAATTTTTGGGATGCAGCAAAAGCAGTTTTAAGAGGGAAATTTATATCATTACAGGTCTATCTCAAGAAACAAAAAAAATCCCAAATAAATAACCTCATGTTACACCTTAAAGAACTAGAAAAAGAACAAATGAAACCCAAGGTCAGCAGAAGAAAGGAAATAGCAAATATCAGAGCAGAACTAAATGAAATAGAGAACAAAAAGAAAATAGAAAAAATTAATGTGACAAAGAGCTGGTTCTTTGAAAAGATTAACAAAATTGACAAACCCTTGGCTAGCCTCACTAAGATAAAAAGAGAGAAGACACTAATTAACAAAATCAGAAATGAAAAAAGGGAAGTTAATACGGACACCACAGAAATACAAAGGATCATCCAAGAATACTATGAAGGACTATATGAGACCAAATTCAATAACCTAGAAGAAATGGACAAGTTCTTAGAAACATAGCCCTCCTAGGCTGAACCATGAAGAAATGGAAAATCTAAACAGACCAATCACCAATAACGAAATTGAATCAGTCATCCAAAACCTTCCCAAAAAGCAAAAGTCCGGGACCAGATGGCTTCACTAGTGAGTTCTACCAAACCTTCAAAGAGGATCTAATACCAATCCTACTCAAACTCTTCCAAAAAATTGAAGAAGAGACAGTACTCCCTAACTTATTTTATGAGGCCAACATTACCCTGATACCAAAACCTGGTAAGGATAACACAAAAAAAGAAAACTACAGACCAATATCTCTGATGAATACAGATGCAAAAATCTTAAACAAAACAAAATTCTAGCAAATCAAATACCACAATGCATTAAAACGATCATTCATCACGACGAAGTGGGGTTCATCCCCGGGGCACAGGATGTCTCAACATCCACAAATCCATCAATGTGATACATCACATAAACAAAATAAAGGACAAAAATCATATGATTATATCAATTGATGCAGAAAAAGCTTTTGACAAGATACAACATCAATTTATGATTAAAACACTTAATAAAATAGGAATAGAAGGAAAATCCCTTAACATAATAAAGGCCATATATGAGAAGCCCTCAGCTAATCTCATAATTAATGGTGAAAAACTGAAGCCCTTTGCTCTACGTTCAGGAACACGACAGGGCTGTCCCCTATCACCTCTGCTTTTCAACATTGTTGGAAGTCCTCTCCAGAGCAATCAGGCAAGAGAAAGAAATAAAAGGCATCCAAATTGGGAATGAAGAAGTTAAATTGACACTCTTTGCAGATGACATGATGCTGTATATAGAAAACCCTAAAGACTCTACCAAAAAGCTATGAGGAACAATCAACGAATACAGTAATGTGGCCGGCTACAAAATCAATGTACAAAAGTCCATTGCATTCCTATACACTAACAATGAAATCTCAGAAAAAGAAATACAAAAAACAATTCCTTTTGCAATTGCAGCAAAAAGAATAAAATACCTAGGAATAAACTTAACCAAGGAAGTTTATTATAAAGACACGTGTGCTCCAATGTTCATTGCAGCTTTTTTTACGGTGGCCAAGACATGAAAACAATCAAAATGTCCTTCGATAGATGAATGGATAAAGAAGGTGTGGTATATATACACAATGGAATACTATTCAGTGGTGATAAAAGATGATATAGGAACATTTGTGACAACATGGATAGATCTTGAAAGTATAATGCTAAGCAAAATAAGTCAGACAGAAAAAGCAGAGAACCATATGATTTCACTGATATGTGGTATATGAACCAAAAGCAACAAAAGAACAAGACAAACAAATGAGATACAAAAACTCATAGAAACAGACAATAGTTTCGTGGTTACCAAAGGGTAATTGGGTAGGGGGGTGGTAGATGAGGGTAAAGGGGATCAAATATATGTTGATGGAAGGAGAACTGTCTCTGTGTGGTGAACACACAATGTGATATATAGGTGATGTATTGCAGAATTGTACACCTGAAATCTATGTAACTTTACTAACAATTGTCACCACAATAAACTTTAAAAAAAAAAAAAGAAAATAAATTACTAAACTGCATCCATTTTACCTTTTTGGCTACATGCAATTGGCTAGCCAAGAAAGTGGTATTAGAGACAAAGAGCTTTAAAAACTGTTTTTCTTAAGAAATTATATTCTCCCTTGCAAATTTTCTGAGTGACCTTGAGAAATTATATTAAATTGCTGTCTGTTGAGTAAAACTACTCAGCTTTCAGTCTTGCGAGAAATAATGAGTCAAACTTATAGGAATGGACTTTGCTCAGAATAGGAATAGGTATAGGGATAGGGGATAAACTATAGCATTCTGAGGCAGAGTTGCCTTTTTAATGGTCCTGAAAGAAACAAAATTCTACTGCCCCAATAATGGAAAAAATGGTTTGCTCTAATAATCACTGTTATTAAATATTTATAATATACTTCAAAGTCCATTAATTGTTGGGATCTGCTTAATCATGATGTCCTTTCAGGATTCCTTTAATCATGTTTATAAGTCTAATACTATACAGATATGGTGGTGATAGATAAGCAATACTGGAATTTAAATTTGGTGAAATTATTAAATAATAGAACCACAGATAACCATATGAGTCATTCACCAAATGTTCATAAAGCACTGACTACCTGTAAATCGTTTTTCTAGATACTGGCTAAGATGCGGGAAAGGTTACTTCTTACAGCCACTGCTTGTAATGAGATTTTGTTTTTGTTGGTTTAAGCAACTCTATCATATGTAGGTACTACTATGTTTTCCCGAAAATAAGACCTAGTTGGACAATCAGCTCTAATGCGTCTTTTGGACCAAAATTAATATGAGACCTGGTATTATATTATGTTATATTATATTATACTTTATTATATTATATTACATTATACCCAGTCTTATATATAATAAAATAAGGTCTTATATTAATTTTTGCTCCAAAAGATGCATTAGAGCTGATTCTCCAGCTAGGTTTTATTTTCGGAGAAACATGTAGTACAGTTTTTTAATGTAGTAAATGGTTAACATCTGAATTGCATTTTGGGGACAGACAGCTACGTAAAAAAGATAAATTTACAATCTATACCCAATTGGTCCATGAAGGCCTTTGGAGAGGTTATATTTGTACAAAGGTGTTTGAGTAGAGAAAAACCATTATTCTGGTACTAGAGCATAGCATGATAAAATATCCAGATTTGATTGGCCCAAAGATCAGACAGCCTTCAGAAATGCCCTTCCACTTCAGGTTGCCATATTTAGCAAAAAGAAATATAGGATGTCCAGTTAAATTTGAATTTCAGCTAAAATCATTCATTGTTTATCTGATATTCAGGATTTCTGTTTTTTTTTGTTTGTTTGTTTGCTTGTTTTTCCTGGTAATCCTATTGAGAAAGCAATGAATGACTGTTAAAATGAATACAACCACTCAGGTCAAGTAAACATTAAGATCAGCAGGTCTGGGACCTCTGAAGAAACTTTAAGAGCATGAAACCACTGTCATGGAAGAACTTTCCTATGCCTCTCATCACTCTAACCTTCCATTTCTCCTTCTGGTAAAATTACAAACTTCAGTTTTCAAGCTACAGAAGGAGACAAAATGGTAGCTTCAAAAAAAATATACAAGGACTGTGCCCTTCCTCCACTTTAAGCAGCCAGCACATAGCAGATCTCATACTTGGTAAAAGAAAGAAAAGTAAACTTTAAATATAGTTCAGAGTTTTAATACACACGACTTGATATTGTAAATTCAGAACTGAGACTGTGATTGTTCTGTCAAGTGATGTTACGGTATTTTATTATCAAAGAGTCAGCAGAAAAATCATGGGAAAAACAAAGTTTTCATCTAGAGACAGAGGAAGAACCACCCCCACTAAATAAAAATGAAGGAGGCCCCCCAAAAATTATAGTTATTTGATTTTGATTCTGTCCATTCTATCCTATGAGTCCTGCTATTCATCAATATTCAGGTTACATGGGTAAAAGACCACAGGGAAATGGAAGGAGTTCATAAGAAGGACAGGGAATGACAGTTAATGGACATACAAATATCCTAATCACACTCAAACACCTACTTTCTAAGCAAACCTGTCTCCACTGTGGAATGTCATGGCCTAACTGAGCTCATGTACGCTCCACAGCAATATACAGAGGGTGCTGAAAAATGGATACACATTTTAAGAAAGAAGAAAACTATTAGAATTGTAATACTCAATATATACCAAAATGAATACAAATCACGTTCGACTTCTGCAATTACAAGAGGTATTCAAAGTGTTACCATCAGCGTCTAGATACTTCTGATTACAGCAAACTACTTGAGCAATGTTGACCAAAGTGTCCACTTGTATACGTTTTTTGGCACCCCTGGTATATATTGTATTTCCCTGGAAATAAGACCTAACTGGAAAATAAGCCCTCGCATGATTTTTCAGGATGCTCATAATATAAGCTCTACCCCCAAAATAAGCCCTGGTTAAGATCGTCAGCCAGACAGACGCATTTAGTACATCCGTTGCAACACACGATGGATGTATTGAATTGTAAAATACTAATATTAATATATAATTAAATATAGATAAATAATATTATTGACATTAATATTTAAAATAAATGATCACACAAATTATAATTAAGTATTTGTAAACACCCAAGCAAGCGCCTTTGGACGAGAGGTAGACACCTATGTAAACAGATGAACTCGAGACTTATTGCCAAATGACCAATCGAAGCACAGACACAACGCACAAATAATGCGTGCACCTGATAACAAACAGACATGGTTGTGTTTAACGTGAATCTTCTTAATTCAATATGTCATGTGTTGTAATGCATGTACTTAATGCACTCATGTGAAATAAAGACACGTTTTCTGAATTTTGTTTTCTGAATTTATCGCTCTTGTGTGGACCATCATTCTTAACTGTCATCATTTTTGTTGCAACTCCTGTCTTGTCAGTGTTCAGTTAACACTTGATTTAATGGTAGATTTAAAGGGAATAATATTTTGACCCCCGGACAATATGAGTGCAAAAAGAAAGAGCTATTCCGTCGAGTACAAGAAAGGAATCGTGGAGTACTTCCGGGTCAAGAATCTTATGGCCTTCTGCAAAGAGAAGAAGTTGGGTCTCTGAATGGTCTGAAAATGGTGAGCAGAGTACGATAACCTCAGTCAACAGTGGACGAAGAAAATGCTAAAAAGCGCAGCATGGATCAAGTCGGCAACCATTATTTCCTGAGCTGGAAGACATCATCTATGAATGGATTGCTGACAGAAGAGCAAAGGCTTTGGTTGTGCACAGGGCTGATATTCAAGCATTTGCCCTTGCAATGGCACCACAGTTAGAAATATCCCCAGAAGAATTCAAAACATCACAAACTGGCTGGATGGCTTCCTTCCGCGATATGAACTGTCTCTAAGATCAACAACACTGTTCAAGCTGGAAGATACTGAAGTTATTAAATGTGCACGTGCATTCAAGTCCTTTGTTGATGGCATCGACTTTTCTAAATGCCCACTCTCCAACATGATTGCTATGGATGGAACTGCAGTGTTTATGGGCCAAAGATCTCAACGACAATTGATCAGAGGGGTGCCTTGTCAATATACATTCCCTCTGCTGGTTACGAAATTGCATGTGTTTCCTGTATTTTGGCAATTCGTCTGGATAGAAAGAAAGTCCCACCTCTAATTAACACTAAGGGCAAGAAAGATAAGGTTGAACGTGTTTCAGGCATTTATATTCTCGAAACCAAGAAAGCCTAATGCACACAAGCAGTTATAAGGAAGTGCGTCGATTTAATGCTGTCACTCATTTTGCGAGGTGGTCAAAGAGGTCTGTTAGTCTGGGATTCAGCCAGCACTCACCATGCTAAAGACATGAAGAACTTCCTTGCAGAGAGAAGAATAGATCAAATAATTCCTGCAGGAATGACTGCCTACCTCCAGACTCTTGATATTGCAATAAACAAGCCATTCAAGGACCATTTGCGCATGGAAATCAATTGAAAATTGATTGGAGAGAAAATAGAATGGAGAGAAATCAACATGATTGAAAATAGAATGGAGAGAAATCAACATGGAAACTTTGTGAAGCCTAGCCTGCAAGAGGTTGTGACTTGGGTGAAGAATTCATGGGATAAAATCACTGACAGCTGTGTTGCCAATGCACTGCTGGTACGAGCAGTCTACATGGACATGAAGTGCTCATTTAAGGAGAGCTGCTGGACATGAGAGATTGGGACCAATGGTTCTATAGGAAATGGAATTGTAAGAAATTCAAGCCAGAATTTGGGGTTTGGAGTGTTATGACGATGTTCCAGAAGAAGATGACATGACTGTATTTGAGTAAATGTAAATTTTGTACATGAATAAATGAATAAATGTAGATTGTTGTACATGAAAAATAAGACATCCCCTGAAAATAAGCCCTAATGCGTCTTTTGGAGCAAAAATTAATATAAGACCGGTCTTATTTTCGGGACAATACAGTATATAAAATTATAGATAAATAGATAAATGATAGATAGATAGATATACATATAGATAACTATATATAGATAATTATAGATATATATAGATAACTATATATATAGATAACTATTAACCCTTTCCTATCATAACATCAACCAAATTCTAATATATATTAGAATATATATATATATTAGAATATATATATATATATATATATATACACAATTTGGTTGATGTTATGATAGAAACATCAACCCTTTTATGATAGAAAAGGGTTAGGAGTTATCTGTGGGAAAGGTCTTCTGAGTAGAAGGCCATACGAAACTTCTGAGAAATTCACTTGAGGTGCAGCCAGGCCAGCCTATTTAACCAGAATAAGCCAGATAAGCAAGAATATGTCTGACCTCTGAATTAGTCTGATGACCACAGAGAGGAGGGGATCCTATCTAGTGACGGGTTTCAGAACTTTTTAACAACAAAGAAGAAATGTTTACTGTACTCTCACTTTTCCTATAATTATCCTCTAAAAGAGAAAACAAAAACATTAGTCCATGGACTCAGAATAAAGTGGAGGGAATCAGATTAACATACTACATGCACATGCACCATTCCATGGCGGAAAAGTTACATCAATAAAATTATGAGGGCATTATTTTTAAAGTTTGGTTATGCCTATACAAGTTATTGTTATTATTGATAGCATTGTATCAAGCTAGTACATGCACATATTTAATAAATAAAAGGTATAGCAAGGCATAAAATGAAACACAGAACTCTCCCACTCAAATACTCCATTACTGTTCCCATTTCATTCCCCAGAGGCAACCACCTTTAATGGTTTCTGTTTGAGGTTCTTCAGGTAACCACACAACAATCTGTGATGAACTAAGGCTTCTAATTCTTGATATATGGCCCCCATTTAAAGAAAAAAGGACAACTCATTTTTACTATCCCCATCTCAGCACCAACCTCTTTCTCTTGATATTTGAAAGTTATATTATCATCTCTCTTCTTGATTGTATATTTCAATTATATACTTCAATCCTTTTTTGCAGTAGTAAAAACTACACATGGTATTTGGCCCCCACTGCAAAATTACTTTTTATTACCATTTATTTTACATTTAAAATATTTAAATAACCATAATTTGATTTTTATTAAGTTATTCCTTGATTGATGCTAAAACAAACCAACACACACACACACACACACACACACACACAAACAAACAAACAAACAGTAAGCAAAGGTTATATAGTTAGGATCATGTTAAAATTGTTTTCTGTTGAACTAAGTACTCTGAGTGGAAGAAGAAATATACATGTCATTACTCCAAGGGCATCAATAAACAGCTGTGTACATCACTTCTATCTGTATCTTACTGGCCAGCACTTAGTCACATTGTCACCACCAGCTGCAAAAGAGGTTGGGAAATAAAGCCTTTATTTAGGGGAGACATCAGCCTAGTTAAGGAAGACACCCAGGAGCTTTACCCCATTAGTTTCAGACTTGCCACTCCCCAGCCTTACATATTTTACAGAGAGTGCCAAAAAATGTAAACACATTTTAATAAAGGAAAAACGCTGTATTAAAATTGTAATAATATATACCGATAACAAAAGATGAATACAAGTCACGTTTGACTTCTGCAGTTACAAGAGGTGCTCAAAGTGGTTACCATCAGCAAAATTTTAATAATTGTTTTTCCTTTCTTAAAATGTGTATACATTTTTTAGCACCTGTATGTGTGTGTTTGTGTGCATTCACATTTTTATATTTACGGAACACAGATGATGTAGTCATGATATGTAGTTATGTTCTTTAAGATAGGTTCAAACTCTGTGCCTGAGTCATGCGTTTTATCTTAAGAGAAAGTATATCCATACACACACACACAAATATACACACACACACACGTGTGTGTGCATGTTTGTGTGTGTATTTCCTCTATTGGTTCTGAAACAGATGGGGAAAACTTAACGAAGCAAAGAAAAATTAATAGCAAAAAAAGTTCTAAAAATTACTCTGTTCATTTGGATATAATTAATGCAGACAGCCATTTGCAGCCACAAACTAATTTTTCCCAACTAAACAGATTAAATCTAATAGTTACATTAGTTAAATCAGACAGAAAAGTGGGTCCTCTTGGCAGGTTTTTAAAAATGGATTTGAGTTATTATTAGACTCCTGAAAATTACCAAGTTTGGAAAGAAGAAGATATTCACACATATCAAAAAATGAAGAATTTTCTCAGCATCTGAACCAAATGAGACAAAACTTTGTTGAACCATAAATTTATGTTTTATAATGAATCCTTATATAAGAATAACTTCCAAATCTTGACCACACTTTGAATCAATAGAGTTTTATTCATTATAACTTATAAATAAGTATAAATAAGTGTATATTCAATCTTACAAGATAGATGAATTTGGTTCTACCTCCAAATATCTCCCCTTCTTCTCAGTAAAACATGATTCGTTTTACTAATTAAAGCAACATAGACTTCAAAATATTATGCAGAGCCAGGATTTCACTATTTTAAAAAGTGTGCAATCTGCATCTATCTGATTTTATATCGCACTTAACCATGCAATCTAAAGAACTAGCATAAATGGACAACAATGCTAGATTTCTGTGTCAATTTTCATAAAAGTACTTTTATGTCTTTGATTGATCAAAATTTACACTGAACAACTAACCAATTATGAGAAAAATATAGAAACAAATTGTGTTTTATTCAAAATATTTTATTAAAATATTTGCGTTTAAAGCAATGCATTATGCTATACTGAATGTGTTTTACTCAGTACCATTCAGAAGTCAAGTTGTCTCCAAATTAATATGCATAACTCCATTTTGATCATGATACGAAAGGAGGAAGTAAACGGCAGTTTAAAGAGAGTCACTGAATGCTCCTTTCATATGATTCTCAGTTCTTTAGAGCACAATACGGAGGTAGAAATAAAGTTGCAGTTTTATTATGAGTTTTCTTCAAGGATTTCTGCGATTGGTTGGTTGTGTGGGTTTAAAAAACCTAATTAGAGGCAGGAAGGCTTCCATGGCATGAAACACTTGTATCACGTAGACAAGATCATAATATGTAGTATACTCCTTAAGGTATGTTCAAACTCTGTGCCTCTATCGTACTTTTTAACAGATGATCATAAACTATGCTTTGACTATACCTGGTTGCCCCCACCTCAAATTTAATTTGGCTTGTGCATTACAAATTAAGCTTCTGATTTAGTTTCTGGCTTTAAAAAAATCAAAATCATACATCCAAATATGGGGATTTCTTAATTCTCTTGAAAATCATATTTGCCAAAGCTGAAAAAAAAACTGGTGGTGAAAACAGTGGGCTACAGTCGAGTAGCAGCTGCTGCCTTTAGAAAGGCATGTGTTTTTCCAATGGCAACAATTCTCTCTCTTCTCTCCTCTCTTATCTTTCTCTCTCTGTCTCTTTCTTCTCCTTCCCTCTTTCTTCTCCCTCCTCCCAATATCTTCCCTGAGCCCACAGCTCTGATTTATTAATTAAATAAGTAACTTACCTAGTCTCTATAGGCACTAGTGTTTGCCATAACAAGTCATAAATATTGTTCTTTTGTTTTTACTGCTCTCCTTCTTGTGTACATTTAAAAAACATAATTAAACTTGAATTAAGTAGTAAGGAATAGTCACCTTTTCAAAGAAAAAAGTTTTGATTGACAAATTATATAAACCATGGTTCATTTATTCAGCAGAGTGTTATGAAGCCACTAAAAAGAAAAATGAGGAAAATGTTGATAATATATTATAAAGTGACCAAAAATGTTGAAAAAATATGCATAAAAATGTTTTTATGCTTATTCTCAAGAAACTTTTAACAGTAGATACTTCTAGAATTAGCAATGTGGGTAATGGGGTGGTATTGGGAAGGAATGTTATTTCTTACACTTTTACCCTAGTTTACTGTTTAGATTTACCATCAGTATAAATTACCTTTAAAATTAAGAATAGTTTTAAAGTTCCTAAATTGTCTACCATTGAAAAATAATATCATATACGTATCTATATCACTTTATTTGTATAACATTTTCACATATATTATTATTTAATCTGGTCTTTATTATAACCCTATGAGGTAAGCACTTAAATAATATATTCTTTTTTTTCTTTTTTCAGATAAGAGAAAACAGTGAGAGGGTCGTATAGCCAGGGACATATAAAGCCAGAATCACACTAAGTGTATCTGTCAGGAGAGGCTAGGTATGAGGTAGTAACAAACGCTGTTCCCATCTCAGTGGCTTCAAACCTCAAAAGTTTTCTTTTTCTTTCTCAAGTCCAGGTACAGTGAGAGTTGTCTATAGCTGTGTTTCATGTTATCTTCATTGTGGGATCCATTATCAAGGTCACTGCTGGTCATCATGGCAAAGGACAGGTCATACACTACAATGAAAGTCTGGGAAACTCCTACTTGCAACTCTTTGGCCAAAACTAGTCATATACTTTATCCAACCACAAGAGTTCCAGTGAATTCAGTCTTGCCATATACCCAAAAGTGGGGGTGGGAGATACAGGGATAGAATAATAGGTAAACTTAATGACAAATACCCCAAAGCCTCTAACTCCAAGTCTCTCGTAATAAATTAACATAACTGCATGGATCTCTAAGTGCCTCATATTTAGAATAACACTCTCATTTAAAACTACTCTGATACAAATGAGTTAAAATACATATAGAAATATCTGCGTGTATCATTCTCATTTATATAACTCTATAAAAGTATCCTGTCCCATTTTCCTTTTTTGCTCACTTAGATTTCCTCAGATTATTGTAACCAGTAAGTGATTTGCCCTTCAGTAGGTAGGAAGAAACACTGAAGTTGAGCATTTCAATGCCCACTTAGCCACATCAAGTACAGAATATCAACAGATGGAAAAGCCAGCTGCAGTCTATAGATAGCTTACCACATTGCACGGTACACACTATAAGCAAGTATCTCCAAACATTCATGGGCTTTTAACCTCAATCACGTATCCTTAATCAGATGTCAATTCAGTAGATTTTTTTTAAATAATGATGATGTAACACCCATTAGTAAATAGGAGACATCAATTACATTAAATATCATGCTTGGGCTATCAGATAGTCCTAAATAAAACACATTGATAAGCAATGTGTTTTTTCAGCCAAGGGAAAGAATGAACACAGTAAGTTATCAAGGAGACATATAGAAAGATGCTCTACTTTAGGAAATACCACAGCAACTGTTAGTCAGGTGCAGGTAATTGAAGTATACTTGATAAAATTTTAAGAATAGCAGCACCAAGAGTCCAGATTAATGAAGTCCTTTTCAGAAAGGAGGCATATGCCAAGACTAGAAAGTTGTGAGACATAAGACCTACAGTTGCATAATTTACAATTTAGGAGGGAAAAAGAGATAGGGAGGCCAGCTGAGCGGGTATTATGATAGTCCAGAGTGAGGGGACAGTGGCTTGGAATTAAATAAATGAATAAATAAATCAGCAAACAACTGGATTGAAGATGAAGGGTGATTTTAAGGGTCATTTCAAAGGAAGAATCCAGGATTTGAAAAGTGAGTGGATGTGAACAAAGAGAAGTGAGAAAATCAATATAAAAAAGAATAACTCCCACACATACAAGCATGTGTGTGTGCGCACACATACATACACACCTGACACTTGTTTACTGAGACTGAAAACAGATTATTTGTTATCACAGACAGAGACAGACAATCTGAAAGGTTTTTGTTTTCCCCTGCTGGTAGGAGGAAGTTTCCTTTGAGTTTGATCTTGATTATGTTAAATCTGAAATGATGGAGAATCTTGGGCATAAAATGGTTTTTCAGAACCATTCTCTTTGCAGAACTTGTGCTCAAGAGAGAGCTTGAAGTAACAATTTTAGTTTTAGAAGTCATCCATGTGGGAAGATTCAGAGATACATTTTTAAATTATCCATAAATAGGTTGTCTCTTACGACAAATCAGCTCGTTTTAATTTTTGCGTTTTCTTTTAAATTTTTGCTTTATGTATCATTTTTCTATCTTGTTCTAAGAGGAGTTTGAGAAGGCCTAAAATATTAAAATCATATGAAACAAGAAACAAAGGGGAAGATGTTTAAATGTGTAATTCGTTTAAATGAGTACTTGAAGTATTGAGAGTAAATATAACCTCTAAAAGAAAAGACACTGAGGAGAGGACATTACACATAGGAAAAGGCTGGACTTATCAACCATGCTGCTATTCAGGAAGTGATGAGAACAGGCAGAGCTAATGGAAAAAGAGGGACCTCAGAGCAGAGGGAAAAACAGAACTCTCTCAGAAATCTTGTTCTCCTGTTCTGATGGTCATTTTTCATGTTTTAGAATATTTTTTCAGAAAAGCACTTCAATATAATGAAGTTCCTTCAGCTCTAATAAGATCATTTTTCACAGCTATTTTGGTAGACAGTCCAAAATTGCACTGTGTTATCAGCAAGAAAAAGAGGGAGAAAAAGAAAAAAAACTGCTCTGGAGAGAAATCAACCAAGGGACCATCAGAATGAAGCAAGTGGTTTGAAGTAGTTTTGTAAAAAACAAATTTCTGGGTAATGGTGATCTTTCTCTGCTTAGATACAACCTCGTATTTCATATGTATGAATATCCACACATATGTGATTAATAAATTTATCAATCACAGAATGATTTATAAATTATTTAAGAAGTAAACCAAGGAAGAAAGCCAGTTTTCAAAATGCAATCATGCATCACTTTACAATAGGGAGATGTCTGAGAAATGCGTTGTTAGGTGATTTTGTTGTATGAACATCATAGAAGGCACTTACATTTTTCCTAGGCTACAAACCTGTATAGCATATTACTGTACCAAATATTGTAGACAATTGTAACATAGTAGTATTTATGTAACTAAACATATCTAAATGAAGAGAAGGTACAATAAAATGTTGTATGAAAAATTAAAATTGGTACACCTGTATAGGGTATTTACTACGAATGGAGCACACAGAACTGGAAGCTGCTCTGGACAAGTCAGTGAGTGACTGGTTGGTAAATGTGAAGGCCTAGGACATTACTGCACACTGCTATTGTCTTTATAAGCTTTGTATACTTATGCTACACTAAATTTATTTTTAAAATATTGTTTATTGGCAGTGCCTTCATATCAGCACTCACAGAGTCACCACTCACTTTCACATTATGTAATGAGTAACTATTCTTGAATCACTTAAACCACCCAGAGCTAGCAGTAAATTCAACATTGTAGTTGGGTCCAGCTTTTACTTTCAACATTGCAAACTTTTTGCTTTGGTTTTGGTCATCATGGTGGTGAGAGGGATATGCTTCTGTGTTTAGTCTTTAATCCAGGTCATAGAAGTTTCTCCATGTCTGATATAGGTCCTTCTCAAATTTTGTTAGTCTCATTGCCTTCAATGAAGCAGATTCTTTTACAGCTTCATTCACTTTGTTCTTCTTCTTCAAAATCATAGCAATGGTGGAATGGGACATGCCTGACTAGCAAGCAATAACCATCATTGATTTTCTACCTTAATAGCCTTTAACCACTTTTAATTTTGTTTCCGGGTCAATCATTCAACATGGCATCTCACAGGCAACATTAGCAGTGGATTTCATATGCTTAGAAAAGAGAAAATGATCCAATCAAGAGACATAGCAAACACAAGATGCATGAGGCTGTTGTCAGTGTAACATGACATACTGTTTTACAGTAATTTTTCTTATAGGTAGAAAGAGTAAATGCTAAAATAATGATTAACAGTCCAGTATAGTAAGTGCATAAACTGGTGACATAGTTGTTTATTATCATTACCAAGTATTATATACTGTACATAATTATGTATGCTATACTTTTATGTGACTGACAGCACAGTAGGTTTACACCGGGATCACCACAAACATGTCAATAATACATTGCACTACAATGTTAACATGGCTATGGTGTCACTAGGTGATAGGAATTCTTCAACTCTGCTATAATCTTATGGGATCCCCATCACATGTGCAGTCTATCATTGACCAAATCTTCATTATGAAGCACATGACAATAGCTTCATCTAACAGGCTGGACCTAATTAATGTGTTCCGAGCAGTATGTAGAAATGCCTGAAAACACTATTTCTCCCTTAGCTATTAAACATGTGCCAGCAAATACTTCACTTTTCATTTTCTCCAAAGGCCACTAGCATGAATGACACATCCCATTGTCATGGCTGAGTGACCTTAAGGTGAGAAAAAGACAGACAAGTTCAGAGCATTAGTAAAGAGGTAGGAAAGGTACCCGGTTTCACTGGGTGGTTCTGATTCCCAAGCTGAGTCCCTAACCTCAGACACTGTTTCAATGAGTATTAAAAATTTAACTGAGTGGAGCTGTGTGTCTTCTGTTACTTGCTAATATACACCCAGGATATGGTAAAGGCCATGATCAACTTCTTATTGATGTATTTTTTTCAGTGGTTGGAGATCTTAAATTACTCCCTCACCCCCTTTTTTTTTTTCCTGTTCTGTATCAGTTTAAATATTATCAGGTTCTTTTAGAAACTGGTGAACTGGGGATTCCTTGTATGTTAAAATGTGCTGTAAGAGTTTAAAAGCTTCAATTCAGTTATTCTCAACTGTTTTGAACCACACATGACTGTTTTGTAGAAAATTCTTACATTGCTTCATGGTTCAGATGCTACATTTTAACACTGATTTATTTTTAGATGAAACTTAAAATATGAATAAATATTATTGAATATGCCCATGGATAAACAACTGCATGGAATGTTACATCTGTTAGAGTCCCCACAGCAAACAGATGGTACTTTCAAATTGAGTAATTTGGAAGGAGACATTTACGAAGGTGTGGGAAGGGTTTAGCAGTCACCGTGACTAGTGCACTCTCTCAGGCTGTTAAGTGTGGCACTGTCACTAAAAAAGCATGAAGAGAAGGAGCAGTTACCAGAATGTGGAGACAGAAACAAGAAATAAATACCTCAACTTTATTCTCCTCCCTACCTTGAATTTCCTGGCAATGTGATCCATCAACCAAATCCAGTATGAAGTCCATTGAGACAGTCTATGTAAATAACTTTTTGTGGGCAGAGAGAATAGGAGAAAGGTGAAGAGTGGCTTTGAAGGGCTTTGGGGGGCAAATGGAAGACATCTGGGAGAGATGTACTCAATGACTCAGGGTAAGTATGTGTTAGTACAGAAAAGGGGAATAATCTTTATTATGGTAATTTGAGTTTCAAAGCCATGTACTCTCAGGGTACTAAGACTTTGAACATAGTCAAAATGTCATTGCCAGGGGTGGACGGGTGGCTCAGTTGGTTAGAGCACGAGCTCTGGGCAACGGGGCTGCCGGTTGGATTCCCACATAGGCCAGAGAGTTGTACCTTCTGCAACTCTTCCGCAACTAGAATGAAGTCAATGAGCTGCCGCTCAGCTCCTGGGTGGCCAGATGGCTCAGTTGGTTGGAGCACGGGCTCTCAACCAAAGGTTGCCGGTTGGACTCCTCCACTCTCGCAAGCGACGGTGGGCTGCTCCCCCTGCAACTAAGATTGAACACAGCACCTTGAGTTGAGCTGCTGTTGAGCTCCCAGATGGCTCAGTTGGTTGGAGCGTGTCCTCTCAACCACAGGTTGCCGGTTTAACTCCTGCCAGGGATGGTGAGCTGCGCCCCCTGTAACTAACAACGGCAACTGGACCTGGAGCTGGACCTGGAGCTGAGCTGCGCCCTTCACAACTAAGATTGAAAGGACAACAACTTGACTTGGAAAAGCCGGAAGTACACACTGCTCCCCAATAAAGTCCTGCTCCCCTTCCCCCCACAACAACAACAAAAAAATGTCATACTCTACCTCCCGCAGATCACAAAGCTTCTCTCTGGTTGAGGTGGGGGGGAAGGAAAGAGGAGAGGTGATGAGTTAAGGAAGGTCTATAGGTCCAGGAGTAGAGAGGCCTGTGACAATAATCCAAAAGCTACTCAGGAAGTGACAAGCCCCACAGAGAGAATGTGAGTGTGCAGCACTGAGGTGAAGACAGGAAACTCAAGTGGATGAACAGAGCCATGTGCAAAACAACAGGGAATGGAGGGGACTGTGCAGAACTGGAGAGCACACGTCCCATCTAAATGGGGCGGGGGGGGGGTTAGAACCAGCCAGCTGCCTGGGGAGCACCCAAGCAAGAATGTTGACACTAGTCAATGCATTTTTAATTTTTCAAGAGATACCAGAAAATTACATTATTCAAGCAAAAATTCCAGAATCTTAAAACTTTTTTGAGTTAAAAAAAAAAGTGTCTGTGGTCCAAACTCAGTGCACATCTTGGTCCTAGGCAGACAAAGTTCTAGAGACTTGCTGTGCCCTAAGAAAGGCGCCAAAGCAGCAGGGAGATTTGCTAGACCTAAGTGGCCATGTAGGCGGGCATGAAGACCACATCAAGGTAGACCCAGTACCAAGGAACAGGAGGGTCCTTCTTCTACCCAGGCCCTGACATAAGCTTCCAGGAATGAATGATGACAGAACCCAGAAAAAGGGAAAGGAATGACAGACAATTTAGCTTAAAGCTTTGTGCCATGTCTGCAGAATCAGGACCCACAAAGAAATAAGAGTTGTAGAAAAATAAAGCAGTCGCCACTAACCTATATTCCCTAGTTTCCTTCAGTAAAGTCTGACTTTAAATTTGCAAGGCATAATCTAGTCTTCTTGCCTACCAGTTCTACCATCCTGTTGGAGGAATATCAGCAGAGTTGATCTCTGGGATTGCCTGCTTCTATTTTATATAACTATTGCCTTGCTGAGCTTCTGCTGATGGGATTTCAGGTGCTGTGACAGGGTTCTCCCTGGTTCATTCATAATATTGAGGCAGGGGGTTGTGCGTGAAAGATGACTACACTGAGATGATTCAGACTCTAGCCATGGAGTGGCCATAATTCATTGTGGGACCTAAAATGAGATGCTGTTTCCCGGCTTGGCCCCAGGACTCTTGTCACAAAAAGAGAGGGGCAGGGGTCAGGGCCCTAGCTGAATGCGAAGGTCTTATTCCATTGCAGGATGCTATAGGTGATCAGGTGGAGGCATACTGGAAATGAATGAGCATTCCACAAATGAGAAATCTTATCCTTTTTTTGGTATAATTGATTTTTCCAAACAAATTTGGCTTTGCTTTTTACAGAATGTGGTTAGCCATTTTCCTGCCTTTGCTAGGTACTTGAAAAACTATAGTACCTATAATGTTGGAAGCTATACATTTCTTCTGCATTGTCCCTCCTTTTTACCACTCAGCAAATTCTCTGAAAGACCTGTTATAAAAATAACCTACAGAACTTCACTTTCTATTTGTCATGGAGCTATACATACCCCAAGGAAACAAAACACTTCCTTCTTGTTGTTGCTGTTGTTGTTGTTGTTGTTGTTGTTGTTTTTCTTTCATGAGCAGAGTCTAAAACCAGGAACCACATGTTCAGTACTCATGAATTGGGTTTCCAAACTTTTCTGAAAGCCTCCCACCAACCCTCTTAAACCTGAATTGCTTCAAGCTCTCCAGTTTTCTGGAATTCTGTGTGGCATGTACAATTACAGATTAGTACCACGTATTTTTCCATCTTTTGAAGACCTGTTTCAGTCTATGTGGCTAAAAAACTCTATGTTAAATTATAACATTTGACATATTGAAAATGAAATCGAATATTTTGATATTGAAACTCGAAAAAGACATGACAGAGAAATTAAGTATTCAATGGCAAGAAGGGTACATATCTGAAAAAAAAATATGTATGTGCAGACTTTAGAAGTGGTGTCTTTAAAAATATAGAGAGGAAGGTATTTGTTTGAAGTTGGAAATGTGGCCAAAAGTGGGGATTTGAAATTTTGCTCAACATTGAATAAATGTTAATATTACTGAGAAAATTATTCTGGCCACAAGGTGCCCTCCAATGACTGGGAACTGTGCTATAAACAAAAATTTCTTCATGTCCTTTCTGGCTGTAGCATTAAATAATTAAAGAAAGCTCAATTTCTTGGCTTTTTCTTCCTCAAATAGAGATCTCCAACTATCAGTTCCCAACTTTTAAAACCACACAATTCACTGAAGTGAATCAAAAACAAAGCTCAAATATACAAATCAGTTATAATGTCCAGAATACATATGACAAGTAATATCAGGAAAGTAGATGAATCGCAAGATTTCCACCAAAAAGTTCCATAATAATGAAAAAAAATGAAATATTTCATCTACTTCAATCAATCATTAATACTTCTGGCAGACTTGATTTCTACCCAAGGAACTTAGTAATAGCCATAAACACATAGTTCAGCTCATAATTGGATGACAGTGTTAAAAGCCAAGACTCCAGAGTTACTTAAATATATTACAAATGTTACAAATTGCCACAATGAACCATTCAGGCACAAATACACGGAGCATAGTGATTACGTGAGCAAGAGTTGCTTAGTGATAAAGAAAATAAAGCCATCTGCTGGACAGGGCTCTGACCGGGTCAGAGAAACACTGTTTTAAACCCATAGAGAAAAACTATACATGGGGAGTTGGCAACCTGAAAAGGTAGAGGAAATAGCAACCCATAGCGGGGGAAGGGGGTTGAAATTTGAGATAAAAGCCCCCTACAGACATGCCCTCACCTTCATCCTAATTGATCACTCCAATAGTCTACTACTTGGGTCCTCCTACAAAACCCCTGGCTAAAGGCTACACCACTAAGATACAGCGTGGGGAATGGTGACAAAGTGACAAATTAAACTATTGGCACCATGACGTCAGCTAAGTTTGCCGAGGAGAGAGAAGAGGTGGGAGTGACCAAATGTGCTGTTGAGGAGTATAGCATTAGGACACTTGTAAATCATGAGAGAACCATACCTTGGCACAGTTCCCAAACAGACTTGCCCCTCCTCCAAAGTATGGGCAATGCTTCACATTTAAGAAAACCCTCATAGAAATCTTGGAATGATAAATGACACTAAATAGTAGTAGCAAAGACTCTGAAGCATCTAATGTTCCAGAAACTTTGAGAGCATCCAGAACTTTACAAATACATTCACATGGCATTCTTATGTTGGAAAAATTACTCTTAGATTTGAAGAAAACAATGGTGATGGAAGTAAAACCTGATACAGGAAGCCAGATGTAAATATTCATTCTCTCCAGTTAATCCGTCATTCAGTGCTGCCCTCTCTCTTACCCTTAGCAAATCTTATAAGGTGGCTTTCTGCTGATTTGTCTGTTACATCCTTCTCTTCCACACTGCTCTACTTCCCCTGAGATCTGAAACTGTGGTTGGTTAAGTGGTTTGCCTTTACTAGGCCATCAGGTCTTTGTTGACCTAACTAACTAACTAAAATAAATCTGCCTGCATATTTGTGTGATCAAATCACATATTGGTAATGGATGGAGCTCTACTCCATATCATCGTTTCCTGGCCTTTACCTCACCTGATTCACTCACACAAGATAGCATCATTACATCTCTAACCTTCCCCAACACAAGCTGCATCAAAAGATGTCGTCAGAGCAACTAACTAGGAACCATCACCTGGCTTCCAGATTGACCTGAGCTTATCCTTATTAGGCATGTGCTGGTTCTACTACATTGAACATGGATTCTAAATAACAAGCAAAGAAATATTCTGGAACTGCTGGGTTCCAGAAGTTATATCTCTTCACTTCAGTCATAGTAGAGTCACATACATGAGCACGTGGCCTCTGGCCATTGACATTCATGAAGCTCCTAACAGATTTATCCTATATTTTACAATTTCCTCGGTCACAATCAATAACAGAGACCAGAAATAAAACAAAAGAGAAATACTAACCTCAAAGAACTTTTAGAAAGAATTATTTGATGAATAAATTGGAAGCTCTCCCTACGTTGTAAATAAAACCTCATTTACAACCAAAAGACCTCATTTCCTCCTTTATACATAAGATTTTAATACAGTCTTTTCTTGAAATGATTGGAAATAAAAGTTAATCATACACATAAATTAATTTTAAAATGAAAATTAGAGATATAAATGTGGTTAAAAATCTTAATATTTCTATTTCCAATCACACCAAAAAATTAGAAAATGATGGGGAGACATAAGATTATTTGTTACATCCTAATAATATGTAACTAGGTGGCAAATATTCTAAGCATCTTACCTACATTAAATTATCTCATTTACTACTCTTGATAACCCTGTAAGGTAGGTATTACCATACTCATTTTATAGATGAAGAAACTAATGAACAGATGATCACATGATTAATATATGGTAAAGCCAAAATTTGCAACCAGGATTATAATCAAGGGTGGCTCAAGAAAACAAAACAAGCAAACAAAAAAAGTTAAAATTAAAATAGTTAAAAATAAAGGCAGGGAATTGTATCAAGGAGGAAGAAAGTGACCAGAAGAAATCCTTCCTTTACTGAGTTTGCCTCCTTTAGATTCTATCCCCAATACACTAACAAAAAGGCCTGCATATTTCTAAAAATCTGCATGAATTACAAAGGTCCAGCTGAGGGTGTAAATAGTGGTATCTGCTCTGGATGAGCAACTTCATTTTAAAATGCCAAATAAGAAAACTCTGCATTAATTCTCCACATTCATTTTTTTTTTAGCAAGTTTTCAAGAAAAGAACTTGAGGAAAGTATGGCTTTTGAGGATCTTTCACTAATATCCATCGAAATCATCCATTTTCCCCTTATCTCTTTTAGGGGATTGAGCCCCTAAAATCAAATTAATTTCCCAAAGTGGTTGACTTGGATTAAAAATATATAAAGATGTTATTTCTAGTACATAATGCAGGAAAAGATCACAAAGCTTCAGAGGGCAAACCACATGGAAGTAAGCAGGAGACTGATCTCTATAATTTAGCAAAAAAGAAGAAGATCTTTGGCTTTTTGATGTTCACACTTTTCGTGTAGTGTTAAATGAATTTCACATGTCTAAGTGCCAAATCTGGAATTGCTTGTTGATGATGGGATGTTTCTCTAAATATACAACTGTGGGAACAAAACGGTAACGTTGATTTTTCTGTTGTTCAGTTAAACACTGACTTAGTGTATTGCTGAGATAACCTTATCCCTAAGTGACAGTGGGCACAGACCTCATGAGCTAAATGGGGCCTGATCATTAGGTAGAGCAGTGGTTCTCAAACTTTAGTGAATATCAGGTTCCCCTGCAGGACTTGTTAAAATATAAATTGCTGGGCCACATCCCAGAGTTTCTGATTCCATATGTCTGGAGTGAAGCCATTAATTTGCATATCTCACATGTCCCCTGGTGATGCTGACCTAAGAATACACTATGAAAATCACTGAAATAGACAAAGGGGAAGTAGGTAGACATCATAGTCTACTAAATTCATTGATTACCTATTGGTTATAAGAAGCATTATCAATCAAAGACTTACTAATTGTCTTTCCAGAGATAACTCTGATCCAAGAAAATGGATCATATTTGAGTTTGAAAGAAAAAACATATGATCCCCTATATCATTTTTGAGAAACGATTCAAATTCTAATGAAAAAGAAAATAAATTTATTAGAACTAATAGAAGATCAGTAAGTTCACTAATTATAAATACACATAAAACTCATACACATAAGTCAAGAAAATTAATCTAAGTATTTATTTGTGCTTTATTTTCCCTCACTTCTCACTCATCTCTTTCTCCACACAGGAAGAGAGGGCCAATTAATTCTCCATTCCCCTTGCCTCAGATTTGGGTGTTGCTTCACTGAAAGCAGAAGTTGCTTGCAGACAGCTGGCCTATCTAGTTTTCGTTTTCACTGAAACCTGATATCCTAAAAAAAAAGAATTATGGTAGAAAGAAAAGAGGGAACAAGAATGGGAGTGCAAAATACCCATGGCTAGGAAGGGAAGAGTTTGTAGATCTTTAGGATTCCCTGGCAGGACCCCAGGGAAATGAGAACATGGTTGAAATAGGATCAACCCTTGGAACAGGATCTCTCAGCCCAGTTAAAGGTCCATGGTCTGTTGGCACAAATGCCCACATCTTCCATGAGGGTCTGACACTGACAGTCTCAGCAGCCGCCATGATGGGATTAAGCTATGCTCCATTTTCAAGGTATGAAGTAAGTGCCTCAGTAAATTTAGAAAGGGACAGGAAGTTCCATAAGGGCTGGGAGTGATTTATTTTCCTGACAATATAAAGGGATGGAAGAGGGGTGGGTGGTAGACTTGAGGTGAGACAAAATTTGTTTTAAAGAAAATACAGAAGGATATTTCTTGTATGTTCAAGTTTGATTGTAAATTTATATCTACTCTATATTTTTAAAAATTAGTTCATGCCTACTCTATATTTGTTTTAAATCAGTAATTTCCCTATGTGATGAGAAAATGATTCTTTTAACAAAGAAATAATATTACTAAATACCTAAGACTAAAATTTTAAAAATGTGCAGGACACATGAGGAAAACTAAAAAACCTTGAGAAGGGCACACACACACACACACACACACACACACACACACACACACACAAATAATTGAACTGAGAGATAAAGCCATGTTACTATGTGGAAAAAGTCAATTTTAGAAAAGTGTCAATTATCTTCAGTATATGAATTTAATTCAATTCCAACTGTATTTTTTGGGGGCGAGGGGAAGACTTGACAGATAGGTTCTAAGTTTCTTTGGGAAAATCAGATAATTAAATCAGTTGACAGTGTCGCAGAAATAACAGACAGACCAATGGATCAGAAAATAACCTTCTTGATATTTATATCTATATCTACAGTAATATCTATATATCTATATCTACATATGTATATAATTAACTAATAATTTGAGAAAAATTACAAAATTCCCCATCATAAAGTACACCAAAATAAATTTAAGAGGGACTAGAGATCCAAATGCAAAAAAATGAAACCATACTAGATGAAAATAGGGTCAGGAGATGCCTTACAACTCATAGCACTACAGGTAATAAAAATCATAAAAAAAGAAATGATTACACTGCAAAATGCCATTTCTATAGGTCAAAGGGGGAGACGTAAACTAAATTAATAGAAAACTGACAATAAAGTGTTTGCAACACATGAGAGTTAACTAATATCTTTACTAAATAATAGACTCATAAATCAATAAGTAAATATAACTACTAATTAGAATGGGCAATGCTTTCAAGAAGATACATAAATGTCAGATAAGCCTTGATAAGGTGTTCAACTTAAAAAATTATCAAAGAAATTAAAAGTAAAATAATCACACGATGCCAATTTTTCCCTGACAAATTGATGCCAATTTTATTTGTTTTAAATGACAATATGCAGGGTGGCAAGAGTAAGAAAATGAGCTTCTTGGATCCTACTATATGAATGTGACCACATATCAAAAGACATAACATTTTACTGAAACTTTAATCAAGCAATTCTATTTCACGATGTTTGCCCCGATTAAATAATTAGGCATATAAAACAAAATCTGGTTACAATGATGGTCTCCATCGTGCTGTTTATATAAATGGGAGGACCAGCTTAAATGTCCAACAATGAATCAAAGTCATAGCAGAGCATTCTTTAAAACTACCAAATATACTATAAAAATATTTTGTTAACATCAAAAGGTATTGCTAGTTTCTGGTAAGTGAAAAAAAGCAGGTTAAAACGTATCATGTGGAATATAATCCTGTTTCATTAATTATGCACTTGTAGGTGTGTGCTTTCATTTTTTAAAAACCTCAAATATACATGGATAAACAAACAAAATAAATGCTATACCTCACTGGTTTTGACCAAAAAAAAGTTTCACAATTTACATACATTTGAGAATATATTTCTGTTTTGTTAATAAGTCACTTCCAAATTTGATATTGTATAATTTAAAAAAAACCCAATTTGTCAACTATAGGTTGAGTCCCTCTTCAGAGCCCTGTGTAAAGTGAGGGGGGCAGGGGAGAAAAGGAAGTCATGTGGGTGGATTCCTGAAGTGTTCCAGAAAGTGACACTGCTGATTTTGCAGTCTACATCTCTAGGAACACAGCATGGAGAATGATTTGCCTCGCCTTCTGACACCTCAGAAACCTCATTACTAAAGACGATATCACTCATATTCTTATAGAGCATATACATTGTGAGGTCTTATGGAAAGTATAAAGAATTACAATCATCAAATTTGGTAGCAGAGCTTTATATTGCTTCTGTAAAATGTAATAATGTCTCCTTAATTCCCTAGGCTGGCAAAGCTCACACAGCATCGTTTATTTATGGATATCTACATTTTCAAACACTGTTGGGTAAAAACCAGACCCATCAATCAATGTGGCAGGCTATGTTCCTCTTGAGTTTATCTTCCTGTACATTTTGTGCCAGATTTAGTTTGCAAACCACCAAACGAGAGAAACATGAGTCTTGTTTAATCTTCACAAATATAAAATGATGTTGTTAGACTATCATTGGCCATTTGAACTCTCATTCATTAATGAAACATTGGTTAAACAACAGCCTATCCACCTTTTAACTGCAATATTCCCCTGTGTCTGTTGAACCCTTAATGGATGACCTGTTTTAAGCCTTGCAGGATATTTTGTTCCTATTACAATTTGTGTGAAACTTGTCACCGTAGAGGACATTTTCTCTTCTTAATGTGGACAGGTTTGTTTATTTTAATTTCCATTAGTGTCTGGGAAGACAAAAATGATGAATGTTGATTTTCAAGCTACAGATTTCACAAGTGAGAGAGTTACAGTAGATGTGTTTTGTTTATCTTAAGTTATTTTATCAAAAACACAAACCACTATCACCCCCATTATACATTAAGACCACCTCTAGTTCACGTACTAGAACCCATTTCAAGGATATCTCAAGTGTATGAAGAGAAAGAGCAAATAACTGAGTCACAGGCAGATAAAATGAACAAAGTATATACCAGGCAAAGAGCAATAAGAAGAGTTGGCAGGACAATGAACTCTGAAATTACACTTTTTCCCAGATTTCCATCCTCTCCATACCATGCAACCTGGCCCAGCTAAAGTGAAGAGAATGAGAAAGTGCAGATCAGCTCACCAAGGAAAAAGAGAATAGTGACAAACTTTTTTATTTCCCATCCTTGGTGTAAGGGAAAACGTTTTAAGAAACTTTTTGTGTGTGAAGGCATAATTTTTTTATTGTGGCAAACAATATACATAATATAAAATTGATCATTTTAACCATTTTAAGTGTACAATTCAGTGACATTAAGTGCATTCACATTGTACAGCCATTACCATGATTTATTTCCAGAACGTTTCATCATCCCAGAATGAAACTGTGTACCAATTAAACGATAATTCCCCCATTCCCTCAGCCCCTGGTAACCTCTATTCTACTTTCTTCCTCTATGAATTTTCCTATTCTAGGTCCTCATATCCTTTTGTGTCTGGCTTATTCCATTTAGCATATAGTATCTTCAAGGGTTCACCCATGTTTAGCATGTATCAGAATTTCACTCCTATTTAAGGCTGAATGATCTTCCATTGTATGTATCTACCATATTTCATTTGTTCATTCATCTGTCGATGGACATTTGGATTGCTTCCACCTTCAGCTGTTGTCCCACCTGAATATATCCATCTGAATAATGCTGCGATGAACATGGGTGTTCCAGTATTTGTTGGAGCTGCTGTTTTCAATTATTTTGGATATGTACCTAGGAGTAAAATTTCTCAATCATAAAGCAATTCTATGTTTAATGTTTTGAGGAATCGCCAAACTTTTCCACAGTAGATACTGAAGGTATACTTTTAAAATGTGTGCTTCCAGATGGAGAGAAGGCCCAGAATTGACTAGTTACCCAGTAAATGTGGGTAGCTCTGACAGTCACTCTAGATAGTTCAGACTAACATATGGATTTTAATTTTTCAGAGACTTCTTGCTTTCCAGGAACTTGATTATTGGTCAGGTGGGCCAATTCGCCTATAGGCTGACCTCAACCTGCCTTTGTCCAGTCCCAACATGATACTTTGGGTTCTCAGGTCCCCATAATTCCCTGTCAAAATGGCGTTGAATCTATTTTGAGGGCTTCCCAGACATCTTCCTCAGGTCTTTTCTCCTACGTCAATTCATGCTCTAGGCCTCAAGTGTAGCTTCAGCCTGCCTTTTAAAGCAGATGTACATATAGCTTGGGTGTGGACAGGACTGTGCTCTCATAGTCTGGGAGGTCTTTGCACTGTGGGAGAAAGCTGGGCTTGGGAAGAGAGGTGGGTAGACTGAAAAATGAGGGCCAGTTCTCCCTGGGCTACCATATTCCAACTCTAAGGAGCCTAAGAAGTCTAATTTTAAACCAGATATCGAGATTTTGAAGGTGTACTTGTCAAGGTAAGTTGACAGAACACAGCTCATTCAACAGCTTATTAGGGTGATTTATACTTTTGAAATAGTTGCATAGAATATGCAGGCCTCCTTTTGTACTCTTGCACTGGAACCCACAGAATGAGAGTTAGGCCTATTTATCCTCATAACAAAAATTTACAATATAGTTTTATCATCACTCCCATTTTATGTCTGAGTGAATTAAGGCAAAAAGAAATTAAGTTTCTTTTCTACACAACTGAGAAGTGGCACAGCTATGAGTCATTCAAACAAAGTCATCTGACCCCAGATCCCACATTCTTATATTACCCCAGTGAATGAATCACGGTGGCTGCTTTTCAGAGCTAGGACAGAGCCCTAAGTCAAGAACACCAAAATCAAATCTGACAGGGATCAGGGACTATAAAATGACAGAGTTAAAGCTATGGAAATTAACAAGAAGTAGAAGTACAATGAGAAAAAGAGATGGACAGGCCTATAATTAAATGGAATAATAGGTGAAAATATTTCCTTTTCCTGTGAAACATTTTTTAGCCCTATTAAAAATGTAAAAATGAAAAGAAAGATATTTTTCTTCTGAATCTTTTTGCGCTCTCCCTACGCTGACCCCTACTGTCTGCATTTCTGAACCTGCCAAACAACATAAATCACTGTGCACACGAAATCATTAGGGTTGCCAGGTGTTCAATTTTGAACCAGACAGTCTGGTATTTGAGTTTTCTGCCAAGGAAACAAATAGAGAAAATACCAGTGATTTTTAATTAAGTTTTGCTATTATCATGTAAAGATGAGCTTGCAAGAGAACATTCTCACTAGCTCTCCAGACTGCACTTACTCTGAGCCTGCTTTCCAGTTAGATATCAGCCGATCTAGGCCAGGCTTCTCTCCAAACTGCGTGCTGAAGTAAGCTGACGAGCTTGGCTCTGAACTCGTATTGGCACCTTCTACGTATTGGCTAGGCCCCATGCAACTGTGCTTGATCATTTTCTTCTATTGATACCTCTAAAGCTCCTGCAGCAATTGGCAGAGTTCCCCAGGTATATTTTTAAAAATAATAATAAAATAAATACATAAATAAATTGTCAGAAGTACATGCAAATAAAGGCAAATGAGCCATTGATTAATAGTCGTATGAGTTGAGTATATCTCTAAGTCTAATCATGGCCACTGAGTAGGTGAAGGCTGGAAAAATTATTTTATCATTTACAAATAATGCTACAGTTAAGTAAAATTCTATTTAGGTCCCAATTAAATATGGCTCCAGTAACATAATGCTAAGTTGGTGTGGGAATCTATGATAAGAAAATAGCTAGAAATCTTACATTTTGAGGAAATGGTACATACATTATTCATGGACTCTCCAAACCTGTGAAAAGCAAAAGGGTTTGAATGGATATTATTAAGAAAATAATTTTGTTTAGCCTTAAACAATGGTAATTTTTTTAACACTGATGTGCAAAGACTTTTAATATCCTAATGTACATCCAGAAGAAAAAGACCAAGGATATTTCTGTTTTCCAGAGCATCAATTCAAGTACCCTGTAGAAAGATATTTTGGGGAAATACTAGTCTACCTCCATAAAACCTGGAGCTACAAATCTTTTGTCAGCTAGGTAATAGTATTCAAATTGCACGATTTTAACCCCTCCTTGGCTCTTGTGAGACAATTCACTACAATAGAGAAACATACAAATATGCAATAATACTACAATAGACAGTTATTCATCATCATGGTCCAAGCTTTCTCTTTTCTGCTTCTCATCAATGCATTATTCTATAGGCTGTGCCTCTCAGTGGATTGGGGGAGAGGTGGATTTTTGCCCTCCTGCTCAAGGGAGTCATTTGGAAAATCTTGGCACAGTTTTGGTTGAGAGGTGCTATTGGTATAAAATGCGTAGAGGACAGGGAAGCTGCTAAATATCCGCAATGCACAGGATAGACCCACAGACTGAAGAATTATTCAGCCTAAAAAGTCCATATTGTGGAGGTTGAGAAACCTTGCTTTACAGATCTTTGGAACAGAGAATTCAGCAATTTGGAGTTACTTGAAATAACAGAAATGATAATATAGATCTAACAGCTACTATGTCAAGGGACTCTGAGAGCTGCTGAGGTAGCAGGTTAATAAGAATCTGTGCCCTTTTGGCCCATACCGTAGGGTGTGGCCAAGGCCCCTGAGGAGGCCACCAGAGCTTCCTCGTCTAAAGCAAAGAGGTGGACACCATCCCAGGCTGACACTGATAATACTGTCACCCTGTATTCGTTCATTCAACACCAATGTTTACTAAGGGCCTACTATGTGCCAGGCCCTGTACAAGGCACTGAGGATGGTGCTGGCAAGGACAGCCGTGACCTCTGCCCTAATGACACTTACAGGCGGGCTAACCTCATGGGAGGAATGCATGCTTTTCATTTCAGGAAACAATTCATTTCTCATATGGGTTTTTTTCATTCAAATAGTCAGAGATCGCATATTGGCACCCAGGAGAAAAATTTGGTTTGCATGTATTTTATTTGTCCAGCTAAGTGCTTTCTAAAATCACCAATATTTAAAAATCAGATCACACAAAAGTTATGGACTTATGGCTTATCTGGAAAAACCACAAATCTGGCAACACTGGGCATGTATGGCAGCAAGCTGCTGGCACCCATTGACCACACTAGCTTAGCCTGCATAGAAGTTAGTGTCTAAGGAATGTCTACAGTCACCCATTTGGGAAGTAACAGGTGGTGAAACGGAGCAGGAGGGAAAGCCAATTCAAGGATGTGTCCTAGAGTTGGCCACTACAAAGAGTGACTAGTGCTCAGTCTCTCAGGGCTTCTAAGGAGTCTTCTGAAATGTGCCTCAGAAATAAAAGGGGGAGCATTTATCCAACAAGTCCTGACCCCACTGATCAGGGTTGCCATAAAGGCATTAAATTCTACCATTCTATAGGCCCAGCCTGGCTGGGTTATGCATGCATGAATGCTGAGTGATTTCTGGGTGTCCCAGTTATGGATTAGAGAAGCCCTTGGGGTATGAAGTGAGATGTGAGGTCCAACCCCGTCCGTTTGCACCCGTGTGAAGCTGGTCAAAGCTCCTGCATAAGTGGCAGGAATAAGGGTTGAGCCAAGAACATTTACAGAAGTGTGTAAGTAGTACTTCATCCAGCTACTCATCTATATTTACTGGCTGGACCTAATGAAAGCTGGGTGTAGAAGCTTTTGAAACACCCAACCAGTCATCCTCATACATACACATACGCACACACACACACACACACACACACACACACACACACACAGAAATGCATACACACACAGCTGTCACCTGTGAGTATCCACGTAAGTATGGGCACTGTAAATTGTGTGGCCTGGGGACAAAATAGAATTGCAAGCAGTCCACATTTTTCTTGCAAGACTGTGTGCGTGACTGTGTTCAGTACTCCACCACCACAGCCCAGCTCCAAGAACAGAACATCTTCTGTTACATTTTCAAATCTGCACAGAGGTGATTTCTATTTGTCAAATCATGCTACCAGAATCATAGAGTGTCTTTTGCTAATTTAACCAAAGGTACAATATAGAAAAGCAGCCTTGTTAACATCTTGTTAATTTCCACTGACAAAAAGGCTTGTAAAAGTTATCTTCTTAATATAGCTCCAGAAACACAGGATATACACGTGTTTAATAAATACATATAACTATACCTCCTGAAATATCAACCATCCAGAGATGACAAGTTTTAACATTATAATGTGAATATAATCAGTCCTTTTCTCAATGCAAATTACATACACATACATATATCCAAACACACACATGCATTTATATTTATATATCTGTACCCCTCCACACACACACCTAAAAATCTCTCTGAGTCTCAATTTCCTCATCATTTAAGTAAGGATAATAATAGCCACCTCACAGAGTCTACACACACACATACCACACATCTCTCTCTACCATAAACAAAAATTTTAAGCTGTTCTTCAATAAAAATTGTAAAATTTAATTTTCAAATTCTCCAAGAGGGAATGATATGGATGATTTTTTCATTGTTAAAAAAATACTCCTATTGTGAAAAAATGCTTTTCACTCCATGTAGTCATAATTTATCTTGAAAGCCCCAAATGTGTAATCATAAAAAACCCAACATTAGGGAATTGACACTGTTGAAAATTCAGGGTATCATGTTATCTCTCCCTCATGAAGAATGTTTTTCATTTAGCTAATGGCAAGAAGTCTTCTTTTGATGAAGAACAGTAATTCAAACCTGGATTCTGTCCCCACGGAGAAAAATAAGAACTTTCTACAAATTCTGTTCATGAAGAGGTTGGTACCTTAGACAGTGGCTTGTTTCCCTGGTGGGAAAAATGATCTCTTGATTGGTGGATATAGTTTTTCAACAAAATACCTTTAGTGTTAAACCTGTTAAAACTGGTTTAATATTTTGTTCCCATTCTTATGTCAAATAGTGGAAAGAATTTTGGGTAACAGCTGTCATCTACGGAAACCACAGATTACATGTAGAATCAGGAAGTTAACTCTGTATCTTTCATTTGTTTAGAGGATAATCTTGAATTTTTGAACATTAAAAATTTGTTTTACTGCCTGTCTGGCTGGGGTCTCACAAGAAAGGCAGTGATTATGCACCACCTACCTCTTCCAGCTGCACTACTGGCAGGGAAAGGCAAAGGCAAACATGGGTCCAGAGATTCAGCCCTGAAGCTCATGGAGATAGATGGCTTGGTGGTATTAAAGATAATCAAACATTATCAAGAAGAAGGACCAGGAAGTGAGGTGGTTCAAGGAGTGCTTTTGGGCCTGCTTGTAGAAGATTGGCTTGAAATTACCACTGCTTTCCTTCCCCACCCACATAGAAGATGATGCTGACATTGACAAAGTCCAGTATTAGATGGAAATGATGAGAAGACTTCACCATGTAAAGATGGACCATCTCTGTGTGGGCTGGTACAAGTCCACATACTACAGCTCGTTCATCACCAAAGCACTCCTGGATTCTCAGTTCAGTTACCAGCATATCATTAAAGAATCTGTTGGGGCGGCCCGATGGCTCAGTTGGTTAGAGCGTGAGCTCTAAACAACAAAGTTGCCAGTTCGATTCTCACATGTACCAGTGAACTGCGCCCTCCACAATTAGATTGAAAACAACGACTCGACTTGGAACTGAGCTGCGCCCCCCACAACTAGATTGAAAAACAACAAGTTGACATCCTGGAGGGATACACTGTTCCCCCATATTCCCCAATATTCCCCAATTAAAAAAAAAAAATCTGCCGTTCTCATTTACAATCCCATAAAAACTGCCCAAGGGTCTCTCTCACTGACAGCATACAGACTGACTCCTAAACTGATGGAAGTTTGTAAAAAGAAATATTTTTCTCCTGAAGCATTGAAAAAGGGAAATATCACCTTTGAACATAAGTTTGAAGAAGGGCTGATTGTCATTAAAAATTCACATGTGATCAGCGTCCTAATGTGGGCGCTTAAGAAGTCAGCTGTAGCAGATAAACGTGAATTGCTCAGTCTTGCTAGTAGCACTCATTTGGGAAAGAATCTACAGTTGCAGATAGACAGAGTGGATGAAATGAGCCAAGATGTAGTTCAATATAACACAAACATGAGGAGCACGCTTAAACAGCAGCCGCAGAAACATCAGTATCAACAGCATCGCAAGCAGGAGAAGATATAGCTCCAGAGATGAGAAGCTCCACTTCCTGAGGAGGATCTGTCTTCAAACCACCCCAGCCCCCAGCCAGGATAGATTCTCTGCACATTGCAGGACAAATTAATACTTACTACCAGAATATCAAGGTATTCCATGCCCCAAATTTAGGCAAACTCTTTATGGCCCAGGCTCTTCAAGAATATAACAACTAAGAAAAGGAATTTTCCAGAAAAGTAATTAATATGGACTCGAGATCACATTGGGGCGACTCTTGGAAGAAATACATTTGTGTATTGAAAAGTCTTTCTAGCCAATAATAAAATATAAATAAAAAACAAAAAAAGTTTTAAAGTCTAATACAAATATAAAATGCAATGCAGACTATCATAAAAAATGTTCCCTTACGTTTTTAACAAATGTTTTCAATTATGATGTTTACTATGTTTGTTAACACTGCTTGACAGCCCTACAAATCATTCATAAGTTAGGCATATACCCAAACTAATCAAAGTAATTTAGATTTACAGATGGCTCTAAGAATATATTATAATTTCCTTCTTCTACCCTTTTCACTTCTTACTGTTTTACTCCTCCTACACTTCTTTCTTTTCCTCCTCCTCCTTCATGTTAGGATTCATGGTTTTAAAACCTCTCAGTTTCTCATCTAAATGATGGGTTTAATATAGTAACCTCAAAAAGAAATTTTAAGGATTAAGTAATTAATAATAATAATAATTTTTAAATGTCTAATATATGGTGGACCTTCAATAAGTCTCTTTGGTACTAAATGTATTTCTTTGGACTGTACCAAAGTAGGATGGGAGAGATAAATTTAATCAAATTTTACCAGCAATAAAAATCCCTACCATTGAGGAACTATGAGGTGCCAGGCACAGTGCAAGGCAGTTTACATGCTTCTTTAATCTTTATGACAATTCTAGGATGTGCCAAAAGTAATGGTTATACTTAATACTCATGTAAGACATACACACACACACACACACACACGCATATAAATATATAATACTCATAAATCAGTTCATCCTCACAGTAGCCCTCAAAGGTGGTGGTACAATTATCCCCACTTGACCAGTAAAAAAAACCACATTCAGGGAGTTTAGCCTGGGTGCTTCAATGAAAATTGTGAGACATGATCACTCAGGTGCTCCTTCAGGGGATGAACAAATGGTGCTGCACTGCTTTTATGTAATTAGGAAAGAATGTGTCTGGGTAGACACATCCATGAGCTGGAGTGTTGGTTGGATTACAGCCTCTCACCTTCCTTCATGGGGAGCTCTGTAAAAGATAACCCTGAGTAAGCCGCCCCCAGTTTCCCAGAGATGTAAATGCACATTTAGGAGTCAAAAGTATTTGAATGAACATATATTTCCAATTAGTTTACATTAGGATATACACTTATAAATGTGTTTAATCTCAATTCTGTGCTGAGGCTCACTATAGAGATAGTAGAGGCTGGAAAAGTCCAGTGTACATGCCCATTTGATTTGAGAGAGGAAGTAGTGATATAATAAAATAATAATATTTTATACCTAGGCATTGGCTAGACTATGATTCTAAACCTGATTTGCAGCTAGATGGGAACATGACCCAATTCTGGACAAAGAAATGTGGGGAAATGGATGTGCACCTAGGCATGGACTGTAAAATCTTCCTCAAAAGTCCTCTACTCAATCTCACTCTTTCTCTGCACATGATTTAAAGTAAAGAATTCCAAGACGGTGCAGATACATGGTGGAAGGAATCTAGATCCCTGAGTCACCACTGGGAGGAGGTCTGCCCCATGAAAGTCTCCTAACCAGCACAGAGCTGTGAAGCTAGAAATAAACTTTTTACTATATGAAGCCACTAAGATTTTGGAACAGTTTATTACAGCAGCTAGAAATGATTACCTTGATTAATACAGAGATTAAGCTGCATGGGAAATGAGCTTATGCCCTAACTGCCAGGCTTTCCAAGTGAGGTTACTCCCACAGAGGGACATATGATAAAAGTGGTGAGTTTTCTTTATACTATGGGTTTGCTTAAGATATGGAATGCAGGAAACAAATATGATCTAAATATGGAGAAATTTTCATAATTCACAATAAGTTTTTCAGATAGATCTTAAAGAATTTCACGGTTGTAGTCACTGGAATACAGCTTCCTAATGCTCCTTTCTCTTAGAGGCCCAAACTATTTATCTATACCTCTATGCCCTAACTGTATTCCAGATGAAAATTTTGATAAGTCATCCCTTAAGATGACCTTAATGGTCAGGATTTGGGGAATTGAAAGAACACAGTAGTGAATCTCTCCTAGATTCCATGAGATGTAAGTATTTATATAAGATTCTAGAGCAGGGGTCAGCCTTCAGGTCAAATCCAGCCTGCCAACTGTTTCTGTGTGGTCCATGAGACATTCTTAAATCTTTTTTATTGATTAATATTTGCAATCAGTTTGATGATAAATAACACTAACCTTGAACTACAATTAAACAAAATGTTTCTGACCTCCAAATAATTCCATCCTTCTCATTAGAAAATAACTTTTCTGCCTATTGTGTAATTAATATTTAAAAATTTAGTATTCAATTATTATATTTTTAATTTCATCAATAAAATTTTTGTTGCAATTTATTTTCTCTCTTACTTTATAAGTACCTATAAAATGCCCTCAAGTTTGTCTGTTGGTCCACAAAGCCTAAAATATTTATTCTCTGGCCCTTTATAGACAATGTCTGCTGATCCTGTCCTAGAATACTCAAATGTTATCTAGAACATCAAATTTAAAAAAAAAAAAAATGTTTTTGGCTATATCCAAGATGGCAGAGTAGATAAACACTGTGCTTGCCTCCTCCCATGACCACATTAAAATTAAAACTAAATTATAGAATAATAAACCAGGAGAACCATCTGAAGTCTAGCTGAACAGAAATCCTATAACAAAGATATAAAGAAGCCACATCAAGACTGGTAGGAAGGGTGGAGATGCAAAATGGGCCAGCCCCACACCCACATATGGCAGTTGAGAATCATGAGGGGTATCTCAGCTGCAGATTTCCCACCTGAGGGACCCAGTCCCACATCAGGCTCTCCAGCCTGGAGTACTGTGACGGAAAAAGGAGTCCCAAAAATACCTGACTGTGAAAAACAGTGGTCCAACCTTCCTGGTGGGACAGAAGGCTGCAAAAAACCCAGGTGTCCTCTTAAAGGACTTATGCAAAGACTAACTTGCTTATACTGGTAGAAGGATGGTGACTTAGGAGGAATCAGAAACATAAAGGGAGAAACTGAGTTGTGTGGAGGAATCAGAAACATAAAGGGAGAAACTGAGTTGTGTGGCTGCAGGGCAAGGACTGGAGGGACAGTTGCCATTTTCCCTATGTAGAATCCTCCTCCCAGGCAGTCAGTAGGCAGGTGCCATCTTTGCTGTGTTGATGTGTTGAGCCTTCTCTCACATGGCCAAATCTGAATCTGCAGTGGCCTGGTGAACTCTGCTCGCTCCACCCTGGTGACTCCCAGAGATGCTGCCCCACTCAGCTTGAGTAATGCCAGAGGCATTTTCATGGTCAGCATCCAGCCCCACTCATACTGCACTCTTCCTTGGATAACTCTTGGAGGTCCACGGGCCCTAGGCAGACAGTGGCTGGTCTCAGTAGTCAATAAGACTTTTGCTGAGTGGCTCCAGGTTCAGCACTGCCACCAAACCAGAATCTAAATTAACCTCGTGAACACCACTCATTCCACTATGGTGACTCCCTGAAACCCTGCTTCACCCAAGTTGCAAACATGATAAGGCTCTATCATCGACTAAGCTTTACCAGAGCTGGCAGGTGGCAGCAGGCCTCAGGATACCCTGGTCTTTTTGTAAAGCTACCTGAATACCTGTACCTGTACTGGTGGCAGCCATCCTTGGTTCACAGTGTGGCTTTTCCCACATGCCTCCAGGTCCAGGCAGTGACAAACTGCATATTGCTTTCTAGCTCCTATCAGGTAGTATCTGGCCAGTCATAAGCTGATTTTGGCCTACATCAGAACCCCTCTGAAGAGGCCCCACAACCAACAGATACAGAGGTTAGCTTCAGAACATAGCAGAGTAACACTCAATTTGCCCTACAAGTAGCACACCCAAAATGTGGTCTCAGCAGGCCCCAGAAACCACTAATGTGAATCCTGCTCAGTGGGGTAAGGACCACTGCACAGCAGACTATAAGCTGTGGATGTACCCAAATCCCACATCAGTCAGTCTGAGGGTCAATCCCACCCACAGATGTGCCAATAGCAATCAAGGCTCAACTATAACAGGAGAGTACACACAATCCACACAAAAGACATTCCTGGAGCACCTCGTGCAGGTGACCAGGCAGACTGTACCACTGGGCCATACAGAGCACCTACTACATAAGGCCACTGAGGCAAGACTGGGAGACACAGCAGATCAACCTACTACATACAAAACAAACAAACAAACAAACAAACAAAAAAAAGCACTGAAAGACAGCAAAAATGAGGAATCAAAGAAATACATCCCAAATGAAAAAATGGAAGATAATTCCAGAAAGAAAGAAAAAAGGAGGGAAAAAAAGCTAAATGAATGGAAGCAAGCAAACTACCAGATACAGCAATCAAACAACAGTTACAAGGAAGCTCAAGAAACTAAGCAAAAATTTCAACAAAGAAATAGCAAGCATTAAAAAAAAAAAAAAGACATAAAAACCATAAAAAAGAACCAGTCAACAGTGCAGAATACAATACAATAAATGAAATGAAGAATGCACTACAAGAAAGCACCAGCAGACTAGATGAAGTAGAGGATCATTTCGGTGGTTTGCAAGACAAGGCAGCAGAAATCATCCAATTAGAACAAGAAAAAAAAGGATAATTTAAGAGACCTCTGGGAAAACATCAAGAATAACAACATTCATATCATATGGGTACCTGGAGGAGGAGAGAGAGAATAGGGGATGAGAACCTATTTGAAGAAATAATGACAGAAAACTTTCCTAACCTGGCGAGGAAATCGACATATAGGTCCAGGAAGAGCAGGGAGTCCCAAACAAGATAAACACAAACAAGCCCACACCAAGACACATTATAATTAAAATGGCAAAGTTTAAAGAAAAAGAGAGAATCTTAAAAACAGTAAGAGAAAGGCAACTAGTCACTTACAAGGGAACTCCCATAAGATTGTCAAACAATTTCTCAACAGAAACTTTGTAGATAAGAAGGGATTGGCAGGAAATACTCAAACTGATGAAAAACAGGGACCTACAACCAAGACTACTCTACCCAACAAGGCTATCATTTAAAATGGAAGGACAGAAAAAGAGCTTCCCAGACAAGAAAATCCAGTATTTCTAGAAAAGTTAAAGTGATTTCTTTAAGAAGACAAGGGGGGAAACAAACAAACAAGAACAAAAATATAAATAATAAAATGGTAATAACTATGTACCTATCAAAAATCACATTAAATGTAAGTGGATTAAATGTTCCATTCAAAAGACATAGGGTAATTGAATTGGTGAAAAAAAACACGCATACATATACTCTCTACAAGAGACCCA
This sequence comes from Rhinolophus ferrumequinum, assembly GCF_004115265.2. Taxonomy (NCBI): domain Eukaryota; kingdom Metazoa; phylum Chordata; class Mammalia; order Chiroptera; family Rhinolophidae; genus Rhinolophus; species Rhinolophus ferrumequinum. The sequence continues at coordinate 35,374,737 of NC_046306.1, read as the reverse complement.
CTTTAGATTGACAGACATATAAAGACTGAAAATAAAGGGATGGTAAAACACATTTCATGCAAATGGAAACAAAAACAACAAAAAAATTCTGGTGTAGCAATACTTATAACAGACAAAATAAACTTTAAAGCAAAGACTATAATAAGAAACATAGAGGGACATTACAAAATGATAAAGGGATCAATCCAACAACAAAATATAAACCTTATAAATATTTATGCACATACTATAGGACCACTGAAATATATAGAGCAAATATTGACCAACATAAAGGGAGAGACTGACAGAAATACAATCATAGTAGGGGACAATAATACCCCATTGACAGCAATGGACACATTTTCCAGACAGAAAATCAACAGTGAAACAGCAGCCTTAAATGATACACTAGACCAGATGGATTTAATTGACATTTTTGGAGCATTTCACCCCAAAGCCGCAGAATATACATTCTTTCCAAGTGCACATGGAACATTTTCCAAAATAGACCATGTTAGGCTACAAAACAAGTCTTGATAAATTTCAGAAGATTGAAATCACATCAAGTATCTTCTCTGACCACAGTGGTATGAAACTAGAAATCAATTACAAGAAAACTACTGACAAACGCAGAGACACTGGAGGCTAAATAACATAGTACTAAACGATGAATGGGTTAACAATGAGATCACAGGAGAAATCAAAAGATAAATTGAGACAAATGAAAATGAAAACACTATGACACAAAATCTATGGGACACAGTGAAAGCAGTAATAAAAGGGAAATTCATAGCCATACAGACCTATCAAGAAACAAGAAAAATCTGTAAGGTTACATAGACAATGTAACCTTACACTTAAATGAACTAGAAAAAGAATAGCAAACAAAGGCCAAAGTGAGTAGAAGGAAAGAACTAATAAAGAACAGAGCAAAAATAAATGGAATAGAGTGTTAAAAAAACAATTGAAAAGATAAATGAACCAATAGCTAGTTCTTTGAAAAGATTTTTAAAAAATGATAAAACTTTAATGAGACTCATCAAGGAAAGAAGAGAGAGGACACAAGTAAATAAAATCAGAAATGAAAGAAAAGAACAGATATCTGACACCACAGAAATACAAAGGATTATAAGAAAGTATTATGAACAATTATACCAACAAATTGGACAATCTGGAAGATTGTCCTAGAAGTATACAATGTTCCAAGGCTGAAACAAGAAGAAACAGAAGATCTGAAAAGACTGATTACTACTAATAAAATGAAATCAGTAATCAACAATCTCCCAACAAATGAAAGTCCTGGACCACATGGCATCACAGGTGAATTTTACCCAACATTCAAAAATGAATTAACACCCATTCTTCTCAAACTATTCAAAAAATTTCAAGAGGAGGGAAGGCTCCCAGTATCATTTTATGAGGCCACCATTACCCTGATTCCAAAATCAGACAAAGACATTTAAAAAAACAAAAAAACAAAAAAACCTACTGGCTGGTATCCCTTATGGACATAAACATAAATGTAAAAATCCTCAACAAAACATTAGCAAACCCAATTCATCATACATTAACAAGATCATACACCACAATTAAGTGGTATTCATTCCTAGTATGCAAGGTTGGTTCAATATCTGCAAATCAATTAACATGATATACCACATAAACAAAATGAAAAGTAAAAATCATATCATATCAATACATGCAGAAAAAGCATTTGACTGAATCCATCCTGCATTTATGATAAAAATTCTCAGCAAACTGGGAAGAGAGGGAATATATCTCAACATAATAAAGGACATATATGTATGACAAAACCACAGCTAATATCATGCTGAATGGGAAAAACCTAAAAATATTCCCCTTAAGATCAGGAACAAGACAAAGATGCCCACTTTCACCACTTTTATTCAATATAGTACTGGAAGTCCTAGCCACAACAATCACATAAGAAAAAGAAATAAAAGGCATCCAAATGGGAAAGGAAGAAGTAAAATTGGCATTATTTGCAGGTAACATGGTACTATGTATAGAGAACCCCAAAGATTCCACTAAAAAAACTATTAGAACTGATAAACGAATTCAGTAAAGTAGCAGGATACAAAATTAATATTCAGACATTGGTTGCATTTTTATGCACCAATGATGAATTATCAGAAAGAGAAATTAAGAAAACAATCCCATTTATAATTAAATCAAAAATAAAAAGAAACCTAGAAATAATTTAATCAAGGATGTAAAAGACCTCTATTTGGAAAACTATAAGACACTGAAGAAAGAAATTGAAGAAGATACAAAAAAAAAAAAAAAAAATGGAAGCATATACTGGCTCATGGATAGGAAGAAGTAATATTGTTAAAATGTTCACACTACCCAAAGCTATCTATAGATTCAATGCAATCCCTATCAATATACCAATGGCATTTTTCACAGAACTAGAATAAATAATCTTAAAATTTCTATGGAACCACAAAAAACCTCAAATAGCCATAGGAATCTTGAGAAGAACAAAGTTGGAAGTGTCATGCTACCTGATATCAAATTCTACTACAAGGTAAAGTAATCAAAACAGCATGGTACTGGCACAAAAACAGACACATAGATCAATGGAACAGAATAGAAAGCCCAGAAATAAACACATACCTATACGGTTATTTAATCTATGACAAAGGAGGCAAGAATATACTGTGAGGTAAAGACAGTCTACATGCTGTTGGGAAAACTGGACAGATACATGCAAAAAACTGAAATTGGATCACCTTCTTAACGGTAAGAAGAAAGGACTCTGAAAAGTAATCTGAACTGAGAAGTGATACTCTCCAACCCTGCCTCCCACCATTTTTCCTCCCATCCATTCCCTAATGCTACAGAATTGAGTCACTAGCTAAATTTAAGTCTGTGGACCTCTTTAATCCCATTTACAATCACAACACTAAAACTAACGCATGACAACTAGCTTGGGGAAAAAAGTCCTAACAGAACAGACCCCAGAAAATGAGTATTCCATGCACATTTATTTGTAAATGAACTACATTCTTATTCTGACAACAGTTAGTATGGTTCAAGTCAGCAACAGAAATCTAATTTTCAAGACTTTTAATAACATGTGATTTTATTTTCATCATTTTTTCATGACTGATATAGTACTTTATATACCCTCAGGAAGTATTCAATATAGAAAAATTTGTATTAAGACCCAGGAAGTGAACTGTCCCTGTTCTCCAGGAACAAGAGTCTGTGACCTTTAATTCTTGCAGACATAAACAGAGGATCATTTCTGAGGTTTCTTTAGAAATAAACAAAGCAGGGAATTCAGTGTACCTAGACTGGGAAAATAAAAATGTCGAGTCAGGATTTGGGTTCTGCCAAATAGAATATGGTTCTAAGGAGCTTCTATTTTCCAAATCTGGTACTTAGAGCTCTTTGTGTCTGGTTTATGGCCTTGGCTCCCTTCGACCCAATATCAGTCTATTCAAGAACACCCAAGAGAAGAGTTATATGCTCAAATAACCATTTTGCTGCTAATGCATATGTTCTATATCACTTTTATTTTAATTCCTGTGACGCTTCTAACAAAAAGTTTATTAATAGAACAGAACTGGTTCTAGGAAGGCTGACCTGTTTCATGAATGTCAGTTGAATCCAGTCATCCTGGATCTTTGTTTTTGTGTATTTGTTTGTTTGTTTGTTTTTTTCTTTTATTGGGGAAGTGGCATAAGACTTTATTGGGGAACAGTATGTACTTCCAGGACTTTATTTTTTTTCCAAGTCAAGTTGTTATCCTTTCAATCTTAGTTGTGGAGGGTGCCATTCAGCTTCAAGTTGTTGTCCTTTCAGTCTAAATTGTAGAGGGCGCAGCTCAGCTCCAGGTCCAGTTGCCTTTGCTAGTTGCAGGGGGTGCAGCCCACCATCCCTTGAGGGAGTCAAACTGGCAACCTTGTGGTTGAGAGGACGTGCTCTGACTAACTGAGGCATCTGGAAGCTCAGAGGCAGCTCAGCTCAAGGTGCCATGTTCAATCTTAGTTGCATGGGGTGCTGCCCACCATCCCTTGTAGGGCTCGAGGAATCGAACTAGAAACCTTGTGGTTGAGAGCCTGCGCTCCAACCAACTGAGCCATCTAGGAGGCAGCTCAGCTCAAGGTGCCGTGTTCAATCTTAGTTACAGAGGACGGAGCCCACCATCCCTTGTGGGACTCAAGGAGTTGAACCGGCAACCTTGTGCTTGAGAGCCCACTGGCCCATGTGGGAGTCGAACCGGCAGCCTTCGGAGTTAGAAGCATGGAGCTCCAACCGCCTGAGCCACCGGGCTGGCCCCTGGATCTTTGTTTTAATTTTAGTTTTTATTAGTTTCAGGTGTACAAAACACTGTAATAGACATTTATCATTTATACCCCTCACAAAGTGATAATCTCCCTCCCCTAAGCTACTACCCCTCTGACATCACATACAGCCGTTACATGTCCACAGTCTCTATTCCTAATGCTGTACTCCACTTCTTGTGAATATATATAATTATAATTGACATTCAGTATTATTCAGCTTCAGTTTCAGGTGCACAGTGCTGTGATCAGGCAACTACACCATCCCTGAAGTCATCTCATGAGAGTCTGACAAGAGTCCATCGGATACCCTACAAAATCTTTACAACATGATTGATCATATTCCCCAAACTGACTTTTTGTATCCCCGGGGCAACCATGTGGTTACTGGTGCTTTCTAATCCCCTCACCTTCTCCCTCATCCCACCCCCCTCCCATCTAGTAACACTCAGTTTTTCCTCTATATCTCAGAGACTGTTTCTGATTAGTTCGTTCGTTTATTCTTTTCTTTAATTCCACATATAAGTGAGATCATATGGTATTTGTCTTTCTCCGTCTGACTTATTTCAGTTAGCATAATAGGTCCATCCATATCGTTGCAAATGGTAAGATTTCATTCTTCTTTATGGCTGTGTAATACTCCACTGTATAAATGTTTCTTAATCCAGTCGTCTATCAATGAGCATTTCAGTTGTTTCCATGTCTTGGCTATTGTATAAAGTGCTGCAATAAACATAGGGGTGCATAATTTTTTTGGAATTAAAGCTTTGGATTTCTCTGGATAGATACTTAAGAGTGGAATTGCTGGGTCATAAGGTACTTCCATTTTCAGTTTTTTGAGATACCTCCATACTGATTTCCATAGTGGCTGCACCAATCTGCAATCTCACCAACAGTGCACAAGGGTTCCCTTTTCTCCACATCCTCACCAGCACTTGTTATTTGTTGATTTATTAATGATAGCCATTTTGACGGAGGTGAGGTGGTATCTCATTGTGGTTTTTATTTGTATTTCTCTAATGATTAGTGAGGTTGAGCATTTTATCATACGTCTATTTGCCATCTGTATGTCCTCTTAAGGAAAATGTCTCTTTATATCCTCTGCCCATTTTTTAATTGGGTTGTTTGTTTTTTGGAGTTGAGTGCGTTTTTTATAAATTTTGGATATTAACCCCTTATCGGATATATCATTCACAAATATCTTCTCCCATTCAGTAGGATCCCTTTTTGTTTTATTGATGATTTCCTTTGCTGTGAAAAAACTTTTTGGTTTGACGTAATCCCATATGCTTATTTTTTCTCTTACTTCCCTTGCCCAAGGAGATATATCACTAAAAACCTTCTTCCAGTTAATGTCTGTAAACTTTCTTCCTATATTTTCTCCTAGGAGTTTTATGGTTGTAGATCTTACATTTAAGTCTTTAATCCATTTTGAATTTATTCTTGTATATAGTGTAAGGAGGTGGTGCAGCTTCGTTTTTTTGCATGTGTCTGTCCAGGTTTCCCAGCACCATTTATTGAAAAGACTGTCTTTACCCCACCGTAAATTCTTGCTTCCATTGTCATAGATTAAAAAACCATATAAGCATGGATTTTTATTTCTGGGCTCTCTATTCTGTTCCACCGATCTATGTGTCTGTTTTTATGCCTAAGTACCATGCTGTTTTGATTACTATAGCCTTGCAATATAATTTGATGTCAGGTATCGTGACACCTCCCACTTTGTTCTTATTTCTCAAGATTGCCTAGGCTATCCGGGGTCTTTTATGGTTCCATATAAATTTTAGGATTATATGTTCTATTTCTGTGAAAAACGTTCTTGATAGTTTGAGAGGAATTGCGTTGAATCTGCATATTGCCTTAGGCAATATGGACATTTTAATGATATTAATTCTTCCTATCCATCAGCATGCTATATGTTTCCATCTGTTTGTATCTTCTTTAATTTCTCTCTTCAGTGTCTTATAATTTTCTGAGTACAGGTCTTTTACTTCTTTGGTTAAATTTATTCTTAGGTATTTTATAGTCTTTGAAACAATTGTAAATGGGACTGTTTTCTTAATTTCTCCATCTGGTATTTTGTTGTTAGTATATAAAAATGCAACTGATTTCTAAATATTAATTTTGTATCCTACTACTTTACTAAATTCATTTATCAGTTCTAATAGTTTTTTTGTGGAGTCTTTAGAGTTCTCTTTATATAGTATCATGTCATTTGCATTAAACGACAATTTTACTTCCTCCTTACCAAGTTAGATGCCTTTTATTTCTTTTTCTTATATGTTTGCTGTGGCTAGAATTTCCAGAACTATGTGGAACAGAAGTGGAGAAAGTGGGCAAACTTGCCTTGTTCCTGATCTTAAGGGGAATGGTTTTAGCTTTTCCATATTGAGTATAATGTTAGCTGTGGGTTTATCATATATGGCCTTTATTATGTTGAGATATGGTCCCTCTATTCCCACTTTCTTAAGAGTTTTTTTATCATAAATGGCTGCTGGATTTTGTCAAATGCTTTTTCTGCATCTATTGATATGATCATATGATTTTTATTTTTCATTTTGTTAATATTAGTTGATTTGCGGATGTTGAACCAAACCAACCTTGCATACTAGGAATGAATCCCAATTGATCACGGTGTATGATCTTTTTAATTTATTACTGATTCTGTTTCTGTTCATTAATATTTTGTTGAGGACTTTTGCATCTATGTTCATTAGGGATATCAGCCTGTAGTTTTCTTTTTTTGTAATGTCTTTGTCTGATTTTGGGATGAGGGTGACAGTGGCCTTGTAAAAAGTGTTTGGGGGCCTTCCCTCCTTCTGGATTTTTTGGAATAGTTTGAGGAGAATAGGTGGTAATTCTTTTATGAATGTTTTGTAAAATTCACCTGTGAAGCCATCTGGTTCAGGGATTTTGTTTGTTGGGAGCTTGTTGATTACTCATTCAATTTCCCTGGTAGTAATCATTCTATTCAGGTTTTCTGTTTCTTCTTGAGTTAGCCTTGGAAGGTTGCATGCTTCTAGAAAATTGCCCATTTCTTCCGGATTGTCTAATTTGTTGGCATATAGTTGCTCATAGTAATTACTTACTTTTTTTGTATTTCTGTGGTGTCATCACTTCTCCTCTTTCATTTCTGATTTTATTAATTTGGGTAATCCCTCTCTCTCTCTCTTTTTTTTTTTTTTTTTTTTTTTGATGCATCTGGCTAAGGGTTTGTTGATTTTGTTTATCTTCTCAAAAAACCAGCTCTTGAATTCATTGATATTTTGTAATATTTTTTGGTCTCTATTTCATTTATTTCTGCTCTGATCTTTATTATCTCCTTCCTTGTACTCCCTTTGGGCTTATTTTGCTGTTCTTTTTCTAGATCCCTTACGTGGAGGGATAAACTGTTGATTTATGATTTTTCTTATTTCTTTAGGTAGGCCTGCATTGCTATGAATTTCCCTCTTAGGACTGCTTTCGCTGCATCCCATAGATTTTGGGTCGTCGTGTTTTCATTTTCATTTGTCTCGAGATATCTTTTGATTTCTTCCTTGACCTCATTATTGACCCATTCATTATTTAGTAACATGTTATTCAGCCTCCACGTATTTGTGTGTCTTCCAGTTTTTTTCCCGTAGTTGATTTCTAATTTCATAGCACTATGGTCAGAGAAGACAACTGGTATGATTTCAATTTTCTTAATTTATCAAGACTTGTTTTGTGGCCTAACATGGGGTCTGTCTTGGAAAATGTTCCAGGTGTGCTTGAGAAGAATGTGTATTCTGCAGCTTTGGGGTGAAATGCTCTGAAAATATCAATTAAATCCAACTGGTCCTATGTGTCATTTAAGGCCTCTGTTTCCATATTTATTTTCCATCTGGAAGACCTGTCCCTTGTTGTCAGAGTTGTGTCAAGTCCCCAACAGTATGGTAGTGTTACTGTTGATCTCTGTGTTTATGTCAGTCAATATCTTTTTTACGTATTTAGGTGCTCCTATGTTGGGTTCATAGATGTTTACTAGGGTTATGTCCTATTGTCGGATTGATCCCTTTATTATTATATAGTGCCCATCCTTGTCTTTTAATATATTCTTCATTTTAAAGTCTATTTTGTCAGATATAAGTATTGCTACTACAGCTTTTTTCACATTTCCATTTGCATGAAATATCTTACTCCAACCCTTCACTTTCAGCCTGTGTATGTATTTTGATCTGAAGTGAGTCTTCTATATATAGAATATGCAAGGGTCTTGTTTTTTTATCCACTCAGCCACCTTATGTCTTCTGATTGGAGCATTTAATCCATTTACTTTTAAAGTGATTATTGATAGGTACCTAGTCATTGCCATTTTGTTATTTGTCGTTAGATTGTTTTCATCTTTATCTGCTTACAGACACCCTTTTAATATTCCCTGCAATGCTGGTTTGGTGGTAATGAATTCCTTTAGCTTATTCTTTTCTGGGAAGCTCTTTGTCTCTCCTTCAATTTTAAATGATAGCCTTGCTAGATAAAGCAATCTAGGTTGTAGGCCTTTGTTTTTCATCACTTTGAATACCTCCTGCCACTCCCTTCTGGCCTGCAAAATTTCTGTAGAAAAGTCATTTGATAGTCTTATAGGAGTTCCCTTGTATGTAACCCGCTGTCTTTCTCTTGCTGCTTTCTCTCTCTTTGTCTTTAACCTGTGCCATTTTAACTATAATGTGTCTTGGTGTGGACCTGTTTTGGTTCATCCTGGTTGGAACTCTCTGCACTTCCTGGGCTTGCATGTCGGTTTCCTTCACCAGGTTAGGAAAGTTTTTGGTCATTATTGCTTCAAATATGTTCTGGATCCCTTGCTCCCTCTCTTTACCTTCTGGTATTCCTATGATGCGCATGTTGTTGCCCTTGATGTTATCCCAGAGGGCTCTTAAACCATTTTTACTTTTTTTTAATTCTTTTTTCTTTTTGTTGTTCCACTTGGGTGATCTCTGCTAACTTGTCCTCTAAGTTGCTGATTCAATTCTCTCCCTCATTTAACCTATTGGTAATTCCTTCAAGTGTGTTCTTTATTTCAGTTATTGTATTCTTTAGTTCTAACTGGTTGTTCATTATGATTTCTCTATCCTTCTTTATGTCGTCACTAAGCTCCTTAAACATTCTTATCATCAGTGTTCTGAACTCTGTCTCTGATAGGTTGGTTACCTTTATTTTATTTGGTCCTGATTCTAGAGGTTTCTTTTTTTCTTTTATTTGGGACATGTTTCTTTGTTTCCCCATTCTGGCTGACTCTCTGTGTTTACTTCGACATATTAGGTAGTTCCCCTAGGGTTCTTGGTCTTTGCTGGGTGATTTTATGTAGTATGTGTCCTTTATATTGGACTTGCACCACTTCCCTATTCTCCTGTGCATGTGCTCCAAAGGTGACCCTTGTGCTGTGTATATTGTCCTGTTAAAGTTGAGTTTTAATTGCTTTTGGCTTGTCAGTAGGTGGATTGACTCCTAGGCCGACTAGTTGTGAGACTTGGCTATGCCGACAGTGGATGATCTGCTGCATGAGCGTTGACCACTTAAATGAGGTTTGGCCTCTATGGGCTCTTGTGCCTGTAGAGAATTCCCTCTGGGTGTGTCACTTGTAGGTCAAACCCGGTAGTACTCTGGTTGTTCTGGAGTTGTCCTCTGGGTGTGTTGAGTCTTGTGCCTCTTGGGCTGGGCCCTGGTAGGGCAATTTCAGAACAAAGAAAATCACCAAGCACAACAACAACAACAACAATAAAGAAAAAAACAAATACACTCACATGTAAAAACAACCGATAACCCACACTCAACACAGGCAAAAATATCAAAGATACAAAAAACAAACAGATGGGGAAAAAAAAAAAAAAAGCAGCACCAGTCTTGGCTTAAGCCCACCAAGCAATCTCCAGGTTGTCCTCTTCTATACAAAGAGTTCTCTGCATCTTTGGCATGAAGAGCCAGCCACCTGGCACCCAGAGTGACCCTGGAACTGCAGTTCTAGTAGTTTTTACAAAGTCAGTGCAGTTTCTGCTCTCTCCTGCATAAATGCATGCTGAGAGTACCACAGCGAGCCTAGTGCTCAGGTCTCCTGAGTCTTAGGGTACTTCTTCCATGGGGCAGGGGAGGAAGGTCAGGTGTGGAGGGCGTGAGATTTCTGAGCTGCTGAAAGCCCAGAGCTGCCTCTGCCACCTGCTGATGACCTCTACATGTGTCTCTGTAGCTGTAATTGCCCTGCCCTAGACAGGCCAGAAAAGGTGGAGGCTGGGGATGGAGGAGTCTTCTATCTCCCAGCCCAGAAGTTGTCACACTTTTCCTAGCCTCTTCCCTAGATCACAGCTGCAAATCGGGTCTTCCCAGATCCTAAACACTACAGCTCCTCTGTAATCTGACACTACTCCTCAGTTCAGGCACCAGCTTGAGTCTCTGGAAGGATGTAAGTAGGATTGCTGTGGGAGAGTGGGGGGGAGGGGCCAAGGTATGGTGTTTACTTCCTTTGTCAGACCTAGGGCCCAGCTGGAGGTCTCATCTGAGGTTACTCCCTCAAATGCTGGATACCCTCTCTCTCAGCAGGAGAGATCAGCTGTGGGACGAAGGGAAAGAGCCCACCTCCTGGCTCTTGTGATCTCTGCTCTGTCCAGGGGCCCCCTGCATCTCCGCAGCCCCGGATGTGGGCTACGTCTCCACACTGTTCCCTTCCCTCTTCCCCTGTTCACCTGGTTTGCCCACCTTCAAGTAATCCATGTGAGAGTCTCTTAGCTGTTCTGTGTGATGAGCAGAGAGTCCTTTGATGGGTTATAGATGCTCAATTTGTGGTAAGTTCTGGAGGAGAACTCAAAAAGCCCACCTCGCTGCGCCATTCCTATGATGTCCTCTCTGTTTTAAAATTTTCAGTATACCTAGAACTCAATAATTTTGTCACATCCCCTTTCACAATCTTAACCCACTTACTTTCTACCAAGTATTGAAGATTAAATTTGTTATTAAATACATTGACTTTTACAAGTGAAATGTATGGAATGTAAACTGGCAAGGAAATCATATTTTACATGCTTTTAATTATTGCAAAAATTGTCTAATAAGTGCTGCACCAAAGAGTATGAAAATGAAAAATTAAGGAAAGACAATTAACGAACTAGATTTTGGGACACTAACATGTCTTAGTGCAGTTTCAAGCATTAATATCTTCAGAAGAATAAGGTACAAACTTATAAAAATATAATTTTAAAATTCAATTAGATGGGCCAGTCTGGTGGCTCAGGTGGTTGGAGCGCTGTGCTCCTAATGCCACCGAGGTCGCCAGTTTGATTTCCACATGGGCCAGTGAGCTGTGTCCTCTATAGCTAAGATTGTGAACAATGGCTTTCCCTAGGGCTGGGCTGCTGTCAGCAGCCAGAAGACTGCGTGAGCTGCCGTGAGCTGCCGCATATGCTGTCGTAGGCTGCTGTGCTGCCAGGAGCGGCTGGTGGCCAGCGAGTGGCCGGCAGCCATCATGAGTGGCCGGCAGCCATCATGAGCGGCTGGAAGTCGGGGAGAGCTGCCAAGAGCTGCTGTGAGCAGCCGACCAGCGACCGACTGCCTCAGCTCGGGGGAGCGCAAGGCTCACAATACAAGCATAGGCCAGGGAGCTGTGTCCTACACAACTAGACTGAGAAACAATGGCTTGAACCGGAGTGGGAGGGGAGGCAGAAGAAGGGGGGGAAAAACTCAATTAGATAAATTTATTTGGCTTTTATATAGCTTTGTAAATCATAATGCAAATTTTTGGTTTCAGTACCTGAGTTGAGTGAAACGAACAAAAGTAATAAAATGAAAAAAAACTGATTCTACATATTCAAAAATTAATATAAAACAGAAACAAATTAATGTAAAAGAAGCTTGCATAATTATACATTCATATTATACACACACACACACAGAGTGCCAATAAAATGTATACACATTTTAAGAAAGAAAAAAACTATTAAAATTATAATAATATATACTGATAACAAAAGATGAATACATGTCACGTTTGACTTCTGCAATTACAAGAGGTGCTCAAAGTGGTTACCATCAACGTCAAGACACTTTTGATTATGGCAAACTACTGCTTGAGCAACGTTGACCAAAGTGTCTACTTGTATACATTTTTTGGCACTATATATATATATATATATATATTTAAATTTTAAAGATTAAAACTACACAAATATTTTTGGGACATCCCTATTTATTCTTAAAAGATTCAAGGACCTCCTCAACGTGCCATATGCTACTATATACTGGAACTTAAAATAAATTAGAATTGTTCTTTCTCTGAAAATAACTTACATAAAATTATTCCAATAGAGCACATAAATTTTCATCAAAGACATTTCTGCACAACATAAACTTCATATGTTTTGTCAAATATATGAAATTATGTCTTAGAATTAGGCTGTTAAGTTGATAAATCTGTAATGGATTATATAACAGGAACTGAGATAATTTGGATTTACATAAAATGCTCCTTCAGGAGCAATATGGATATACGCATAATTGTTGCACACATACTTACACTCACACACAATTCTTTAATTGGTGGATTGCCTATTTAGATTTTAATTATTAATTTAGTAAGGTGGTAAGAAAGAAGCATGCAAACCACAGGTTTAGTACAAGGCCCCTGCCATTTTAAAAAGGGCATCCTTTCAGTCCGTTATTAACTTTGAGCCCGGTGATCATTTATTCTGGCTTCAAGTTATTAAAAGCATCTCCAACACATAGTGCACGTGATGTTTGTTTTCAACACTGTGTATAACAGTTTTCACATGGGGGAAATGTTGGCAAATATTTCATAGGCTATAAAAGAAATCTTGATAGTAGGATAAGTGTTAGTGCGCTGCAATTTCTTTCTCATCCTTATAAAAGCAGGGCTTTAAAGGCAGTATGTTACTTCCCTGAGAATTCTTGCAATGCTCTGCATTTGAAATGGAATAGGAAATGCCACTTGTGATAGGTAATACTTTAATTTTCGACGTGGTAAGGATTATGCCATTATAAAGGTACCTACTATTAACTGTCTTTAAAAGATGCCTCCCACGAGACAACCAGGGGGAAAGCAAAGACTGAATGATAGTTATAATGTGAAGCACCATTACAAAGCATTTGATGTTCACAAGAAAATGATGACATTCAAAAAAACTGGTCAATGTGTTGAATAGTCAAATTGCACACTGTGTGGCCTAAAAGGAGAGGGGTGTGGCCAAGGTTTTCATTTGTGCTCGAATTCTGAGCTAGAGTCAGGAGAAATGTAGGATTCTCATCATCTTTTTAAGTCATGCTACAGATTGTTATCATCCCTCAGAGTGACGATTCTTCACTTCAATCACTCAATTACTTCCAGGAAAAAAATACAAACTATGGGGCTTGGTGTTGTAAATTGGGCCCACCTGGAAGCAGATTAGCATGCAGGAGCTTTATTAGGAAGGGCTCTTGGGCACCCACATCTACAGAAGGGAAGGAACAAATGCAGGATGGGGCAGAGAGAGATGCAGTGCAGACCCAAGAGAAGTCTCAGAAGCTCTAAAGATGGGTTGGCCTTTCAGACCTGCCCTGAGTTGAGGTAAAAAAAAGTCAAGCCCACATCAGTCATTCGATCTGGGCTACCCTAGAAAGGTGGCATGGCTTTGAGCAAGACAGCTCTTTTTACTGAGGCAGTACCAAAAGGGAGCTGATGGCTGCAGACTATCTGACAGCCTCACTGCCAGCAGCTGGGGGAATAATTCCTTTATTCCTGAAGGGGGATCTGAGCTGTTCATCACGGGATCCACTATACCCAACAAGCAAGGAGATATTGGCCCCAAACTGCTCTTTTTGTCTTACCTTCAATTATTCATCTGCATAAATTTTTGTGAGAGAAAACCAATACAAATTGGCTTAAACCAAAATGAATCACATGACTAAAGGTCTAGGAGTAAAGCCTAATCAGATACAGCTGGATCCAGAGCTCAAGCCCTGTCACTAGGCCTCCATTTCTCTCCATCCCTCAGCTCTTGCTTCCCACTGTTTGTGTTGACTTTTGTCATGTTCCACGTGCTGGTAAGATAGTCTGGTAGACTGGATCACTACTCTCAATTGTTTCACTCCTTCTTCTAATAGAATAACACAGCTATGACCTTGCCATGGTTTTGTGGTGTTTGGAGTGGACTTTCTCTCCCTTGACTTTGGGCTTAGCTGTGAGACTTGCTCTGGCTAATGACGTGTTACTGAACATGACACTAGCAGAAGCTTTAAAAGTGCCTGCATTGCTAGGTTTGCCTCGTGAGCATCTATCATTCACCATACTGTCATTCAGTAGCTTCTAGTCCTAGGAGGCTGAAATACACGATGAGCAAATTTGAACGTAACGTGCAGTCCAGAGTCTGAATCCCAGTCCAACCTCAGCCAGCCAACTCATAGCCAACCCACCGGCCCATGGTTGAGAAATAAATGTCTATTGTTTTGACCACTGGGTTTAGGGATAATTGGTTAGGCAGTATTATTGCAGCCATGCTATGACAGAGATACCAACAGTATCAAGCCTCCATATATTCTAGGTTTGAATTCTTAAGAAAGAGAACACCAGTTCCCCCACTTCTCAAAACTAGGTCTGTGGAATGAATTTCAGGGGCTTTGGTTGACCTGAGTTAAGTCATGTGCCTATTTTTGACCCAATCACAGTTGTCAGGAGGGAATGCAATGCTCTCATTGGCAAGGCCTGATTCCTAGTAGAGAATGGGGCTCTACCATGAGAGAAACGTAAATGGACACTGGAAAGCCAAAAATGCAATTCATGCCCCTCAAATATTATTATAAATATTTTTCTCCCCTTTGGTCTTTGCTAAAACCCTCCTCCCTCTCTGGGGTGCTGTGTAAGGCCATGCACATGGCAGGCATATAAGCTATGCCTGCTGGGATTTGCAGGCAACAGCCTTACAAGTGGCTAAGGTGCAGAGGAACTCCACCCAGGAGCATCATTCAAACTGCTATTGTGCTGTTGAGGCTGGGATGGCTGCGTTCCCAAGGCAGCTCTGGAGTGGAACAATGACCGGCCGCCGGCAGCTATGCAGACAACTGGACATGGGGAAACGGGGTGGGGCAGTGGAGGCAGGGCAGGTGGTGGCTTTTATCTTCTCCACGCCTGGCAGGGCCCATTACTGACAGGCTCAATGTGACAGAGCTAACTCTGCTTTCCTATTCAGAAGGAAAAAGGAAAAACCAATGGCATCGACTTCAGCACAAGCTCTATGAAATTAAAAAGGTTTGCTCCTTCCTAGCAACTCCAAGTGCTATTAGTCCTACTGGGCTTCTCGCGTAGGGGCTCTGTGGCTTCCCGAGCAACCATTATTTTCATGTCGGTCCCTCAAAGTATATCAGAGGTGTTTACTTTGTCCTAAGCAATTTGCTTGACTGAACTGCTTACTGTAGCTTGGGACAGGGATGTTAATTTACTTACAGATACTTTTTAAATGAAAACAAACAGCTGTGATACATACAGACTATCATTCTTCAGCTCAGAGAAAGGGAGAATTCTGGCTGATTCAACACAGGACTTAAGTGGCCTTACATTATCATTATTATGATTATTATGATTATTATTATTATTATTATTATTATTATTATTATTATTATTATAGCAGTAGTAGTAGTAGTAGTGTCATCAAACATTCACTATTCAAGATGGTTTGCCATAATGGATGTTTGCCTTGTTTAATTCTCACCTCCCAATTAAAAATTAATTTAAAAATATTTTGAAATTTAATCAAGTCATTGTGGATCTGTGGGGTTCATTTGGGTAGCAAGTAATATAAATCCAATTCAAACTGACGTAAATAAGAAAAGGAATTTACCACTGACATAATTGAAATGTACAGAGGTAGGACGGATTATAGGTAATGACTAAAAGACTCTACTTCTTTCCATCTCCTCCTCTGCCTTCTACTTTATGTGCTTTGTGCTACTGTTGGTGTTCTTTGGGTTATAAAATGACTGCCAACAGCATACAGGTCTCTTTGCTTCTTCATTCATAACCAGAGGTAGAGACAGAGTCTGGCAAGCCACAAAAAGCCGTGAGGCTCCCTCATTAAAACATGACCAACACTGAGCCAAACATGACGTCCGATGGGATGGGAAATGAAAATAAGCTTAAACACATTAGGACTTTTCCCTGCAGCTGAGGATGGTCCATTCAACACAGACCACGTGCCTGACAATGGAGAGAGATGGATATTCAAAGGAAATTCCATGTGATGTTATCAAAGAAAGCTTCTCCTGTAAAGGACTAAGTCGGGAGAAAGCTGATGGCTCAAGTATTGATTCAATGAATACCATGTCTGCACCCTCCTTGAAGATCACAGCCACATGTTTCCCAAGTGCTTTGATGAGGCCATGGTCAGGGAAAATAGCAAGAAGAACTTGTGGAAACAAAGAGTCCTGTGTTCATTGCCTATCACTGAGCTCATAGGTATGAGCACACAATACACCTTGATGGGATAATAGAGGTGGGGTTTACCTATTGATATGGGAAAGTTATTATGGCTCTGAAAATACTAATTAAAAAGGCATAGTTCGCATTTAGTAAAAGAGATTCTCTCTCTCCCCCTTTCTCTCTTTCTCCCTCCCTCAACCACTTTTTCTCTCTCCCTTAGTTCCTCCCACCACATAGGAAACCCACTCCCACTGCAGGGCTTCACTGAATGGCAAGACCACTGACCCAAAATGACACTGTCTCAGATCAGAAAGTAGAGTCAACTCAGAGGTGGCAGAGAAATCAGGAGGCCTATGGACCAGCACACGCTCTGCTCTGTCAATCCTCATGAGAGAGCACAGGTGAAAGGGCTTGGCTGGAACACTAATCCATTTTGAATCTGTCTGCCACACAAGGAACTAACTGTCACCAGTATCGAACAGCATTGCTTTTTTTCTAGCTTTATATGTGGTTTGTAGTCCTCAGCATGCTTTGAGGATGTCACTCCAAAATAAGTAAATTGAAGCCAGGTTTACTCTGACTTTGGAGGAAACCCATGAGAGAAACAAATCTGAAATAGGCATTTGAACTCATCTGCTGTTAGGTGTGAACTTTTCTGGGAGCTCCTGGTATAAGCAAGACATTGGCAAATACAGAAGCAGAAGCAGACTCACCGACGCCTATTAAAAAACAAACAACCAAAAAAAAAAAAAAACACTGCAAGCTAATTAACTTCCAAGTTTATTATATATATATATATATATATATATATATATATATATATACATATATATATATTT
Source organism: Rhinolophus ferrumequinum (assembly GCF_004115265.2). Classification (NCBI taxonomy): domain Eukaryota; kingdom Metazoa; phylum Chordata; class Mammalia; order Chiroptera; family Rhinolophidae; genus Rhinolophus; species Rhinolophus ferrumequinum. The sequence continues at coordinate 35,357,197 of NC_046306.1, read as the reverse complement.
GCTTTGTGTTAAGATAAAAATATGAAAAATAAAAGCAATGAGAATATATATATGTAAATTAATGGATATAACATGAACTAATAGGAACAAACATAGTTTTAATAAATATCCAAAGAATAAATAAAGAAATGGACTGTTCCCAAATCTTGTGTAGCCGTGAGAGAGAGGGCTTAATGCTGATCACTGTTTAAGTTACTTGTCATTTGGCTGTATTTACCTGTAACCATAAAGTTAAATGACCTGCCCTGCACATTTGTTTTAGGAGTGCCTATTAGGGGTATAATGGCTTGAGATTATAATTCATTTTTTAAGTTAAGGATAACGTGAAACTATTTAGATGTTTTTCCTGCTGCGAGTGTCTGCTATAGGAGAAGAGGCGAAGGTGGCTTACCAGAGGTTTAGAGGAAGGTCTTAAAATGAATGTGTAACTACGTGGTGACACGGTGCCCTAAGCTTTTGCACTGGTGCTGACGTTCTGAAATAAGGTCCGACTTAAAGCATGGAAGATGGGTAACGCTCTGTATTTAGTCTCGCAAGTCTTACAAAGCTCACACTTCAAAAACATTGTTTTTCTTCTTTTCATTTTTGTCCTTACCATTTCTGATTATCATTATGACATGCCTCTCGACAGTCTGGTGACTTTCTGTAGAGGAACATGTTTTTTTTTTGGATTTATAAATGCTTGAACTCTCCAATCTTGGAGTAAAAGCATCATGTGAACCATTTTTATAAAGTTGAGGGTAAAACAACAAAGGAAACATAATCTTGACAGTAACACTAGAACTAGACACTTTATATATCGCGGAAAGGAGAGAAAAAAGCACTTGCTTCCAAATTGAAATTTGGTTAGAAGTCGGGAGATAAATTTTCAGGAAACAACCCATAACTAAGCTGAAACAATTCATCCAGTGTAAGAAAAATAGGAGGAGCGGGGAGAAACCCCTATGGCTCAAAGGGTAGAAAAACATTCTAGAAAAAAATTATAGTGGCAGGAAGTTTAGTTTATCTTCCATCTCAACATATTTCTTAAAATCAGGGGGAAAATGTAGCTTGATTGTAATAAAAACCCAAGAGGGATATTTAATCTCATGCTACAGTTTAGCTATGAAGGACAAAAAGTACTCTCTACAGAAATCTGGGGTAATAATTAATAATTCCTGTAATTAGACCTCTCTCATCTGAGTCCAGAATGGCAAGTGTGAGAAGACACACACCTGGAGTGATGACGGTTTTCCTTCTCCCATCCCCTCATTAGTGTAAAAAGTTGATCAGAGGGGCCAGAAGGCACCTGAGGAACTTCTATAATCCCACAGCAATCTTCAGGAGGGTTTTATAAATCTTATATAATGTCATGATGACAGATTTTTGCCAAGAATCCTACATGTTTTAAGCTTCTTCAGGGGAGGATCAAATTTAGGGGCATATTTTTAAATTTGTTGTCTTGGTGGAGTGTCTGAGGACCCAAGATCAGTCTGACCTAAGCTGTCCCCAGTGGCCTGAGTCAACACCTATAATGAATGGACCAGATACAGGGGAGCGGGGTATAATTGCTGGCTTTTTCCTGGGACAAAACGCCTCCTCTTATGCTAGAGCTGTGCAACCAGCATTTACAGCAAGGATCCAACAGCCTCATACACAATCATTGTTTCATCAAAGCCCACCTTGCTGAACCCCACAGGTTCTCCTGTTACCCTGAGTGGAGACAGCCAATTACACGTTACTGCTACATATTCTGGCATAGTCAGACTTTTTATACTCTTAAGCTTTCCAACTCCTCCACAAAACAGAATAGAAAAATGACTTAAAGTAAGTGGGCTATGATATAGCTACCTTAATAAGGTGATAATGAGCACAGTTTATCAAATAAATACTAAATAAACTGGCTTCAGTTATATTATCCACCCACCTTAAGTACATTTTCACTAAGTTTTATTCCTGGTGGTATATGTAGACTTTCCCCATTATATGAAGAGAGAAGTGGTCCTCGATTTTAGCACCAAAGAACCATTAGCACTTAACTATTTCTGCCTAATAATATAGTTACCTGCACGGATATTGATCTTTCTCACTCAAGAAATACCAAGTATGTAACACTCTGTGTTTCAAAAAAAGATGTGTAGAAGTCCTAACCCCCAACACCTCAGAATGCAACCTGTTTTGGAGATAGGGTTTTTACAGATGTAGTTAAAATAAGGTCATTTAGGGTGGATCTGAAGCAAATATGACTGTTGTCCTTATAAAAAGGAGAAACACAGATCCACCCACAGGCAGAGTGTCATGTGGGGATGGAAGTTTGGAGTGAGGAGTCTACAAGCAAAGGAACACCAGAGATTGCAGGAAGTTACTAGGAAGAAACAAGGAAAGATTCCCCTACAAGTTTCAGAGGGAGCACGGTCCTACTGACTCCTTGATTTCAGACTTCTGGCCTCCAGAAATATAAGGCAATAAAATTCTGTTATTCTGAGCCATGCAGTTTGTGGCACTTTGTTAAAACAGCCCTAGGAAATGAATACACACTCCTGAGATGCTCTCACTTTATGAAAGAGTAAAGATTACATAATTTAGTAGGAATTAAAATACTTCACTGGATTTGCCTCCTCCCGCATATTTTTACAAGCAGATTTTAGTTCCATCAAACCTCTTCAACTTAGGGGTGGGAAAGTCTTCAGTATATAATATCTTTTTTTTATGCAAACAATGGGCTGATAACTGCTGTCCTTATCCTGCTTTTTGACTATCAGGAGATGGAAATTTCCAAAGCTTCTACTCAACCCAACTAACATTTGTTTTTTGTTCTGTTTTGTTTATTTGTGTGTTTTTGATGAGGACTGGGGATAACTTTTGTAAAGAACAGTGCTCAAAATAACAATAGAACATTGAATAAATGCACCTATTGTGTTTATGAAGAATTTAGGCGGGACATGATATGTAAGGTCTCTGCACTATAAAAGGTTATGGTAATTGTATGATTCCAAATTATTTATTTTAATCAAGTCATGAGAGGCAAAATCAAGTTCTTTAAATCAAATATAATTCCAGGAAGCTCTCTAGATTACACAACTATCATTCAAAACACTGTAGCTTAAATTGTTCCAGAAAGAAACACTAGCCAGTCGCCCAGAACAACCCTGAAGGAATAGAAGCTTGATTGATAGGGTGGTTTGACTGGGGATCTCTGGGGGCTGGGATGGTTTCATGGTATAAGAACTGCAGTAGGGGGGTCCAGGAATAGATTCTGGGAAAAGCTGGGAAAGCACCTAAAGATAGACAAAACACAGCATAGAGGATAAAGGAGACAAACTTCAATCCACTATTGCATCAAAGTAAGCTATAAGCCATGCCAGTGCAGCTTTAATGCTAACCAAAGTTCATTCTTTGAAAATTAAAATGTATGGTATGTACAACAACTCTCCAATAACAAGAATATTCAATTAAGTAAAACATACCATTCCCTTGGCTATGTGAGATAAGCTAGAGTTTACTGTTCTTAAATTCACAGACTCCCACTCAAACAAGTCTGTACACAAGACATTTGGAAGTTCCCATGAAACAAACAGACGCCCTGGGCTTTTGCAGGTGAATTTAATCATTACCATATTATTACAATGATGAAAGACACGCTAAAAATTGTATTCCTTAGAGCCAGCCACAGTTATAGGAAATTCCTGTCTCTTCTATTCTGTCAATAACACCTGCCATCAGATACTGCAGTGTTTACTTTTGACAGAAGCTTTTCAACAATTGTTTTTATGTTTGAAGGTGGCTATTTTATTTAGCAAAACAGCCAAGAGGTCTTTGGAGCTTCCCATCTCATTAGTTAAACCGATACTTCATTACTTCATTCATATCTAGATTTTTATCACAAATGAATACATTGTTCTTCCATCCAGAAAGACAAAATAACTTTCAAAGAGCAATCATTAACTTCCTCCTTACACCTCACAATATTGTAATTTGGGGGAAAATTGCCTGAAGGGAAGTTTTGAAGATACTAGGAGTGAAGGATCCCTCCTCCAAGTCTACAAATTTTTATAAACCAGACTGAATGCTCATAAGAAATGGAGCATTGGAACTTTTACTGCCTATTTTAGTGAATAGAGCACAACTAACAGTAAATAGCTTGGATAGTAATCTACTCAGAATTCCTAGAGTGTGTAGTTTCCATTTTTATCATATCCAAATAGCTCTAGAATTAAAGAAAGTTTATTCACTTATGTGCCTTCTTCAGGGCTGCACCACAATTCGCTGAATTGAGGAAAAATAAGTGGCTGCCACTATTACTTAACTTGCAGCTAAAGTAAGATTGTCTTTAGTGGCAAAATAAATAAAATACTATGTGGATAAATGCATGTGTGCGTGTGCGTGTGTGTGTGTGTGAGAGAGAGAGAGAGCCAGAGAGAGAGAGAGAGAGAGAGAGAGAGAGAGAGAGAGAGAGAGAATAGCTAGCTAGCCACCTGATAGAATACCCATTTAGAAGAAATAACTGCTGAGTTAATGTAATTAAAGATATGCTTAAAAAGGATGCTGAAGCTATTAGTTAATGAGAGATCCTCACGTCAGTTTCCCACTTCCATGATAGTATTTCCTTTAGAAGGAAAGTTGACTGTGAGGTAGTTTCATGACTTGTTTTTGCTCTTTGTGACTTGGTTAAAGTAAAGGATGGCCTGGATATATGGGACATATTTACACAATAAAAAGAGTCTCATTATTTCCCAATTATTTCCTGTGGCCTTAAGAAAATTGTCAGCAAAGCCTCTACCCTCCGAAATTCTACAGTACTAAGCGTCCCTATTTACTGTTAGATTTATATAATAATAAATCTAATAATTTGTTTCTTCTCCAAGACCAGGGGCTGCTTCACCATAGAAAACATGATTGGTCATCTTTGTAACCCTCATAACTCATACAGGGCCTAGGGCCTTGAAGGTTCTTAATAAATACTATTGTATGAATGAGTAAATAAATGCATGCATGTAGAATTTAATATTGTTTCATATCCTGTTTATATAAACTGTATGTCCTATTTTCCTGACTACATTGGAATGATAAAGTTCACACCAAAAACAGCTTTTAGTAGCATTGTGTTTGGCCCATGGTGATAGCAGTAGAGTATTTGTTAGTTTCAAACTGGATTGGTTTTGAAATTGGAAGATTTCTTTTTCCTTTTTTTAAAGGGAGAGATATTTCAGGTTTCTCTTTAAAAATCAAGATTTGATAGCAGCAGTGGGCCCAAATTCCCGCATGGGTATAATCAGCTGAAGCTGAGTGGAGCCCGTCCATTTAGAAAGTTCCAGTTTAATACCACGCTCTACTGTCTTCAGGGCATTAAAGCAAATGAATCAAGTTGCATTTATAATGACACACACTTGGTTGTTTTTCTTATACAGTTACCATTTTGCTCATTTAGGTTATTTCCTTGGTCCCTGTAGGCATTTGAGTTTGCACCCATATTAAGCCTAGCTATTTTTTCCCCATATTTTCTGTGTATGTATGAGAAAATGAGTAAACACTGGCTGATAATGATATGGTCATTGATGAGAATAATGTGAAAACTAATCGATAAAGTAACATGTCCTAGACACCATCATCACTCCTTAAAAAATAAATCCCACTAGAAAACTTGAATTTTAAAATGTTGAGCTTTTGTTTACAAATTAATTTCAGTTAAATTGAAAATAGACAAGACATATTGCATTGCACTACAAGCCAATGATAAACTAATAACAAAAATAGTATATTTCAAGTGCATTTTAAAACACAATTAAACACCTAGAGTTTGATCCTGGAATTGAAACCTGGACAAAAGTCATCTCTAGCCAACAGCAGACAGCAAATACGATAGAGCAGAAGACTGTGCTACTCTTCTCTTATGCCTCAGACAGTAGCTCTTAAACTGAAGGAGAAAATTGAAGGCCTGGATATTCAGTCCCTGAGTAATTGAGTGTTGAGTGAACTGCCCTTGGACAAAAAGCACTTTTAGAGGTGATCTGGTAGTTTGTCAAATGAAAATTTACTCAGCAGCAGCTGTTGTACTTGGAGTACTCTGGATCCTTCTCTTTCCCAAAAACCTTTCTTCTACTGCTATTGAGACTTTTTACCTGCTATCAATCTGTCCAGAATATCACCATTATTCTTCAGATCATAGGTGAAGAGAAGTTTGTAAACTATAGCATTTACCAGACTTTTCATATATTCTCACCCTATAATCATTTTTGCCAGGGTCTGGTAAAGGGAAAATCGCAGTGTGGTACAGGGAAGGCAAGGTATGGGATGGTTTTTGCCATATACAAATTTGTAATCAAAATACAGCCTAAATCAAATATATTTTTATGAATTATTTCTTTGAAATTATTAAAGTATGTAAAAAAGCATAGAGATTGGTCTCTGTATTTCCCATCCAACTACGTTGTTTTAATATTTTGCCATATTGCTTTCAGAAATATTAATGGCAATAACACATATACACAACAAAGTAGACAAAGCTAACATTGTATGACCACATGTACTTCTACAAAAATAACACTGCCCTGTATCTACCCCTGAGATCAACTTATAAAACATGACCAGAATTCCAGAAGCCTCATTTATGCCCAGACCCAATCATTTATGATAGCTGTTAATATCTGGGAGTACAAATCAATCAAATTTGTTCTTCTTCAAGACTGTGCTTGTAAGTTCTTGGCGACTACATTTCCATATCACTTTTAGAATCAGCCTGCCACCCCACACACATACATACACATGCACACACTCTATTGCTAAAATTTTTTATTTATTGCACTTAACCTAAAAATCAGCTTGGAGAGAACTGATATCTTTATTTTCTGTCTTTTAACCATTGAACATGGCATATCTCTCCATTAATTTATGTCTTATTTTAGTTCTCACAGTAACGTTTTGAATTTTCACTGTAGACGTTCCATATATATTTTGTTAGATCTATTCCTAGGAATTTGATATCTTTCTCAAGAAAAAGGACATCTTTTTAAAAAACGTATGCTTTTGTTATCTTTTTATTTTGCTAATTTTTGTTCTTTGACACATAAAAATATATTTAAGGTGTACAACATGATGACGGTAGGTACATTATACATTGTAAAATGATTACCACAATCAAGTTAATTAACACATCACAAAGTTACCATTTGTGTTGTGTTGTGTGGTGTGTGTGTGTGTGTGTGTGTGTGTGTGTGTGTGTAGAGAACACTTAAGATCTAGTCTGAGCAAATTTCAAGTATATACTACAGTACTGTTATCTATAGTCACCATGCTATACATTACATCTCCAGAACTTATAAGTTTGTATTCTTTGACCAACATCTCCCAATTTCCCCCACCCCCATTCCCTGGCAACCACCATTCTAGTCTCTACTTCTATAAACTTGACTTTTTTAGATTCCACATATACAAGCTATGATCAAACAATACGGTGAATGTTTAAATAAAAAAAAAATTATTACAGTGAAAGACACATTGATATCAATCCTTCTCAAAGTACTCCCCTCACTTTTGAGCACATATATCGCATTGCGCTTGTCACTTTCTGAAGCGGTTCTGGAAGTCCTCTTTCAATGAATGTCTTTAGTTGCGCTGTTGTTGCTGCCTTGATGTCCTGAATCATTTTGACTTTGGGGAAGAGCCAGAAGTCTCATGGTGCCAGATCTGGTAAAGGTGGGTGAGGACACACCATAATGTTTTTATTTGACAGAAATTGCTGTACCAGAAGTGATGTGTGACACAGTATTGTCATGATGGAGGATGAAGTAAAGACACTCACGAAAGAGGATTTCCAGAACTACTCCAGAAAGTGGCAAGAATGATGAGATAAGTCTTTTCGAAGCAAGGGAGAGTATTTTGAGGGGGATTAATGGTAATGTGTTTTTTACTATAACAATTTTTTTTTTATTTAAACATTTGCCGTATTGTTTGATCACACCTCGTAGATATCACAATTTTTTTATCCATTCCTCCATTGGTGGACACTTGTTATACCCATATCTTGGCTATTGTGATTAATGCTGCAATTAACATACAATTGCAAATATTTCTTCAAAATACTGATCTGATGACTTACTTTAGATAGCTACCCAGAAGTGGGATTGCTGAATCGTATGGTTGCTCTATTTTTTTTTTTTATTTTATGAGGAAACTCTATACTGTTTTCCATAACAAATGTAACAATTTACACCCCCTACCAACAGTGTCTCCTTTCTTTACACCCCCGCCAACACTTAATTCTTGTCTTTTTGTGATTTTGTTTGGCATTTCCCTGATGTTTACTAATGTTGAGGACCTTTTCGTGTATCTGTTGGGCATTTGTATGTATTCTTTGAAAAAAAATATCTACTCAGGTCCTTTACTCATTTTTTAATGAGTTTATTTGTTTGGACTGTTTTGTTTTGCTTTGTTTTGTTTGCTTTGTGATTGAGTAAACAAAATCAAACTCAAACTGAGTTGTATGAGTTTCTTTTATGTTTTGGAATCAACCCCTTATTAGATATATGGTTTGCAAGTACTTTTTTCTCATTCCATAGGTTGCTTTTTCATTTTGTTGATGGTTTCCTTTGCTGTGCAGAAGTGATTAGTTTGATGTAGTTCTACTTGTGTATTTTTCCTTTTGTTACCTGCCGTGTTTACTTTTGGTGTCATCCCCAAAAAATTATTGCCAAGACAAATGTCAAGGAGACTTTTTCCTATGTTTTCTTCTAGGAGTGTGTGGTTTCAGGTCATACATTTAAGTCTTTTGTACATTTCAAGTTGATTTTTCTGTATGGTATAAGCTAAGTGTTCAATTTCATTTTTTTGCCTTGCTTTCTGCCAGGAGATATTGGCCCCCTACCTACTGTTTCAAGCGGCATCCTTGCCATCTGGCTTCCAGTCAGGTGAGTGTAACAGGAGGCCGGGGTAAACAGGTAATGGAAAGAGAGATCAAGAATGGTTTTCCTCTCCCAATCCACTCTTTGCTGCCTAACCATGATTTTCACAGTGGACACAGTTCCTGTCAGACATTCCTTCTACTTGCAGAAGGTCCTGGAAATTTTCATGTATTCTTTTATGCATTCAGTTGAGTGACAACTATGTACAGGTAGTATGCTAATTGCTATATAGCTAAGTGCTAAGAAAAAAAGAATATTGTATATACGTATACATTATATTATATATGTATATATTATATGTGTATGTATACATATATGTGCATGTATATATTTATGTATACAAGGTCTGACCATTAAGTTTGTGAGCACATCCTAGAAAAAGTGCCATATACCTCATTGCTGAATATCATTATGGTCACCTTCAAAGTAACCACGCTGGAAAGATATGCACTGATGCCAGTACCTAATCTACCCTTCAAAGCAATTTTGGAGCTCTTTTCTGGAATGGCCATCAGAGATGTCGTCGTATTACCCTTGATGTCCTGAATGTCATCAAACTGTCTTCTTTTCAATATTTCTTTTATATTCGGATAAAGAAAGAAGTCATTGGGGGCCAAGTCAGGTGAGTAGGGAGGGTGTTCCAATACAGTTATTTGGTTACTAGCTAAAAACTCCCTCACAGACAGTGCTGTGTGAGCTGGTGCATTGTCATGATGCAAGAGCCATGAATTGTTGGGAAAAATTCAGGTTGTCTAACTTTTTCATGCAGCCTTTTTAAGCACTTCCAAATAGTAAATTTGGTTAACTATTTGTATAGTTGGTACAAATTCATAATGAATAATCCCTCTGATATCAAAAAAAGTTAACAACATTTCTGCAACAAGTTTGCAAACTCAATTGTCCAATCTCATATATTTGTATGTGTATGTGTGTGTGTGTTACCTTATCTAATTTCTAAAACAACTCTTGGATAGCATCCCCCTAACTATAGTGAAGATGATCGTACCTAATGCCTTCTTGAAAATTCAGCAAGAGATTTATTTTTTTGAAAATTTACACACAAACTTTGAAGGGTAAATTATATTTTAATCACATTGAAATCTGACTTCTAAAAATTTTCTTAAGTGTATTTTGGATCCCTTAATAAGGAAAATATTTCTTTCATAAAGATAAATTTCACCCTAATTTATCTGTTTTCTAAGTTAAAATTTGTGTATTCAGCTTTTCTTTCAGCTTTTAAAGTTCAACCTGTACTAATAATACAGTTCATGAAGCCTTCACTTAAGCTGTCAGTTAAGAAAATAAGTCTTCAATTGTCTGCAGACTAGAACATTCAATAGATGTTTCATGGGCTTTTTATTGCTTCAGACTTTTTTTCTTCTTAAATATTACAACATTTATTTTCTATTATCTGGGCAGTATGACAGTAAATCTGTGAAGTTTAGTGCAATGTGAACATGAATGAATTTTTTGTTTATAATTTTATCATCTCCAACTAGATAGGTGACAAAATGTTTTTGTAAGACATTAGTTTTCTGATAAATATCACGTATTATAAAGACATGGAAAATGAGAAGCTCTCATTTATTGCACACAGGACATACAGTTGAGTTGGTTGTAATTAAAAGTTTACCCAAAGGGGCATACTTCTATGAAATTTGAAGGCAGTTGACCTAAATATGGTAGTAAAGGCCCTCCTTCATATAATTTTTGTTTTTTAAAAAAGCTACCATAGCAAATAACATCTGGTTGTATGTAATGTGAATTCATCTGAAATCCCAAAGTAAACAAATTCACCAATAGCAAAGGGCAGTTAAACATTCCACAGGCTTTAGATAATTAAAACCATCTTCTGAAAAATTACCTTCAATTACCGGCCTCTAGGAAAGAAGCAGACAGCTGGCAAAGTACCAGAAATAGGGTGGGGGTTGAGGGGAAGGAGAAAGGAAGAGAGAGAAAAAGAAAAAGAGAAAAAACACAAAGTCTGTTTTCCAAAATTCATTGGAAGATCATGAAATATAAGATAGGAGGTTAATGCCGTGCCCACCCAAAAAATATTTTTAGTGGGAGCACAGGGTTAGAGCCTAGAAAGCTGCTGTCATTGCTTTTATTTCAGATTCTTGCTTTCTAGCAGTAGTATCTCTAAAACATCATAGGCAGAAAGATTTTTTAAATCTGATTTAAAAAAAAAAAAATCAAAGAAACTTCACAATTTCCCAGTTCTTAACATTTTTAAAAAATTTCTTATAATTTGCAAGCACGCATGTGAACCATTATTTATAAATATTTAAGTATATACATTTGGCTTTTGAAATTATAAACTAGATGCATGCAAAAAAATTTACAATGTTTCTAGTTTATGGCATATGTTTCATTGTGGGTATTATAGCCTTCTTTTCAAAGGGTTATCAAATCATTTCATCTATTGAAAGTCTTTTCCATAACATCTGAACTCTAGAAATGGTGGGACCAAAGGATTTCCTTAAATCCTTTTACATCTTAAAGTGCATATGGAGTCAGAGAAAATGTATCACATTACTTTAATTATATATTGTAAGTTAAAAAATCAATCCCTATGTCAACCTACTACATTGTACTATGTTATCGGTGATAATAAAGTTTTTATGGTAATTTGACCCATCTACAAATAATAATAATAACGACAATAAAGCAATTGAATTTTTGTGCTAGACAATCATGTCTGCTTACTTCTAATTGAAGTGTCAGGACAACATGCATTTTAATTAGCTTCTAGACAGATACATTACAACACCTAAATTATACACATAGAGACACCATTGTGTTTTATTTACTTTGTGAGCAAGATCATTAAACCAGCTCTGATGCAATGCTGCAAGCTTGCTATGAAGAATGTTGCAGATGGGAAATTCATGTTTTAAGAAGAGATTCCATTTTTAAAACGTGATTGTAAAGCTGCTTACCTGGAAACAAATCAATGATCTTTTCTACTATATAGCCTCAAATAAATTCTAGATGTAAAATAAATTAAAATTGGCTGCCATATTTCACATAGCTCTTACAACAATTTGTGATTATGTGGACATGTATGTTAACATCTGTCTCTATCTCCTACCCCCCAATATGGCAGAGATCATGAATGCTTAGCACATAGAAATACAGTCTATGTCAACCAAAATACTTGACACCCAGTAGGAACTCAATAATCATCTTATGGATGAACGAGTGAATGGTCACAGTTATAACTGTTTTGATCCAAATATTCCCAATTCTTTTACTCACTGTGTACCTGTACACTTGAAGTTTTAAATAAGGTGATGCAAATAGGATAACAGAATCCAATCCCAGTCTTTGCCCAAATAAGTCCAGACTCTGCTCCGTTGTCAACTAAAACTCTTCACCTTACTTTGCCCTTACACTTTATGGGTCCATCTTTCCCACAGAGAACTTAGATCTAGTTTGAAAGAGAACTTGATTTGCAGTCTGCATCAAATCCCTTTTTGAAGTAGGCAACGCACAAGTAATAACTTCTTAAACTAAGTTGAAGGCTGGAAATAAGGTAACTGGGTCCTTATCCTAGTCCTGTCTTGTGAGTTAAGAGACATTTAGAGGATTATGTCTTTTTAAACCTCAGTTTGCTCCTTTGCAAAGTACACAAAATAAATTTCTAAGGTCTGTCTTTCAAAGAAATCTGGCAAATATTAAGCTTAAGTATATTCAGGGTGAGGATTTGAGGGGCTTCCTCACTGTAACATTTAGTTGCAGTCTACCCAAGAAATGGATGTCTCTATTTGATGTGGTCAGTTTTTTTGTGTGTTTGTTTTTTTTTAATGGTGCAAGGTTGTTCTTATGGTATCAGCCCATATACATGCAGTGAGCAAACATCTGGGGAATGGGGTGAGTAGATTTCTTTTTTCCACTTGCTCTTTGTACTGACATCATTCAAGGTTTAAGGATTGGGGAAGGCGGGAGGTGTCTAAAGTCATTTCCTTTCCTTTCCAAGAGCAGCAGCAGGACCCGTCAGCTGTGTACAGGGCAAGAAACTACAACTGCCTGAAGAATATCACACGGAAACTAAATAAATATAGAAAAAAGGACAGTCTCATTGAAAGATACAGATTCCTGCCCTTTCTTGATCTCTCTCTTCCTGGCTTTAAAGTCTTGGCTGCTTTTTTAATTCTTATTTTACACAGCTTCTGCTTCTATGAAGCTAGAACCTTCTTTTGATTGCCCAATGAAGACTCCTAGGCAGATGTGTTGTCATGCCCTCCTCCGTCATTTAAGAGGATCCCAGAGCAATGCCTGTGAGTAATAGGCATTTCCCTCAAAATACTTTCCCTCAAAATACTTTTCATTGCCCCTACTCCCAGCCACCAGCAGAAGGCTGCTAATTAGAGTTCTGGAATATCAAAGTTACTGAACATATTAAGGTTAAGGGACATTGTTCTCAGTTCGCTTCATTGCATAAATGAGAGCCTTATATGGGGTTTTCTAAAGCAAGGATCCCAGTCCTGGTTGGGTTGACCCCTTGTTTCAGTTTGGTTGGCTTGGGTTGATCCCTTGTCTCAGTTTCTGAGTAAAGGAGATGGGCACATCTGCAACTTCCAAAATAACCACCATCAGGTTCTTAACTCACTCAAACTGTGTCCCTCCTTCTGTAGCACCATTCAAGCCACATTATTTCCAAAATTCTAAATTCAATGTTGTTTTTTTTTAATCTATTATTTGTCCCCCACCTATTAACTCTCAGGATGATCACATTTCCGAAACTCTTTCCCTGACATAGGTAAGATGGCTCCTCTCTGAAGTTTAGGAATTATGGCTTCCAGTGAAATCCCAGGTCAATGTATGGATTCAAGGGAAATGATCAGTGATCGATATAACTTTCTGCCTCACTTAACACATTTATTTATCAAAACTTACCCACCCTGAGAATCACTTAGATCACTGATTTTGGATCAAAATTGTTACAGCTGTGACCACAGCACATCATGATCCCCAGAGAATATCATTCCCTTTAAAATTATTAATCAGATCCAAACTAACAACAAAATGAGTTTTTCTTCGCCCAAGGTATTTATCTACTATTAAACCATTATCTAGTTGATTCACTAATTATTTCACTAGACAACATTATTATATATCTTCCCATCATCCAGAAGAGTAATATCTGAAATAATTAAGATTGTCCCCAACAGATTAAATTCTGTGTGATACTATAAGATGACAGACTTTTTAAAAAGTTATGTAATTCATACACACACACACACACACACACACTTGACACTACTTTGCATATACTAAATATTTACAGAATGCTTATTGATTAATTCAATAAGCATTGTGTAAAGGTTATTTTTATTTTAATAAATGTCTGTTTCTTCTTTTAATCTAAGAAATATGTATCATTGTCTACAAATGCATACTCCCATGTAAAAAGTACAGAATTATTTGGAATAAATAATTTAAATATCAAACTGTACTTTTAAATGTCCTTAAGAATTCTGGACATAGATGTTTTAAAGGGAATTTTAAAAATATAACCCAAATATGATCCCTTGTATGTCATTAGACTCCCACCAGAGGAAGTTATGTTTGCAGATGGAATTTGTTATAGTTTTCAAGCCAGTGTTGATGATGGATGTGCGGCTTTTAAAACTGAGATCCTGTGCAGAATGGTCAGTGCAAATCCCAGGTGTGGGTACTGATGGACCACTTATGAGGTCTGACAATTAAGTTCACAAACTTATTGCAATGATGTTGCTAAACTTTTTTTGATATCAGAGGGATTGGATTATTCATGATGAATTTTTTTCTAACTGCATAAATAGTTAACCAAGTTTACTATTTGGAAGTGCCGAAAAGGCTGTGTGAAAAAGTTAGATGACCCGAACTTTTTGCCAACAAATCATGGCTCTCGCATCATGACAATGCACGAGCTCACATGTCACTGCCTGTGAGGGAGTTTTCAGCCAGTAAACAAATAACTGTATTGGAACACCCTCCCTACTCACCTGATCTGGCCCCCAATGACTTCTTTCTTCACCCAAAGATAAAGGAAATATTGAAAGGAAGACATTTTGATGATGTTCAGGACATCAAGGCTAATACGATGACATCTCTGATGGCCATTCCAGAAAAAGAGTTCCCAAATTGCTGTGAAGGGTGGACTAGGTGCTGGTGTCAGTGCATAGCTTCCCAAGGGAATCACTTTGAAGGTGACTGTAGTGATATTCAGCAATGAGGTATGTAGCACTTTTTCTATGATGCGTTCACAAACTTAATTGTCTGACCTTTGTAAATATGTCAAATCTGCAATTTTCAGTCTGTAGTGAAATAATTCATATGTGTAAGGACAAACATTGCATGACGCATCAATGTCACTCGAAGACATAGAGTCCTCCAAGAGTTTCTGAAGAAACATTTCTTTTGGGTTTCACAAACAATCAATAAGAGAGTCACATTCATCCCTCTGGAAAATTTAAACCTCATTTGGGCAAGCCTTTGGCTGTCTTGCCCCTATTCACCCTACACTCAGGGGAGAGGGTATGCTTGATATTTTTAAAGTCTAACTTTTCATTGAGATCGTCCACATGAATCTATGTCTTCCCATTTCCAGGCACTGAAGACATATGAGCCACTCCAGAAAAACAAGCTAAGGAGGTAATTTCCCATCTCTCCCTAATCCAGAGCTTCACTCTGAAGACTTCCTTCTCCCTCAGTTGAGACTAGCAATGAACTGATTTCTGAAACTTCTGTTTATGAGATTTTATTATGCATCTTAAGTCCTGACCATGAATGAATTATATTAAAATGATTCTGAAGATAACTTGGGATCTCATGAGAAATCTAGGACACTTCACGCACAAATATATATATTAAAGATGTATTTAACAAGTTAGTGAAACAAGGAAATTGTGCAAAAACCGTGACATGGTTCTATAGAGCAAACTAGTTTTTTCTTCTATTATAACATATTCCACAGCATCACCGCCTTTGGAAATAGCCATTCAGAGGCTGAAATACGTTCAGTAGTATCTTCTCTACTCAATACATTTTGCAAATACCTTCAAACCCTGTACGTTATTCTTCAAAACCTCTGGGAATGGTGATCTTAAAAACTGCATATTGAAGACACATTTGATTTTTCAGAACAGTCTAGAAGAATTCAGAGTCAAGTCTAGGAAAACAAAGTGTGTGAACAAATATTTAATAACAATGAAAACAACAGCACCGATAATAATAGTAGGTAACACATTTTGAAGGCTTACTAGTTGCCAAGGACTAGGTTAAGCTCTTTACTTTTAATCCTTTGAGCAGGTTTTATTACCATCCCACTCTAGAAATGACAAAGCTGAGGTCCTAGGAAGTTAAACAAATTGCCACAAATCAAGTGTTAGATTTGGGACTCAAAAGTGCTTGCTTTTAACAGCTAGAAATACTGCTACTCTTAGGGATTAAAAATGAGGTGAGACTATAAAAGAGAAAAAATTAACTTTTTCCCTATGGCTTTTCAATAGGCAATAGACAATTCCAAAACTCTTTGAGAAATGCAGTTACAGAAGAATAGAATAGCAAATGCTTGAGGTTAAGGTTGCTACCCCTCATTTTTATGCAGGATGTATCAAAGACTCAGTTCAGCGTTTAATATTGCCATACCATCTAAAATGACCGTAAGATCCTTGGAGGAACTCAGTGATAAATCATACTTTACACATTTGCAGACCCTACTCATTTTTTGTCTTTGAACCAGGATTTGGTTTTGTGGTCTCCTAAGAGTCTGAGGAGGTGATGAAGAAGGAAGTGGGCCTGGAATATCTAATAGAAGCAACTTTGTCAGTGTTTTCCTGGATATCCCCAAACACCTCCTCCTCCCTTCCAACACCCACCACCACCACCACCACTACCACCATGAGAGCAGTTCTACTTTTAGCTGGTTTATGTTTATATTTTGGGACTCAGATTAAGTTGTGTTTCGCGTGTGTGAGTGTGTGTGTGTGTGTGTGTGTTTGTGTGTGTGTGTAATGCTTTTGCTGTTTTCGATGGTTTCTCAAAGCTGTTTCGTAAACACCTAAGGTGAAGAATCATTTGTGAAACATGTCCTTTCATTTACCTAAACTTTAGCCTCTTCTGCTAACTTAAGAGATCCAGCACTTAGAAAGGCATCTAAGTTATTTGGTTAAAATGTGATTTGAATGCTTTGGGAAGATAATGTCTATAATTAAGAGATTGCCTAACAATGGATCTGCAAGAACTGAAGGTCATTTCCCATAAAAATGTGCAACCACAGGGAACCTCAGGTGAGCAATACTGCACTCGATACTTGTCATTCACTCAGGGCAATCATTTACTTTAATTAGGGCCATAAAGAGATGCCTAAAGGAAAAGGAAATGCTCATTTCAAGATAACATTGTAGTCACACCCTTATTTCTTCCTTAAGTCAAGACCAAGAAAGATAATTTTTTCCTGACCTTTATTTAAACAAACCACCGGGAGAGAACAGTCATTCTGACTGGGCCAGATGCCACATCTTCAATGGTCTAGGAATAGCCCAACAGCTGTTTCTATGCCACTATGAGGTTTGTCTCCACTGAGGACAACTTCCTCGTCAAGATAAAATCCAAAGGTTATTTTCAATCTTCAGACTGAAATCAAAGGCCTTAGGGTGTGACTACTCCTAAATGCCTTAGTACAAGGTTTTTAATACCTGGCATTTCTTAGATTAGAGAGAACCATAATTATTTATCAGCCTTTAAAAAAATAATAATAATCTAAGGTGAAACCAGCTAATATTTCGAACTACCCTCTCATTAAAGTCACCAAAAAGTTATTTCATCAACTGGAAGCACTTGTTAATCTGTCTTGCCAACAACTGAGCCTTGACAAGTTTCTTTCAGAAGGTGACCCTTTTATGAGTGGCCCTAATAAGTAGTCCTGCTCTATTGGGACCTAAAAGGCTCATCAAGTGGATGCAGTTTCCTATACACACCCTGCTGCTGCAGTCAAGGGGAGGCAAGCAGAGAAGACAAATGACCACGCTGCTAGGAATGATGGAGAGCTACTACCTAGTAGAGTGAACTTCCTTGCTCTCTATGCCAGTAGTGAAAACATCTCTACGTAATTCAAAACAGCATCATGAAGAAAGTGTTGTTCAAGAGGCAAAGTTCAGGACTAGTGTTTGCTTTGGCATCATGAGGTGAAAATGTTCCTGAATTTTCAGGAGCTCAAAATGCCGTTGAGTGGAGTGTTACATGTTAGCTAATGCCAGACAGGTGACTGTCTTTGGAATTTTGAAATGATAATAATGTGAATTCCTAAGAAATCTCTCCCAGGTATGGAATACGCATATCTTTGATTTGTTCCACCCCTTGCAAGCAGGCAGTGATTCAGAATGTTTTTCCATCTTTACCTCAGAATGGCCATGTTACATTTTTGGACAGAAAAAAAGGGGGGGCAGCGGGGTTTCTATGGAAAGTAACCTCATAGGGTGATCTGATAATAAATTCCTAATTGGACAGGTCATGGTGGGTAAGTCATGCTCCAGGCCCATGACTTCTTTTAGTGAAAAGATTTAAGCCAGCCCTGTCCATCGTTCTTGTGCATCTGAGGTAACCCACCTTTGAAATACCAGAAGTAATACCACTCTAAGGGGGTGTTAACCCTCAGGAGAGCACATAATCTTGTTAACTGTTCACTAATCTAATCCCAGCCTTGCTTTCTCCAATCTTCCTTATGTCTGCTCCTTAATTTCAAATGAATAAAAGAAGCTGCAAAAATGTTGTTCTCTGGAGCGTTTGAAAACTTGCTCTGTATTGTCCTCAGTTTGGCTCAGAAAAACTCATAAAAATTCTCTACAAATTTGAACGTTTCTTATGTTGACAGACTTACATAGTGTTTATACACTGTCCCATTTTAAAGGTGACGTCCTGCCAGAGACGATGAAAGCATAGCTGAATCTTGAACTACCTTTTCTTTTGTACTCCTACCTGGCCTTTGGTATGGACACAATCTGATCATTAAAACAAAACGCTTGGGGGAAGGAGTGGAGCATGGTGCGTGCGGTACAAGCACAGAAAATTATTTTTCTCCTTCTCTATATTTACTCCTCTCAGACTGGACACCCCCAAAGTGTCCAGTCTCCCATGTGATGCCCATAAACCTCTTAATTCAGGACTTCCTTCTCATTTTCTTAACACATTATTCTCAAATCGCAGCTATTTTTCTCCACTCCAAAATTTCCCTCCTTCTTCCCTATAGTTATTAGTTTCCTTTAGATACACCAGACCTGTACTAATTACTTGTTATTATTTATTATATCCCATCTGAACAACTTCCCCAACCTTGCCTGTCTAGCAGATTCTTTAATATAGATGTAATATGAACTGCCCTTTTCACCATTAAACTAAAGTAGTAGTTGATTACAAGTCACCAAAAACACAAAAGGAAAAAAAAAAGCAAAAGGGAGCTTCCAACCCACAGAGGTACCTAAACACATCTTTATTATTTGTGATGTTATTGGCTTTGCCTAGCAGCCAAAGAAACTAATCTGAGTTTTAGTAAACAAACAAAAAGATAAAACAAAAGTAAACCAAACAAACAAACAAAAAAAACGATTACATTTTACCACTGATCATCCTGTTGCTAATTCCCTGCTCAAGTCCATCCCAAGACCCATCCTAAAAGACCCTTGTGCTCTCCTAGTCTCCAAACTCTGCTGTTCAATACATATGAAATTGGAATAAAATGAAACTCTAATGCAATTTTAAAGCCCAAAGAAGGGAAACTGAAATCATGTTCCCTAAGAAGAAATAAAACAAACCAATCACAATGCCTTATCAGAGGAGAGGACTATTGTACTTATTGTGTTTCCCAGAAAATAAGACCTAGCCGGATAATCAGCTCTAATGCGTCTTTTGGAGCAAAAATTAATATAACACCCAGTATTATGTTATGTTATGTTATGTTATGTTATGTTATATTATATTATAGATCCTGTCTTATAGTAAAATAGGACCAGGTCTTATATTAATTTTTGCTCCAAAAGACGCATTAGAGCTGATTGTCCGGCTAGGTCTTATTTTCGAGGAAACACAGTTGGTAGGTATTTGAGTTTCTAGTCCGTTAAAGCAGCAGCTGACTTACTCGTGGAAGAGAAACCACACACACCCCCACACACACTGGCCTCACCCCGGAACAGAGGCCTGGACTGTGGGCTGTGCCTTAGGAGCCAGGCTGGCTTCCGCAAGTCAGAGAACTGGTCCATTCCAATGACTTAAATGAACTCTGCATTTCAAAAGTCACATCTCCCCAAGAAGGGCTTCATTCCTACGGCCAAAATACCATTTGGACTGTCAAAATCATCACTACCTACCATTATTTGAGAATCTTTTTAAAAATGCACGCGCGCACGTACATAACTATACATATGATTAGAATTATAGTAAAGCTTCTCAAAAGGAGTGAAGTTTGCGCTGAGATGAATAAAAAGCAGAAATTACCCAGGCTGAAAGAGAAGACAAGAAGAACATTTATGTTTGCAAGGGTATGGCTGGAGCAGGAAGAGAAAGAGGGCCCTAGCTAGGTTGGAGACAGTAGCTAGCTCACCTCAGTGTGGGAGGCTTGATTGTCCTGGGTGAGAGTGAGAGAGACAGAACCAGGGAGACACCTGGATTCTCAGCTAGGCTCTATGTACATTACCATAGTCAATAAAAATGGTGACCACTTCCTGAGGATCTGCAAAAGTACAGGATAGTGACAAATACGGTCACTAGAGCAAAAGATTATAAGGACTTGATGCTTAGTCCTAATGCTTAGTAGTTATTTAACCAATTGGCCAATTGTATAAGCTCTCTTTGCCTCTGTTTCTTTATTTATAAAATGAGAATAATCACACCCATGTATAGGGTTGTTGTGAGGATTAAATAAGGTAATATACACAGAGTTCTTAGAAAGATTCCTGGTACGTAGTAAGCACTCAATAAATGTTAGCTATCCCTACTATTACCATGTGGCAGGGGCCAACACACACATTAGATGTTATCGCATGCATGCGACAGTCCTGAAGAGAAAGTATTATTATGCCCATTTTACTGATGGGGACGTGAAATTCAGAGGGTTTTGAGAACATATCAACTCCACTCAGTTAATTTAGTGACAAAAGCAAAGCTGAAATCTGTTTTGTCTAGATCCAAAGTTCGTATTTTTCTATTTTATCAGAATGAGTAGTTTCTCTTTGAAGATTTCCAGTGTGAGAACAAAGGATAGATTTGACTACTTAAGTTTCCTCGTTAAGTGAAATGACTCATCAAAGTATAATAATTGACCTCCCAGATTGGCATTTGTGAAAAAAACTTCTGATCAAACATTGATATTTATGTAGAAATACAATTCATATAACTTACCAAAAAACCATTTATTTTTCCACGAAGCTCAAAGTACTGGGAGGTAGACTTCTCTGAATAAGCAATTTAAACTATGCTCGCTCTCTTTTTTAATCCATTAACAAGACATTGCTCATTTTCAGAAAATATTTATTTTTCTCTTGCCACCAAAGAATAGTAAAACTGTAATGACTTTTTTTTTGGTTCTTTTAGGCCAACTTATATTTCAAAACAGTGGAAATTCTATATAGTTCACTGGAATCCAATATTTGCCCAAATACATGTCCTATTCTAGATGAATCCCTGAAGAATAGTTACAAATAAAAATTTTACAAATTTTCCTATAATCCTGGTTTGCTAACATATAAATAGCCTTGCCATCCTTTGCAAACCAGAGGCAACTTGGGTAGTTTTTATGCAATCAAATAAAGAAAAAAGGTATTTGGCAGAGCTGCAGACTCTCTCCTTTCTCATTTATTCTCAAATGTTAACCAGGTTGTTAAGCCATCGCAGAACCATGACATTGTGTTTTGGAGGTGAAATGGACCCTAGGGATCTATCATGTCTTCCTTCTTCCTTTCATGGGGAAAAATTTAGTCTAGAGACTTTAAGTGACCTTTCCAAGGTCATAGAGCTAGATGGTAGTTAATGACCAACAAATATGTACTGAAAATGACTGATAATGGCAAACTTGGAAGGCTAAGAAGGTTAAAATATTTGATTACACTGGTCACGGCCTATAGAAGTAATGATTTGTGATTCCTTGATGGTTTGTTCTAACACTGTAAATATCTGGTTGTACAGAAATTTCAAAATACTTGCTTTCTAATGCAGAATAATTTAGTACTGAATGAATAGTTTCTATACATGTTTTTATCTCACTTTTATTTCTGTGGGATATAGAAAAACCTCAACAAAATCAAATATGCTGTCATGTAAATTATCTCTCTTTAAACAATTGATCTTAGGTTCTCTAAAATTGAGACAGGTTAGTTAACATGTTGTTAGGCAGACTGGAAAGATCCCTGGTGAAATAAGCAAAAAGCAGCCATATCCTGAAACTCCAGGTTCTGGGATATTTCCTTCACTCCAGGACAAAGATACGAGAATGCACCTTGAGGTTAATAAATTATCTCATAAATCCCTTTTGTCCGAACAAAGGAGCAGATCTGATAGATAGGGATGGGCCCATTAATCCCTCCAGGATGAGCAAACAGGACAAACCTGATAGACGAATGCCATTAGAAGGTGCCAGGACACTTCCCCAAGGAGGCAAGGGAAGGTATAAAAGTAAGAACTTTTGCCTCAGTCACTGGGCACCCCCATTTGTGACCCCCTCCTGCTCGGGAGCTCTGGCTCTTTGCTTTCCATAAACTATCCTCTTTTTAAAAAATCTCTTTGCCTCTCCTGGGTCCGTGTTTCCATTCTTCGGTCTCATGAAACACGATCCCGCCACTCACTCACTCACTCAAAAATCCCCTCCATCATTTGGGGACTCACAGAGAAATATTCCTGCATCAAAATGATGGCAGCATGAGGGAAAAAATCAAGTCCACTGGGTTCTAGTTATAGCTCATCTGCTTTTGTTGACTTAGTCACAACATAGAATTTCAGCTCCACGTCAGTTTACCTCCAAGCATATAATAAGGAAGAATCTCAGACCTAAATATGAATATAGGCAGAAATGAGATTTGAAAGTTAGTTCCACATAAAATAAAGCACTTTCAAATGGTGTTTGCTTCCTTAAGTATCATTACATTGATGCAATTAGAAAAGAAATTAAACAGAATACATAGCTAACCATTAACCATACTCTACAAGACTACTGATTTCTTTGTGTTTTGTTTTTTTCTCCCCAGATTAGGCTTGCCAGTTTTGCTGTTCCAATGATTACTCTTCTTCCTCCTTTTTACTCTCACTATGAACTCTGCTACCACTATCATCAAATCTCCCTTCTTACATATTGTTGCTTACTGTGTGCTAGGAACAGACAAGCACTTTTACATCCATTATCTTTTGGTTTTTACAACATCCTATAATAGGAGTATCATAACCACCAATTTCCAGCTGAGGAAACTGAGTTATAAAGGATATGAGGCTTGTCCAAGTTCACACCCAAGGTTAACAACCATTCTAGTTTGGCCTTCTAGTCATCTTAGACACTAATTTGTGTGTGTGTGTGTTTGTGTGTGTGTGTGTGTGTGTGTGTGTGTGTGTATACGTGCGCGTGCATGTGTGTGTTAGAGTCTCTCTTTTTAAAATTTCGGAACTCTTGCTATTATATATCACCTACTAACAGAAGCCGTTAACTATCAGAGACCAAAACAAAATTGCATAAAATGGAAAAAAAAAAGTTTAGTCCTACGGAGAATTTTTTTCATTGGAGGTGTTAACAATAGCTTGACCTGATGTGCTATGTCTGGCAAAGATTTGCCCAAAGTTTTGTTGTTTGCTTTGCCCTGGGTTGGGAAGGCTATTAGTATTATAATTGTTTTTTCTTAAGAAAAAAAATTAGCAGACTTTTTCTGCACTGTAAATAATGCTCATTATTATCCAGGGAGACACCTGGATTCTCAGCTAGGCTCTATGTACAGTATCACAGTCAATAAAAATGGTGACCACTTCCTGAGGATCTGCAAAGGTACAGGATAATGACAAATATGGTCACTAGAGCAAAAAACCATAAGGACTTGAAACTTAGTCTTAATGCTTAGTATAATAGTTATTTGACCAATTGTCAAATAAGTACTTATGTCCACTACGGGAACTATATTGGCACAAACCCTGTTTTTCCATCCATGTCCTTAGAATATAGCTAAGAAATGGCATCTTTTGAGCACCTGGCCTTTACTTTCAGAGAAACAGCATAAGCTAATGGACTAATCAAATGGACAGAACTCTTCTAACTAAAATGCTTTCACGAAAATGTGTTTGTATAAAATGATTAAGAATAATAATTGATTATACTTATTGAATACTCAGCTAGGGTCAGGCATTATGTTTGACACACTGTATATGCATTGATTTATTTAATCCCCAAACAACGCATGATAATGTTACTATCTCCATTTTTCAGATGAGGAAGAATGTTCAGAGATATTAAATAAGTGACTCAAGGTCACAGAGCTGGAATCAGCAATGCCAGGATTTGAACCGAAGCACTAGAAGCCATGTTCTTAAACTCTAGGCTAAACCTCCATTCCATCCATTTATAATATAATCTAGAAAACAATTGTGGTAGAATGAAAATAGTCCCCAAATATATCCATATCCTAATCTCCAGAAACTGTTTTACCTTACATGGCAAAAGGGACTTTGCAGAAGTGATTAAGTTAAGGATCTTGAAATAGAAAGATCATCCTGGATTATCCAGGAAGGCCCAATGTAACCACATGAACCTTGTGAAAGGGATCCAGAGAGAGTCAGAGTCAGTGGGAAAGCAATGTGATGATTAGGATGGAAGCAGAGAATGGAATGATGTGCTTTGGAGATGGAAGCAGAGGCCACAAGCCAAAGACAAGTGGCACCCACTAGAAGCTGAAAAAGGCAGGGGAACAGATTTTCCCTCAGAGCCTCCAGAAGGAGCTAGCCCTGCCAACCCCTTGCATTTAGCTCAGTTAAACTAATTTTGGACTTCTATCTCTAGAACTGTAAGCGAGTAAATTTGTGTTGTTTTAAGACACGAAGTTTGTGGTAATTTATTACAGCAGCCACAGGAAACAAATACACACAAGAGTGAAGAAAAACAGCTGTATAACAACAATGAATTCTTTGAAATGATCAGAGAAGCATCTAGGTAGACAAGCATTTAGGTAGACAACTAAAACAACTGTGCTTTAAATATTTTGAAGTGAGAGCCATCTCAGGGAATAATTTCTACAATGTCAATTCCAAATCTGTTCGGGCCTCTGCCTTTCTCAACCTCTGCAGAGGGCCTTAAATATTACGTTCTTAAGACTGTTAATTTCATTCATGACTAGTAACCAAAATTCCTCTCCTGTTATACATGAAATATGTACATAATTTTGCTTAATTTCTCCTTCTCTCCTCCTTTCTAAGTGTTTGGCATGCATCCCTCTTCTGCCACTGGAATATTCTCCCCTTTTCAGCAACAGTTCAAATACCACTTTGCCACTTACTAGCTGTGTAAATAAACACTCTGTGCTTCAGTTCCCTCATCGCTAATGGGAATCAGAAGAGCATCCACCCTAACAACCTCCAGGAAGTATTGTGAGGGCGAAACTACTTAAAACCTGTAAAGTCCTTCGAACAGTGCAAGAATGTGTGTTCACTGTGAGTTTCACCATTACCTCTGAGCTCCTTCCTTAACTGCTTTCTTCCTCTCATCTAACCAATATGTTCAGGTCTCTCCATCCTCAAGCAAATCATAAATCAACCTGTTGAACCCACTATGCTCCCTCACTCCTTCTCTCTGCTGCCAAATTAGATCCATGCTGGCTGCCTGCTTTCATCACCTGCCCACCTCAGCCTCTTCTAATCCAATACACACTACTCCTTTCTTCCTCCAACTTGACAGACTCTAGTCCCCATATAGAATTTTTTTGTCATTTAAACCGTTGGCAACACCCATTTTGATTACTTTCTGCCAGGCTGTCAGGACACTGCTCCCCCTAATTGTCCATTTCTTCTCTCAGACTGCTGGGTTGTGACCTCCCGTTCTCTGGATCACCTTCCTTTTCCCAGTCATTAAATTGGTGGCTCTCCACTGAGGGTGATCTTGCACCCCACCCCTAACTCCCACCCCCTGCAGGGGACATCGGCAAAGCCTGGAGACATTTTTCTTTCTCACAACTTGAGGGGATGAGTGCCACTGGTATGTGGTGTGTAGAGGTCAGGGACGCTACTAAACAAGCATCGAATAACGCATAGGATATCACCCAACAGCAAAGACTCAGCTGGCCTAACATGTCAATAGTGCCGAGTTAAGAAACTCTGCTGGAAATAAACCCATTCTCCAAGGGTCTGGCATTGGCTGTCAGTGTGTGTGTGTGTGTGTGTGTGTGTGTGGGTATGCGCACGCACTGCGCACATCTTCATACAAACAGCTTTTCTAGACCCACCCCAGGCTCAGTTACTCAGTTCACACAAGCTGTAAGGCATCCAGACAGCTCCATCTATTTGCCCCGATTCATCTACTCTCCCTTCTTCTCCACTCTGCTCTATGCCCCTAGGAAGGTGAGATATGGACTGCAGCAACAGGGCTCCCTTGCCCTTGGGCTTCCAGCTGGCTTTGGCAATAGAGATTGAAGGAAAGGAGGAGAGTTAAGGTCAAAGTAGTTATGCTCTTTGCTCCTTTCCTAGAAGCTTGCCTTGCACAGTTTCTTCAACTGGGAGTCACTTATTGCAGTATGGCTGTCTCTACCTGACTCTCTCCTTCTAGGTTCAGGTAATTGTTGGGTTTTTGTCTTGTCCAATCAGGTTTAGCGGTGGTATAAATCACCTGCTAAGGGTGACGTAGTGCCCTATCCCCTGTACCCCCATACTCAAATATTTGGAAATGACTCCTTTATAAATAAACCCTTCTTGAATTATCTGATTCTGAGTAGGTGACATATTGTCTGCTGTGACACAATCTCCACCCATTGTCATTTCCCTATATGCATGACAGAACCAAATTTCTGGTGACACAGATTCAAAATTGTACCATCCCCTACTCTCTTATCCACTATACCCAATCAATTGTTAAGTCTCATGGAATTTTCTCCCACATATTTCTTACTTCAACTTCTTTTTGACCCTTTCTCACTGATTCAATCTATCATTTCTTATTGCTATAATGATGTCCAATTTTTTTCTCAAGTATCCAACCTCTTCTCGACTTTCTCCAACTTCTAAAGCCAATTCTATGACTCCATACAAGCTTCCAAGATTCTCTGTAGCTAGAAGTGAACTCTCTCTTTTTGGAAATCTCACTCTATGTCATCTTACCTCACACAGGTAACTTTCACTGTTACTGTTCTATTTTAACTGTAAAACTATCTTTTATCTTGACTAAAATTAAGGTCCTTGAGGGCAGAACTGTGCCTTTTCATATGTTACTCCCAGAGTACCTGGTATTGCCTTCCATAGACAAGGTCCACAATAAATATTTGTCAGATGGAGTAATGAATTTTCTGCCCTTCCTTATGGTTGATAAAAATAAGTTTTCACAATTTCTGTGCGAGTTTCATGGCCTTTCAAAGTTATGTCTTTTTATTTATTTGTAAAATAAGGAAGAAGATGTGCTTTTGGAGTGAAAGCTACAAGAGTACTCTAAATGCTGGGAAAATAAATAGTGGCATCAAATAATCCCATTGACCCAGACTTAATTCACACTGACCCCATAAAATTTCTCTCTGAAAACGCTCCCTAATTTCTCTCCCGGCAGAATTTCCATAATCAAGTGATCACTGTCTAAACAGAAAGACAGCAAGGCAAAGCCCTTCCTCTGTTACTTCATATAAAGTAAATACAGACTTCTTAAGCACTCGAGCTAATCCTGGGGATATTTGTTTTGTGTGTCAATGTGACATAATGGAACTTTAGAGCATTGACCAAAATACATTGGCCTTTAATTAACTGTATGATTTAGGATGAATTTCTGAGCATCATTTCTTCAACTGTATAATGGAAATAAAAATCACATAGTTCACTAGAATGTGGGGTCAAATAATAAAGAAATGTATACAAAACTGCTTTGGTAACTGCAAATAGTGTATCCAACATTATTGCTTAATTATTCCAGTAGCTTCCATATCAACTTGTCTCAATGAACAAAAGGATAGCAGTAAGTCTCTGGCTTTTGAAGCTCTACTTGACACACCATTTGATGAAGCACACCTGAAGACAATTAATAGTAATGCCTTCCCTAATCAGCTGTGTCAAGGTGAATCCATTCAAACTGGTAAAGCATCCGTGCTTCTAGAATTCTCTTCTTGTGCCCAGAGAATAAGATGGGGATTATAAGAACTCCTAAATGAGTTCACACTGTTCTGCTCTATACCCTGGAGTTGAAGTAGAATCCCCGAGAATATTTCAATAGCATATTCTTCATTATTTTGAAATTGTAACTACTAAATCACCTTAAATTTCTAACAGGATATATTGAACAATTAAACGAAAGAATTCCATTTTATTTCTTGGTATTGGAGCTTCAGTACCATATAAACAAAAGTGTATTTAGTATGCAAAATATACCTGGGGTGCCAAAAAAATGTATACAAGTGGACACTTTGGTTAACGTTACTCAAGCAGTAGTTCGCTATAATCAAAAGTGGACGCTAATGGTAACCACCTTGAGCACCTCTTGTAATTGCAGAAGTCAAACAAGACTTGTTTTCATCTTTTTTTTTTTTTTTAAGAAGAGAAAAACATTGGAGTTTTAATGAACTTCCTGTGTGGTTTCAAGCTACCAGGACACAGACCCCTCCAACATCCTTAACCTCTTCAGCTCCTCTGCTGAAGAATTTGGCCTTCACGATGACAGGCTGCTTTGGGAGCTTTCCCTTCCCCAGAACTTTGTAGTCACCCGATTGCACCACATCAATGATAGGAGCAGCTCCAGTCTTGTTTTTGGCAGCATTTACCCATGTCTGCTCACTGACCAAGGTCCACAGTTTATAAAGGTTGACAGTTGGGCAGAAGCTCTGGTTCCTCTTTAAGTGGTAATATCTCATACCAACTTTCCCAAAGTAACTATTTGTCAAAGTTGATCCTGTGGTGATGTAAGCCACCAGCATTACAATGGCCTCCTGTGTGCTTCCGGTGCTTGCCAATGTGGCCATGGCCGTGGCTCATGGGGCTCCTAAGTTTCCGGGTCTTCCTCAGTTGGATGGCATGTCGACAGCTAAGACGAAAAAAGCTGTTTTCATCTTTTGTTGTTGATATATATTGAGTATTAAAATTTTTAATATTTTTTTCTCTTTCTTAAAATGTATATACATTTTTTGGCCACCCTTGGTATGAAAAGCACCAAAGGTACTAGAAAGTGTTATAGTGGTGCTAAATCACCTGTACATTTACCTTACATAGATTCAACTGTTATGCTTAAGGAATAGAGACAAGGGGGGAATCAGGGGAAAAGGGAGAAGGAACAAGGAAGGGAGGGTATGGCAGACTGTTTTTACCAAAGATGGCTGCAAAATAACATCTCCCAGCCCACATGAAATGTGACCTCAATCAAGAGAGGAATCTTACTTCTTTACCCTTTTGAACCGAGGTGGTCCTGTGACAGTTCTGACCAGTAGAAATCAGTAGTTCTATCCACAACCCTTCATTAGCCTGGAAGTTTCTGCTTCCTGCCCCTTGGAATGTTCACTGCAGGCAAAACCACATGCCATGTAAGTCTTACTATGCTGGGACTGCCATTTTATGGGGAAGCTCAATCTCATCATGTAAAGAGGCTGTATGGAGAGATTTGTTCCAGCCATTGCAGACATGTGAGTGAAAATAACCATCTTGTACACTGAGCTAAGTAGAACCTTCAGATGACTCTAGTCCCACAGCCACCTAAGTTCAATTGTAGGAGACACCCTAAGTTAGAACTTCCCTGCTGAGTCCAGTCAACCCACAGAACTGTGAGATATAATGATAAATTATTTTAAGCCCCTAGGTCTTTGATTTATTAGAGAGTAATAGATATTTGGAAGTGAGAGGGAGGGAGAAAGAGAAAGAAAGAGAAATACATAATTCACATATTTTACCGTCATTTTGCCTATTAATGTCAGTTGGAGTCTTCCACTGAGTTTGCATAGGCTGGGAAATGAGGATTAACTGTTTCAGTGCTACCTAGTGCCCATGTGTCTTTCATGCTGTGAGCATTTCATACTACATTGAGAGTGATCTAAGAGTGTTTAAAGATACTGGTTTTTCATACAACATGGCTATGAATGCACCCCAATCACTTTATCTGGTGCTGAACTGAAGAAACAGCTTCCCTTACACTGGAGGGAAAAGGCTCTCTGCTGAACTGATTGAGAAATGTAAGTCTCTGCTGCAGTCTCTCAAGGGATTTTCAAGGTTAACTTTGACTTAACATGGCTTTTGCCTTATAGACTAACTTTAGAATCTTATGTCCATATGTGCTATATAGTTTGACAATAATATTATTTATGATGATGATGATGCAATGATAATAATGATAATAAAGCAGGAGGACAAAGATCGAATGTCAACCAAAGAATAGATTTTGTTTATAAACAGGATCTTGCTACCTTTGGAGATCTGAACATTAATGATTATTAACTGAGCCAATTCACTAATGTTTAAAACATTTTTATGCTTCCAGTGAATAAAGTATGACTTCAATTTGGCCCATCACCCAAAGTGAAGAGAAAAAAAAAAAAGAACCTACGCAGCTAAATCTAATATAAATAATAAAAGCCTTTAAGACTTCAAAACTAAAAGGTGCAGATTCAAGTTAAAATTAGCTTTTCACAGGCCAAATCTTTTCAAGTTTTCTTTAGGAAAAAAAATCAAAGGCATTAACATCCTAAGAAATTGCCCTCCAGAGTCAATGATCATTAATGTCCTTATATATTTTTCTTACTACTACAAGGAGACTCAACATCTTCCTAAATTTTATGAAAATATAAACTGGGATACTGGGATTCCTGCCTGCTCACCAGGGCTGTAAGATTCTGTGTTTGTAAAATGTCTTACTCTCCTTCTGTGACTTCTGTTATGGTTGTCATGACTGTAGATAAAGGTAGTTTCATGAAATCTCTGCTGAATGAATGATACTTTTTTATATTAAGTGTTTAAAGTATTTTAATTTTTATTACAAAAGTTTCTCAGGGAAAAATAACTGGAACATACAAATGGAGAATAAAAAGACAGCCATCAAACCATCAATAATCGCAAACACCTTCATATTATTGCCATCAATATCTTGGTGTTTGTGGATCAGATTCTTTTCTTTTCCCGTAGAGATTTTTTTTTTTTTCTTAAGCTGGAAATATGTGTTATAATTTTGTAACCTCACTTTCTGGCTGAATGAATAGCTCTAAGGTGGTCTCTATTTGATTCTAGGTTTCAGTCTTAAATGTCTCTCTTTTGACATATTTTTTACTTTTTGACATTACATATCAACTAGAAAAAGTAATTTGATAGCTCACATTGAAAAGAGCTCAAGTAATACATAGTCAATCCTAAAACTCTGAGGAAGTGAGAAAATAAATACAGTTTAGTGCACTGAAAAACAAAAAAGAGTTTGAACATCAGGGCTAGTAGTAGAAAATTTAAAAAGGCAAAGGATAAGGATGGCTAGTAGGTTAGCAACATGGCAGGAATGAAAATGTCTAAGCCAATGGTTCTCAAGCTGTCGTCCCCAACGAGCAGTGTCAGCATCATCTGAGAACTTTCTAGAAATGCAAATTCTTGTCTCATACAAACTTACTGAATCAGAATCTCTGGGGTGTGAAGCCCATCAATCTATGCTTCAATAAGCCCTTCAGGTGACACTAATGCATGCTAAAATCTCAGTAACAGTACCCTAAGCCAATAGTTAAGAGAACCACGGTCCAGGTTGCACATTAGAGCTTTTACAACACACTGATGCCCGGACACCACCCCACCCCAAGTAATTTAGAGAATCCCCTGCATTGGTTGCTGAACATCTTTATTTTTTACAAGCTTCCCAGGTGATGCTAATAAACAACCCAAACTGAGAACTGTTGGTGTAACATGTGTCGATCCAACACATTGAGAGACAAACTGAGAAAGAACTTGGCTGAGAACGTCAGTGTATTTGGCCATTGAGCCATTTACTTTATTTCACTTCACCAGATCAACTTGTTAAAAAGAGATAAGAAATGCTTTGGAAAAGAAAGAATTTATACACAAGGAAACCTGATGATTGCAATTATATATGGTAAACACCTTACTTGCCCATTACTTAGATATAATAACTTAAAACTTACAGGTGCCAAAGGCCACCAAGCATAAAAGTAACAGTTCTATATCCTTCAAAAGGCCAGGAAGTGTCACAGTACAACAGTATAAACAAGGCAACAGCTTACATTTACCAAAAATTTTCATACATATTATCTTAATCATAGCAACACTATCAAGTGGGTACTATAGCATTTATTGGACAGTAGTAATTACTATTCATAATGAGGACATTGAGTCATTGGGAACACTAAGTCTTGTTCAAAATATTTTGCTTAAGATAAGAAATCAAATTAGGCAAAGACTTCTCACACAGAACTCATAAGCACTAGTATAGTGCTTGCTTTGGCAGTACATACCCTAAAATTGGAATAATACAGAGAAGATTAGTACGGCCCCTGTGCAAGGACAACATGCAAGTTTGTAAAGCATTCCATATTTTTTTTTAAAAAAAGAAAAAGCACCAGCATAGAAGAAAATTAGAATTAGATAAATAAGAAAACAAAAAAAAATGGAATAGGCAAGAGTTTTTTTACCAAAAAAAAGGAAAAGCTTACAACAATTACTAATTATTTAAAAAGAATAATAATTTTACTGAAGTCCAATTGATAAATAATTTCTGTGCATCAAAAGTTAACATTTAGAGAGTTAAAAGACAAGATAGACTGAGAGATAATATTCAGTCTATAGCTCACATTGGACTCATATGCAAAGTATAAAAGAACACAAATCATTGAGAAAAAAATAAGCAACCTGATTTAAAAATGGGCAAAAGAGTTGAAGAAATATTCACAAAAAGAGGACATGCAAATGCCTGATAAACATATAGAAAAGTATTTGATGTTATTATGTTATTCCTCTCAAGGAGATTCAAATTAAATCCACAGTGTGATACCAAAACACTCCCACCAGAATGCTCAGAATTCTAAGTGTATGCCTACGCTATCACCCAGCAATTCAATTCCTGATATATACCGAAACAAGTGAATGCAATTGCTCACCAGAGACAGGTTCAAGAAAGGTTCTTAGCAATTTTTTTCATAATAGCTAAATTATGAATGGGGAAACTCAAATGTCCGTCAACAGAAGAATGGATAAATAAATATTAGTAAATACATAAAATGGAATACTACACATTGATTTAAAAAATTAACTGCTTGAATATGCAATAACATCAATGAATTTTTTTAAAAAATGTTTTCTTGAGCAATAGTGTAGATACAAAAGAGAACATATCTTATGAGTTCATGTATATGATGTTCAAGAACATGCAAAACTCATAGATGATGAGAGTTCAGAATAATGGTTTCCTTGTATGACAGAAGCGGATGAAATGAGAAGGGCGACGAGCATTCTGAAATGTTGGACATGTTCTATATCTTCATTGGAGGTGGTTATACAAGTAACATACAGACTAAGATTAGTGTACTATGCGATATGATATAGCTCAATTAAAATAAAGAAGACAAGGAAAAGCATATTCTTAAAAGGCAGAATTTAAAATAATTCCACCAACAGTTGCTTTATTGCTTTTAGACTTTAAAACCAGTTTTACAAAAAAGAGATCTGTTTAGGATTTTGTCTCATTATTTACCCCATGAATCATAACTCAAGTTAGTTTTCTCAAGTTCTTAATAATTAGGAATTTTAAAAAAAGCATAAAGAACACATCTTCCATCTCCCTTAACTATTTGTATAAATACACTCTGTCTGAAAAGAGGTTATATTCTTCAACCTCACTGTAATCTCCTCTCTAGACTTTGGATGGTAAAATGTGTCTAAACGGAATAGCAATAACTGTGCCTCCAGTTACTTTATTACGATGAAGCAAAAGGAGACTTCAAATTCTGGGTATGCACAGTGTTAAACCGGATTAAATTAATCACCTCTGCAATCAAGTTCTCAGTGTACAGATAGCCTCCCGCTTAAAATGGTTCAATTTACGATTTTTTGACTTTCCGATGGTGTGAAAGCAATGCACATTTACTAGAAACCATACTTCAACCTTTATTTCGACCTTCTCCCGGGCCAGCGATTACGAGGTACGATAGATACTCTTTTGATACTCTCCTGTGATGCTGGACGGTGGCAGTGAGTCGCAGCTCCCCGTCACACATCAACCATACTCTCCAGGGTACTGTTGCCCGCATTTTTCTTTTTCTTTTTTTTTCTTTTTTTGGATATTGTGTTTTGTTCTTTCACATCCCATCGTGTCTACAAAATACCCATCTGTGTCTCCTGCTTCTGAGAAGAAGAGGAAGATAATTATTCTTGAGATGAAACTCAAGATAATTGCCCAATATAGGCTAGTAGAAGAGTTCTGAGCACATTTAAGGTAGGCTAGGCTAAACTATGATGTTTGGTTGGGTAGGTGCATTGAATGCATTTTGTATTTTCAACTTTTCTTTCAGCTTAAGCTGAGGTTTATTGGGATATAACCCCATGGTAAGTGGAGGAGCATCTGTATATCTATATCTATATATACCGTGTTTCCCCGAAAATAAGACCTAGCCGGACCATCAGCTCTAATGTGTCTTTTGGAGCAGAAATGAATATAAGACCCGGTCTTATATTATATAAGACCGGGCCTTATATTATAGTAAAATAAGACTGGGTCTTATATTCATTTTTGCTCCAAAAGACACATTAGAGCTGATGGTCCGGCTAGGTCTTATTTTCGGGGAAACACGGTAATATGTGAATGTTGAATATATAACTTTAAATATTGATGTTGCTGCTCTCAGACTGGTCAAGGCAGAAGATGGCAGAACATCATTCTCTTAAATTGACACCAGCTGCTTCTTAACAATCACCACATGCATTCTTATCTTGCTGGCCAGTCAAAAGCAGCCTCCTCCTTAAAAGCAAACATCTGCTGCCCATTTGCAACAATTTCTACTTGAAAACAGGTTTATCAAAACAACTTACACTTTGCCAAGAGTGAACATGTGCTTCCAGAAAAATTATCTTTATGCTTCAACTGTACTATGATTTCTAACTCTATATCCCCCAATACTTAAAAAAGAAAAAAAAAAAAGCAACTTTTTTTTCATAGTATCTTTCCTTCAACGTCCTTCACAATGATAGTTTTTCATTCTGGGCTTATTCTCCCCATACCTTCTAGAATGTGTGTTCATCTCTTCAGAGGGCACTAAACGTGGGGAAAAAGTGACACCAATCCTGATGCCTTCCCACTTGAGTTGAGCATGATTTTAGAAAATAGCACTAAAGTATAGTATACTGGCATCTGGACTGCTTAGGTTTAGGAATTAAAATATAAGAACTCGATACATTAATAAATGGTATTATTTCCATTATTATTATTATTACTTATATAAGTGTGGGGACAGAGCCAGGAGTGCAGTTTCCAGGCTCTCGGCCTCATGTGGAAAGGTGCTGGTTCAGGTAGTAAATGGCCATCAACTGTGATTGGATGGCCATCAGCTGTGGCTAGTTGGCTGTCAGCTGTAACCAGTGAGCCATTGGCCACTAATATAACTGCCGTGGCTACGCTAGCAGAAAATGGGGGCTAGCAAGAAGATGGGGGCTGAGTTAGCATTACAGAGAGGCGCGGAGTACAGTGGTACAGTGGTTTTCGAATGTCTCCGTTGACTAACATTTTGGTTTATGAACTCTGTAAACCCAGAAGTAAATGCTTCAGTTCTCGAATATGACTCAGAAGTCAAACATGTCTCACAGCTTCCGCTGAGTGCAAGATCCTGAGACCTACCTCTTGGCTGTTTTCAAACGTTTCAGAATTCGTGGATTAGGTTCGAAAACCAAGGTACCACTGTATAGTGGTATGACTCCCCTATCTATGGCTCCCTGGGTGTTCCTTTTTGGCCTCACCATGTCCTGCATTCTTATGTGGGGAGCAGGACCAGAGACCCCCCCGCATGAGTCCCTGCATGACAATAAGGAAGGGAGCTATTCAAAATCCAGGGATGCTGGCTGGCATGCCTTGAGTCTAATTTATATATTTTACTTATATAAAATGAGAAGGATATTGGAGAGATTGAAATTCTAATTCAGAGTGTTTGCTTTTCTACAGTATTCAGAGAGAGCCAATAATTCAGTTAAAACAAATGCAACGTTGTTTATATTTCATTGACTGTTTTGAAGCTCCATTGCACCTTGAAATTTTATTATATATAGAAGAAAACAAACTATAAGTTCATTCATGGGATCTCAATTTCTCCTGCATTTCCATCTCTATATTGTTAAGATGATAAACTTTGTCTACCAAGAGTTACCAAATAAACTCTAAATCACTGCTGTAAAGACAATATTTATCAAACCATCTATGTCTTCGGTAATTCATTCTCTATTTTAAAAGTCAGTATTTGTTTCAAGTTATAAGAAGTTCAGAGGAAAGTTCTTGAATCTAGGCTATGTCAGATTGCTCTAAGATTAAGGGATCTTCCCCCTTCTGGGAACGAAAAGAGATTTATCATTATAAATCTATGTGAATATCTTTTGTTTTCCCATTGTCTTCCAGGAAGAATTCTGAAAAGCCATTTTCTAGTTCAGCAGGGAAAGGATCATGTGTTCATATTTCCATCTTGAGCTTATCATGGCATTTTTAGTGTTGTTTTCAAGAGTAATAAGGCTCATATAATGTCAATCAAAACTCACCACCAGCAGGGAATGTGTTGGAAGCTGTTATATAATCAGCATGCCTGTTTCAGCACAACACAAGTGGCATTTTTCATGTCAATACTGAATTCACAACTTTAAATCTCAGATTTCCTGTGCCTCAGGTTACCATGGAAGCCAGGACTGTAGCAGTCTGAGCAGCCTGAGTCAAAACCCAAGTGTTTCATTGCCTAATGGAGTAATGAGTCATTCTACTCTCTCAGGTCCTTTCCCCTGAGCAATAGAATTTTTGGGAGGAGGCATGAGGAAAGGGCAGAGCAGGACACTTCTGACAGCTGCAGAAAAGACTGCAGAAACTCTCAGTCCATGCATGCACTCAGATTTTCTAAACTGACACTTATCTTCAAATTGAAACTTGAATGCTAATGTAATACTACTCAATAATCTGGACCTGTCCACCCCAGCCTCATTTACTAGAAGACCAGATGCCAACTACACTGTACTCTGAGCTTATATTTCAGTTGATGTAAAATTATGTGTAGTACAGGTTTTTAATTCTATTTCTAAATTAACATCAGCTAAGACATTCTGGTGATCTGAGTCCTATGCTATCCTATAAATTTAAGGTAGAAAAGACATATTGAATGAACATGCTATCATCTTCTAATACACTTTCTGCACAGTATATTCTTCAACCAAGTAAGATGTTAAATGATTTGGGTAATGGACCTGCTTGGGTTTCCTTAGAGCTTTCTCTCCAAGCCTTTAGTTAGCAGTTTTATGGCTATGGAATTATAGTATGGTAATTCCCTTAGTAGGTGATGATGTGGGAATTAAAAAAGAATGTAAGTAAGCAGGAGGACAAGCACTGGTGATGAGGGGGAGAGGAGAACATGGAGAAGGAAGAAGATACGGAGAAAGAGGAGTGGGAAGTAAAAGGAAAAAAGGAAGAGGAGAAAACAAGTGGAAGAAGACAGCACGGAAGAAAGGAAGAAAAGGAAAGAGGAGGAACAGGAGGCATCCTTTTATAGCTTTTTGTTTGCTTGGTATTTTCAAGCATCTGTTATAGTATAATTTTTTTTTCCGCTTGTATTATAGCATGGAGCTTCAGTTACTCAAAAAGTATTTAGAACTTCTTGAAATCTTATAATATCCTATGAAGAAAGACTCTAAATACTATTTCTATTTGTCATATGGAACAAAAAGTTGTTTAGAATTTGATTCTGTGGCCCCCCCACCCTTGCCCATGCAAGTGATTTTAACCACGATACTTTTCATTACTTGAAAAATTCTCCACCTATAGTATGTAGTCTCTTTTACTATTTACTAGGCTTTTACCTAAAAAAAAAAAAATCTTTTTCAACTCATATCTCAAAGGAATTATGGCACTAAACTAAAAACAGAAGGAACAGACTTTTAACATATAGATAGATATTGATATTGATACACACACACACACACACACACACACACAAACTGCACTTCACTGATTCTAAAGTGCCATGGATCATTAGATGCACCATTATTTTATGTACTACTAAGAAAATAAAAAATACTGCTCATTATATTAAGATATAACGTATATTACAAGATGTGCCCTGACTTTGGACCTTACTCCAACCATAAAAACGCATATAGATGATGTATTACAGAATTGTACACTTGAAACCTATGTAACTTGACTAACCATTGTCACCCCAATAAATTAAATAAATAAATAAATAAATAAATAAATAAATAAATAAATAATAAAATGCAAAGCAGAAAAAGACAAAGCCTAATTGAGAGACATTGTACAAAATAACTGACCAGTATTTTTCAAAGATATCAAGTCATAAAAGACTGAGAAATGGTTACACACTCCAGGAGAATAATAAGAAATGAAATAACAACTAAATGCAATGTAAGATTCTGAATGTGATCCTGGAACAGAAATAAGTTAGTAGAAAAATTGGCAAAATTCTAATAAGGTCTGACGTTTAGTTAATGACATTATACCAGTGTTATTTTCTTGTTCATAATAATTGTCCTATGGTTTTCTAAGACATTAACATTAGAGGAAGTGGGGTGAAGGAAAAAAATTATATATATATACACACACACACACACACACATATCTTGGAATTATTTTTGCAAATTTTCTATAAATCTAAAATTCAAAATAAAACAAAAACTGAAAAAAAAAATGTGTATTTTAAAATCATTTAGGGTGGCCGGATGGCTCAGTTGGTAAAAGCGCGAGCTCTCAACAACAAGGTTGCCGGATTGTAACCAGCAACTGGATTTGGAGCTGAGCTGTGCCCTTCACAACTAGATTGAAGGATAACTTGGAGCTGATGGGCCCTGGAGAAACACACTGTCCCCCAATATTCCGCAAAAAAAATTTAGAACCAGTAACTTATAATTCTGTATAATTACAGAATTATTTCCAGATGTTCACATATTTGAATATTTTATATTTTTTTTTCATTATTTGAAGAACAACATGGTGTGGTAGAAATGGCCCTCAACTGGGTGTATAATCCAAGTTCCAGCTTTGATTCTGATCAAATTCACAAGACACGTCCTATAATTCCTCAAAATAATCAACTGGTTCTCCGTTTCTTCAATCTGCAAGATGAGATTTTTAGACTCAGTAGTTCTTAATAGTCATTATACCTCTAACATTCTCAGTATCTGTGTTAATAACTAAGACTATATAAAAAAAATGCTGCCTTTACTTAAAATCAGCCAAAGCAATTAATATTATTTTGAAAGGTGCATACATGCCTACGCACACTTTGTCATAAGCAGAGTTCTCTCTATACATAATGAGTGTAGAATAAGCTACGTCCTGGTGAAAACTGTTACCAGACAAGGTTGTGCCGCCCTAT
Source organism: Rhinolophus ferrumequinum (assembly GCF_004115265.2). Classification (NCBI taxonomy): domain Eukaryota; kingdom Metazoa; phylum Chordata; class Mammalia; order Chiroptera; family Rhinolophidae; genus Rhinolophus; species Rhinolophus ferrumequinum. Next base: position 35,317,602 of record NC_046306.1, on the reverse strand, counting down.
GCACATAGAGGCCAAAATCATGACACTGGTTTTGAGAAAAGAAAGCCATGTTGAGTCAGCCTGCAGGAGACTAGATGTACCAATCAAATCTGTCTCCCTGATCTAGGGTTAGGGAGAGTTTTAAGGGTCAAGAGGAACAGCTATGGGGGGCAGGACAGGTTTGAATTGGAGGACCTTGGAGCTTAGACATTTATGGTAAGGAATGTCAATGCAGAATCTTCCTCGATAATGGATCCCTCGCTTCTGAAAGGGTTCTGGTGTTCAAGTTCCAGTTATGTCCTGGACCTTTGGTTCTGTGGGGGGTGGGGAGCGGTTACTTTGTTCCTGTGCAGCTGGAGGTCAGAGTTCTCTCTGCCCTTGGTTTAGCTGCATGGCTTGCAATTTTGGTCTGTTGTCTCTGAAAAGCAATTCAGTATCGTATTAGGCCCATTTTGAGCTGGTTCTGCTGTTATAAAACCACGTCTACTCTCCTCAGTGTTCACTGAGTGCTTAATTTATCCGTAGCACATAAAGATGCCAGGCATTATTACTGTGGAATAAAACTCAGCAGTTTTTAGTAAGACTAGCACTCTTCTAAACCACCATCTCAGAGAAGGAATCAAGCAGGCAGAAACGTGAGTGGAGATAAATCTTTTATTAGCTATTCACCCTTACCAGAGTCCCAATTCTAGTCTTCTGTCAACCTGTATTAATTGATGAAAAGAAGACACTAAAATAATGTGTGGGTGGTATCACAGAAGAACGCTCCTGGAAAGGGACAGAAAGCCCATGTATAAGATGCCTTTCTAGATTCTATGTAGAATCCTACCCTGAGAAATAATGAGAAACCAGAAGCCTGGTTTTCCCTTGGATTCTTCAGCAAAGGGGAGATGATGAGAGAACTTTGTAAGGGTCATCGTGTAAGCTAAGCTAAGAATTGACCTTTCTAATAACAATCTTTGTGAAAAAGGCACACAATGTAGCAGATGGATTGCAGCATATTCATCCTCCATATTAAAAAGGAAGAACAACAAAAAAAAATAACCTACTTTGTCATCCTCTAAGGCACAGACATGCTGTCAAAGCTGACCAGACAAGGAATTTAGTCCAAAACAATAAGTCATTAAACTTAAAAGCAAAGCACAGGATACAAACCTCCTGGAAATGTTATGAGCAGGAAGATGTGGGAAACTCCTGTTGGGGAAAAAATTGCCACTTTCTCTTCCCGTGATTAATAAAGCATTCTAGGGAGTGGTAGATTGTGTATTGTCATTTCAATGTGTGCTGAATAAAGAAGGGTAAGAATTGGCTGAGTAAGGGAGACAGTTCCCAGTCAAGGGCCTGTGTCAGAGAAGACCCAAGGGCTATGGAGGGATTAAACCTATTGATGTGTAAATTGAGGTGGCTGATTTAACCTGAATCAGGAATTGTGAGCAAAGAAGGGTTCACCCCCTAGTCTGCTCCTTTCTAGGATTCCCTTGCTTTTAATCTCTTTAGGAAGATGAGCACCACCCTGGGTGGAACCACAAAGACTTCCTGTGAGTAACCAAATGAGACAGTGTTTTCTGCATCCTTCTCACTGAAGGTGGGGATGTAGGCAATGTTTGGACTGATTTAGGCCTAAGGCTACCTCTTGTAGTAAATCAGTCATTATAAATGGATTTTCTAGGAGTTATGGCCTTTTAGAGACTAGATAAGGAGGTAGTTTCTATCCTATTTGTGGATCCCCTTTGTGAAAGAGGCTCCTGGAATATACATCTCTATGGCACCTCATTTCAAGGCATTTAATTCTCTTTTATTCTAGGTTGTGTGTGCACTTGGTCTTCACTGGTTTGAGTGTACTGGGGGACTGGAGGAACGAGAAGGAATAAAGGTGATGTGAGGGAAGGCTGAGATGGAAAGAAGGAAGTGGCCAGAGTGGTGGAAACAATTAAGGAGCACCAGAAGAATCACTGCTGAGAGCTTTCCTCCACTTTCCATCTGTGGAGTTTTATACATGCTGCAACGATCTGGATAAACAAAGCTCAGGTGGTGAAAAACTAGGCCAACACCTTCCTAAATTCAACCTTGGTTCAGTGAGGCTTAAAATGAGGGGAAAGGGAAATATTATGCAATAGTTCTTAGCGTTATCTCCAGACTAGCAGCCTTGACAACCTGGGAACTTGTTAGAAATGCAGATTGTCAGGTCTCATCACAGGCATACCTAATTTGAAATCTGAGGGTGGGGCCCAGCAATCTGTGTTTTAACAAGCCCTATAGGTTAGTCTAATGCAGTTTCAAACTTGAAAACTACCACTCTTTAGAATGAGCATGGGAAATTTAGGAGAAATGGCTTACTAGGCAAAGTTTGAGGTTTTTGCATGCTGGTTTGGGGTACTTGAGGGATAGGGTTTGGACACAGGAAAATTCAAGAGAAGAACCAGGTTTTACAGAAGCTCTAATGGTCTACAACACCAATGAAAACAACTCTGGACCTTGTATAGGACTCAGCCTAGATAGGAGATTCTAGGACTTGTTTTAAAAATGCAAATCTTGGTTTCCCAGTTTAGAGTAGAAACTGCCAGTTCAATTCTTTGTCTTCTCATCCACTTCTGAAAGCAGGACAGGAAGAAGGAATTTGATAAGGAGGAATAAAAACAACAACAACAAAACTTCCACATGTCATTTGTGTCTGAAAATCTGGACCACTCCGGAAGCTATCCTGAGTCAATGCCAAGAACTCCCACTCTTAAAAGATATTTCTTGTTATTTACAAGTCATCTCATTATATTTCTGATGTCATGTTTAGAAAACAATATACATTTAAATCACATAAATCCTTTGCATCCTCTGCTTTCTTGGCCTGCTGGGAATTTTGAAATACACAAGATGACACACACTCCTATTAGTAACATGTGAAAATAAGTGACTGACTCCAACTTCAAGTTCAATAAGAGAGAACCTACAGAAATAGAGTCCCAAAGCCAACGCCATTGTGTAGAATTCAGTTTAAAGGCTCAGCAAGCCTTGGAAATATGAGTGGTAGACAAGAGTGAATGTCAGAGTATGATCAGAGAAAAACAAAGGAAGAGACAATTAAAACTACTATTATGATTGATAATTAGATACATATTATAATAAAATCATACACAATCAATTTTGAAAAATAACAAAGATGGAGATGTCAAGTAGATGACAAATTAAGTGGTCCAGTGCCGAAAGAAAAACAATTCCATTTCAATGTGACACCATAGTTTCTCCATCCTGGAGTCAAGGGATGGAAAATCCATCCCCTTGATCCCCCTCCTCTCCCCAGCCTGGGGCAGACATGGCCATCAGAGCCAGAACTCCTCCCCGAGGAGCACAGCAGCCACTCCCAACTGATCAGAGTTGCTGTTTCACCATTTATAACTGCCTGGAATGGGCCTGGGCTGGCACGTTCCTTCTGCTCTCAGCTCTGCCTATTTTGCTTTGCCACAGGAAGCCTCTGCCATACAATGTCCCCAAATCTACCTGCTCTAATTAGTATTTACTATTATAATTCCAGAATAGACCAAGAAGTAATTGTATGAAACATTTCTTTTCATCTCCTTGTCAATGTTTCATATACACAAATACACAAATACGGATACCGGGACCCGAAGGAATCCACGCGGCACTCAGAGGGTTAGGAGAGTCAGCTTTATTACGCCGGCGGGCTCAGCGGGATCCTTCCCAAAAGATGAGCCCCTAGCAAGGTTTTGAGCAGATTTTTATGGGTTGGGGACTTCCTTGAGTCGGGGAAGGGGTAGGTGTCGTCTGGTGATTGGCTCGAGGTGTGGCTTGGAGGGGATTATGTGGAAGTGGGCTGGGGCTGAGGCTGGGGACCTCTCTCTCCGCTCCAGCCACCATTTTAGGTCAGTTCCACGTGGCAGGGAACCATTTTAGATCAGTTTCTCCATCACAACAAAGCAGAATTGGGCATGGGAATCAATGATTCTGAAACTATAAAAGACAGAACAAAACTATGCAGTTCTGAAAAATGAATGGTACATGAACAGATCATATACGCATATCCCAAAATAGGGGCATTTTCAAGTGGTACATGGTAAATATATATTTTTTAAATTACAGTTTCTTTTAAAATTGCAATGATTATTTTTAAAGCATAATATAAAAAATATAACTTAACATCAAATCTCTGAATTCATGGGTATAATTGCTATATAAAAGACAGGTTAAAAACAAAGAAAATAATTTCAATTAGCTTAGAGAAAAATATTAACTCAATAATAGTATAAGCAGCAAAAGTTGTGAAAGTGGCATGTTACTGGCTGATGTCCAAGAAACACTGTTAAAGAAATGTGTATATATGTGCTAGGTCTCACCTAATTTCACTGCGGATTAACTATGCCTTAAGAAGAGAGCAAGTAACTGCCCAACAAGACAGCACAAACATTTTTAACTGCCCCCAAATTAAGGGTGAAGTTACCCTTGCCTTCTAACAAATGTCTTAAACGAAAATTTATAATTTAAAAACAACTCATGAACTTAGCTAAAACTTGAGAGGCAGAAAAGCCTAGCCCTTTATCTGACCCATAATCTGCAATTAACCTGGTTATGTCCTCAGTCACAACAAACTAATGTCACTACCAATTAACTTTCCTAGATAGTTCTTCAATTAGCACTAACAGTTCAAACTCCCTAAAAACAACAGCACAACTCGGCATGGTAATAGACTGTTTCCAAGAACATTAATTTACTCTGACAACTGAAAACAACAACAAAATTCCAAGGAAAAAAAAAATTCCATTCCATTTTATTTTTGCCACTTGTAACACGGTCCCTCCTCAGAGGTTTCATTTATTTGACATGTGTAGAGAAGCCATTTTTATTATCCCATATCCGAATTATATTCATTTTTTTGTTTTGTTCCTGCTTTAGAATAGCACCATGTTTCCGTCTGTCAGAAGCATTTGTCATTGAGTGGTGAGATTACACTGCAAGAGATGTGGTAAGCAGCAGTTTGTCACCACTTGCCACATTAAATAAACCTCAAGATAAGCACTAGGTTATAGGGCAGGTAAGCAAGGCTTTTCCCCTCCTCCTTAAACCACGCACTTATTTGTACAAGTAAAACTAGCCCAGATCTTCAATTTCAGTGCTAGATAAAAATAAATAAATAAATAAATAAATAAATAAATAAATAAATAAACCTAATCAATAAAAACACATGAATTACAAAAAGCCTCCTGAAAGTCATATTTAATTTGAGCCATAAAAATTTTATTTTCTTTTTAAAAAAACAGATTTAAAAAAATATCTACTATCAACCATATCATGAAATTTCCAGGTAAATAGGTATGTAAAATAAGTGATTGTGGGTCTTTCTATTTTCTGGAGTCCCTTCTTTCATTTATTCCAGACTGTTTCCTGTTTCTCTTCCTCCTCTTCCCTTCAGCAATGTGAGAGTCCAGTGGAAGGTCTTGGGGCCCACTCTAGCCCCAACCTGAGGCACTGATAAAAATTTAAGGAAAAGCATGATGAATTGCAATTGGGAGGGAGTCTCAGAGTTAGAAAATCTGCAAGGTAGAAAAATAGCAAACTCCAAATAGTGACATTTCAGGGGAAGAGGGAACATTGGCAGGTGGAGAGGTAGATTTCACATGCTTCAAAAATGGCTTCTTGGGCCACACAGTCCTAGAAAAAGAAAAGCATACCTTCCACCTTTAATGCACTATAAATACATATCTAATAGCATGAACATCGAAATACATGACAAAACTCATCTGTGTGGAAGACACTAGGTTTGTAGAACCTGGGATATTAAACATGGTGAAGAGGAAAAGAATAAAGCTGATGGTAATTATAGCTACTATATATAATTTAACCTCCAGTTTACAGATTAGAAAACTGAGGTGCAAGGATGTTTTTATGATATTCAAGTCAGCCACCTGACTACAAACCCCAGCTTTATTTCCCCCATTTTACCACAATTAGTTTCTCCAAAGATCTATGGTAGATCCAACAAATGTAGCATTTGAATGCACCTTGTGTCTTCAAGTTCCATTTGATATCCATCAATGGCCAGGTTGAGCATTTAAACCAAAAAGGAGCTACCACTCTGCAAATTCAGACCAAAGGGATTATGAATACTTTATAAACTGCCCAGATACTGATTTTAATTTGGAAAGTTTGTTTTACACATCAATAGCATCGTTATAAGCTTGTTTTAACACCAATCTATACTTAAATTGTATCATGTAACAACAGAAAAACTGCTGCATTAGAACTCTGAGAACTTAGGCATTCGTACATCTTTCCCTCTAGGAGTTAGAAACCAAACAGATGAACGATCAAATTAAATCAGCACAGGTATTATGCATTCTAAATGGACACTCACTCTTCTCATAAATACTGAAACTAAAGGCTGTTTCTTGTGCTAGAATACATAGTAGGCAATTAGTTCTGTTTATAGATTGGAGGACAGGAGAGTTCAACAAGCTAACATCAAATACTTTCCTAGTACTCTAATTTGCAATTTGGAAAACCAGAAGTAACAATGTTCCTTTAGAAATCAAAGGACGATGCTGGCCTCAGAACTCCCTAGGTTCTAGCCTTTAAAGCTATTTTCTTCAGAGAAATCTGAGACAGACACTACAACTGCACATCTGATGGGTCAGAGTACTTTCTCTTTCTCTTTTATAACTTTATTAAAGAATGAAGGGCACAACTTTATGGGAGATAGGGACCCTTCACACTTTATTGAAAGGTCAAAGCTGTGCTAAAAATGGCCAGTGAACCCAATAAATTCCTGACTTGGAGGTCCTCTTTTTCTGTGTTTTATAATCTCATTTAAAAATAAAATGGCTAAGCCTTCTTTTTTCTGGTCTATTATTTATTAGATTTCAATATAGAAGTGTGCTTTTCATCAAAATTTTGTCACAAACCACCCCATACTGTGCCTTTCTCTTGCAAAGGCATTTTCATTTCTTCTCTCCTTTTTTGAAAAAATAAGTAATTTTTGGCTATGTTCTTTCTTGTTGTTGATCTGTCTCTGTATCTTTAAAAAAAAAAAAACCCAACCAACGGAACTACTTCCTTTTCACTCTGTGTTAAAGAAATATGCAACAAGTATACATGTATCCATTTATTTATTCATTTATTTATTTATTTAGCAGAAAGTCACATTCCTTCAAAAAGGAGGATTTCAGATATTGAATCTCACATTTCCCTCTTTGTGAATACTTACGATAAAAAACAATATTTTTAGGTGAACAACTCACAACATAAAAATTGATATACACCTGTACGATATAAAAAGTGTTGTTACTTTGATATTGAAAGATCTAGCCAACACTATAAAACACATCCCTTAAAGATTAGACAAGTAAGCACCTGAAATCTATGTAATTTTAATAACAATTGTCACCCCAATAAATTTAAAAAAAAAAAGTCCCCCCAAAAAATAAAAACCTAAAAAAAAAAAGAAAAAGATTAGACAAGTAAGCAAGAAAACTTTTTAATCGATACTAAGGTTGTGAGTTGCTAATGAGACATGTGGGTTGCTTTTGAAGGAAGACAGTACTGGGATTAGCTACTTACATATTAATAAGTGGATTTCTGCATAAGGTAAACTTAGGAAGAGAGTAAATTCAGAAAATATAACCACAGTCCAAAATCTCAACTTCAAATAAACTGGAAATATAATATTCAAGACCTCTTTCTGAGCGTAGATCTTAGCACTTCAAATACCCCAGAACACCATCTTAATAACAGATATAAATTACATTTCCTTTGAACTATTGGATGGCAACATTATACTCAATTTCTTTATACTTGACCATGAACCTCAACTCATGTAATCAAACAAAAAAGACCAGTGTGAGACATGCTCAGCAAGTGGTGGGAACCAAGACGCTGAATATCCATTTTCCTTTGTCTGTATTTTATAAAATCATGCAAATTCCATGCACAATTAGTTAGAATTGGGGCTGCAATCTGATAGCTTGATGACAGAGCCAAATTAACTTGAAACAAAGAAAAATAGTAATTTGTGAAAATCATACACACTGATATGTAAAAGACGGGAGGACAAGATAGTGTGGGAAAGGCCTCTGAGATTGGCAATACATTTCCAGTCAAACCTTGTTTCTCCACGTCAGCTATTTTCTTTTAAGTTATGAGTAATGAGCCCGGAAAAAAGAATGAGAAGCCAGCTCTAAAGAGAAGGGAGGATGCTTTATCCTCTGTCATGGAAAAAAAACACAAGAGGAAAGATGGGGGAAGATAAGAGACATTGAGTTATGGAGGTAGGAAAGCAAGGGAACTCATGTCAAATATCTTCCTTCCTTTCAGGAAATCCAGAGAGATTATCTTTTGAGCACAGAGGGTTGTCATGATTTTATGAACTTGGAAAATATAGAAATGTTTGAAACAGCTGTAATGGAGAAGTGGGTTGCTTGGGTTACTCTACTCACATTAGTTGGGTTTGTGTTGCCCAGTCTCTGGGACCACTGCTGCTTTCAGCATTCTATAGCTGTAGCTCCAAAGCTTAATCAGGAATGATAAATATGTGGCAATGTGCTAACACTCCTTTCTTACTTCATTCTCATGACAGACATTATTAATCAAATATGACATCCTTTCTGACTGAGCTGATAGAGACCCTCAGAATCCTTCCCAGTGCTCCAAGCAGTCATTACTAATTTATCAAAGGAAGTACTTGAGGTGAAATCTAATCACCATTATTGAGCAAAGCACAAGTCTTACTGAGGACTTGATTTACCCATAACAGGGTTCCTGCTTCTGCAACCACAGTGAGTTAGCTACTAGATACCCCAGTCCTACAAGGACTGGATTTTTTGCCCCCGAACTTCAATGTTTTTTTTTTATGTATAGGGATCTGATACTTGCTCCCAGACCTCCTAGACAGCAACCGTGAGTTCAGAGCTGGCCCATTCAGGACAACTATAGACCATGACAGTGGAGGCTCTAAACTTCCACCCCTCTAATCAACATCCTCAAGACTCATTCCTCACCTGACTACCACTGATACACAGAGAAACTGATGCCTGTTTGTGATTGATCGGCTACACTGATTGACTACATACGGGAGGAAGATACACTAAATTTGAACAGTTTGCTGGTGACTTGGCATAAAATGCCAGACCCAGTAAATCAACAGGTCATGCTTAGCCTTTCAATGACTTCCAAGTGTGAGGACTATAGCCTGATACAGCAGGTTCTCTTGGCCTCAGGTCTTCCTAAAACATTCTCCTTAAAACAGGCCTTGCAATAGCCATGAGGCACAGGAAATGTCTCTAGGATTGTTAGAAGTCACCTCTCCCCAAATTGCAGACACTCCCTGCAATGGAGACCCTGAAGTCTAGAGGCAGTCCAGGGTATAAGTTGGGAACAAGGGTCTTATTCCCTAGAAATTCCTGTTCACTGAGCAAGTATCTCCCTCTGAAATAATGAACCTACCAAAACCACATCTGCCAAAGTATACCTACTATGGTACTATCTATATCTCCAAGTTTTTCTGGACTTGCTGGTTCATTGATGGGACCAGTCTTTGGCCTCAGAGGGGTTATTCTTACTTTGATGAAAGATTCTATAATCCCAGTGTATAAGCCCTGCCAAGTCCAATGAAACCTTGGATTCAATTGTTTCTTCTGAATTGTGGGATCTTGATCTAGGCATTCCCTGTTTGTCATGTCCCATCGTTGAAGAGATTGGTGGAAGAATCATCTCTCCTCAATCAAGAGAGACAGTGGTCCCTAATGAGCATCCAGTGTCTACAGGCTAAGCGAGTCTGGGACTCCAAGGTAGGTCATTCCAGTAGCCAAAAATGACAGAACCTCACTTTGCTATGGGCCAAGTCCAAGAATCCCGTACTCTAATTAGACTCTGACTCTTATTTCAGTCTGGACCCAAGTTTTTAAGAGTTAGATTTTTCAGAATTCAAGACAGCAAGAGCCAATATGTCTCTTACTGCCAATAGTTGTGCTGAGGTGACAACCCCAGAGGTGCTCAAGAAAAGACAATAGGTGCAAATATGATAGAAAAATATTGTATTTGTCCCTAAATGCTTGAGTTGAAATCACAACTCCACCATGTACTAACTCTGTGAACTTTACCAAGTTGCTTGATTTCTCTAAGCTTCAGAGAAGCTTATATATATATGGTGTATATCATATATATGATAATAAGCCAGTGATGTTTGTTACCATGGATAAGGGAATATTTTTTAAAAGGAAGCTAGTTCACCAGGCAATCAGCTTGCCCAAGCATCAGCATTGCTTTTTATTCAGTTAGTCGGATGCTTCAACTGAAACAAGCAGTGACCTACAATCATTTTATAAACTATTTCTGAAAATCCATCAAATCCACTTAAACTGTTATTTTGGAACTGTAAGTCACAGTTGAACATTTATAGGAAACTGGATAACAAAACTCTGCCTTTGAATAAAAGAAATTCTTCAGAAAGTGGGTGGTCTGCAGTAGCTAAAGTAATGTCCTTATTTTAAAGAATTTCTTCTACTAAATGATGATGTATCATTTCTGTGCTGAATTATAGAGTTTAAAATTTCAAATTTAGATATATAAAGACTATTTTTGAAAAGTCAATTCCCTTTTTAGAGACCCCTACTTGAGTTTGGATTCTAGATTCTACAAAGGAAAAAAAAAAAAAAAAAAAACCATTCAGGAAACAAAGTGAATACTTTGGTCTTGGTTAAATTTGTGGCCAGAAGCTGAGAAAAGCCAAACCCCAAAAGCCTAATTCTGAGAGTTGTACACATTGCTGAGTGACCATCAGGGTGAAAAGTGTGCATAGTTTCTATAACTGACTACTGACCCATCCATTTTAGAGTATCTCAGAATGGAGGAGACAACACTTGATGATTCCAGAATGGAGGAGACAACCTGGATGATTCCATCTTCTCATATGCATAAAATAATACTGATAATACACATAATTGGTTTTGCAATAATGTCAACCTGTTTTGCAGGCTCCTAAAAGAGAGGCATGCTCCATTGACTATATGACTATGTGACTGTAATTTGAGTCAAATGGTCCTGAGTTCAAATCCCAGTTCTGTTACTCAGTAAAAGTTCTACCTTGGGCAAGGTATTAATATCACAAAGCTTTAGTTTCTTAAAATTTCCCCTAAGTACTACTTATTCTTTGTCCTCTGTCACCCCAGTGGATTCTCTATAATCTTCTGCCTTGCTCTGCGCCCAGGGCAGCTGATTCTATAGGCTACAGCACCACAGGTTTAGCAGATAGGAACCACCAACAAGAGATCAAAGGATGTATCTAGGTTTCCATTAGAGCGCCTGGGAGCAGTTAGAATTGTTGCAGGCTGAAGACCTTTGCCACCCCACTTCCCAGGCCATAGATTCACTGGAGAGATGAACAGAGATATATGTAAAGCAATTAGCAAACGCTTGTCACAAATCCTGAGTGATAGATGCCACTCATGTTTGAAGCCAAAATACGCAAGTGGTGTTTGAGGAGGGCCAAAGTTAGTTAAGAGGTTGATTGGAATAATGTGCCACCAAAGTGAAGGCAACAGCTTCAATTAAGTGTGAGGGAGTGAAAATACTTGGTTCATAGCGATTCCCCACTCTCTTCAAGTATTTGTGTATTGCCTGCTTAGCATACCCCAAACCCTCCACTGACAACATCTAAGGAAAGAGACTCTCTCCTGAAAAGCAGTCAGAGCAAAATAAAATTGACACTGCCCAAAGAAACTGCAATCAGCAGTGGTGGGGGCACAGGGCCGTGACATTTGCTCTGTGCCACAGGAAGGCTGGATTGAGGCAGCCTTCTGAGAGTCCCGTGATGCCTAGAGGAGTGAGAGTTGCTCTGGGGTAGGTGAGTAACCTGCTCCTTGAAGTTTCAGGATGTGAAAAACAAAATAGAATATGTTAGTGAGATGTTAAAAACTACATATGCGGACTCCCCTAAATACCTGAGAGAGATGTAAGTACATACAGAAATTCTTATTTTGTTGCAACTTGACAGTAGGTCAGCACTGAGCCATGGGAGTTACTGTTTTAGAAACCTTGTTCAAAGGCTGAAGGATGTAATCCTTCTTCTGATTTTTTCCTCTGTTGCATGACCAAACAACCCAAGAGTTGTAGTCCAGATTGTGAATGTCTGTGTTGGTCGTTCTCATGCTTTGGTTGTAGGGCTGACAACATCAGCCTTGCTTGGGAACTGAGTAGAAACACAAATTCGAGGGCTGCACCCAGACCTACTGAATCAGAATTCTGCAGGTGGGGCTTAGAGATCCGGCCTTCAACAAGCCCTCTAGGTGAGTCTAATACACATTCAAACTTGAGAACCACTGTCGTAGCCCAAACGCTCTCACTCCAATACATGTTATAACTATTAGTTACCACTTGCTACCCATTTATTATGCATCAAGAATAGTGCTAAACCCTTTCCTTAAATCATAGCACTTCATCTTTACAACAGCCTTGTGTGACAGGTACTGCTGATGGCCCCATTTATGGAAGGTAAACTGAGGCTCAGGGAGATTACAAAGCATGCCCAAAGGCACACAACCAACGATAGAGCCAGAAATTAAATCCATGCTGGCCTTCCCAAAGTCCCTAACCACTTCACTTTGCTGCTCTACCTCTATAGCAAAGCAAGATATAATATATTCTTGCAGAGTGAAATGAGTGTTTAAAAGAGGTACATTTGTTGAATTTCATGAACTTTTTGTGTAAAACTAGAGAGATTATTTCCCAGCCTCCTCAGTGTATCTGGGAGCTGTCCTAACAGGAATCTCCCACCAACTAGAACATGTGTTCTATTGGCAGAAAAGTACAAACGAATATTTAGGAGACAAGGAATGGGTTGAGCCAAAGACCGGGAAACCAGATAATAGGGACATATGGAAAGAATCAAACTTGTACAGTTTTTGAGTTGCCCAAATAAATGTCTTCTTTTTCTACCAAAAAAAAAAAAATTAAGTTAAATTAAAAAAAAAAATATATATATATATACACACACACACACACACACACACACACACACACACACATAGAACAAAGTAAACATTGTCTGTTGTTTTATCAGCAACTGGAGGCAAATATAAATTTGGATTTATTCTGTCCCCAACAAAGCGATCAGACTGAATAAAAGTGAATTAAAAAACAAAAACAAATTCCAGAAAGGAATGGAGGTGCCAAAAAAAATGTATACAAGTGGACACTTTGATCAACGTTGTTCAAGCAATAGTTCGCCGTAATCAGAAGCATCTGGACGCTGATGGTAACCACTTTGAGCACCTCTTGAGGAAGTCAAACCTGACTTGTATTCATCTTTTGAGTATCACAATTTTAATACAGTTTTTTCCTTTCTTAAAATGTGTATACGTTTTTTTGGCACCCTGTCATACGGGGTGGCATGTGGGACGTCATGAGGGATCTCTAGTCCCGCTCCCCGCATAAAAACGCAGGACAAGGTGAGGCCAAAAAAGGAACACCCACGGAGCCATAGATAGGGGAGTCATACCACTATAGTCTCGCTGGCGGCTGGGTTGGAGACACAGGAAGCCGGAGCCACACTAACCACAACCTGCGGTCCTCTTCTCTCTGCCAACCAACCTCACTTGCTAGCTGCAGTCCTCCGTGCTAACTGCAATCTGCTCTTGCTAGCTCAACCCCATCTTCTTGCTAGCCCCCATTTGCTGCTAGCATAGCCACAGCAGTTATATTAGTGGCCAATGGCTCACTGGTTACAGCTGACGGCCAACTAGCCACAGCTGATGGCCATCCAATCACAATTGATGGCCATTTACTACCTGAGCCAGCACCTTTCCACGTGAGGCCGAGAGCCTGGAAATTGCACTCCTGGCTCTGTCCCCACACTCCGCCCCTACAGGGTCTCGCCTCACAATGTACGTGACAAGCGTCTTCCGCAAGGGGCCCTGTACGAGGAGCCTGGAGGTGAATGCAATATCCTGGACACAGCCAGCCTCTCTGTGCCCAGCAAGGGTTTCTCAGGGCACCACCAGTTCTTCTGGGCACAGCCAGACTTCCTGGGCTTCTTAGGGTACCACCAGTCTCCCCAGGCACAGCCAAGGCCTCTAAGGGCACTGCCACTCTCTCTGGGCACAGCCAGACCTCCGGGACACAGCCAGGGCTCTCAGGGCACCGCCACTCTCTCTGGACACAGCCTGACTTCCTGGACTCAACCAGGGCTCTCAGGGCACTGCCACCCTCTCTGTGCACAGCCAGGGTTTCTCAGGGCACCGCCACTCTCTCTGGGCCTCTACAGGGTACCGTGCTGGAACAACAGCGACTCACAGTCAAGGTGCTTACATAATCTCGATGGCGGTCTGTCAAGACACAAAAGCAAACATCCGCCAGTTCCACTTTATGGTGGTAGGTTCCCAAGCAAACAGTCAAGCGGTCCATTAAATTAGGGATGGAAGGCAATTCCCCATAGTCCACAGTCATACGCCAGGGCTGTCCTGGGGGTGAGGGACGACCTTGACCTCACCCTCACCCTTGCTGAGGACTCAGCAAGCATTTCCTCCTGGGACTACAAGTCCTGCATCCGGGCTGCCTCAGCAAGCACTTCCCAGCCCATAGGGCCGCAACGACCTTCCCTTTCTCCGGCCTATGCTGGTTGGAGAGCCGTCCACGTCTTCCCACCTCTCCACGGGGGTCCAGCTCTCCAGTAACTGCTCCTCCTGGTCTTCCTGAGACTGAGTGTTCATACGCACAAACTGCTCCACCGCCCTTCGGAGAGCTTTGGCCGGCACCGTACCCTGCTCGCTGCGCCATGTGTCACATGGGAGACCCAGCTCGCTCCGCCATTTGTCGTGTGGGGAGTCATGCGGGGTCTCTGCTCCCGCTCCCCACATAGGAACGCAGGACACGACGAGGCCAAAAAGGAACACCCATGGAGCCATAGATAGGGGATTCATACCACTATAGTCTCGCTGGCAGCATCCGCCTCTATGCAATCCACTCTTGCTAGCTCAGCCACCATCTTCTTGCTAGCCCCCATTTTCTGCTTGCATAGCCACGGCAGTTATATTAGTGGCCAATGGCTCACTGGTTAGAGCTGATGGCCAACTAACCACAGCTGATGGCCATCCAATCACAATTGATGGCCATTTACTACCTGAGCCAGCACCTTTCCACGTGAGGCCAAGAGCCTGGAAACTGCACCCCTGGCTCTGTCCCCACAGCAGGTGTGTAGGTAGAGGGAAAGAGACGGTGGTGATGGTAGTTGTAGTTATAGGGCAGAGTTGGGTTTCATCCGGATTTCTGAAGAGCAATTCTTCCTGCCCTGTATGAAATGTTTTATTTCATAATTAGTTCTGATCCTCTGAAAAAATATTCTTGTGAATAAAGAGGACTCAGACGATTACCGCTTACATTCCCAGAACAAGGACTTATCTTAATCACAATCAAAACTTCTGCCCTGACTCTGGCCCCATTTGATGTAGGGAACGGTTTGGTTACAGTGTTTTGACATTTGGCTTCCAGGCAGTAATAATGAGCTTTTTAGCATCAACATCCTGGCTCTCTGTGGCCACTCCAACAATACACTGCTTTTTCTTACTCTTGGAGGCTGCCAGATGGTCACTTATTACGTATCACTAAATATATGATACCAATCAGTTGTGTGCTTTAAGGATATGTTCGTACATACATTAAATGCCATATGACTTACAATGACTTGTTTTAAATGGCCTGTTGTTAAGACTTATATGTAGTTCCGAAACACAGAAGAATTGAATTTTTTTTTTGGTAAAATGTTTGAGTGTGCTCTAAGGGTATGACCTTAATGAAACCCAAACCAAACAGAATTTGTGGTCAGGGAGAGATTTCTTTTTGAAAATATTCTTCCTGTCATGATATGTTACAAATCAAATGGCTGAAGAGCCATTGTGTGGTCAGCACAGAGGACAATTTCAAATGTTAACGTTCAGTGTCACATATGAGCTGGAAATCATCCTGAGCTCCTGAATGTTATTTTTTTTAAAAGGCTTATTGTATGGTCAGGCATGACTTTTGACTAAATGTTACATTTAAATATACACATAGTCTAGATTTTTAGAAAGGGTGGAAAACTAATTTTTGTTTTGTTTTGTTTGTCTCTGAGTGTTTAAACTTCCAGCTATATGTTTGCACAGAGTGCCTTATAGCCTGACTACTTTTAACAGGTGAAATAATTTGCAAAGAACAGCTATTTGCTTGCCAGGGTACAATCCAGTGTGGGGGTTTACCAAACACTAATTAATTCCAACCTCAACTACTTCACCTGCTGTTTCAAAGGCTGGCAGCTTGTATTCATCACCTGAATGACAGCTGTTTCTAACCTCTTTTCCCTGAAAAGAAATAAAGTAATTAAATAAACCTTTTGCATGCTAATCACTGACATTCTGAAATGATAGTTGAAAAGAAATCCAGTGTGAGTATAAGGCAGACTTGGATTGAAAGATATTGTCTCCATCAACCCATTGTTGAATTTTGACTAGATATTTGTGACCTATAGAGAGAAAGAGTGGCGGGCCAGGCTGAGGCAGTATTATCAAGAGTGAGGATGCTGATAAGATGAATCATTTAAGCAGACTTTATAATACATGTCTCCTTTTTGGCAATATGGACAATATACGTTTTTATGCAAGTTGTGTGGGCATAGCCAAAGTAACTTAATACAGATTTTTTTATTTTCTATCTATTGGATTTTTATCCAGATTGATATGTAGGTAGAAACAAGTGTTTTACATACTGTTTTTCCTTTAGGGTTCATTCTATCTATTTAAATATCTCATATAATGGCTATTATCATATTGTTTCTCAATTACAGAGCTATATTTTGTCAAAATAGATTTTTTTCTTTTATAATTTCAATTTCTACCTTTTATAATCCCAACTGTGGTTAAGAGCCTTTCACTGATTCCCCTGCAACAAACCAATTACTATATGAGAACTATCTTCTCAGATACTAAACATGCCCCCAAGTGCACTTTTGGACAGGTTATTTAAACTTCATGAAGGACCAACATCTAGAAATTAATAGTGGATTGTGTTCCTTGATTTGTTTAAAGGTAACTACCACTGAATTTTATTTTCTTATGTCTGCCTTTTTGTAAGGCCCCAGGTAGTAGTGTTCAGTTCCAACTTCTATATCTCCCCGAGTATATTTATTTTCTTGATTTAAGTTCCTTGGATGAAGCCTACTTTTTATATAAGAAGGTATGTTTCTTTTTCTTGATGTTTTAATGCTATTATCATTCATTAATTTTACTATTGTAAAACTGACCTCTGGTATACAGAAAATTGGTGTACAGTTCTATGAATTAACATGTGTATTTGTGCAACCACTGTCACCATCAGGAAACAGAAGTTTTATCATTCCCCTAAAAACGCCTGTGGGATATCCCTTATGTGCCCTTCACCCCTAATCCCTGGTAACCACTGAGAAAATATTTTCTGTATTAAAATACAAAGACAAAGATGAAGTCAAAGAAGGAGGAGGAGGAAAGGGAAGGGAAGAGAAAGAAGGGAGGGGAGGAAAAAAAAAGAGGAGGGAAAGCGGAAAAGGAAATTTAGGGATGCCACCCAGTGATTTTATACATATGCTAGGATTGTCTATTGTTAACTTGGCATCATTCCCACCTCCCTGGGCTGCAGTGAAAAACTGAGAACCACATACCCCAGGACCCTCTTTCTTTATGGTTCTGATTTCAGACTGCCAGTAAGAAAAACTGGTATGAGGCAGAGGGAGGAGCCAGATGTGTGGGCTGGTGTGGGATTCCTTGGTGGCTTTGTGGCTTGAGAATCACTCACTTCACTGCTGCAGACTGTAACCATGGGTGAGATCTTTCCAGACCTTCCAGAACAGCTTCCCCATAGCCTGTGAGAACCACCACTAGATGAGGTCTCTAGGTTGCCTCCTTGCTGTACTGGCTACAGCTTCCCAGAACTTCCACAGTGACTTTCCTGACCTTTATCCACTCCAGCTTAACTATCTATTTTTTGTAAACACTAATTTCTATATTAAACTTGTATTCCTGGGATATCTTAGGCAGGCTTTGCTTTCACGCCCAAATCCAGACTGCTAAATTATATTTTAAAGAGAAATTGTGTATTTGTGGCCAGCATTTAAAATTGGAAGATTTCTCTTTGAAATCCTAATTGACATTTTTCCTTTAAAAATCAGAAGGTCAGGAAACATTGAACCAGCGTTCTTGCCTGAAGATAATTTTGTGGAACTGAGGACTAGCTGCCCCCTTTAGAAAAGATGATTCTCTACTTTACGCAGCTCACATCACTCTACATCATTTGCTGAACTTTACAACCCTTGCATTTGTGCTCTTCTCCCTTTAAATAATATCACCTTAATCTAAGTAAAAGGATTTAATTCAATAAATATATATTAAAGTCTTACAGATTACAAAGCTGCTTCCTAGAAACCCCCAATGCCTTCAAAGAGCTTGGGGGAAAACACTGAAGGGCATACAAGTTAAGTACATGACTATTAACAACAAAGACCATGGAATGATCCTTTTGTAAAATGAGAACGTCAACTCAGCAGCTGACTATTTGGGTATTTTTAAATTATCAAAATAGATTATTCAGATTGATTTTTATGGCAAGTTCACTTATTGATGCTACAATTATTACTGATAAATTGTATTTGCATTTGATTAGGAATTTCATAAAATGTAACCCTAGTAAATGATCTGGAGTAACTGTAAATTCATTTTTTTTCAAGTAAGAAAATTATCAAGATGTATTTGTTTAGAATATTTCTTATTAGTCATTCTTTTACTTTCACATATGTATATCTAAACACCAATATATATGTGCATATTTTAATGAAAGGATATTATTTCAGAAAAATTTGAGCTTAAATATTATTGCCACATATTGTCCGAAATACTCTGAGTACAAATGTCATTATCAGGGTAATTAATTCTACATGAAAATAAATCCATAATAAGATTTGCCTGAAAGACATAGATAGACAGGTAGGTAGATAGATAGATAGATAGATAGATAGATAGATAGATAGATAGATAGATAGATAGATAGATAGATACTTGGTGTGTGTGGGGACAGAGCCAGGAGTGCAGTTTCCAGGCCCTCGGCCTCACATGGAAAGGTGCTGGCTCAGGTAGTAAATGGCCATCAGTTGTGATTGGATGGCCATCAGCTGTGGCCAGTTGGCTGTGAGCTGTAACCAGTGAGCCATTGGCCACTAATATAATTGCTGTGGCTATTCTAGCAGAAAATGGGGGCTAGCAAGAAGATGGTGGCTGAGCTAGCAGGAGCGATTACAGAGAGGCGGATGCCGCCAGCGAGACTATAGTGGTATGACACCCCTATCTATGGCTCTGTGGGTGTTCCTTTTTGGACTTATCGTGTCCTGCATTCTTATGTGGGGAGCGGGAGCTGAGACCCCGCAGGCCGCCCCACCTGACACCTGCCTTCTACTACCTTCACTCACTGCCTCACTCCTCCCAGTCCTTACCATATTTGTGACCCCTACCCCTACGTCCACCGTGCCACCTCCCAGCCCTCCTCCTCCAGTCCACCAACACAACCTATGCCCCCATGGCCTCCACTGGCTCCAACCCTACCCTCCTCTTTCTCCCTCTATCTCTTTTTCAGCACTTAGTCCTTCCTACTGTTACACATGTATTTATTTTCCTAAAGTTTCCTTTAGTAGCTTCCTCTTAAACTACAAAGTGGCAGGCTACATCTTACTCTTGTTTATTTCTCCCACCTCTACTTTAGTCCTGATACAATGACGACCTACATGGTTAAATCAGAACAAAATTTCCTCTCCCTGTCCTCACCAGCTGTGATGGAAAAGAATTTGGTTCCCTGGTAAAACAGGCTCCCTCAGAGCTTGTGAGCAGCCATACAGCTCACAGTCCTAGGTGGGGACTGCATGCTGTCCTCCCCAGGGCTTTCTCTGTCTTCTGACTCATACTCTTGACTGCAGAGCGGTGCCAGGCAGAGACAGATCTACCATGAAGCCAATTAATCTAAAAATCTGGGCTCTTCACTTGTATGGTGGGGCCCTAGTAATCTTTTTATATGCAATTTGTTATTACTTTTCTTGAAGAAGGCCCTAGAAATTGTTAAAAGCTCCAGGTCTCATATAACCTGGATCAGCCTGTGGGGGAGAAAGGTAAAAATATTTACTGCTCTGGCTTTGGATTACCCGCAGCTTTTAAGTATTTTATTCTGCTCTTTTATAGGCACAAGTAAAGTGGGACTGGCTAAAAGCTTGTGGTGACACAGAAATATTTTCAGCAGGTATTCAAAGAACTGGTTTATAAGACCTATTGGGGATATTTTTTCACAGATCAGCACAAAATCAATAAGGACAAGCCACCCTAAAATAGTCTCCATGTCTTATTTAAAGACTCAAGTTTCTTTTGTGTCTCAGGTCATTTGCACTGCCTAGAATGCTCTTTTCCCAGATCTATACAAGACTGGCTTCTTCATGACCTTCAGTTTTCAACTCCTATGTTATCCTTTGAGAGGCCTTCTCTGAAATAGTCCGTACTACACCCATCTGTTACAGTTCATCACATCCCTCCATGTATTTCCTTCATAGCACATATCCTTAATCAAAATCTTTTTTTATTAATACATTCGTTTATTTATTAAACGTTTGTTTCCCCCACCAGAATGTAAGCTCAAGAGGGCAGACACTTTAAATGTCTTGTTCACAATGGTATCCCTGAGACCTAGAACAATACCTGACTCGTAGAACAATTAGCATTTGTGGAAGAAAGGAAAGACTGATAAGTAGGTAGGTGGGTGGGTGAATTTGGTGAATGTGATTCAAACTCAGTAAAATATTTACAAAGTCTACTATAATACTTTTACCACAACACAGAGATACATGAATAGTAAAATTAATGCAACACAAGTCAAACAATCATATGTAAAGAATATTAGTGATGAATTCAGAGGTCTCAGCACTTTTTCAGCTCTGGAAGACTAGAGGGATTCAGTATGATCCCTTCAGTGACAGAAATTCACTGCAGTTGTCAGTCGAGTCCAGAGTCCAGAGTCCAGTTTGACCAACCAAGGTGAAGCAATGAAGTTAGGAAAAGCTCCCCAGGCAATTCTAATATTCCACCCCACACTCTGTAATAGAGCCATTGTCGAAATCCCCAAATTTCTGGACAAACTCTAAATAGTGTCTAGTGTAACGTTACACGCTTTGTGTTGAAGCTGTCATATCAAGGTGAGGCCGGACAGGTAGCCTATGAAACTGACAACCCCTCCAGGGTACAAGATGAGGTGCCTCAGTGGGTACACAGGTAACAACACAGGCACACTGGGTACACAGGTGACTGTATCCAGCAGCTGCAGCTGGAGAAAAATAAGAACCAGTTTCATCCAGCAAGGCTAATCCCTATGACCTGGGATCTGACCTACCGCTAATTTTAATGTCATTACAATGTCATTTGCATTGCAGTTATTATGACTCCCATCATACATCTGACATCATTACAATTTCAGAGGAACCAAATCAGGAAGAAAAAGTGGGAAACAGAGGGTCCCGCCCAGAGGGAGGAGATGAATGAACCACATCAAATGGACGTCACCAATTCCTTTTCCATAGAGATAAAAACTCCTGATCGTGACTTCCTCTGGGGCAGCCGGTTCTCTGAGTTTGCCTGTTTGCCTGCACTTTCCTCTCATGTGTACTTTCATTTTCAACAAATCGCTTTCGCTTTCTTGTGTCTGTCTGACTCTTGAATTCTTTCGTTCAGGAAGACAAGAACCCAATCACCTCTGCTCTAGGTTGAGTCCTCTCTTGGACATCCCTGTGAGCCTCTGGTGACAAAGGGATCCTAGATGCCTATGTTCCAACTGGCTACATTAGGGTCGCCTGGCAAATTGAAAAAAAACAAAAACAAAAACCAAACAAAATGCACGTACTTTCTTGGGCCTCACTTGAGATTAACTGAATCTCTGAAGGAGGCCTGAAAAATCAGTATACTAAAAAATCTTTCCAAAAGATTCTGAGTTGCAGCTGCTGGGTTTGAAGACCACTGCTTTGGATGACAAAACCAGGATTTAGAAAGACCTTGCCAGGCTTGAACAATATGCCAAAAAAAACCCAAAACACATGTGATGCTGGAGTTTTGTATTCTCAGAGCCTCTCTATGATAGTGAAGAAATTGAGTTATTGAATAAAGAATTCAAATTTCCTACAAAAGAATAGGAAATCTTGCCGTGTGTGTGTGTGTGTGTGTGTGTGTGTGTGTGTATGTATGTATGTAAGCATAGGATTAGTAGGACTGTGCCAAATATCTTCCATTTGACTCACTAAGTTTGACCTCCATTTTTCACCCTGCATTGAGCCTAGAGTCTGAATTATATGGACCACATCTATGGCCCCTCTTTCTCTCTGGCTTCTGGTGAGTCAACAAGGAATCCCCTCAGGAAGAGTGGAGGAACTGAGGAGTGTAAGGTCTGTGTATTTATTCCCTCAGCCCTCTCTGTTGGACGTCTGGTCTTCAACTAAAGGTCACAGGCCCTCTACATGATTCAGTCCCTCCAGAGAGTCCCGTTATTAAATCTTTCTTAAGTTTTCCTAATTTGAACGCATCATTTGTTTTTGTTGAGACTATGATTGATATAGAGACCTAATCTGATGGGAAGATAGGCTGAAGGTAGATTGGGTTTTGAGAATGTGGTCCTCTTATATTGCCTCAATACATGTCTAGATTCGGGGTGTTAATCCTATGGTACTAGTTCTGTGGTACTAGTTCTGTCTCATCAGAGATTTGTGTCTATTTGATAGGGAACATTGACATCCTGGAGGGGCCAGAAGGGCAGACAGATCGCTTGTTAGATGGGCACATTTCTGAGCTCATCTGCCTTGGTAAGTCTTCAAAATGCTGCTAGGAACAGGAGTACACAGTGGTCATAAGCAGGGGATCTGGGGGCCAAATGGGCTGGATTTGACTCCTGGCCCTGGCATTTCTCAGTTGTATAACCTTAGACAAGTTATTTAACTTCTCTGAGTTCCTAAGCTGTTTCCTTAAGTGTAAAGTGGAAATAACAGTAGTAATAGAAATACCTCAATCATAGGTTATAAGGATTGAGTGTGTTACCACCTGTAACAAAAGCACTTTAAACAGCCCCTAGCACAAAATAAATATTAATTTTAAAATAAATAAGGTAAAATATTCAATAAATAAAATAAAAAATTCACATCTGCATTGTGAAAATTTCAGAGAAAACCAGTCAGTATCTTTCATAAAGACTGGTGGCTTATGTTACCTTTTTTCTATAAATAGAAAGGTATTTTTAAATGGCTATTTTTTTGCAGAAAATAGTTTCGTCTACAAGAGCCATTAAAGTATAGATTATAACATTAAAATAAAAGTTTGAGACATTGAACCACTTCCACCAATAGGAACTCTGAAAATATTTTAGACATTTTCTAATGTTTTCTTTCTGTGCTAAAATGCAGAGCATGCAGTTTGGAAGAGCGAACACTAGCATTTTAATTATCTATGCCAACCCTATCCTTGTTGCTACAGATAATGATAGTGTATTATTTGCTTATATAATTATAAGAACCCTGAATAAGACTTCAAACTTAACCAAAAAGCATAGCAATTTCCAGCATGTATGATAAAATAATTTTGTGTTGAAGTTTAAGGTTTAAAAACCATGAAGCATGTTGTTGACAACTCAGACAATTTTCTCAGAAAGAAAGACAGAAAAAGAGAGAGAGAGAGAGAGAGAGAGAGAGAGAGAGAGAGAGAGAGAGAAACAACCCCCCCCAAAAAAAATGGTGGTCATGTTGGGAGAATTTTTCTTTGAAAATTACTCTTTCTAGTCTGTTAGTATTTATTTTAAATGATCAACAGTTGTATTTGTTCATATAAAAAGAAAAAAGTATTCTGGCACCATATTTTAATGTAGCTAGAAGTAACAGTTAATATCATTTTCCATCTTTCATTATTATTCTCTCTGCCATTCAGTCTTTGAGTTTAAATGATCCTTCAGGATCATTTGGAACTTGAGAATATACAGAATGGAAGTGTATGGACATTCATGAAAGAAGAAAGAAGAATGATGGATAACTAGTAAAAGGTTTTATGTGATGCATAAGAAGGGAGGCAAGGAAAAAATGTAGCATCTCATCCATGTAGAAAATGGAGAGAAGAATCATGGTGTGTGTGTGTGTGTGTGTGTGTGTGTGTGTGTGTGTGCGCGCGCACGCGCGTGCATGTGCACACATTCCGGTTGCTTCCTAAATTTAATTCTGAATTAGAAAATGTTGAAAATTCTACAAGATTAAGTAGCTTATCTGTCATCTGTGTTTCCAGTGCCTATAACAGTGCCTGGGATATGGTAGGTGCACCATAAATACCTCCTGTGTAAACTAAAAATGTGAACAGGAGCTAGACATTTTTAATGCTAATATTAACCAGTAGCTCTGAGCATGGCAAGCTGGCAGAGACTTAACATGCATCATTTCAATCTACCCACAATACTAAGTTAGGTGCTACAGACATCCCTAATTTACAGATGAAAACATTGATGTAAAGAGACCACAAGTAACCTGCCTCAGATCTCACAGCACAGAAATGAAAGACCTGCAGTTGAACCAGGATAACTGAACTCCAAGCTCAGAACCCCACAGTTAATATAAATGTTGTTATTCTCTACTTCCAATTTTTCTCTATTCAAGTAAACACTTGAAAACTCAAATATGGCTTTTTATACACTGATGAGAAATCATTCTACATTGACAACAAAGTTTATGAAAACCAGAAATGTAATGATTATAATTATTTTCACTTATATACACATTTATACTTGTAAAAAAGTACTTACTGGTAAATATAAAAATTCAACAATTAATTTCTCTCGTTTTAAATCTCTTCATAAACTTCCCTTACTTTCCCCCTAAGGGAATAGAGGAGTAGAGCAAACCAAATAGAATCAGGCTTGAAGTGCAAGTAATTAATATGACTATTTGCAGCTAATGGAAATCTAGCGATTTGACATAGGAAGAGTGCTCTTAAAGTATTTCTAGATGTGAAAATAATGTTGGTGTTATTTATTCAACATATTTCAAATTTAATTTTGTCCCAAAATAGAGACCTCTGGTCAATTTGAGAAGAAGGGTGTTGAGAATATGGCCCATATTACATGTTGAATTTTTTCATGGTTGTGTCATATAGACATCCTTCATAGGGTGGTCCCTTCTAGCATGTAGCATCATGTGCATGCTTCATATAGGATGGTGAGGACTTAGGACCCGTGCTTTGGTGTTAAGCACCTTCAAAACACTCCCATCCAGGCAGGTAGGGACCTGAACTTTAATCTCAGTTTTGGTACTAACCAGCTGTGTGATACTAACCAGCTTTGGTACTAACCTGCTTTGGTACTAACCAGCTGTGTGATCACTTTACTACCCCTTGCTTTGGTTTCCTCAAAGTTGGATTACATGACTCTTAGACAACTTCCAGAACTAAAAATATCTTTAATTCACTACCTTTTAAAGCTTTTATCCTAAGTAAATTCTAAGTTCTAATTAACGATTTATTTATATCTCTAAAAATCTTATTAAAAATGCTTCACAAGTTTGTTTACAAATAACAGAGATTTAGGTAGGTTTCTGAGGGTTTGATAACTTGGCAAGGCTATGAGCTAGCTCATGAAGATAGAATGATAATTCTACGCCTACACTGTCTTGCAGCCAAACTGCCTCTGGATCTGATAGGATGGTAGGAAAAAAACGGTAAAGCAGCAATGCTCCTGAGCTCCTGTAGCAGGCAAGAAGATGCAGGAGTGTGACTACCCAGAACTGAGCATAATATCCATGTTTCTGCTCAACCTAGGACATCCAGTTTTTCTTTTGGGTGTCATTGTGTACCAACACAGGAAATGAAGTACATCATCGTCAGAACAGACTCAAATTGAAGGGGTCGGAAGACAAAGCACCGTTCAGCCATTTCTGGGCTAACAACTATAAAATTGATCACTAGCATTTTGCAGAATTGACTGCATATCATGATAAAACTTGGGTACCTCAAAGAGAATTTTGATCAAACACGTAAGAAAAAAGCAATGATTTTTCTGATAGTAATAGAGCCCCTGGAAAAAAAAGAAAGTAACATTCTAACACAAACCAGTGTGGACTAAAAATAACCAAGGTTTAGAAACAGCTTTATAAAACTTAGACAAGGTTGAATCTAGACTAGAAAAAAAAAAAAAGCCAGAAATATTCCTTTAGTCATTCCTTAATGAAGTGATCTAGACTTTAATATTTAAACCCATGGTATGACCACTGAAGTCTGTTTTGTATATTTACAGTTAAATTAATATTAAATAGAATACATGTAGTTCTTATTCCAAAGGAAAGATTCATTCATTCCTGATCAACTCTTTTATCCTTTTTATAAAGTTCTGAATTACAAAATATCTTACAAAAGATACGGGTACACATGGATTTCTGGACTAGGTGAGTCCTACCTGTCTTTTTTAGTCAAAACTCTAGTATCCAAGATAAAGAGTGGGCAAAACCAAGTAAGCAGCTCTAGTCCTTAACAGATTGCTGACTTAGTAAGTCTCAGATCTGGGTGGGTGTGCTTGTATTTCTTAAATAACACACAACAGTCAAAGGTACAGATAACTGCAATGCCTGTAATACTTTTCAGGCCAATCTCATTAGTGGCAGATACTAACAGGTGGTTCAATCAGCATCTATTCCAACTTACTTTCCAGCTTATTTTCACAGCTATAATACAGAAGATAAAGAGGTAAAACCACATTTCCTAGGTTCCCTTTGAGCTAGCATGTAATATAGATCTCCCAAGCCAATTCAACTGTGTGAACCTTCATGATGAAAGCCAAACACATAAAGTATCATCTGCATGAAAGAATGGCTCTTTGAGAAAGCATGGTGGCAGAGTATCTGTTTTTTTTTCAGGAGTTGTGCCAGAGTTTCTGGCACCTAGACCTTAATGTTCTATGTTCCAAGATGTTGTAGTAGCAACGGTGGTGTTTCTGCTTGGGCTGTCCAGTGTTGTGGATGGGCACTTTTTAAGTTATATCACCCGTGGCTGTATTGTTCTCTGCATACAATGGATTCTGTAGTAGGCAACCAAGAATCCTGATGATATACTATCTATGCTACAGTCTTCTTTTTCTTCTTATCTCCACCCTCTACATGGCAAGCTATAACAACTTTTGTAGAGATGAGAATCTCTTACCTTAAGATCCGATCTGCCCTCGCTGTATCTTTGGAAAGTTTTAAATGGATAGAAGAAGGCAAGATTCTGCTGAAACTATTCTATATCTATATCTATCTATATCTGTATCTGTACCTATACCTGTATCTGTATCTATATCTCCAAGAAATTGTACACTGAAAGATTTTCTTCCACAATAATGCAAAGGGTGAACTGACAGTAAATGTGTGTATTTTGTTAAAACCCACATTCACTGGAATCACAAAAAGCCCAATATAATTATCACCAATCTGGTAAAGCTGTGAAGTTAGTTAATTTTATTTCTTGAAACATTCTGAACTTCTCAAGTAAACTTTTATAATTAGCCACTGACTTTGTCTTTTTTTTTTTTTTTTTTTTTTTTTTTGCTATTTCTAGCCCACATACATATGAAAATCACAAGATACCACAAGCTAGAGCTTTTCCCTATCTCAGGAAGAAAAACATTCATGTCAATTTGGAAGAGTTGACATCATATCCAGCAATCTGGGTTAGCTCTAATTTCAGCCCCCTATAATATCCCAGTATCATTTCTAGTCGTTCAAGTAATCTCTCTTACATGGCTATACTTGATTTTACTTTTTCATATAATTTTTTGGGGAGCTATATAAGCATTCAAATATATTGCTCACTACTTTAAAAAATATGTGCTTCAAACACTTCTCAATTAACAACACTCATGAAAAATATCCCAGTACTACCTATTGCCTGTAGAAAACTCTGAATTCAGGCAGAATAGTGAAGATGGGGACAGGAATGATTGGAAAAAGAAAACTAGCAACCACAAACAGACTATTTATCCCAGGTGCTGGGACCGAATACTGAATTCAGAACTGTTGTTTCATTTTATTTTCTCAACCATTTGAAGAGCCAAATAACTTTCCCAAATTCACTAGTATGCCACAGAGACAAGACTAAAACCCAGAACTATCTGTCTCCAAACCCATCGCCGTTAAACTCACCAAAGCTGTCAGAAACATGTTTTGTAAGCCCCTGTGATTCAGGCAATTTGTGTATCTCTCCCTTTGCATCTTCTCCAATGAGGTGTACTAAGACATCTTGTTTAGGGAATATAATTTATGATTCACATTCAAATGCAAACATCACTGTATGAGAATATAAAAGGTCACACGGACACATCAGAGAGTGCTGTCACACTCTATGTAGAAGGGAGATTGGCAAAACACATTCCATACTATGAATCACTAATCTATAAATGATCAGGGTTTCTAGGGATGTAACAGCTTAAGCGTCTCATGTGCACAGAACCTTACGAGTTAAATCTTTTATGTATATTCTGCCAACAAATGTCATTTTCCTTTGCAAAGATGATGACTCATGCAGAACCAATGGACAAAGACAGAAAGATGTAATGGCCTTTTAAAATCTGGCACTTTGATGATTAAGTCATGTCTTCAGAAAATTCTCTGAATTTTTTATTGCAGAGCAGCATCCTGGTGATCAAGCACAGAATGTAAAGTCATCGTTACATGCAATCCCTATGTGAGACTAATTTTATGAAGCTAAAATGAGTCTGGGGCAGTACGTAGGCGAATTTTATTTTTCCTGGATTTATTACCACAATAGTACCACAATGTTATATTATAGAAGACTTTTAAAAAGTAAAAATAAAACATTTGTAAATGGTATAAGTTCAACCAAAGTTGTTAACTCCCATTTATCAAAAGAGAAAAAGGAAAACCCGAGAAGAGATATCCTCTGGTGAATACAGAATATAGAAACAGACTCTCTCTAAAGACCGCCATAAAACACAAGCATTGTCTATTTCAACCACCTGCCTCATGAGAAATGAATAAGAAAAAAAAAATGTCCTGACACATTATACACAGAAGGAGAGATGTTTAACCCAAGGTTTAAATATCAGAGTCTGAGGAGGCAAGACAATTAGAAATATAAAGCATATACTAGGCCAATGATGCTGATTAGATTTGTAGCTTTCCTTTCAGTGTTCCCTATGTTTTTCTTATGTGTTTTAATGATAGTAACTCATGACAAGGAGCGTCAGAATGGGTGGTAGTAAATGTAGTAGCATTTTTGCTTTCATTTGTGTCTCTTCAGCTCAGAGATTAGGTCTCTAATTTCACAGTCTAGGTGCCAGTGTCTATTGAAGAAGGATAAAGACAGCATCAACAGGATATTTGCTTGAGTCTTCCTGCTCCCTACCCCTAGAGTGTTCTGATTCAGATTCAAACAATGACATATGAGGTGTGATCACAATACATGATGAGTGTTTAAATAAAAAAATTATTACAATAAAAAACACATTCCCATTAATTCCCCTCAAAATACTCCCCCTTTCTTTGAACACACTTATTCCATCGTTTCTGCCACTTTCTGAAGCAGTTCTGGAAGTCCTCTTTTGTGAGTGTTTTTAGTTGTGCTGTCGTGGCTACCTTGATGTCCTGAATCATTTTAACTTTGGGGATGAGCCAGAAGTCGCACGGTGCCAGAACCGATGACTATGGTAGATGAGGACACACTGTAATCTTTTCATTTGACAGAAATTGCTGTATACCAAAAGCAATGTATGACATGGAGCATTGTCATAATGGAGGATGATTTACCACACACTTTAAAACACACCTTTTCTCAACTGTAGCTCATACCTGACTGACTGCACAGAACAAATTGAAACTTGTCACATACTGTTACTAAGGTTCGACGCATTGCTTCTCATATTGGAGATCCCTGCTTCTGTTGGATGGCACTTGGCAGCAGCATTCACCATATTTTGTGATCACAACAGGAAGGCTCCATGTCACACATCACTTCTGGTATGGCAATTTCTGTCAAATAAAAACATTATAGTGTGTCCTCATCCATCTTATTCACCAAATCTGGCACCATGCAACTTCTGGCTCTTCCTTAAAGTCAAAATGATTCAGGACATCGAGGCAGCCATGACAGTGCAACTAAAGACACTCACAAAAGAGGACTTCCAGAACTGCTTACGAAAATGGCAAGACCAATGGGATAAGTGTACAAAGTGAGGGGGAGTATTTTGAGAGGGATTAATGGTAATGTGTCTTTTACTGTAATATATATATTTTTTAATTTAAACATTCACCGTATTGTTTGATCACACCTAGTATGTAAGGGTGATTGTTTAGTCTGCTTACTTCCACAAATGATCTTAGTTAGACACTCTCAATTGCCCTTCCCTTGTTCACAATCACATCACAAATATCAAAATTTGATATTTTGTAGACCTTCGATATGTGTTGTAAGTGTTTAACTCTCCTTCTATATGAGAGTACTTTTACTGTTTTACATCACATTCTTAAGTTTTTTCTTTAAAAAAATGATTTTTATTATAAACCAATTTTACAAAAAGTGAAAATAGCCTTGATCTAATTTAAAATACTTTTATAACAATTGAAAAGAGACATACTCTATAGAAATATCAGTCTGTCATGGTCTGTAATATATGTGACCTAAAAGAGTCAAAATGGATTGCTCATAAGTTAAACATGAATTTTTTAATGACTGAAAATCATCATGTATTTTCAGACTGAGTATTGATGAAAAAATGAAGAGAAACATAAGATGAGTCATTTTCTACTTTATGGAGATTCTTCTTTTTCTCCTCCAGCCCAAGAAATCCTGAAGCAGATAGTCTACATTTCCAAATGGCCCTGGAGGCTCATGTAGTCACCCATCTTGGTTATTTTGACAAGACAGACCTCTGGAGTAATTACAAGGGGACAAAATCACATTGTGTGAGTTCATCCCAGAATTAAAGATAATTCTCAGATACTACTACCTCCTGGAGAGCGTTGAGTTATTATCACATTCTGGAGAAATTTAAGGTATTCTACAGCAAACTGGAAGCAGTTGCCTCTCTTGCTGGCTTGTAGTGTTTCCCTCTGCCTAAGACCTTCATCCCTCTCCTCTTTGGCTCTGACTCTTCAGATTATTTACTTCCTGGTAGATTTTCTATAATTTACATCTCCACATAACATGAAGGGGGAAAAAGAGCAAAGGAATCACCTGAAAATGAATGTTGGCTAGGTTAGCATGTCAACTTAAGGAGAACATCATTTGCCATGACAATTCATTCATTCAAATGTTGACAGCCTGCTACAGTATATTCGAAAGGATACAGCCTGAACATAATAGACAAAACCCCTACACTCATAAAGTATAACTTCCTGTAGGGTAAGACAGACAATAAACAAAATAAAGCAATATGTATTATATATCTGATGGCAATGAGGATTAGAGAAAAATAAATAAACAAAAAAATATGGAGTTCGCAATTGTTGCTATTTTAGGTAGGGTGGTCATACAAAACCATCCTTACAAAAAAGTGACTTTCATGTAGAAACCTGAAGGAAGCGGGAGCAAGAGAGAAAGAAATTTTCAAGCGAGGGAAGAGTAAGAAGACCTGTGAAGCTGGGATAGAGTGAGAGAGGAGAACAAGAGATGATGAGGTAGGGCCTTGTGAACTTCGTAAGGACTTGGTTTTACTTGAATGAGATTGGGGAGTCATTAGAGGGTTCAAAGCAGAGGAATGACATATGGGATTTATGTTTTTCAAAGAATATTCCAGCTGCAATGTTGAGAATAACCTGTAGGAAGGCAAGGCCTGAAGCAGGGAGAATATTACAAGAATACAGCAGTAAACTAAGTGAGAAATGATGATGATGATTGGACCAGAGTGAGGGAAGGAAAGTGATGTGAGTGAGGAATGATCGGATATTGTGTATATTTTAAAGATGGAGCTAACAAGATTCCTGAAAGTAAGACAAAGAGTTAAATCAAGGAGGACACCAAAGATTTGGCCTGAACTATGGAAGATTGGGGTTGCTATGAACTAAAATGAGGAAAAATAGAGACAAGGTTTATATGGGAAGTGAGTGCAGTACTAAATAAGAAATTTTGTTTTGGAGATGATAAATTTTAGATGCTCGTTAAAAATCCAAGTGGAGAAAGTGAGTAGGATGTTCACGTCTGTGATTCAGAGGTAAGGTCTGTGCTGGAGATACAAATTTGTGATTTATCAGCATATAAAGCCCTGAGTCTAGTTGAGATCACCGAGAATGAATATTGATAGATAAAAATTCAACGATTGAATTCTGGGGCTCTTTAACATTAAGGGGCAGTGATACAAGTGGTAACAAGAAAAGAGATTGGAAGATTGGAAAGAAACAGTCAGTGAGGTGGGAGGAACTCAAGTGAAGAAATTGTTTTGCTTGGGAGGAGCAATCAACTCTGTCAAGAAAGAACTAACCATTGGCAACTGAAAACAGGCGAAGATGAGGAAGGCTTTTTAATCTTCACCTCCTAACTTTAACTCAAAAGCAAAAACTTTTATAGAAATATCTTTCTCCTATAGAAATATCCTGCTTTATTTGTAACACTTAGGAAGTAAGTTATTTTACTTAGAGTATATTGAAATTCTGTTGATCATATTTTAAAATGATGTCCCTAAACCATATGCTCAAAATACCCCAGGCTTTTAAAAATCTTTTCTGAATGAGGAAATTATTCAATAAAAGGAAATTTTCTCAGTGACTGTGTTATTAGAAATGTAGTTTAGTCATTTTCCAGAAAGATGGATTACCTGGCCAGATGGATAATTTTCTTAGTCTGGTACCGTCTAAGCTGATAAAATCAGTTCTAGTCACTGTATTGAACATTTGCCATTTCCTCTCTGGATACCAGTGTGTTTCTCTGGGGCTCAGAGGAAGCTGCAGATTCAAAGGACATAAAGCACCTTACAAGGTCAAGATCCAAAAAAGTTAATAAA
The DNA here is from genome assembly GCF_004115265.2 of Rhinolophus ferrumequinum. Taxonomy (NCBI): domain Eukaryota; kingdom Metazoa; phylum Chordata; class Mammalia; order Chiroptera; family Rhinolophidae; genus Rhinolophus; species Rhinolophus ferrumequinum. The sequence goes on along the minus strand of NC_046306.1, from coordinate 35,284,611 downwards.
TCAAATTTTTGTCCAGTAGCACATTCTAGCAGCATCAAGGGGCATACAAGGGCAGACACCACTGTCCTCTAGAAGTAATGATAAAATAATTTGGAATATAAAATCTCATTTACTGAGTTCTTAGGGTATTCTTCTACTTGCATATTAGATGTCCTATCTATCTGTGCTTGTGTTCATTAGAGATGGTTAATAAGCCATGTATTTTTTTCTCTCTAATCACTTTAGTAATAGAAAAAGATAGGGAAGAAGGGAGGAAGGAAGGAAGGAAGGGAGGAAGGAAGGAAGGAAGGAAAAGGAAGGAAGGAGGAAAGAAAAAAGAAAGAAAGAAAGAAAGAAAGAAAGAAAGAAAGAAAGAAAGAAAGAGAAAGAAAGAAAGAAAGAAAGAGGAAGAAGAATACACATAAAGATATTTAAGATGTATTAGGGAGAAGTTAAAAAAAAAAATAGCCCTAACCCATATTTAAAGCATCTTGGCGGGGGGGGGGGGGGGGGGGGGGGTGCAGTGCAAAGCACACACACAGTTAAAATGCAGATATCTTCAATACTATGAATTGAGGGGCTGGTAAAAGTAAAAGATTAAGAAGGATAGGGAGATTTGTCCAATGTCACAGAGTAGTCATAGACATTGCTAAAACCTGAAACCTATCTCTTCCAAACTCCAAGTTGAGCAGTTCTGACAAGGTTATCCTGCAAATCAGAAAACAGAACTACTCCTTTAGACACTAAAAGATTTGGTTAAAGAATCTGATGCAATGTGGGCTTCTTAAATAATATATGTGCAATATTAGACGTCGTTGTAAACTCTGCACACAGAGATTGTACACTCACAGGGAATTCAATTTGTGGTATACAGTATATGCTAATATGGAGATATTTGGATAAATAATTTCTTCATTTGGCTCTTTTATGAGGCACTTTGCTACGCCTGTTGCCATTCCCTCAACTCCATTCTGGTTACAATTTACCAAAAGATTATCCCTGACACTAAATATGTCTTAACCTTAATGGCAAAGTCCCAGCTGCACATTGTTCTAGATATGCTGTTTATGTTGCCCTCTGCAAACAGCATATACTATGACCAGCTGGGCAGAAATCACAGCATCCACAGCAGGAATTAGCAGTGACTTTAGGTATGCGGTGATTAACAAAGATGCCTCAAAGATAAGCATTAACAGTTTCATGTATGTCAATACATGACAATAATGCTTAGCAAAATGGCTCCAGTGTATCCAAAGCTCTCTATGCTTGAGAATTTTCAGAAGCAATCTTAAATGTTTCTGGATCAATAGGAATTAGTTTAAATTGTGCTTGTCTCAGGCAAAGACTGTTGTAAATCCATCTCCTTCTAAATCTACATGAGCAGCTTAAAATGACATCGCACACCATGGCCAACAAGTGTTGGATGCCAAATCTAAATAGAGTAAATCTAATTTTCACTAGATTGGAAGATGTAATACAGAAATGGACTTTTAAAATGTCATGGGAAATAACTGCCTTGCCTCTAGTGCCAATATGCTCTTTAAACACCCAAAACACATATCAATAGACTAGGAATCTAGATCATAGTGCAGATTTGAGTTATCAGTATTAAAAAAAGATTCTAAAAAGTATATAAAAATAGTTATAATTTTAAAATTGTATTCCCCGTTTCATGTTTATTGCTCACTAAAGGAGTGGCATAATGAAGAGTTCTTGTTCTTAAAGATTTTAAAAAAGATGAGGCTTGTTGAAAGTTTAAGTATTATTTTAAAACTTAAACAACAAGTGAAGTATAAGTGTGGCAGAACCCTTATAAAATATCCTGCCATAAAAGAACAAAGCAATTTCCCCATTTTCTGGTTACACATAGCCCCTCTAATTTTATTAATTGCATTCATTATACTGCAACTTCATTCTAGAGGAAGTTCAAGAAATAGAGAAAATGGGAGAAATATTAAATACACTCAACACCAGCTTCTCTGCATAAACCTGTTATAACATGCTTGAGGACTGTACTGGAATGTAACTCTAGATAAATATCCACATGCATATTTTATGTGAATCACAAATACCTCATATATTCTAAATCCATGAATACCTTGAAAAAGTTTCACCTTCAATGAGCTTTTCTAAAAAGAAAAAAAAACAAATGAGAGGGCTGAGAGAACTCAGAAAGTTTTTAATGAAATTAAAATACAGAATAAATAATAAACAGACTTATCTGATTAAAGGATATTCAGAAAAGAATACTGTCTAGCCTGCTTATATTTAGGAAACATTAGATAAAATCAGACTTACCAGGGAACACCCCTGTTTTCTATTTGGAATGCCCTAACCCACTATTATCTTGAGCCCTGAACTATTCCCTTGTTATTCACACAAGGCAAGTTAAATTAAAGACTGGACCTGCATTTTAAGCCTGGGGCAAGAGAAAGTTGAGCAGGTCACACAGAAGAACTATTTGGTTTTAAGGAAGGCTGCCAGCTCCTCTGCCCAGACACTGGCAATTGCTGTGGGGAGCCAATCTGGGGGTCAACTCAAAAGGGAATTAATTTTCAGCAAAGGATAGAGATTTGTAGGAATGCTGGCTGTTCAAGATGTAGAGAAATCACTAGAAATGTCTGCATGCAGCTAGCTCAGGTGTGCTCACCTGCTGGCAGCAGGGTGAGAGTAGGGAGATCCAGCAGGCTCTAAGGAATTCTGGAAGCTGACCACTTATCATTGCTCTTGGGAGATGCTTTGATTTCTCTAGGAAAGGAAGACAAAGGAGGGGCTCAGAGGGCCAGAGCAGGTGGAACCTTAGAATATTTTCTATTTATTTCTCATGACTCTTTTGTTATTTTGCTTCATCCTTCCTTGACATTTCTTCCTATCTGGTTTAATTTAGGGCCAGTATTTATTTGTTTTTGTTGTTCTCCTTGATTTCCTGGAAGACTGACAAATGGTCCAGAGAATGTGAATGCCTGCTTTGAATTAAGCCTACTGAGTCAAATTACTGATTGCAAAGGCATCAATTAGGAACAAGTCGATTTTGATTCAAGTTAGAAAGAGCCATGCATGGTTCCAAAGCAATGCAAGGAGCAAAGAGAACATGGCTGTATTCCTTGGTTGCTTGCAAGGAGACAGGAATAAATTGCTTGTTTGTTTAACAGCTTTTGAAAATAGTGGATAGATTGCTTTTGGTGACTAAATGTGGTTATGAGAGGTTGAACAATTGAAGTCATTTCCATAATCAGCAATTGCTGTTGGTGAAATTAGACAGAAAAGTGATAAATAAAGGAAAAACATGTCTGGCAGGAAGCATTATTCAATCATAAGCTATCCCAAATGGTTAAAAATATAGCTTATATTACACTCCTGTGAATTTACAACAACATAGAAGAAACTAGACCACTCAATTTCACAGTTCCAGGGGAAAACGAGGCTCTTTCTGGAACTTTTACTTTCCCAGCAATGTGTCTGTGATGCATTCCAGATGGACAAGCCTTGAAAAGTGACAGTATCCATCTATTTGTGAGAATGAACACAGAGAGAGTGAGAGTTTTCACATCCCTGTCTCCCTAAAACATAAACACCACCAACCACAAATGAATCCACTTAATCCAATTTGAGAGTACTCCTCAGGACAAGAAGCTTTATCAGTTATCATCAAAGCATCCAGTATAATTATCTTCCTTCCAGTCTCTATGAGTGGACAGCAGGGCAGAGTGGTTGACGAAATGAAATAAAATAAAGCTAAACACAGTTCTTTGGATGAAGATATACAGCTGATATTTTAATGTGTGGGTGACACAAGGCTGAAATCTATCAGCGATATGTTTTGAGTTCAATTAAAATATAAAAACATCTTGACAAATTGGAAACAATTGGAAACAAGATCTAAATCTAATAGAATGGCATTTAATGGAAATGTTAGGAACTGAACTTTGTTTCTTAAGAAAGGCATAAGTGTGGGACAGAGAAGACATTGTTTAGCAGGAGCTCTTATAAGAAAATGTTTGTCATTTGCTGATCAACTTCAGAGAAAATAAGTGTCACAAAAAGAGCTAATATGATGTGATTGCACACCGACTTTAAAGAAACACATTAGCTGAATAAAGGGAGTTAACTATTTTCCTCTATTGGCTGGGTTGCTGTCAAACTATGACATGCCCATGCCCTCCTGTCACAACGTAAGAGAAGTCCTGCTACCAAAGGCTAATCCTTCTTCTTGTTATCTAGATTTATCTAGTTCCCTCTAGAGATTAGCTCCTCTCTATTCCATAGTGTTAACTTCTGCCTCTTTTCCGGATCCTTATCATCAGCATTTCATCTGATGTCACCAAACTCAAGTCTTTCTCATTGTAAAATCCCTCCCTGTGCCCCCCATCACCCCTGCGACTGCCACCCTTTCCTCCCCTTTGCTGCTGAACTCCTCCACAGCTGCCATCTTCTCATCCTTGCCTCTCTGTCATCTTCACTCAAACAAAATTACACTTCTGCCCTCACTGCTCCCCTGGAATGACGCTTTGTTAAAATCACCAGTGACTAAAGGACAGTAGTCAGTCCTTAACTTCCTTGGCTGCTGGACAGCATTAAGTATCATCAACCAGTCTCTGGCACGAGTTTTCTCTGGGCTTTCTAGACAGCCCCATCCTGATTCTTCTCCTCCATCGTGAGCTGCTCATTCCCAGCTTTGGTTATTGTTTTGTTTTTGATTTTGCTAGGTAGTATGTTTTAGAGGTTCCTTTCCCTCTGCCCAGTCTGTAAGTTTTGTTTTTCCTCCGGGTTCCTGGTCCCACAGGCAGGTGTAGGGAGTTCCCTGGATGGAAGTCAAAGGCCAAATCCCTGCTCTATCAGAGAAGTCTCCCTGCATTGACTCACAGGGGATACCCACCAAGGAGGCACTGCCAAGGAACCAGAACAACAGACTCCTTCATCTGGGACCCATAATGGAACATCAACTGTCTTCATGCAGCAGTGATTTCAAAGAGTTAACAACATTAGAACGCTTTTAAGAAATTCTGCATAAGGAAGCATTTTGAGCTTAAAATACGTGGAAGAATAGAGCCCCCATGTCCTACAAAAGCTAACCTCAGGCTCCTTAGAGAGGAGTCCTGGAGAGAATCAAGAATACACAATGGAGGGTGGAGTAAAATGCTGCCACAGAAATGAAAATAAATAAATAAATAAAAGAAGCTGAACAGGGATGGAAGAAATAAAGCCACTGGGTCACTCAGGAAAGAATGAGTAGACTTGGGAGACCACTCCACCCTGAGGTAGAGAAGTGACAGCCATTCCTTAATAGTATGGTCACCATTTGTTATTTAGCACTTAGGATGTGCTAAGAAATAGTTAAGTTTGTGAGACTGACTGACACTCCAATTTCTCCCCATTATCTAGCTTCCCCTTCTTCCTTAGAAACGGAATGTCTAAATCTTAGCTGGGTTCACAGTGGTCCATGAAAGGTATATTTTTTCAGCCTCCCTTGAAGTTCATTATGGCCATGTGACTTCATTTTGGGATGTAACTGGAAGTAGTGGGCATAGAATTGGACTTACATTGAAAAGAAATTGCCCTTTTAAAAATTACTTCTTCTCTAATTAAGATGTTTTGAAACACAGAGAAAAGTTGAAAGAATGATATAGTAAACATTCCTATACTAACCATCCATATTTATAATTGCTAACATTGTACTGTATTTGTTTTATGATATCAATTATTTATCCATCCATATATCCATCTGTCTGTTTCATTTTTATCCATTTCAAAGTTGCAGACATGAAACACTTCAAACCCATAAATTCCTCTTGCTTTAGTTTTCCAACAATCCCATGAGGTAGTTATCCTTTCTGTTTGCAAATGAGTAAGCAGAGGGCCAGAACTCCAAGTAACATGCTTAAGCTACACTCTTAGTCATGGTATACCCCATTTTGAATTCAGGTCTAATCTCTCTCCAAAGTTCATGTTTTTGCCCTATGAGTTTCCTGTCCCTTCAAGCCCCTATCCTCACCGCCCCCCCAAATGCCCTTTAGAGTTCTGAGGCATGGCAGGGCGTATAAAATGCCTTTAATTTTATCAGGTTTTGGTATTCTAGGGGAACTATACAAGGAGAGGTCTGATTGCTTAGTTCATCTCCCCAACTAGAAATGAGAAACAATTTATGACCCATTTGTAATCATAACCCTGCATTCTAGGAAGGCTGCATTTGGTTGTTTTTCTTCATACTCCAGTGGGAAAATAAAGAGGGCAATGCAGGATGAGGAACCTCAACAGAGAAAGAAACTATATTTTCCGTCTTTTAAAAATTTTTTTATTTATTTCAGTGTGTTTTTCCAGGACCCATCAGCTCGTAGTCAAGTAGTTGTTTCAATCTAGTGCAAGGTGCAGCTCACGGTGACCCATGTGGGGATCAAACCGGAAACCTTGTTGTTAAGAGCACTGTGCTCTAACCAACTGAGCTAACTGGCTGCCCTGAAAGTACATTTCTATTTCCACTACAAATATTCTCTGTGGGAAATAAACAATTCCATTAAATACGGTACCCTTTTCCCTCCAACTATTTGAAAGAAGTCAGAAGTTGAGAAAGCACAGCTCTCTTTATTCTTCCTGAAACTAATTACTTTTACCTCACCTACTGCTTATGAGTAAGATGTATTTACCATAGGTCTGCAGACTGGTATGCACCTTGAGGTTTGCCCAAGCTCCCTCTGATGAACAAAATTTCAGAACCTGCTCCTTTGAATTCCATCAAGAATGATGACTCTCAGCCATCTTAATATCACAGCTTGAAAGCTCCCAAAACAATTGGTTTAGTAATTTATTTTGTGATCCGTGCTGTGGACATAAAACTTTTCAAAGTAAAGATCAAGTTCCAATCTAAAGATCCAAAAAGAAGATTTTCAATCTGTCGGTACAGGCTGTTTTCCATCAGCACAGCTGCCAGTGCTTACCCTCGGCACTGGGTGGCCTCACACAGTCAGTACAGACGCTCCTCTGGATGCCGAGGCTAGCAGAGCCCAGAGATTACTACATTATCATCTCCCGACTGAAACCAGAGTTCCATTTAACAAGCTGACAGGAGCAACAGGACCACAAAATAACAAGCAGATACATGGTGTGGTATTTGTCAAAGATAAAGGGCTGAGCTTGAGCTTAATGCTTCTCGAAGGTTTTGGAAGACATTCAAATCATCTACCCCAAATAGTTTCTGTTCCTTGAACTTCTCACATTTCTCTTATTTGGAGTTGCCATTTTGACACATCAGACTTTATTTGGTGGCAATCATTAGAAGACACCAGAAATGCAATTACAGTCTGTGCCGATTTCACTGTCATATCTTATATTTCCACATGTGCACTTTACTGAAATTATTAAGGGCCAGGGCCAAATTCAATTCTATTTTATTGTTATACCTTTCTAAAGTTAAATTAACAAATTGCACACAAACATGTACACACATTTGTAATAAGACTTTCCACAAAAACACATAGACTCATTTCTTTATGGTAATAAAGTAAGTATAGAAAGAGATTTTAAAACTACAATGTTTTCGGGTTCCAGCCAAGATGGTATAGTAGATTAATGCTGTGCTTACATTTTCTCACCACCACATCAAAATTATAAGTAAACTACAAAACAACTATCATTGAGAATCACCTAAAATCGTACTGAATTGAAGGCCTACAACTAAGGACATGCAAAAGAAGCAATTTCGAGAGTGATAGGAGGGCAGAGATGCAGAACACCTGAATGAGACCATTAAAGATCAGGAAGGATAGCTTGGCTGTGAAGGTGTCACTGGAGGAAGGCTCCCAACCCCTCCTCAGCCCAGAGCTCCAGTGGCAGGGGGAGAAGTCCTCATAATCTCTGGCTGTGAAAACCAGTGGAAATTGTGACTGAGTGAGATGAAGGGCAGCTAGAGTAGCTGGTGCACCTCTCAAAGGGACCGCACGCAGACTTACCCACCACTGGAATTACTGGCTCTCAGCTCCAGTGCTGGGGCAGCAGCTAGAAAGGTGGTAGGGTCATATGTGGGGGGGGGGGGGGGGGGAAGAGTTGTCTGGCTTTAGGACAGCAGACGGAGGGGCAGCTTTCTCCTAGATGGAGGAGCTGGCAGAGGCCATTGTTTCTTTGATGAGCCCTCTCCCTTCTCAGTGTGCAGACAGGAGGTTGCCACCATATCTGCTCCATCGATAACACTACTTGTTCGCCATACCCTGGTGATTTGAGACCTTGTCCCGTCCAACTTTCAGGCACACCCAAGCCACTTTCAGTGGCTTTTTTGTATAAACCACCTGCCTTGGCTCATGCTGCAGACTTCCCTAAGATCTTTCAAACATTTGCAGAACCCAGACAAGCAGCATCTGTCTTGAGCATGTCCTGTACCTCTGACTGAGCAGCCCTAAGCTGGATACTAGCAGCATCTGGCCTTGGTTCGCATCTTGGCCTCTCAAGGTGCTTCTAAGCACTGCACAGGTGGCAGCCATCTGTGTATTTCTTTCTGGCTCCTGCCAGGTGGCTCTATGTAGGGTGTGAGCTACAGCTGAACTTGATTTGCAGTGGGTCCCCTCACAGGTGGCACTGGGGCTGGAGCCCTCAGCAGTCAGCTTCAAAATGAGCTGAAGCATCATCCAGCCAACTCCAAGGATGACACACCCAAGGGGCAGATTGGGCAGACACCAGAGCCCTGCTGAGGCAGATCCTGCTCCATTGGGTCAGACCCAGCACCAGAACTCCTCCACTGTAGTCACAGCCAGTCCTCATAACCAGTGAGCCCAAAGGTCAATCCCTCTTACTGATGTGCAAATAGCAACCATGGTTCAACTACAAGAGGAGGGCACACAGAACCCACACAAGGGACACACCTGGAGTGCACGGCTCAAGTGACACGGAAGATAGCACAAGTGAGCCCCGCAGGACACCTACTACATAAAGTCACTCTACTAAAATCAGAAGATACTCATATAGCAACCCTACCTAATACATAGCAACAAACAAAGGGAGGCAGCCAAAATGGGGAGACAAAGAATTATGTCCCAAATGAAAGAACAGAACAAAGCTCCAGAAAAAGAACTAAACAAAATGGAGACAAGCAATCTACCAGACACAGAGTTCCAAACACTGGTTATACTAGGGAGAACTTCAAGAAACACATAAGTAACATAAAAATGGAGATAGAAAACACAATAAAGAACCAGTCAGAAATAAAGAATACAATAATGGAAATGAAGAATACATTACAGTGAATCAACAGATTAGATGAAGCAGAGAATCAAATCAGCAATTTAGAAGATAAGGTAACAGAAAACACCCAATCAGAACAGCAAAAAGAAAAAAGAACCCCTAAAACTGAGGCAAGTTTACGGGGCCTTTGGGACAATATCAAGCGTACCAACATTTGCATTATAGGAGTAGCAGAAGGAGAAGAGAGACAGCAAGGAACTGAAAACCAATTTGAAGAAATAATGACAGAAAACTTCCCTAACCTGGTGAAGGAAATAGATATACAAGTTCAGGAAGCACAAAGAGTCCCAAAGAGGCCCACATCAAGACACATCATAATTAAAATGCCAAAGGTTAAAGACAAAGAGAGAATCTTAAAAGCAGCAAGAGAAAAGCAGTTAGTTACCTACAACTGAGCTGATTTCTCAACAGAAACTTTGCAGGCCAGAAGGGACTGGCACAAAATATTCAACATGATGAAAAGGAAGGATCTACAACCAAGACTACTCTACCCAGCAAAGCTATAATTTAAAATCTAAGGACAGATAAAGAGCTTCCCAGACTAGAAAAAGCTAAAGGAGTTCATAACCACCAAAGCAGTAGTACAAGGAATCTTAGAGGAACCTCTTTAAGACAAAAACAAAACAAAACAAAAAACAAAACTCAAAAATAATAATAAAATGTCAATAACTGCATACCTATCAATAATTACTTTCAATGGAAATGAATTTAATTACTTTCAATGGAAATGAATTTAAGATAGGGGAGCTGAATGGATAAGAAGACTTTTACACATGCTGCTTACAAGAGACTCACTTCAGATTGAAAGACATACACATACTGAAAGTAAAGGGATGGAAAAAGATATTTCATGAAAATGGAAACAAAAAAATAACAAAAAAACGGAGGTAGCAATACTTATATACCAGACAAAATAGACTTTAAAACAAAGACTATAACAAGAGACAAAGAAGGATCTAGTAATTCCACTTCTGGGTATTTATCCGAACAAACTCAAAATGCTACTTCCAGAGGACATGCTCATTAATGTGTTCATTGCAGCATTATTTACATAAGCCAAAATATAAAGGTGACCTGGGTGTTCCTGAATGGATGAATGGATAAAGAAGAGGTGATACATACATACAATGGAATATTACTCTGACGTTAAAAAAGAATGAAATCTTGCCATCTGCAATAACATGGATGAACCTAGAGGTTATTGTGCTAAGTGTAGTAAGTCAAACAGTGAAAGACAAATTTCATATGATTTCACTTACAAGTGTAATCTAAAGAACAAAATAAACAAACACATGAAATAGAAACAAACTCATAGATACAGAGAACATTTTGATGGTTGCCAGCTGGGAGGGGTGTTGGGGGTAGGTGAAAAAGGAGAAGGGATTAAGAAGTACAAATTGATTGTTACACAGTAGTCATGGGGATGTAAGGAATATAATCAATAATATTGTAATAACTATTGTCAGACGGCTACTAGATCTAGTAGGGTAATAGATTTGAGGGGGATTGAGGGTAGGGTAAAAAAGGTGAAGGGATTAAGAAATAGAAATTGGTAGTTACAAAATAGTCATGGGGATGTAAATAAAGGGAATATAATCAGTAATACGGTAATAACTATGTATATGTAAACTATATAATATATACTATATATATAGTATATGTGTGTATATATATACATATATACACACATACCATATATATGTGTGTGTGTTTATATATAATATATATATATATATATATATATATATAATATATATGGTGTCAGATGGGTACTAGTCAGGGGGATCACTTCCTAAATTTTATACGCATCTGACCATTATGCTGTACCACTGAAACTAATATAACGTAATACTGAATGTCAACTCTAATTGAAAAGTTTAAAAGGGGGGAAGAGAAAGAAGAACAAGAACACATTTCCAGATATAAAACAAATAAGTCTTAGGGATGTAACAAACAGCATAGAAATATAGTCAATAATATTGTGAGAGCATGGTATGGTGTCAGATGGTTGCTGGACTTAGAATGGTGATCAGTTCTTTAACATAGGGAATAAAATCAATAATGTGGTGATAACTCTGTGCAGTGCTAGGTGGGTACTGTTGAATAACTATGATGTACACCTGAAACTAATAACATATTATATGTTAGCTATATTTTAATAAAAAAGCTTTTAAAAAAACGGAAAAATAAAACACAATGTTTTAGTCCAATCACGTGTGACTTATTGCCCATATTACATAAAATGGGACTTAAAAAAAATCAGTTACCTCTACTGCCATTTTAGATTTGTTCTTCTGAGAGTATAAGATCCTATATTCTTTATCACGTGTATATACAAATTAAATTTAAAAAAATAATATTCTCCTTCCTGTTTTCTTTCAAATATGCAAAAACAGCCAGTACAACATGAAATATGGCACGCATTAGGAGAATTAATTTTTGGATGAGTCTGACAGCATGAATGAGTTGAACAGCATATGTCAGCAAAAACTGAAGAAAAGCTTTATTTTTTTAAAAAAAACAAACATCATATAGATTTAGAGAAAGTAAATGTCCTTCTATTTTTTAGTTAAACTCTTACAAAAATAAAATGTCTATAGCTGTCAAATCTTCAGTTAGTCTGAAACTCTTCAAATACTGAAATGTGTGGCTGGATCTCTAATTGCTTTTTTATGGTTGGTTAGGAGAATCACATTGCAGGAGAATGTTTTGTCAAGAAAAGTCTTCCTTCATTTGGATGGTACTTTTTTTCCCTTAATCCCAAAGCTCTTATATAATTCTTTATCCAACTTGCTCACAGCAAGGCCAGTGTCTTTGGCTACCACGGTCTGGAGTTCTATTCTAAGTTGTGAATTTGACAAACATTGGTCTAAATAAGCTTAAATAGATGTTATGACCACACACTAAACATTCTGAGGGAGACTCTCTTTGACACAGACTGTGAGCAGTTTTCTTCCTTACTACTTAACAGAACAATCTTGAATAATATGCACCTTCATGATGTTCTCCTGAAGTCTGTGGCGGGAATGAAACATGCCAATTGAGATCAGTTATAACATCAAATTTCTGGCATGTTTCCACTGAGTAAGCGAACTGAAAATACAACAGCTCTCCGTGTTTCAGCAACAAAGAGTGAGCGCTTCAGAGCTGAAGCAAAGATACTCAGAAGAGCTGGGCTTGGTGAATTGCCTTTCAGAAACATTTCTTATGTGAGGAAGCCTCAAATTGCTTAGGGTCTGAGGTATTTACAGCCAGAGAAAAGGAAATGATTCTAGCACCACTTAGCAGCCGCCTGGAATGGCCCAAGGTGGGCCTGGGAGCAAGTTGTACTTAAGTCCTGGCTGCTGGTTGATTCTTCCCCAGGGTGGTCCCTGAAGCAGACTCTGTAGTATCCTATCAGAGTTAAATATGACAAGGTTACAGTACAGCTATTCCAAATAAACATGAAGAAACACACTATAAATTACAGAGTCTGCCATAGGGTGGGAGTAGAGCAGATGGAAAAATACATTGAGGGATAGTCTCTAACGCGGAATTTTTTTAATGTTAAGAAAAAGTTAAAAATAATACATAAGTAGGTATATTGGAAACTTTTGAGGCATAAACTATGGTCCACACATAAATGGTACTTCTTTAAGCATTATGGCAATCATAGTAACCAAAAGCCTGATGGTTCAAGGACTAGGAAAAACATACAGCAGGTGAAGAATAGCAAGAAGCAAAAAGAAAATTACTTTACAGCTTTTCCATCTAATTTCTTGATTAATTCTTGGCTTAAAAATGGATCATTCTATTATATGTACATAAGATACATTTGCATGTATGCACACATGCATCTATGAGAATATACTAATAGACATGAGCACACACACACACACACACACACACACACACACACAGCCTTTGCTCTCACAGTTATCACAACCCTCCAACCCTCACTCACATTATTGTTTCCTAACTGAACTGGGCTATAAAACAGAGGGAGGTTTGGGGCTCCCATCTGCTGAGTAGCTCCACGTACTTTATGTGCTAGAGCCAATTGCAAGGCCCAAAATATTGGAGGAGCTGGACTATGTCTCCATCAGTTTTCTTTGATGGAGCCTCCACCAAATTATCCCTTTGTATTGTGCATTGGTCAGAACTGTTTGAATATTTGGATATAATGAATTTAACAATCTGTAATACCATTTGTTATATGATAGAATAATCACTACATGTTGAGTTTGCTGTATTTACAGTATTTGACTTATATTCTTTTGGAGGTATATGTAAGTTTGAAAAATTATGGATTAAAATTGTTTACTGAGGTGATATAAGTGATGGTATAACCTCCCAGGAGATAGTAAGTCAGCATCAGAGAGACCAACAGCAGAAAGCTTCTACCCCCCACCTCCTTAAAGCTGAGGGACAAGTGGAAGAAGTATAATTATCAAGTCACCAAATCAACGCTGGGGTGCTCAGTAAGAGATGGGACCAAATTACCCCTAATGTACCTTCCTGTATCACATTGTAAGTTAGTGGAATAACCTAAGAATCTCAGCAACAAATACAGCACATAAGACATTTCTGTGAGGTTTAATGCATACAATACATTTAGAATAGAACCTGCCATATTATTATTACTAGATGTTCAAGGGTTCCAGTACCTTCTGAACTGGCCTATAATTCTATTTCAGCTAGACGAAGGGGGAATTCAGAGATCAGAGCCCTTGCTATGGACAGTTACACCAAAAAGTAACAAAACAAAACCTTTGTTTTGTTACCTTCCTCTGAGTATATAATGTTAAAGTGTCAAGGTCTAGAGATGGCTTTTAAATTTTAAAATCATACTGAGGAATTGATTAAACCATGGTACCTGCCAGTACGGACTCTGATTTCAGTAGGTCTGGGGTAAAGTTCAGTACCAGACATCCCCAGTGATCTGCTGTAAAAGGTCTGAAGACCTCATCTTGTGAAGCACACTCACTGTGATTGAAAACAAAGGAAGGAATGATCTTCAATTAATCTCAGCCTGCATGTTTTTCCCAAATAAATGAAACAGAGTTGAAGAGAAGCAACACTATCAAAGCATAGCACACATAGCATTTTTTTCATGAAACTTTAATTTTCAATTAAATATGTCTGTGTGTACTGGGTTGGACGTAAACATTTCTTATGATGGTTTGTAGACAAAAAGTTGGAAAGACTTTGCTCTAGGGAATTCACAGCACTCACATCAAGTGACATGCAATCACAAGGCATTCCACACTCTGGAGCCACCTAACATGTTTAAGATTAAAATAGAGTAAGGAGGAGAGAAGGAAGGAAAGTCTAATGGGATATCAACTGGCGTATAGGGCTGAGTTACTGAGATGCAAAGAAAGAGCAGTCAGTGGGCTGTAACCAAACTGTGATTCATAGTTAGAGTGACATGCATGTGAAATGCATACTGAATGGATCAGGGTCCAGGGAGCTCTGATAAATAGCAGAGGAAGCCTACATTTAAAAGAGATTTTACATTCTAACCAGCTGTTATTATCAGCCCCTGCTTGGTCTCTCAACAAAGTTCCTTTCTGCTGTAATTCTTCATGCTACCTCAAAGCTTGATGGTGACTTCTTTTTTTCTTTATTTATTTTGGAAAGCCAGGGGAAAATTGTTCCAGTATGTTCTTTAAATTAGTTTCCTTGCAGTGTTTTCCTTGGACACTTTAATTACAGCTCCCTTGAGGAGCTGAAGTACCATATCACACACTGTAATTCTGCTCCCCAATCTCCCTTTCCAATTCAAGTTTCCAAGTCTCCGTACAATCTGGGCCCTATATTAATATACAGTGGGAAGTACACAGTTGAGAGTCTTTCAACTATAATATAAGGATAGAAGAGAAAATGTGATCATCAGTGTTTGAGTACACCAAACTTATAAGTAAAATGAATAGTTTGTGGCCCATAACGTGAAGTTAGATTTAATGACCTCCGAGTTCACTCGTTCTAACTCGAGCATACTTCAAAGAGTTTCATTTAATATCTGGAGGTACAGAGAAGAGATCAGTGGGACTTTGGTGAGGTTAGGTGATTCTCATTAGCATGATCTGGCTAGAATTCCAGAGGTTCTCAAGAAAATAATACATGTCCAAAAATCTATATTTGATCTGTTACTGTACTAGACACTTGGAGAAGGCAGTTAGTCTAAGAAAATGTAATTACTTTTTAATTCCCAAAGAGAACAAACTTTCTAAAGTGGCCACAATACAATCTTATGTTTCATCCCATAGCCACAAGTTATTGAGGAAGAAAAAAGTTTATCTAAACACAAAAGAAATGCTAAAACAAATGTTTTAAAATTCCTGTCTTTTCAGGTAAGTAAAAGCAATGGCAGATTTGAGAATCAGCCATTGAAGGTTTCTTAGAAAAATTAAGGAAAGAGGTCAATAAAGGAGTTTCCAAGCCAAACTATTTATTAAACAGCTCCTATAAACAGGACATCACTCATTCATAGGGTCGCCAGGAATCAGAGACAATTCAATGGCACATCACAACAACATAAACATCAACTACGGCAAGTGTTTTATACAGGTTATCTCATTCCTTTTGTTAGTCTCTTTTAAAGAGGAGTGTCTACTCCCATTTTACAGATGGAGAAACAGGCTCAGAAAGGTAAGTAACAAGTGTCACCTGGTATCAGAATCAGACTTCTTATTCAGGCAATAACTTACCCCAACCTCAGGCAGCTTGAAACAAAAGACAACCCTATTGGCTTTATGAATATCAAGTTTGTGACCTAACATCATCAGTCAAATTGTTCCTTAACACTTACTATCTTCTCCATCCTTTAACTTACCCAGATTAAAAGCCCTGGGCAGCCTCTCACTGTTAGAGAGAACCCCTCTTCTCCCAGTGGCTTGAGCATTCCCCAGCCTGGTTCCAACAGGGAACAGTAGTTAACAAGAAAGTTAAGGCTGAAATCACTGAGACAGGGAACAAGCGCTACCAAGCCTCCAGCCTGACACCCCCCAGCTCTTCGGAACTTGCGCTCTTTTGATAATGAGGTCTCATCCCCGCACAGTATTAAATCTACCACCTCTGTGTAATCATCCAGAATATTAAAAAAAATTCAAATCTTCAATTCTGATTTCTCTTTTGACTGGTAGACTTATATTTGCAGTGTCAGAACCTATAGGCACTTCAAATTCATCATGCCACTGAATTCCTCATCCTTCCTCATGAAGCTGCCCTTTTATCTGAAATCAGTACCATTCACCCATTTGACTCTTGTAGTGTTGTCTCCTTGACAGGTAGACTGACGCATAGAAAGCAGGAGCCAAATTAAAAGCAAAGATTTGCTGTCACCTTACTGTAGACCTTCCTCTCTTGGTTGAAATAATGTAATAAATCCCCATGTTCCCTAACATAAGTCCCATCCCTTCCAATACATTCTCCATATTCCAACAAGTGTTCGTGCTCTAAAAATATACTTTTGATCATGTTGATCAAAAGCTTTCAGTGCTTTCTACTGACTTTTAGCAGTGGTTTGTAAATTGGCTTCCAAGTTCAGGGATGTGCTTATATGCAAAAGTGACTATGTGAGAAGGCCTTGAGCTCTCAGCAGACTGCTAAATGGGACAGTGATCCCAAAATAATGAATACAAAACAAAAACAAAAACAGACAAACAAAAATACACCCTGGAAATAAAAAAAAATAAGTTCCAAACGTTTCTGGGGGGATATACAAAGTCCTTCATAGTCTAGTCCCTACCGATCTCTCCTATTTCTTCTCACACCACGCATCGCCTCAGACCCATTCTCAAACCGTACTTAATTTTGTGCTGTCTCCTATTTTCCTTCTTTGTCTTTACATTCTCTTTTCGTTGTGCCTTCGTTATTCTTTCTTCATTTTTGGTCCAGCAAACTATATCTTTCAAGACCTAGTTTGTGAATCACCTTCTCAATGAAACCCCCCAGAATGACTAGGTAGACTGATCACTCCTTCCTAAACCATGTGCTCTATTCTAGTACTTGCCACATTGTATACAATTATGTGTTTATGTGTCAGCCTACTTTTCCATGGACTTTTCAATAACAGAGTCTGGACCTTAATCTATTTCATCTCCACAAAACCCTCAAAAATGTTCATTGAATTAATAAACAAACACTGCAGCCTGTGATTGGAGACAGGGGCTGAAATCTTTACAGAATACCTTGGATTGAAAAAACAGTTTTGTTTTAAGTCCTGAGAATACTTACAAAAGAAATAAGAAATATACTTGGAGACAATAATAGAAAATAACTTTTAAGTAATCTAAGTCCACATGTTAGTTTTGAAAGAGCATTATTGAATACTATGTTGGCATATTATATATTTATTTACTCTCAACAAAACAAAAAATTAACTTTCTTAGTGGACTGGCTGATATTTCCGCTAAACCCTGTTCACCAAAAGAGAAGCAAGCTATTAGCACACGTTATATCATAGTGTGGTCACTGCTACTGCTGACTTGAGCAAAATGAAGACATAACTATCTTTATAACTCTCACAAGTAAGAAGGGGGATTTCCTTCCTACGGTGTTTGCCCGAAAATAAGACCTAGCTGGACAATCAGTTCTAATGCGTCTTTTGGAGCAAAAATTAATATAAGACTCAGTCATATTATATATATATATATATTATATCATATCATATCATATCATATCATATCATATCATATCATATCATATCATATCATATTATATTATACCCGGTCTTATATTATAGTAAAAGACCAGGTCTTATATTATTTTTTGCTCCAAAAGACGCAATAGAGCTAATTGTCCTGTTAGGTCTTATTTTGGGGGAAACACGGTAATTTTACTTTGTATACAGTGACAAACAATATTTTCTTTTTATAAAGGCATTACTTTTCACCAGTTATCCTTGCTTACTTGTTTCTCTTGGATGATATTTTCACTTCCGTTCTTTTAGAAAAATGGAAGTACCAGGTGAAACGAAAAACACAACAAAAAATTAGAAGAGAAACAACATGGGTGGGGAAAGTGCAACAAAGGAGAAATGGGAAGTGAGGTGAGGATTGGGAGAGGCCCAAGGAAGAATCAAGACATTATGGATAGAGTGAGTCAGTAGCTGAGGATCTGGGTAGGCAGGATGTCTCTGTGAACGAATGAGATACAGCTCATGTCCCCATCACAAGGGATGAAAGGGAGACCAGCAGAGAAGCAAAACCCAGAATCTGAAGGCTATGACAATGTATGGGGTGGAGCCCAGGTAAATAGCAGTAGGGTAGGTCCAACAAAGGGAATAGGGATGGCTTTTCCTATGGGAGCCACCTGGTTGAAAGGAGGGTGGCCGTCTCCTGTCCCCACCATGGCATGTGCTCGCCCACTGACATCAGTGCATTCTGAAAAGGGGGAATCATCTGGCAAAAATGTCACTTGCCTGCCGTGTTCAAGGCTCCCATTCAAACCAGATTTTGTGACTTTGTTCACACCAGGTTGCTCAAAAACAATGGATAGCCCTGTGCTGTCAGTGAATTAGCAGGTCATTGAACCAGTGCTGAGTTGTGGGGTCCTGGCAGAGCCGTGGCTCGAATTCCCAGAGTTCAGGCAGTAGGATTCATCATTCTGGCCAGAGAGCTTTTGGCAATATGTGTCAATGGGGCCTGCATTTTGTACCAACAAAAACCTGGCGCTGTTGGCACCTCAGAGTGACACAAACACAGAAGTGACATGCCATCTCTGCTCTGCCTGCTGCCTCGGCCTTACCAGTGCTGGTTATGTCTAAAGATCATCATATTGAGGACATTCCTGAACCTCCTTTGGTGGCTGAAGATAAAGCTGAAGGCTACAAGAAGAACAAAGAGGTTGTTTTGCTCCTCAAGAAACTTAAAGCCTGGAATGATATAAAAATGTTGTTACCACCTCTGAGCGGGTGAGAGCTGGCAAAGGCAAAGTGAGAAATCTTCATTGTGTCTAGCTCAGGGAATCGTGCATCAAATCTATAATGAGGACAATGGCAAAGCCTTTCAGAAACATCTCTGGAATTCTCTGCTTAGTGTAAGCAAACAGAACATTTTGAAACTTGCTCCTAGTGGGCACGTGGGCCATTTCTGCATTTGGACTGAAAGTGCTTTCCACAGGGTAGAGGATCTGTGTGGCACTTGGCGTAAAGCTCCCTCCCTCAAGAGTAACTACAACCTTCCCACGGCACAAGATGCTTAATACAGACCTTAGCAGAATCTTGAAAAAGCCCAGAGATTCAAGAGCCCTCTGAGCACCACGGAAGAAGATTCATCGCACAGTCCTGAAGAAGAATCCGCTGAGAAACCTGAGAAGCATGCTGAAGCTAAACCCACATGCAAAGACCACGCACTGGGAAAACCCATTCTTCTTCGCCAGGCCAAGAACCTCCAGCTCTTGCGTGGATAAAGCAGCAGCAGCTCCAGAAACCAAATCAGAATGAGAAATGTGTTCCAGGCAAGAAGCCGTGGTAGGGAAGAAAGGAAAGAAGGTTGTTGGTGCTACAAAGCAGAAGAAGCCTTTGGTGGGAAAAAAGTCTGCAGCTACCAAGAAACCAGCAGCTGAGAAACCCACCATAGGAAAAAAAAAAGAAGCTTGTGGCATAAACTTAAATTGGCTTATTCCGTATATGTCAAAATCACTTTGGACAGCTATTTTGAATAAAAACCTGATCAAAGAGGCAGTGAGACACAAAGGAGAGAGAGAGAGAGAAAGAGAGAGAGAGAGAGAGAGAGGGAAATAGGGATGTTCCAACAGATGTAGAACAATAGTGACTCTAGAGAATGTAATATTCAGAGATGGCTTTGAGAGTGTTAGGGCAGGATGAAATCTTGGTCCCATTCATTTGCTGTCTATGGGAAAAAAATGGATGATGGAAAGGTCAAGTAAAATATTCAAGGTCATAGATGTCATTCTGCTTCTTGGAATTCTTGTCCTTTCTCAGCTTAATCATATCACTCTTTCCTAACAGAATAAAGTCCAATGCTAGAATGGCTTCAATTTCTTCACTTTTCAATTTTATCTCACAGTATTCGTCATCATTTATTCCTTAATTTTGTCGGGACATATCCTGTGCTTTTTCCTGCCTCTCCTCTTCTTTCTGAATAGAATGTTAGTTCTTCTTTCTGAATGGAATGCCTCTTCCTTCTATCCACTTCTTGAAATTCTGATTTTAAACGCAATTTAAGAGCCAGGGAGTTTTAAATGTCCAAAACATTTTCTTGAATTTCCTCCCTTCCAAGAAATAATTTTCCTTATTTTAAAACCATATCTCACTTTGTGGTATTTCTCCTATGTACATATCACCTTGTATTATGACTCTTTGTTCCCATAATCAGGTAGTAAACACTTTAACAAAAATCAAGCTGTCTTAATATTTTGTGTCCACCATAGCTCAGATCTTATACATATTAAAAGTCTAACAGTGTTTACTCAAGGAATGGATAAATATAATGAAACTATTAAATCTCAGCAATCAGCACATTTCCTATCTTTTAGTTATCTGTATTTTCTTTTTCTGTGTAATGGGGGCTCTCAAGAGTACATCAAGCTTCTTTATATATATGTATACATATATATTATTATATATATTTATATATATTACATATGTATATATAATATCAATTACATATATATGTCATATATATTACATATGTATATATTATATATATTTATATATTATATATGTTATATATTTTTATAAATTTCATATTTATAGATTTTATATATATATTTTATTGCATAACATATATAGTAATACATATGTTTTATATATATATACAGTGTTTAATGGTGTATATATATATACACACTCATATATATATATATATATACACATACATATATACACACTCCATTAAACACTGTATACCATTAAACACAAGTATACCATTAAATGCTGACTACATGCCAGATCATATATGAGTATAATCTCATTTTATTATTTACAATCATCCAGTTTGATTAATAGCTAGTATTACTCCTAGTGTACGTACAAAGTAACCAAGATTTGAAGAGGTTGAATAATTTGCTTAAGGGTCATTTAGATATTAAATGGCATTACTAAAATTTGAAACCAGATGATTTCAAAGTCCATGACACAGCAAACAAATTATGAGTTTAGCTCTACTGTTGTAAATTTCAACTCCGCAGAACTTTCTTTAGTTATACACACTGGCAAACAGACACATACACATATTCATGTACATGTGTAAGTGTGTGTGTATATACATCTATATGCATATTTATGTATACATATACATGCACATATATATTCTAATTATAGTCTTGATATAATATTTTAATTAAGCACAGTCATTTATCAAAGGGATATCTCATTTTTAGTTCTCTCATAAAAATTATTTTATAAGGATAAAATCAGTGAATAATACCAATTATATGATCAAATACACAGATGTCTCCTATTTTTATATGAATGAGTCACATAAATCACAGATACTAGATCACAAGTAAATTGTAGGAAAAAAATCAATCTATGCTTTAGCAAAATTTGATCCTATCCAACAACATTCAATTATTGCCAGGTCTACAAAATGCACACTGATTCATTCAAGAGCCAACTTTGTAACCTATTTAGGAGCCTACCCCAAACCTAATATTTCAAGGGTCTTTGGTAGAGGTAGACATGGAATCACAGCCTCTCACATGAGTCCGGTGACTGCCTGTACCAGGCAGAAACTTCTTGTTATTTATCAAAATCTCTATCTCCCTTCTTTCTGGGTACTGAACTGGACACTTCCTAGTTTCCCTTGCAATTTAGGGTAGCCCTGTGATTATATTCTGGTCAAGAAAATATGAGAGAATATCATAAAGTTTTCTTGTTTGTTCCTTCATGCTTTCATCCCTTCAGCCAGATAAATATAAATATCCAGAGAAATCATGGAAGCCATGCACTGGTAGTAGGAAAGCCTCCATCAACCTTGGTTCCTAAATAACTATGTGTAACAGATCTTCCCCCAATTCCTGTTAAATAGGAACACCAACCCACATTGGACTGTGATATGAGCACCTAATAAAGCTCTGTTGTATTAAGCTTCTGAAATTTGGGGGTTATTTGTTACTGCATCTAACATTATCCTAATACATATTGCAATCTCTTAACAGATGGAGTGCTTCCAGATTGAACTGTTTTTACTTCTACTTTTTCTGAATAAGGTTTTAATGATTGAATTTTAAAAACAATAACCAAAGTACACTACTGATGAAATATAAACAAATTCAATTATGCATTTAAATTAATTTCAAGCATAATTCTATGTTATTGCCAGTCTATCTTTATTAGGAGTTGATAAGAATTCTGTGATCCAACAGGGTTAATTACATCATGTCAGCCTTGTTCCTAGTTTTTGATCATGTTCATCTGTCCTCTGCTTCCGTGTTCTTCAAATAAATCTAGTAGGAAACCTTCAGATATCCCCTCCATTACTTACAGTTCACTTCTTGTACTGTATGGGTTTTGCTGACAAAAGCGCAAAAAAAGTGACTCTGACCTTTCCTTGTTTTATTGCATCTCTTATTTTTCTACATGGCACCCTCTGAATTTACCTTTCATGGTTTTTTTGTTTGTTTGTTTGTTTGTTTGTTTTCCTCCTCTTCAGACTTGGAACTTCCATTTATGTACTGTGTTCTGTATTCCTCATGTTGAGATCATGGAATTCCTTGAGTCCATCCCAGCTTTTGCTCTCAAGGTTCAACTTTGTTTTTAGATAGGTTTTAGAGCATGTACTTCCCTTAAAGTCACTACTGGGGCTCCATAGCTACAAAGCCTATAGTTTTTCAATCTTTCTCAGCATGTTCTAGCTACCCTGCCTTTCTTCTCAGACAGTGGGTCTTTGGCCACCCTGACCACAAACTTACTCTCATTCCCACTCACATTGACTTATAGAACTAATTTGACTTTGAGCTCTCTGGAAAAGGTCATTTTTTCACCCTTGTGGGATGGGAAGGGAAAATGCTTGTTTTTCTAAAAGAATGTCATAGGAAGACTATTTAAAAAGAGCATAGAACATAGTTTCTCTGATGCCAACTCTTGCTTCAGTATGAATTATTTTCACTTTTGCACCAGCAAGGCAAGGAACAAAGTAACTCACCTATGGTCTGCTGCCCACATGCCAAGTTTGGCTGACAGACATTACTTAGAAAATGAAGGGTAAAATGGGGCTTCTCTCTACTTAAAAAAACTTAACTGCTAGTCACAAGTTCCAAAACATAAAACACACAAATAAGTATAGTCATGATTGATTTATGAAAATTTGATTTAAAAAATATTCCTAAAATGATTAAATTAAAGGTTAATGTTCTACAATAAAGAAGCATAATTCTCTTTACAAAAGGCCCCTCGATATTTCCATTAAATTAGAAGCTCTTAACACATGTAAAATGTTAGTTGTTCTACTTATTGCAGTTGGTCTTCAGACCATCTTTTCATGAACATATCTACTATTGGCTGTTTAGAATGAGTTTCAGTGTGCATATTTTTTGCACTAATTTTGTGTAATTATTTTGACATATACTTAAAAATTGCATTTCCAATTTTTTGCTACGTTTCTGAAAGGAACTTGTGCAATAGTTAAATGAAGCAAAAGGCAACCAAACTGATAGATATACAACCCTACAATCCAAAAGAACCTTAAGTTTTCAAGATATCTATTCCAATGTATCAAGGCAAATGAGGCAAGAGAAACTGTCCCAGGGCATTAGATGTACATCCTGGTTTTGGTTTTGATGTATTTATTTTGTCTTCTAAAATAACAATATTTATTTTCTTTGAGTGGTTTTAATAATTGTTTTAAAAATACAAAGACTACTTTAAATATACCACACATTGTAATGTATAAGTTCTTGTGACACAAAGTCATGCATTTAGATAATTTCCAATACTTGAACTATAAAGTATTTGAAAGAGAAATTTTCATGAAATTACAAATAATAGCTCATAACCTAAAAGAATATATGCTAAGGCTTGTCAAGGGTTTCAAAACAAGTGTTTGCTGTTGTTGTATTAACTTCAATTACTTAGAATACTATCTGCTTTTAAAAGAGTATTTGTACATTTGTTTTTAATTCTATGTTTATTTGAAAAGCATTATAATATTTAAGGGAAAGACCAAGAATGTCATGAATAGTCCTTTTACCAGTATTTTTGGAAAATGAAAACAACTGCTTTACATTAAAGGATTGCAGGAACTCCATTTACAGCTTTCAATTTGGAAATATTTCTTTTAAAAAGAGCTCAAAAACTTTATTTAATGCTGAATAGCATCTTAAGTACTTTTTTAAAGTATAGTAGCATTGTATATATCTAATATAAACAAAAATTAAAACATTTTTATATCAAATAATACTATCTTCCATCAGAGCCCTTGGAAGGAAATTTGAGAGAATATAATAAATGCTTTTGGAATTAAACTGCTCCTGTTTTTAAAGACATCCTTTTGGCTACATCCATATATGTAGTGAAATGTTTTCTTGTACGAGATCTAAATTACTTATTGAAATAAAAAGCCTCCGTTAATTCTGTCTGAGTGTTACTATAATAGTATTTCACTGATAATTAATGCAATACTGAAAGATATCAGAATTTGCCTAAATTTTCTAGTACTTTAGAGCACATCCATTAAGAAGATCTGAAATAAACTGGAAAAAGAAGGGCAAATTAAACCCAAAGCAAAGCAAAATAAATAATAATGATTAAAGCAGAACTAAGTGAAACAGGGAATGAATTTAAAAAGGGGAAAATCAATAAATCCAAAAGTATGTTATCTGAAAAGTTTGAAAAAAATTGATAAACATTTACTAAACTGATAAAGAAAAAAGAAGAGTCAAATTACTAAAATTAAGAATTAAAAAGGGGTCATTCCTACTGACTTTGCAGAAATAAAAGGGATTTTAGGGGAATACTATGAGCAATAGTACACCAACAAATTAGATAACCTAGATGAAATTACCAAAAAAAAAAAAAAAAAACGAAAGAAAATCTTAGAGAACTACACACTACTGAGTTGACTCCAGAAGAAACGGAAAATCTGAATAGACCTGCAACAAGTAAAAGATTGAATTTGTATTCAAAACACTCCCCACAAATAAAAACCCAGGCCTAGGTAGCTTCACTGGTGAATTCTATTACACATTTGGAGAAGAATTACCACCAACTCTTCCAAAATACAAAAGAGGAAGCACTTCCCAGCTCATTCTACAAAGTATTATCCTGAGAGCAAAAGTAGACAAAAATATCACACACAGAAAAGAAAACTACAGACCAATACCCCATATGAATATAAATGCAAAAATTCTCAGCAATTTACTAACAAATCAAATCCAGCAGCTTATAATAAGAGTTATAATCATGACCAAGTGAGATTTATCCCAGGAATTCAAGGTTGGCTTAACATATGAAAATCTATCAATGTAATATACCGGATTGATACAAGACAAAAACCACACAATCATCTCAATAGATGCAGAAAAAGTATTTGACAAAGTCCAGCACACTTTCATGATAAAAATACAATGAGCTAGGAATAGAAAGGAATTTCTTCCACCTAATAAAGGGCATCCAGTAATTCCTTGAGTTTCCTCAAGAAACAGTTAGATTCCAAAAGCATTTTGTCAGTTTTAGCCCTGAAATTTAGATGCATGTGTAATCCTCAATGGTCAACCAAGTCTGCACAGTTATATATTCCTTGGTTTTAATGATTCTTTAACTCCAGAAAGGACTCAATATTTCAAGTAACTCATATGCAGGGGTAGCTATTTAAGAAGTTATTATAGGTTGAATTATGCCCCCCTTCAAAAAATGTTAGAATCCTAATCCCCAGTACTTCAGAAAGTGACCCACTTTGACATATAGTCTTTGCAGAGGTAATCAAGTAAAAAGAAGTCATTAGGGTGGTCTTTAATCCAATCTGATTGGTGTCCTTACAAAAGAGAGGTTTGGACCCAGATGTGCACAGAGGACGAACAACACCACATGAAGATGACAGCAATGATTGGGATGATGCTTCCACAAGTCAAGGAATGCCCATTACTGCTGGCAACCCACGAGAAGCTGGGAGAGAAGCATGGAACAGATTCTTCTTCACAGTCCTCAGAAGGAACCTTAATCAGACAGACTTCTAGCCTTCAGAAGTGTGAAACAACTTTTTGTTGTTCAGCCACTTAGTTTGTGGTGCTTTGTTATGGTAGCCCTGGCAACCTAATACAGAAATACTCAGTAAATATTTATTCATTGTGAAACTCCTGGCAAAATAAGCAGAAAGAAATGATACTGATTGTAGAATACAGGTTGAGAAACAAGGCAACTGTTTGCCTTTTTCTAAACTTGAAAATATCAGAAGTGTGTACACAAAAGAGAGGCTGGCAGGCAGTTCAGGAACAATAATAATTGTGCCTTTGCTATAATAGGAAAAATCCTGGAGAAAGGTGACATCGACACTCAGGTGAGGTTAGGGATATTGATAATAGCCTTATTTACTTCATATGTCTATGGTCTTCAAAAACAAAGAGAAAAATAAACTAGTAAAAAAGTCATGATTTAACAGAGAATTTTCCTGGTCTTGCACCTCTGTTGTTCTGTGGATGTCCAGCAATAGCACTCCCTGCCTACCTGGGAGTGATCCTCCACTGTGTGGGCTCTGGTGGGAAAAAGCCAATGGACCAGGGAACCAGAGAATTGCCACATGGCCTCAACTCAGGCAATCAACGATTTCTGCTTAGAACTTGGCCGTGTCGGAGAATGGTGGAAAGAGTTGAGGAGAGTTGAGAAATGATGTTTGGCAGAGCAGAAAGACCAGCAACAGCCAGAAGCAAGTGTCCAGTGGAGGTGGAGCCAGCAGCAGAGTGTCCTAACCAGACTACGACAGCGAGGAACAGTACATCACGGGTCTTACTATCTTGTTAGGGAACCCAAATTTCGGCTTGGTTCTCCTGCATTTTTGCCCAGTCAGTGATTAGCCTTCCACATTCTTCCATTTAACTAGCCAGAGGCAATTTCTGTTGCTTGAAAAGAAGCCTGATGTGAATCACTAAAATTACTACGTAAATTCCAGGTGCTGAAACTAGGATCTGGTATTACTTTCTATAAGCAAAAATCATTTTTGTTTCCTTATATATCTGAACCTCTTTTTGGGGACATTAAAAAAAGAAATATTTGGAGGATCATATTCTGCACGTAAAATTGACCAGAAAAGCACATTATTTTAAAAACTAATTAAGGGAGATTTAACTTTTTTAAAAAAACGTATAATGAAGTGAACCTCAGAATTTGATAGGACTGTAATTATCCCCTTAAAATTCAATTTTCTTAGACATCCACCTTCAAAAGGAATGCAGCACAATCCGACTGGGATTGAAACCTGTCTGCAGTCAGTCCATAGAAATGCATCTGCCTCAGACAGACTCGCTCATCTTGTCAAGCAAAGAAAAATCTCATAATCACTTTTCGCACCCCCAGGTCTTCCAATTCTCAAAATAATGTACCAAACGACTCAGGAAGAGCACGTGAAGCGGGGCTCTGTGTGGTCAGTCTACTGTAACCTCGTGCAGGTGGAGACCTCATCACCGCAGCGAAGGGTCATAAAACCTCAAGGGTCATACAGACTCATCTTGCAGTACAAACTCAAGCCAAATGCCTATCTGTTTCCACAGGTTATTTAGTTATTTATTCATTTATTTTTTATTTTTACCTAAAAAGGAACTAGCTACACAATTATAATTACCTGGTAACTGTAAACAAATCAATGCGACAGGTTTTTTTCAATGCGACAGATTTTTTTCAAGGCGATTAAAAACACTTTATGCTGGACTAGAACACAGTG
Source organism: Rhinolophus ferrumequinum (assembly GCF_004115265.2). NCBI lineage: Eukaryota > Metazoa > Chordata > Mammalia > Chiroptera > Rhinolophidae > Rhinolophus > Rhinolophus ferrumequinum. The sequence goes on along the minus strand of NC_046306.1, from coordinate 35,256,586 downwards.
GGATTCATCATGTGGACTGGCATTTTGCCTGCAGCCATATGCCATCTGTCATTTTCTTTAATGAAGTTTGCATCAATTTACAGGAAGCACCAAATGCTAAATAACTGGTAGAATCACTTCACACAATCAATGTTTAATGTCGCTTTTTTGTGGAAACTCATCAGCTGAATGCATATAAGGAAAACTTTCTGAGGGTCTGGTTCCTAGGCTATAAGAGTATCAGAATAAGTTGCTTGGAAGCAAAATGTTGAAGTGAGAAGGTCTGAGTTCATGAACTGGGGCTAACAAATAAACAAAACGGGAGAAATCTACTAACCTTTCAGAATTGTATTTAGAAGTTTTGGAAGAAGGCGGGGAAAAGGTAATGATATGACTAACTCAATTCAAAACAAATGCCCCTTTTTAAAAGATTAGTAGCAAACATATTCCTCTTCTTTCCAAACGTTATTGGTCTACTTGACTTAACTCATTTTCAATTACTTTTGTTAAAGAGACAGATATAAGGTAAATAGTGATATCCAAGCTTAAATTTATTTGGAATTGACTTAATATTTCAAAATATTTTAAAACTCTCTTCTTTTATCTTCCAAGGTTTTTACCCTAATTTTTCTGAACCTTGTTTAAAAAATAAATTATAAAGTATTTCAAACAGAAAGGAATTTAACCTAAAGTAATAAGGGGATCACTAGCCATATTTGACAGATGGCAACATTTGTCTATATTCTTCAGGTTTCTCTTTTTTTAAAAAAAAAGATAAAAGATTGAAGATTCTGGTAAAGCTGATGTGTATTGTTGTTCAGCTCCATGATTCCCCTTGTCCCTAGTCCACAAAAGCAATCTGCCCCTATATTCCCCTTTCCTTTACCGTTGCTATATGGATGTTTACTTTTACTGCATGGCACTTGCATGGAAATTTTGCACTCTAGACCACCCCTTCCACAGATGCTCACACACTACCAGAATCTTTAGCCCCCAGTCTAGAACTACACAGCAAAACAGTGATTCATGCCTTATAACTCACCAAACCTAATTGTAGGGATGTAGATTAAGGAAAAACCTAAGCAACCACGTAGACTCCTTTTCTCCTGCTATTTCGTCCTATTTCCTCCTACTCTCCACTATCAGTATTTTTCCAACACAAAACCCTTAGGACTTTCCTCTTTTCTCAGCCTTTAGCTTTAAATTGTTCCCACACAGAATATTTTCTCATCTAGTTTTAACTCCTTCCATTTTCCTGAGCTGCAGCTGGGTATTCTTTCAAATCTCCGTATCTAAAACCTGACTCCTCTTTTCCCCAACCACCTTCAGAAACTCCACCATCCTATTTTGTATTAATAGAATCTTTATACTTCAAGTTTCTTAAACTTGTTAATTTTATTTAAACTCTTGCAATCCTCTAGCCTGCCTTTTTTGATTGCAATCAATCATTTACCAGTAGCTTAGCAGCATATTTTTAAATGTTTTACATCCATTTATTATCTTCCATTTTCTCTGTCATCTCCCTGGTTTACATGTGAGTCACCTCATCCATAGTAGTTAAACACGGATATGTGTCCCAACAAAGCTACATTCCATGGGGAATTCTCCTCAAGTGGAAAGAGGTTAAATGTTGCTCATACACTAATAAAACAATAAATTCCCATTACATCCTTAAATACCCCTTTGAGACTATCAGTTTCTTGCTCAAAAGCAATTACATAGTAACAAATGTTATAGCAGAAGAGGTCCTAGATAATACAACCATCCTTTATTTGGTACTTGTTCTTTACCATGCACTTTTATAGACACTACAAACATTGGCACGTTTAACCCTCATGATAACCTGGTAAAGTAGTCATTGTTTCCCATATTACCTAGATGAAGTTCCTGAGGCCTAGAGATACTAGTTAATTTTCTTAAAGCTAGTTTGGAAAGCCATTTGAGAGTTTCAAGGTAAAATAAAAATGTGCAGTATATATAATTCAGGAATTCTACATTTAGGTGTGAAAGCCTAGAGGAGCTCTCACACATGTGCACAAGTAGACATGTATGAGATTGTTCATAACACAATTCTTTACAATTGAAAGAAAAAATTTGGAACAACTTACAATGACAAGCAATCAGAGAATGGATAAGCATATTACTATATATTTATATACTATAAGACTATTTAGCAATTAAAAAGCACAATGTAGGTTTATACATGTCAGCCTGAATACATTACCCCCCCAAAAAAATTGTGGGGGATAAACAGGTTACAGAGAGATATAACAGAATACTCTTTATGTGAACTTAAACATTCCCAAAATAGCATATTATCTAGTACAACACATGAGGTCCGATAATTAAGTTCGTGAACTTGTTGCAATGATGTTGCTAACCTTTTTTGATATCAGAGGGATTACTCATTATGAATTTGTACCAACTGGATGAATAGTTCATCAAGTTTACTACTTGGGAGTGCTGAAAAGGCTGTGTGAAAAAGTTAGACGATCTGAACTTTTTGCCAACAATTCATAGCACTGTGGGGGAGTTTTTAGCCAGTTGACAAATAACTGTATTGGAACACCCTCCCTACTCATCTGATCTGGCCCACAATGACCTTTTTCTTTACCTTAAAATAAAGGAAATATTGAAAGGAAGACATTATGAGGACGTTCAGGATATCAAGGGTAATACGACGACAGCTCAGATGGCCATTCCAGAAAAAGAGTTCCAAAAATGCTTTCAAGGGTGGACTAGGCACTGGTATTGGTGCATAGCTTCCCAAAAGGAGGGATTCAAAGATGACCCTAGTGATATTCAACAAGGAGGTATTTAGCACTTTTTCTAGGATGAGTTCATGAACTCATTTTTCGGACCTCGTTATATGTAATAAAAACATGAAAATATGGATAAGAGATTACATGCCAATTTTTTTTATTTCCGGTCCCTATGCGGAGGAAGGGGAATAGGTTTCTGGATGGGTGCAAAGATACAAACTTAAATTAGTAATATTACATACACACGAGATCTGAAACTAATATGGCAAAATGTTAATAGGATTAAACCTTGTTAAGGACTTCATCTTTTTTCTATAATATTTGCTATTTGGTATATTATCATATTTTTAAATAAAAAATCTATCTGGGAAAATATTAAATCCAATATCACTGATAAATCCCTGATGCACTAGATTGATAAAAATATTAACACTATCCCTGAAACTAACAGAAAAAAATTAACACTCAGAGAAAAGAAATGAGTACTTAACTCTTACATGACAATAGATTTTCTTCAGATAAAAGGAGACGTAAACATGAATGAAAATCATGTTAGATTTGACTCTATCAGTAGTATAGAAGCAAAAATCACAATAAGCAAAATTAAAATGCATAGGATAATCTGAGAATATTTGTAAGAAATAGGAGTGCTATGTTTGTGCCTTCCCATATGTTGAAGCCCTGACCCCCAAAGTGATAGTATTTGGAGGTGGATCCTTTGGGAGGTAATTAGGTTTAGATGAGAAGGTCTGGTCCTCTTGATTGGATTACTGTCCTCATAAGAAGAGTAAGAGACCAGAGGTCTCTTTTCCTTCCATCTGCCAAGGAAGGACGCAGCAAGAAGGTACTGTCTTCAACCCAGGAAGAGGGTCCTTATGAGAAACCAAACCTGTCAACATCTTGTTCTTGCGATTCCCAGCTTCCAGAATTGTAAGAAATAAATGCCTGGTGTTTAAGCCGCTCAATCTAAGGTATTTTGTTATAGCAGCCAGAGATGACCAAGATAATGAGATAAAAGTGTAATATAATGTATACGTTAATCACTCTTATAAATCTTATACATAGGGTGTAGGAAGCCCAATAGAAAAATGTTGATAGCTTATAAACTTATAATTCATAACAGAAAAAATATAACTAGCCTGTATTCAATTAAATCTTATTAAAAATAAAATAAATATAATTTAAAGTTACTTTCAATTATAATTTATAACCATAACTTATCCTTGTGAAATAAGCAAAGACAAAACAAAATGTATAATATTAAAGGTCGGTAAGACATGTTAATTTCATATTCAAATATTCTGAAAAAAAACGAGAGCTTTAAAAATCTCTAAGAAAGTCATACCCATTAGAATGGCCACTATATACATCTATCTATCTATCTATCTATCTATCTATCTATCTATCTATCTATCTAGATAGATAGATAGATGTATATGTATATATATCAAACGTATATATGTATACATATATACGTTTGATATATATACATATATATGTACATATGTATATAAACTGAAAATAATGTATTGGCAATGATGTGGAGAAAACGGAACCTTTGTGCATTGTAAGTGGGAATGTAAAAAGGTATAATCACTATGTAAAACAGTGTGGAAATTCCTCAGAAAATTAAAAATAGAATTACTATATGATCCAGAAATCTCACTACTCCTAGGTATGTACCCAAAAGAACATAAAGCATGATCCTGAAGAGGTATTCCACAGCCATGTTCATGGCAGCGTCAATCACAATAGACAGGAGGTGGAAGCAACCCAAGTGTTCATAGATGGATGAATGGGTAAAGAAAAGATGGTATATACACACAATGGAATATCATTAAGCCTAAAAATAAGGAAATCTAGTCACATATTACCACATGGATGAAACTTGAAGACACTAAGTGAAATAAGCCAGTCACAAAAAGACAGATAATGTATGATTGTACTTATATGAGGGCTCTAAAGCAGTCAACTCAAAGAAACAGAAAGTAGAATTGCGGTTGCCAGAGGCTGAGAGAAGGAAGAAATTGGGAGTTGATTAATGGGTATAGAGTTGCAGTTTTGCAAGACGAAAAAGTTCTAGAGATCTGTTGCACAATGTGAATATACTTAACACTACCGAAATGTACACATAAAAATGGTTAAGATGGTAAATTTTATGATGTGTGTTTTACCAGAATTTTAAAAAAGCTCTGTGTATATCTGTCTTTGACATTACAATACCACATCAAGAAATGTAATATAAGAATACCTATAAATGGGTGAAGGTGGTCAAAAAATAAAAGAAAGTACTATCAAATATACACAAACGCATGGCTACAAGGCTCTTCGTCTTATTTCGGTGTATAATATCAAAGAGAAAACAACACTCTAAACATTCGATCCACAGATATAGTTGAATAGATTATAGTGCATTCATACAATAGAATATTCTGCAGCTATTGGATATGATGTCTAACACAATTGTAAAGGTAAAGAAAAATGTCCATAATATATTAACTGATAGCTCTATAAACATGAATTGGTTGTATTATTGATTGCGGGAGGTGGGAGGAAAGAAGACTATTTGAATCATAACTTCCTGAGTATATGTTTCCCTTACTAGCCCAGAACTCTTTTGAGTTTCAACCTTTTAAACATGTATTATCTACAGATTTCATTTGATTACTAATCACAAGCCCATCTTTATTTTTGCCTTATACTCGTTCTTTCCTTATTATTGAACTTGTCACATACAACTGTATTCTCTCTCTAACAAGACTGTAAAGTCTTTGAAGGCTAGAACTTCTACGTGCAGTAAAAGCACTGCTTTCTGATGGTTTTGTATCACTATTGTTCCATAACTGAGGCTTGTGTATAAGAGAGGAGGATCAGGCAAAGTGAACACGGAAAATTAAACCAACAAATATTTATCGCATACTTACTATGTGCAGGACATGGCCGGTACTATAGATATAAAGATGTAGGTCTGGTTGTTGTCTTTAAAAACTTCACTATCTTATTAGAGAAACTATGCATACACAACAGACAAGTTAAACCCTGGGTATACTTTAAGAAGAAACTGTGATATATATTAAATTGCCAAGATGTAATAAAACAACTTACTAATACTTTCTCCCCATACTTAGTGTATGAAAGTATAACATAATGGCCTAAACTAAAATGATTTTCTAAAAATCTGTAGCCCTGGCTGTTTTGTTTACAAAAGAGATCTGAGGATAATTAAAATCCATGCCAGTTTTAAAATGTTAGGGACAGACCAAATTAGTGAAAATCTTCCAAGAGTTTATAAACAAAATTCCCAAAGGGATTCGTTAAAATTGTACTGACAACAAATATAGGAATTTGAAGTTTTAGCCTAGCTTATGAAAGAAAATTTTTGTTAAAAGAGAAAATGAAAACACTGCAGAAAGGAAGAAGAGGGAGTGAGGGAGGGAGAAAATCCTTCTCTGTTCAATCAGGATTGTATCTCCATCATATCACTCAAATTGCTGACAGCAATCCACCCATGGACTCTACATTGCCAAATCCAGTGGTCATTCTCAGTCCTCAGCTTACTTTAACTTTCAACAAAATTTGACACCATTATCAAAATACTTTTTGAGGACTCTCTCCTCAAAATACTGTCTTCAGCCAGGACACTACACACTCTTGGTTTTCCTCCTGTATCACTGGTCATTTCTTCTTAACCTCTTTATCTAGTTCCTGCACTTCTCCCTGACCTCATAATGGTGGGATGCCCCAGGGCTCAAACCTCCATCCTCTTTTCTGTCTATACTCACTCCCTTGGCTCCCTTGGTGTTATCTATCCTCAAGACTTTAAATAGCACCTACTGGCCAACAACTCTCAAATTCCATCTCCTGCCCAGACCTATCTCCTGACTCATGTAGCCTGACTGTACATCCTACAGTTGGATGTTTAATAGTCTTCTTACACTTGGCATACCCATACTTGAATTCCTGATCCAAATTTCAAAATCTGTTCTTCTTATGGCCATTTCCATATGAGCTTATCCTTTTAGATGCTCAAATCAAAACACTTGAAGTCATTGTCAACTTCTCTCTGCTGGCTCTGTCTTCAAAATATGTACAAAACCTTTTGCCCCTTCTACTGCTACCTGCCATCTTGATTGAGCCAACCACTATTTATTCTGGATTACTGCAATAACCTCCTGCTTCCATCCTTGCCATGCCATCCTCCTCAAACAGATTAGTCTGGCAAAAGGATTAGTCAGACTAATAGTTCAGAAACTTAAATTGAATCATGCAACTCCTTTGTTCAAACAATTGCAATGGATTCCCAATTCATCTGTAATTAAACCCAGATCTTTTACAGTAGTCTACAAGGCCCTACATAATCTGCTCATGCCGCCTACTCAGACCTTAAATAGCCACCTTATTTCTTTAAATTCTTTGTTTTGCTCCCTTGACTTTATCCACAAGATCTCCAGGGATTTCACAAGCTACTCCTAAGTAGTTACCTCCTTAAGGTCCTGGCTTTAGCTGATCCCTATGCCCAGAATGACCTTTCCCCAGATTATCTGCTTGGTTCACAACTTTACCTCCTTCAAGTCTTTGCTGAAATCTCTCTTCCTCAATAAGAACTCTTCTGATCCTCTATTTTCTATTTAATACTGCAGTTCACTTACTTCCTCCTTAATCTGCTCTACTGTTTTCTCTATTCAAAACTTTAATTAGTTTCAAGCATGCTATATAATCTACATTATGCAAATATTTATAGTAATTTCTAATTGTATACCCCTAATCTCCTACTAAAATATAAGCTTTATGAGGGCAAGGATCTTTCTCTGCATTTTTCCACTCAGTTGTCATCCACAGTGCCTACAAGAGACACTGGATAAACATTTATCACACAAATAAATAAAATATCATGAGGAACGTGACATGGAAGCGGGTGGTCTGTGCCTTTAGTCTTAGTTATAATTCATAAAGTTCCACAGAACTTGTTTTTATTCATATTGCTGTATGTGGAAAAATATCCAGCATACAAAGTGATATAAAGCCATCACCGTTTACACAGGCACTCATACAGGAATAATAATATCAAAGCAGAGAAGTAGTGCTTTTTGTTCAAAATTAAGTAGGTAAATAGCTTTTTGCCCCCAAGAATCATGCAAAATCCTATATGAAGGAGGATTATTATTTAATAAAGAGACTCCCTGAGCCCTTCAATGTTATCATATTGGAAAGAATTACTCATTGTGCTGCTGGAAGGGGCATCTAATTTAGGAAGATTTCATTTACTCATAGATTGTTTTGTTATAGATGTTTTAAATTACCATTCTTTAAAACTTCAGGGTAAAACATGGTTCAAGCTTATCATGCACAGCAAGTGTGGAGACTTCAAATCAGAGTCACAACAATAAAGCCGTTCAGGATAAGTGACTCGTGCTGACACTGTGCAATTGTGCAAATGCTTTTCCGAATCAGGATGTGCGCCTGAAATTAATTTTGTCTAATTTGGTTGCATGTCCCTCTTGCCATACAGTTAAAGCAGAGGGACATCACTGGCTCTTGCTTTCTGGGTCAATCCACATGGAAAGATGGTAAAATTTCAAAAAGTAAACAACAGTTCTGGAACTAAACAGAGATTTAGAGAGGCATATGCATCTGACTGGAGCTCTCTTTTCCTTTCTGGACCTGAAGTGGCATGCCAGGTCTCCCCATAGTCTGGCAAGCTGGATGGAGTGCAGATAAGCCCAGTAAGCCCAGACATCCAACACCTCCATTTCCTGTCCCTCAGCAGCTTGCAGCAGGAGGAGAAAAGAAGACAGGAAACCATGGCAGACTCAGCTCATGTGGTAAGGCTCACTCTGCAGCCTCCTTTATCAGTCTCAGTGCACTGAATGAGGAAGTGCAGCTGACAGCAGGAAGCCATTACAGTGCACTCAGGTTCGAAGTCGGACAACAGCATGTCTAGACTGAGTAAATGAGAAGAAACCAACAAATAAAGGCAGGGGCTTATGGGTACAGAGACCATCCTCTAACTATCCCCAAGGTACTCCTGTGAAGAAGATTGTCATTCTCTTTTTGATTTAGGCAACAAAATGTAGCCATTTGACTAGTCTGAGGCTCAGATGCCTGGTTTTCCTCTTTGTTCTTCCTATATGTGATTTTTTTGACTAGACTTCAGTCTCTTTGGGCCTCATTCTCTTTACATCTTAAACTAAAGAGCTAACTACAGGATTTTTTTCCGTTTTGTTTTTTCCAGTTTGACTATTTTGTGACTTCATGAGACTAGTCAAATGGTGATTCTCAAGATTGGTGCCCCTTTCCAATCTTACCCATTATACAAAACAAGAAAATTATCATTTTGGTCAGTAAGTAATTGTTTCTGCTGGTATTCAACAAATGCTAATCATACGATGGGTATTAGCGTACCTTCCCACCCAATTTATTCTGTTCTTTTTACTTCCTAGAACAGATATTTATTTACCCACTATATCACTCACTACACTGTTCAGAAACTGTGTAACCTCTCCATTCAGGGCAAGGACCCCTCCAACCCTAGTGCTAGGCATATAGTAGACACGAATAAACACATGCAGGCTGGTAATGAAGTCTTCGTACACACATATATATGCACATATGTATGCACACATGCATTCAGGTGGAAATGAAATTTTCATTTATTTTTTTACAGGGCGGGTGGAAATTAATTTTTATAATATGCTATTTTGCTTTGTTATCTTCATAATGGTCCCCAAACTGAAGTACTTCCCCTCCCCTACTAAAAGTCAAAAAACATCCATTGTGACTATTTCTTTTCAGAGAAGTAAATGGACATCTCTACGTCTGACGAATCACTGGAGACCTCAGGGTAGAAATGAGAATGTGGATTTCTTTGCTGAAAGAAGGCTGACATGCTTGCTGTAAGGAATTTCATTTCTCTCCTTTTCTATCTTTATCACTTCCTACCCTTATTTCATTTCCTCTCTTATAAACTGGGGTTTAATACTACCAATTTGAAGAATTAAAGATTCTTCAAAAAATAAAAGAATTAAAGATTAGCATGGATGATGACATTCATTTGCTCATTATTTCATTGAAATCAAGCATATTAAGAACCTGTGATTCCTAGGCATTGGATTGGGTAGTGGGAATAAACTTTTAACAAGTTGGACAGAGTATATCCCTTCACAAAACTTAGATACTAGGAATGTATATAAAACATTTACAGCACAGGTAAAAGATTGTGTGATGGAAGTATGCGGTAATGTGGGAGGGGGCCCTATCCAGGATTTGGGGTAGAAAGGTGATCCCTTTTAAACATAAATCAGAGCAGTTGTTCTTCTCAAATCATACCAATGTCTCCCACTTTACCTAGACTAAAAGCCCAAGCCATTACAGTGACCTACAAGGCTTTCTGTGATTCCCCACCCACCCCCACCACCATCATCTTTCTGACCTCACCTCATCGTCTCTTCTTCTGCCTTCCCCCTAGTTTAGTCCAGCCACTCTGGCACCTTGACATTCCTTAAACACAGGAATGCATAATTTCTCAGGGTCTTTGCACTGCTGTTCCTTCTGTCTGAGATACTCTCCCAGACAGCCTCATAAGTAGCCCCCTTACTTTATTCAAGTCCTGATCAAATAACATCTTCCCAGTAAGAACTGCCTTGGTCACTGTGCCTAAATTTCAACATCCCCACACTAACAATTTATATTGCTCATCCTACTTCATCCTTTTCTGATTAGCATTTATCACTACTGTATGTTTTTTTGTTTATTGCTTTACTTTTCCACTAGAAGTGTAAAAATTCCATGACAGAAGGGACTTTTGTTTATTCAGCTCACGGTGGTATCCCCAGGGACTAAATAGTGCCTAGCATATTGCAGGTACTCAATCAATATTTTGTGACTGAATAAATGAATGAAGTGCTATAAAATACTTTCCGGAGGAAGTGACTAATTGAAAATTAAGTTGAAATCTGAAGAATGAGATGGCATTATCCTGAAAGAGAGAATGGGGGCAGTGAGAAGAAAGTAGGCAGAAAAGAGCATCTCAAAGAAAGGGACCAGTTTACACAAATCTCAGAGGTAAGAGGAAGCAAAAGAATCTGAAGAACATCAAAACTTTGTCAAAGCTGAAGCCTAAATGCCAAAGGTTTAGCAAGAGATGGAGAGGAGTGGCTAGAGAAGAAGGCAGGGGCCGGATCATGGGGGGCTTTGGGAGCCATGCAAAATATTTTGTTCTTTACCTTAAGAGCAATGGAGGATGTTTAAGGAATTTTAATCAGAGGAGTGATGTGATTTGTGATTAAAAACAAAGTCACCATAACTGGATTGGATAGGAACAAGGGCGGAGGCAGGGAGACCAGTTAGGAGGAAGGTAAGAGATGTTGTGTGTACCAGAGAAGTGGTGATGACACTCAAGAGACATGGAAATATTTTAGAGACAATTAGAAGTTTATATATATATATATATATATACACACACACACACATATATATATATATATATATATATATATAAAATATATATGATTATGTTATAAAATTATAAATTATATTAAATAAATTATATGTATTTTAAATAAATTATATGTATTTCTAGGGTGGGTGATGGATGGGAGGATAAGTAAAATGGAAGAAAGGGCCAAAGGCTATGATGCTTAAGTTTTTAGCTGGGCAACTGTGTACCAATTAAAGAGTATGGTAATATAAAGATGGTCAAATTCTTTGATATTCCTCCCAATGATAGGTAGGGTTCTATGCCCCCTCCCCTTAAATCTGGGCAGAATTTGTGACATCTTTGGCCAATATGGCAGAAATGATGCTGTATCAAAATGAATGAGACTGGCAGCTTCCAATTCCAGTATCTTAGACCTAAGGAACAAAGGTCCCCAGAAGGTAGACTTAATTGAGCTCCCAGGCAACAGCCAGCACCAACTTGTCAACCATGTTAGTGACACTTTTGGAGGTGGATCCTACAACCCAGCTGAGTCCCATGAGCTGACACTGTGTGGAGCAGGTACAAGCCTTTCCTGCAGAACCCTGACCAAACTGCAAATTCACGAGCAAAATAAATAATTGTCATTGTTTTAAGCCAGTGACTTCTAAGGCGTTTTGTTATATAGTCATAAATAACCAGAGAAATGAGAGAGAGGTAATGAGAAGAAAAACTGTCATGATTTTTCTGTGTGGAACCACACAGTGTTAAGCAATTGTGGTCCTCAATTATTCCCACTTATTGGGATGGGACAGGTAAGTAGAGTGCCCCCTCGTATGGGGTACACTAGTACTTTGGGATGATCTAGAAGAAGTTAATCCTGATCCAAATTATTGAGCGAGGAAACCATATATATCAAATACTTTAGAATCACACTTTCTTTTTGTTTGAATCACTGGAGGAAATCCAATCACAAATTAATATAGCAAAACCAAAGGCTTGTTTTAAAAATATTTCATCAGATTCCAAAGTTCAGCTTGGGGTAGGGCATACTGGAACCTTTAATAGTTACTCTAGTAAAGGCATTCTTTTCCTTTTGTAAATGAACAGAAGATTAAGTGAGTGCCTCGGGAACTGCCTAAGTTATTGGTAGACACCATCCCTATATTAAGTTGGAGATCAATAAGATTCCAGATCAATATCAGAGCTTCATGTCAGGAGCCAGTACATGTATGTGACAAATGCAGCCAGATGGGAAAGGAGAGCAACTCTTTGCTTTTATTTGAACAACTTTTTTTTTTTTTTTTTTTTAGTTACTTGGATATAAGCTGTCCATTTTAAGCATCTGGAATTCTGAGCTGGAATGTGGATGGGATTAAAGTAGTTTTATTAGAAAAAGAGGAAGCCCAGAGGGAAAAAGAAATGAAAAACTCAGTGACTTCTACAAACTGACGTCAGTCTGACATGCTTACCACAGAGCCAGGAACCACCTTGAAAATCCTCAGGCCAGGACTCTATAAACTCAAGTATTATTTCTATTATCATCCTAATTACCCTCCTCATTGAAAAGGAAGAAAACACACCCTCATTGTAGACATAATGTTCAAATTATATATGTGCCCTGAAGCTTAAGAAAGGTTAGGTATGTCTCTTTGTTTTTCATGAATCTAACTTAGAATTACCCAATCAGGCTATTAATTAACTAGAATTTCTTAAATGTAATTACAGTCTTTTTAGGAAATGGGTTGTTGCAGATTTTTCTACCCAAAGACATAATCGAGGGTGATTCCTTTGTGATATTTAAAACATGTTAGGTCAATGAATAGGTAAGCAGTTCAAAGGAAAGAGAAGCAGTATTGCCATCATTAACCATGACTCAGAATATGGTGGGGCCTCTGTTTTATGAAGGCAAATGAATTCCAAACATCTCATCACAAAAATGTGGCCATTTTCACCACTTTTATGGCCTATTAAAGAGGGCATTTTGGTGTCTTCTGTAATATATTGGTTAACAGTATTGTTTCCCATGTCAGTTACATAAGATGCACATAATTCTTATTTGAATATAGCTCCAAGAGCAATTTTATCTTCAGAGAGGAATTTACATGCTATTTTTCTTATGAAAATCGAGATGATGCAATCCAAAATATTTCCTTTAGTGACCCGAAATCATTGCCCTAATACTTTGATCTGTTCTATTTAACAATCTGAATGCTTTTCTGCTTCTTCAGGATGATTTTATACATCTATTTTAACTTTAAATGGTTTGCCATATTGTCTTTTAATCTTCAAACTATTTAACTAAACTGCATTTTGTAGAAGGGAGCAAAGAAAGGGATTGGGGAGGGGAGTAAATCTTATATCTCTCAACACCCCCACATTTCCAATCTATTTAGAAAGTTGTCTTAGGGGTTCCAGGTGTCATAAAATAAATATTCAGCTATTCTTGAGGTTATATAACAGGCATAAAACACGATTATTCCTTTCAGGAAATTATCTTTTACATTCACTTGGGAGATGACATATATAAAGACAGACACACCTAGTAAAATAAAAAAGTGAAAATTCCAAACATTGGCAAGATAAAATGTGGAAGAAACCTTCAATGAGAGCATAGTGACTCAGAGAGTTATGAAAGCATCATTCATTCATGTATCACGTATTTAAAGAGTGCCTAACATATTAAGTCTGAAAGGTAAGTCAAAACCAGAAGCAAGACATACCTCTGACAATACTGCATAATTTCTAAGCCTGTGGGCCCAGGAAGGAGCAAGGCTGCCTGAGCTTGAATCCTGATCTTGCCACTCAGAAACAATGCGGTTTTCTAGGGCTTTGGGAAAACAATTTAATATTTCTTTGTCTCATTTTTCTCTTCTATAAACAGAGATAACAAGAGTACTTGCCTTTTAGAATTGTTACGAAGGTTAAATGAGTTAACACATGTAAAGCCTGGCATATATAAGCACTATAGAAATATAAGTCTACTCCTTAGATTATAGATGGAGACCAGCCAGTGAAGAGGCAAACTAAGCAATGGAGACCAAAGTGGATCAGAATTCCTGAAAGCTTCCTTCAATTCCTTCATTGACTTAGACTTATAGGGCCCTGGCCCCAGAAAAATGTGGGCCAGATAGTTCTCAGCTAGAATTCTTAAAGAATGTTCTGTGCCTCTCAAACTCAAGATGTAGGCCAGTGTGCTAATAATGTCACTCCAGAGTATGAACAAGCTTAAAGCCATTCCAAAGCCTGTCAGCACAGAAACCAAGTTAAAATATGACCTGTCTTCTCACTGCCTGGTTTCCCAAACTGAAGAGCATGAAAGCTATCCCTGACTCTTCCTTAAGAGGCTATGTGTGGGGTGCCAGCCCAGGAAATTTATGGATTACTTCATTCAATTCCCAGCAATAAACCTCTGAGATAGGAACAGTGAGTCTCATTTTATAAATGAGGAGACTGAGCCACAGGGAGTTTAAGTGCCCTTGTCAGTGAGAAGATTCACCAGCTTTTACTTTAGTCTCTTAGACCTAGAGACCAAGGCTTGTTCTAGCTGAGTTCTTAAGCTTTAAGCTAACAGAAGCAGTAGATCTTAGAACTCAGAGCTTAGAGTTACAGTGCTTGATATCTTGTGTAGTCAAAGCCATGAGAAGGAAATTTATAAAGCACCCAGGCTGACTGGCACCAAAGCTTATGGATCTACAACTCCAGCAGGAGAGTGGGAGAAGGTTTCACTGACAAGGGCTAAGCATGAGTTAATATGTTCCTTTCTGTTACGTACGTACTCTCTCACTCCTGATAAAGAAGCAATGTGTGCTGCCCCTTCCCTGCTCAGGGCAGTTCATCTAGGCCCTAGCTGGGGGATTTACTTGCAAGAACTCACACACAGGCATTACACAGACTTGTGACAAAGGTCCTAAGGAGTCATATAGCTTTCCAATCCTCCAGGACCACACAGGCAGGAACAGGGCACTGTAATTGCAGCTGCCCATGCTGGGTGGCAGTAGCTCCCAGCAACAGGAGGCTACTCTAGCCCAGCAAACCTATCCCTGTTATGGTGGGAGCTATTATTTGCTTCCTGAGGCCGAGTTCAGACACAAAATAATGCCTGGGATTCCAAAACATCAGTAGGATAGTTCCATCAGCTCTTTCCAGTGTGTTTTTTAAAAATCTCTGAAAATTAAACTTATTAATTTTGGCTTCTCATCATTGGCCATTGGAGGGAGGCTGAATGTGGCTGAGAGAAGTTTGACAACACAGCTGTAGATTAGCTAAATGCATGAACTATTCTGAACCTTGAATAGTGTGAGGAGAGGATTTGGGAGCTCTGTCCTCACTCTTCACAGAGATCCGTGTGTTTTAGTCATGTCAGATGCAATTAGGTACAGTTCATCTCTCTTAAATCCCGAGGGATTTATTACATGGACCCTTGAAGGTTTCCCTTTCAAATAGCCATAGATTTTATATTCAAATCAGTGTTCAATGATCACTCTAATTCTGGCTTTAACTCTGCTGCATTCCTGTGTCCATGGAAATTGAGGATGTGAAGAGTGGGAAAACAAACACGGTTCTTTGATCTGTCACAGGAAAAGCAGCAGAAGATAAAAAAAAATTTGTAGCAAACCAGGTGATCAGAGGTCATACCAGTCATGAAGCCACCAGCCTGGCTTCCATATACCTCTGCCCCAATCAGGAGTTAAGGGAAAACATACATATCTTTTCTTATGATGGCAATAGGAGACCCACTTCATGAAACAAAGCTTCTTTCTCAGATTCTGTCACAACAATGAAAGTAAATCGATCCTGGTTCTCAAAGCAGAGCTGAGCATGCTGTGATCTGCAGAAATCTACTGGCCTGCTTTCCACCAGTTGACACACTGTTTGTGTATTTATCACCCCAAACAAAAGTACAATGTACGTTCCACTCTCAGGAGGCCAAAAAGAGAGAGGGGTTAGACTTTCACAAGTTTGGTCCTACTAAGGTTTTTTTTCTTTCTTTCTTTTTTTTTTTTTTTTAATCACTTATGAAACACATAAACAGGCTTTGAGGTGTTGAAGGAACTTAAAAACGACTTTCAAGAATTGCTGACTATTTGCAAACTCAGGTATATTTAAAATTATTTTCAGTTTGCTTTTCATCATAAGATTTCACAACAAAACCAGGCTTCTGTGCTCTTTTAAAGCACTAATTTGATTTAAAAAATAAAGTAGAAAAGCACAATAACCAATTGTCTTCTGAATCAGCTCTGCTCTGTATATACCACAATTAACCCAACAGTTTGTGATGAAAGAATTATGTAACCTCATCATGTTCTTTAACAGTGCTGAGTCATTTCTCCATGAAAGAACTAACAAAGCAGGATTATATCTCATCTTTTCTCAATCACGTTAAGCTACATTATTACAGCATTTCACCCTTACAGCCAGTCCATTCTCCTCTGAGTCATTGTTTTTCTCTTCCACAATTTAATTGGGGAAAAAAAAAGTTCATCTCAAATGTCAAATCTATATGTGTAGATGTTATGCCTGAATTTCAAAAATGGTTAATGTCAATGTGAGTGAACCAAACTGAACATTCTAAAAGATAGGTCAAGTTAATACTGTCTTAAAAGAATACTTTTCCTTATATTACCTAAAGGTCATATTCATTAAATATATGGGTAACATATGTTAAATTCAGTTAGTGAGCAACTCAGTCTTTTTTCCTGTACATTTAAACATTAATCAGAATGGTTTATTAGTGAATGCAGAGAATGATACCATTCAAGCATTTATTAATTGATTCATTATTTGCTGGGCATTTACTGTGTGCAAAGTTTTCTGGTCTGCAATGCATATGAATAAAGAAAAAATACGGAGCTCAGAGCCCACCTGTCAGTACAACAGAGACATAAGTATGAGTAAAATAAAATCCACAAGTATAAAATCTTGTCATGTGAGAATGAGAGAGAAGAGATAACATCTGGATGAAACACGCAAAAGGTACGTATAAAGGGTCCTTTGATGAAGACAGGGTATAGTGGACAAAGAGGGTATAAACTACAAGCAGGAAGACAGATATAGGGCAGAGTTGGAGGTGAGAAAGCATGGGCTATGAAGTAGAAGCAGCCCAGTACAGGCAAACTTTGGGAATGGAAATGTAGAATTTGAACCTGGAAGGACAAGTTGAATTTCACCCATGGAGGACCTCGAAAAACAAATTAAAATTCTGCTAGCTAATGACAAGGATATATAGTTTTTTCACTCTGGCCAAACAACTGTTTGAAAGATAAAAGCATTAGTGAAACAAATTATTAGGCAGAATTGGAATGTTCTTTTGATAATTTTAAATGTTTTCATAAATGCAGGCAAACTATGAGGGTTCATGGTTGTATACGATGTAATTCCCAATCTTGAACCTGTCTTTATCTTATAATGCTTCAGTACATAACATTTATTATTTCTCATCAAACAACTAATTATTCTTGTAGCTTTTCTTTAAAGGCATTTGACATCAAAGGATATACAAAACAGAGGGCAGAGACTCCTTAACAATAAGAAAAACATATGAATGTGCCCCAAGCAATCATGTTTTGACCCTATCAATGCAGTTTTCCATGGTGATGTGGCATTGCCAGTTAATCTTATGCAATGTCTCAGATCCTGCTTTTGAGTACAAATGCCATTAAGGTCAAGCAATATTTGTAGAGTTTAAAGATGCACTGTTTCTCCCCCTCTTCAAGGAATGTCAAATAGCAACCCCTACCAATGCTTACACACATTTAGCTGTGAGGCAACTGAAAGCAACATGTCTAGACTATTCTCTATTGTTTTACCTTACACAGTGATTCTCTTCTCTGAATGGTCTGTGCAAAATTAAGTTCGTGAACTTATCCTAGAAAAAGTGCTACATACCTCATTGCTGAATGTCACTATGGTCACTTTTGAAGTACTCCCTTTGGGAAGCTATGCACCGACACCAGCACCTCGTCCACCTTTCAAAGCAATTTGGAACTCTTTTTTCTGGAATGGCCATCAGAGTATTATCCTTGATGTCCTGAATGTCATCAAAATGTTTTCCTTTCAGTATTTCCTTTATCTTCGGGTAAAGAAAGAAGTCATTGGGGGCCAGATCAGATGAGTAGGGAGGGTGTTCCAATACAGTTATTTGCTTACTGGCTAAAAACTCCCTTTGCTTTTGTTCATCAGTGAGCTCCTTTGGGGCCATTTTTGCAACACACCTTCCTCATGCTAAGATTTTCAGTTAAGACTTTCCTAACTATTTCTCTATGCATGTTTACTTGGTCTGCTATGTTTCTCACAGTCAGCCAATTTTGATGCAAATTTGATGAACTTTGCAATGTTTGCATCAGTTCTGCTTGTTACTGGCTGCCCTGACCTCTCTTCATCAGTGACACATTCTCTCTCCTCAGGAAAACGTTTAATCCATTTGTACACTACCGTTTTCTTCATGGCATTATCCCCATAAATTTGGACTAACATGTCCCTTAATTCACTTCCATTATTGCTAAGTTTAACAAGAAATTTAATTTCATGTTTGTTTGTTGCTGTAATTCAAGCTCAAACATTCTCGCAACAGCACACAAAAACACACAACAACAATAATGAACTCCACTCAGCAAGACACTACCACACGTCGACACAAACACAGCTGTGAGATACTGATATACGAAGGTTATGAAACCTTATCAAGCTGCTTGTACAATGCCACCAACGTAAGCACATGGTGGCAAGTTCGTGAATTTAATTGTCAGACCTCGTATGTATGTTTGTAAAGATGTGTATACATGTATCCTCCTAATCAGTTTTAGAGATAAATAAGCTTAATGCAACGGTATTATATCTGTCTTAATATTGTCTTTACCTTTAACAGATTGCATTCAAATACAGAAGTTTCTAAAGAATTTAGAGTTGACTCAATTGCACACATATTTAAAATAGTTCTTATCAATTAAAGCATAAAAAAATCAATGCCTACTATGCTTTCCTGAATAAATTGATAGAACACAATCAACTTATTTACATATTTATGGATTGATGGCATTTTCCATTTCAAATCCCATCGTTTTAATTTGAAGCACTCTACTTTATTTTCAATTCTCAATAAACAAATAAGAAGCAATTTATAAAGACCTATACAAATAACCAAAGATCAGACTCGATCTAGTAAAAGTAAATCTAGTGGTTGACCCAAGTGACTAAACTTACAGATAATGCTCCAAAAAGGATTTTGAAAGGAGAAATTCAAAGAGATCTGAGGGATTCTTATGAGTGGAAAGTTATAATAAATTTAAGTATGATACCAGGGCAACTCTATAAGTAAATAATAATATATAATTACTGAGATTTTCCTATTTTGCCATGCATGTACTGAGAACATTTTATATATTAACCTTTTTCCAAATATGCTACTCTTTCTTAAAATCATAATGAGAATAATGATAACAATAGCTAATATTCATGGAGTATTTACTAATATTCAGGCACTATATTAAACCATTTTATTCACATTATTTCATGAAATTCTCACAAAAATCCTATAAGATGCACTTTATTATCTCCATTTTACAAATGTAGAAACTAAGAAATAAAGAGGTTTAATAATATACCCCAAACTGCATATACCTTAGCCATTTTTCCCTTGTGAATGATGACTCTGGTTGCTGACATGGTGTAAAAGTCACCTGGGTCCCTATTAGACATCATGTGAAAGAAGTTGTCTAGCTATTTGCCTTACCTATTTCCTTTTCCTCCTGAATACATAACTAGTTTTCCCCACATCCTTTGCAGTTAGAAGTGGTCATATGACTAAGATCGACCAATGAAATGTGAGAAAAGTGTTAAGTGTCACTCTCAGATCTGGCCCATAAAAACCTGCCATGCAATTCTCCATTCTTTTGCTCCCTCTTTCAATGCCCACAACTGTGGAAGTCATGTGTTGAAGACAGCAGAAACTCCCTCAGTCTTGGTTCCCAAGGGGATGTATGATGTAGTTACTACCCTCTCCCTAACTGCCATTTAGTTTGATGTGAATAAGACATAATTCTATTGTATTATTGAGATTTTAGTGTTTATCTATTATAACATCTAATAATTTACTTTAATTAATAATGGCTGCTTTCAATTAGTTCATTCATTTATCCTTTTCTTTAGATTCCACATATTAGTTAGATTAGATGGCATTTGTCTTTCTCTGTCTGACTTATTTCACTTAGCATAATGTTCTCTATGTCCATCCATATTGTTGCAAATGGTAGGGTATCCGATGGACACTTGTCTCATTAGGGAGACCACCTCAGGATGATGTAGATGCCTGATCACTGCACTGTGCACCTGAAGCTGAAGCTGAACAATAATGAATGTCAACTACAATTATATATATATAACAGCATTAGGAATAGAGACAGTGGAAATGTAGTGGTTGTATGCAATGTCAGAGGGGTAGTAGATGTGGGGAGGGGGGTTATCACTGTGTGAGGGATATAAATGATAAATGTCTATTACATTGTTTTGTACACCTGGAACTAATTATATATATATATAAAATGGCTGCTTTCTACATTTGAGATGTTTATGTCAATGTCAGATACTACTTTACCAAAAGTGCAGAATCTAATTTCTTCAAATGTTCTCTCTTCTTGAGAAAGAGTTTGCTTTCTATACTGGCTATAGCAGTCAGATCCTCTGGAATGCCTTCTTACCATTTTAAATTTCATCAACAAGAAGACTTATGCAAGATACAGAAGGAGAAAGAAGAGCTGACGACAGTCTACTGCTCTTCTGCAGCAATAGACAGGCATAGCTTTGGTGAAAATCATACTCCACAGTGCTGCAGGCAGCTTGGCAATCACTAGTGATTCTGTGGGTTCCTACATCTTCTGGTGTCTCTAAGAGCTAAGGGTACTTGTCCCTGAGCTTTGATCCTCTAACCCTTCCAACAATTTTAGAAACACCTAATTGGAAAGTATGAAATCCTTTCCAGTTTAAAACATCTAGAGGAGTTTCCATTTCTCTAATGAAACTCTGGGGATTCAATACAGTCTCTTCTCAAGGCAATTGATTATTGGTTATTGCCATTCAAGTTATTTTCCCTGCCTCAGCACATATCTTCTCCAAAACTGGTAGTAAATGGATCTCAGGCTGCAAAAATCCATTATTAAAATCTTACTGTCAGCAAGAACCACCAATATAGGACAGGCTTCTTGGGTGAGTGACATATGCAGTTGCCAGGACTCTGTTCTTAGAAAGAGTTTACTGCTCTGCTGTTTCCTTCTTGAAATTCTTGATCATTTTTTAACAAGAGATCCACATTCTTATTTTGTATTGCCCTGCAAATTACATAGCTGGTTCTGCAGCAATGGTAGCATTTGACCCAGAATCACAGGGGACATATGCAAAAAAAGAAATCCAGGTGTTCTGATAGCTTTTGCCTCTATAGTTCAATGTGCCAACACATAAAGTACAATCCTGCATCTAACCTTGACATCTTTACACCACCACCATACCGCCTACAACCATGGTGTTACTCTGTGAGTAGAGGAGAAACTTTAAGAATGGCATCTACAATATATTGAAAAGAAAACACAGCAACTTCAAATTTTCTGATGGTTTTTTGCATATGTAAAAGTAAGGACGCCTTAATGATTCTTTTCTGATATGCAACCTTGGGCCTCAGACTCTAGGCTGGAGTAGGGTTTGAGAGTTCAACTTTTCCACATAATAAAATAATAAGGACTTTATTGTTGTAATAGTCAATGATAGGGAACTGTATCTCTGGAATAGGAAATATGGGAAAGAGGTGGACCCTCTCAACATGACAGAGTTTGGGGATCTAAGAAAAGCTAATATCAGTGAGCATGCCTTAAGGCAGAGAATGGCTAATGCATTTCTAGGAATAGCACTGCTTACACTCAAATTTAATGTGTTTCTTATTCTATGTTTACATGACAAAAACCAAGTCCTTTACTCTACCTCCCTCTCCATTGCTACCACCTTTCCTTCCACTGCCTAACTTTAAGGAAAAAAAAAAAAAAACAATTGTGAATGGCTTTAGTAACGTCTTAAAGGTTTGATGGGGCAAGACAAAGGCACAAGTGGCCAGCATCCATGAAAAGCGAGCCCATGAGCAGGGATATGAAATGGGAAGTGCCACCCCAACATCAGGCTTTTCAGACATCTTGGAGATATTAAATACAACACTGGACCCCCCCAAAGTGAGTGGAGGCTTATGCCATTTTATTTGGCTAGAAAGAAAAATGAAAATGGTGGCCTCAAAATCCAAGAGGAGGGCCAGCCCGGTGGCTCAGGTGGTTGGAGCTCCATGCTCCTAACTCTGAAGGCTGCTGGTTCGATTCCCACATGAGCCAGTGGGCTCTCAACCACAAGGTTGCCAGTTGAACTCCTCAAGTCCCGCAAGGAATGGTGGGCTCCGCCCCCTGCAACTAAGATTGAACAAGGCACATTGAGCTGAGCTGCCTCCCTGATGGCTCAGTTGGTTGGAGCGCTTCCTCTCAACCACAAGGTTGCCATTTCGATTCCTCGACTCCCACAAGGGATGGTGGGCTGCACCCCCTGCAACTAGCAATGGCAACTGGACCTGGAGCTGAGCTGCACCCTCCACAACTAAGACTGAAAGGACAACAACTTGAAGCTGAACGGCACCCTCCACAACTAAGATAGAAAGGACAACAACTTGACTTGGAAAAAAGTCCTGGAGGTACACTCTGTTCCCCAATAAAGTCCTGTTCCCCTTCCCCAATAAAATCTTTTAAAAAAAGAAGAAATCCAAGAGGACTGAGAGACAACCAGCATATATCAATATTTCCTAAAACGGAATTACCTTTGGAAATAATGAGAAATGAAGACATGGAAGAAATCAACATGAAAGATGTAGATAGAAGACTGGTTCAGGGTTAAGTGTGAGGTAACCTATTGAATACAGACCCAAGCAGAAATAGGAATCCTAACACCTATAGCAACTTTTCTGTGACTAAGATTCCCATATATTAGAATCCAGTTCTTCCATAGGCATAAAACTCACTTTGCAATGCAAATGTACTAGGGGAAGAAAACAACAACAACAACAACAAAAAAAAAAAAAACAGATTCAACTGAAACATCATCTACACTTCAGAGAGAATGTCATCTGGCATATTTTCAGCTCCTTAACTAGAAACAAAAGTATCAGTTTACAAGCCGATCTATATTTCTAGCATCAAGACTTAAAATCTAGAGAGTGTGCATCTTTTATATAACAGACCCAAATAAAAAGGTTCCTCTTCCCCAAGAAAATAACATCAGATCTTCATTTCAATATTGTTCCTTGATTCACCATGTTTTCCCTAGGAATTCAGTATTTATTTATAAGTAGAAGGGAGCTTAGAAAAGCATCAAGTAGGGCCACTTAAACACTACCTTGAAGAATGCACGCAATAACAAAAGTCAGATTGCTCTCAGTTACGTACATCGATGGCTTCCACATCAAAGAGCTCTGAAATTACAGGCAGAGGGGAAATTATTCTTACACAAAGATAATATAGTTTGAGAGGTGGTACATTTATTCTTTAAAATCAAACATCTTTGATTTAACTACTCTTCAGATTTGTTCTTCTTGACAAGGTTGCATTAACACCTTAACCTAAACCAAATTCATATTTATCCAACATACATGCAATGTGAAAAATTGCTTACTCTGCATAAACATTCAGGCACACCTTCCCACCCACGTTCAGAAATGAGAATTGTTACTCATACAAGTGTATATCATAAACACTGAAAAGCTTGCTTTTTACCTACAATCTTTTTTTTTTTTAAATCAAAATATATGAGTGGGGATTAACTGTATTGTTCTTAAAAGAATACATCTGCAGCATTATAGACTAATTGTTTTTCTGTTGGATGATTTTATGACCAGGTCAATTTAATAAATTTGAACATGTCATCTACTAAATTATGAATCACCAAGAAGACCTACTCACCTAGAAATTGTTCTGTTGTTTCAACTGCAACTTTAGAAAAATCATCGTCTATAGCATTGAGAAGATTAAATTACCTGTTTTTTAATTTCAGCAAGCAATGAAGTGTGTCTACCTCCTGGATCCTCTGCCAACTGACAGACAAAAGGCTGAAGGGAGTGCACTTTGGATGCTATCAATTAAGGAAAGGTGGTTCATTAATCTTTACTGTCAACGGCTGAATTCTGTTCTGATGGCTCCTACAGTATGCAGTCGGTTTCTTGTATTTCAAATCAAGATGCATCCAGCTAAATTCACCTTGTAGACGGATAACATGCTTGTCCTGGTTAATTGTGAGTTCATTTTAAAAATACCTAATAACATATATCGCTATGAGAATGAAATGTTTTGAGGAGCTCTTCTCTTCATTCATTCATTCAATATATAGTTATTTTGCAGCTATTATTTGCCAGGAATTCTATGCAAAGTTTAATCAAACTGTGTCAAAGAAGTACCACGCATCAAGGAGCTATTTTTGGAACTTAATCTCTATACATACCTTAAGAAGGATTGACCTTTAAAAGAAAAAAATATGGCTCTTTTCCAGATCCTCAGAAAATGAAATTTGCAAGCGCATCTTTTTGAGAACTTGCTACAGATCACGTAGAGTTTTAAGAGAAAGCAATGTCATATAATTCCAGGCTAGATTTGGGTTTGCTTTATCATCACAAGATAATCTTTAATTAAAAAGAAGCTTCATTTCAGGTGAGCATAAAAAAAAAAAAAAAAAAGAGTTGAACCGAAAACACATGGTAATCTATTAATCACCTCCAATTTGGTTAGATTCGGTATATAATACATTTAAAGAGGCATTTATTAGTATCTTTAGTTGTAGTAGTAATTAAGTTTTAAAATAATGAATGATATTAAAAGACAATTTGAAACAAGTATTGCAGAAACAATAAATTCTGAAAAGCTAGTAGTTTACAGCGTTAACTGGTTGTGACTATTATTCCACTAGATAAACTCCAGCAAACTTTAGGTATTTAAATGGAAACATTATCAGTCAGGGTCCAACCAGGAGCACACAAACCAATGAGCAACTTAAGTGAAGGAAATTTAATTCAGGTAATTTGTTTCACAGGTGATAGGAAAGCTGAAAACCATAAAAGAAACATTGGGGAAGCCTAGGAATTACCAAAGGCCGGAAACAAAAAAGAAGAGGTGCAACACAGGGAAGAGGTAATGTCACCAGAGCCCAGGGAGAAGGGTTACGTGGAGGAAGTTGTAACCTTGGCAGGCTTCTCTGGCAGGAGATAACACAGAGATGCCTCCAAGGCTGAGAGGGAGGGGGAAAGAAATCCCTTGGCTTCTCCTTCCTCTTGTCCTCTAATCTCCTGACAACACCTCCCATTGACCAAACCCAGGTAGCAGTCAGACAAGGAAGGCTGGGAGATGCCTTCGTAGCCTTCAGGGGTCTGCACCCTATGATACAGCACATAGCAGCAGAAGGACAAGAATGGATGCCAAACCAAAAGGCCCAGGACCACCATTGGTGCCTTGCTCTATGCCGAGGGACTTGTCAAGTCAGAAACTCTTACATTATGTGACTCTGGAATCATCATGAAATTCAACACCAACCAAAACATCAGTTAACGCCAGTGTACTCTAAAGTCCTACTGATTTAACATTCTCATAGGGATATAACAGACTTAAATTGACTCGGATAGCACAGGTCTAGAAAACCTTCTTAACATATAATTTTTGAAAAGCAAACTGGGATTTTATGTGTAAATATCCATTAGCAGAAGAAGGTAACCTTCAAAGCCATTGTTTTCTCAGGTATCTTTAGTAGCATTGAAATTCCTCTAGTTAACACATTCTTGAGGTCCGGGCACCTTCTCCACCATTTAGCTAACTCTTTTCACTCTAAAGACAAGGTCCCTGGGTTCAACACCCATTGTTTCTCTATAGGCAAGAGATAGTCTGTTCACACACTATTCGTTATCTAGACCTTTCTAACATCTTGCTACAGAGAGCAAAACTTAATGGTAAATTAGTCCAGCTTTAGGAGATAGAACTGCCTTTTATATCTCGTATGTACAAAATAAGTAAAAACATTAAAATCTTAAAATTAAAGTTTTACAGTATTAAAAATAATGATTGTTTTATAAATCCTTATAAAACGATCATAGGCTTTGTTTATCCCTACATTTATCCAAGACTGCCTTCCCCAAAGGGTACACTGAGAGATACACATGTGGCTGTTATTTGGAAAAAGGATTCTCTGGACAAAAAGTATCTTTGTTGTAGGACTTCTCATAGCATTTGATACATTAACAATCATGCCTTAATCGCTAAGGAAAAAGAATGGTATTTAGTATTTACAAGACATATTTGACAATGTAACCTTTTAAAACAAAATTGCGGAATAGCTGAGAGAGAGTGTACTTTCCATATTTTGGGAAATGGGAGCCTAAGAAAAAAGAAATATATCATGGAGACTTAGAAAACAGAATAGCATCATGTACTATGGCCCAGATTCTCCTGACCATAAAAATCACCTAGAAACTTATTAAAAAGTCCAGATTCCTGAGGAGAATCTGATAGACTGCCCTTTAAGCCAAAGTCCCAGTTGAGTTTAACAATGGAAATATGAGCTTGGGGTTTGAAGGCACGTTAACCAGGGTCTGAATCCTGACTCTGCCACTTTCTAGCCACACGACCTTGGGAAAGTTCATTAAACTTTTAGAGCCCTGATTTTTTCATCCATAATATGGGGATAACAATAGTTCCTATTTAATAGAATCATTGTGAAGATAAAATGGATACAAAGCTCTTAGCAATAGTGTCTGACTAATGTTAGATGCTCCATGCATGTTATTGCTGTAATAATATCAAGCTAGACATGTTTTTTTTCTTCTTTTTTTTCAATCTGGAAACTGATGTTTACCTGGTAAATATGTTTTTCTAGAAATCTCTGTTCCCACCCCTAGCCCCTCACCTCCTGTCCAACATGCTTTTTCATTATAATAACTGGACAAATTGTATTTGCAATGCATATGTTAAAATTAAACTTTTCGGCTAGAAGCATTTGGTTTAAAATAGTCATGTTCGCAACACTTGTAAGAATTGTTTCTTTATTCTGCACCCCTACCCTTCTGCATCATCTTGAACTTTATAGAAACATTATAATTGGCCTTTGTCAGCATGATTTGGGAGGAAATTGGAAGGGACAGGACATCTAGTGTAAAATGTGCCCACGGATATAAGCACTGCTTGTGTAATGAGCCCACAGATAAGTGCACTGGCAAAAATGCAAATGCCCCTTATGAAATGCTGCTGCCCTTCAGGTATCCCATTTTTCTTCCTAAGGATGGCTGGTGAAATGTGAGGCTTATGGTGGCAGAAACTGGTAAAGAACCCGTGGGCTGCCTTACTAATGTCTCACCTGAAGCCAACCCTTTGAGTTAGAGGGAGTGGACAGTGAATATTTTGTCCTTATCAGGACTAGAGTGCGG
This sequence comes from Rhinolophus ferrumequinum, assembly GCF_004115265.2. NCBI lineage: Eukaryota > Metazoa > Chordata > Mammalia > Chiroptera > Rhinolophidae > Rhinolophus > Rhinolophus ferrumequinum. The sequence continues at coordinate 35,228,964 of NC_046306.1, read as the reverse complement.
CTTCATCCACGATGAAACCAAAAGTGTAGTCATTGCCTATCTTCTGAACAAAAGGAGAGAAAAACGGCATATAAATCATCCAGTCATTGCGAAAAACTATTTTTGTATTGTTTTTTAAGTGGATGTTTGGTTCTCATGGGAAAACCTGCAGCTCAGTGCTCAAAATCCTTCATTAAAATGTTATGCCAAATCTTAGGTTCCCTTCTGCCTTCATCTCCTACAATTCTGTGCCCCTTAGGAAGGACTGGGCCACATGTCAGGCAGATGTCAAGGACCAGCCTATGTGGGACTTCGCTCTGGTCTCATCCTCTCTATACAAAATTAACTCTGATGTCTTATTTCATTTTGGGAGTCTGTATTCCATGGCTCCCACCAGCACTTGGGGTCATAACAGCATAAGTACACACGTCCCAATAGACCTTGGGGCTCCACTTGGTCAGCAACAAGAGAAGGACTAATATCGAGGAGGAACATTATAAAGAGGTACCAGATGGGGTTAGCCCTTTAGAAGGCTATTCCACGTGATGGATGCCTTGCTCAGTACCAAAACTGCATGAGTGAGCCCACCTCAACCGAGAAAGTGTGAGTCTACCCTTATTTCTAATTTCTTTGGGGGAAGAGGCAGAGACTGTCTGTCGGGTTTCACTGGAAGCTCTGAGTTGGTTATTCCATATCCTTGCCTACTACATGGACTACAGGAGGTTGACCCAGGCAGTCTGTGTTACCTTGGCTCTCTTGCCATCTGGCTTTTGACTGGCAGCATCAGCAAAGTGTCAGAGAGTGGGAGGAGAGAGAGGTCAGGGTACTTCCCTGTTCACACCCAGCCCTGGCCCTGTGTCTTAGTCAGTGGCTATGTCCTTCTGCGACTGTATTTCTCTATCTTGGCTCTACATTACAATTAGTCAGGAAGCTCTTAAAAATACTGATGCCCACACCAACAACCAATTAAATCAGAATTTCTAGGGGTGAGACCCAGGAGCTAATATGTTTAAATTTCCCCTGGCAATTCCAACGAGTGGACAAGACTGAGAACCCCTGTTGTAAGAGAACAGCTCTACGGGTGCCCTGTCCTCCATGGCTCTAGCTCTCACTGGAGTCCAGTAACACTGCCCTCTCCTTGCCTCTTCAGGCTGAGGGGTGGTAAGAGCTTCCACCAGCTGTTGGGCTCTGAGTGACTCCACATCTTGCGTTGTTCTTCAACCCTGCTCCCACTTTCATTAATGACTCCTTTATTATATCCTCTTTCTTTAAACCATCTTTTTTTTTCGTTTTTACCTATTTCTTTCCTTAAATAGGTAAATTATATTTCCTACCATGACACTTTGTTAAGCTCCTTTGTAGCAAAAGAGAAAAGAAATAGTGGACTGGTGATTTGTGATAAGCATGAGATAAGCAAATAAAACAAAACAAAGCAAACCCAAAATCTCTAGAATGGGAATATGGTTAGAGATGGCAATGTTCTAATTTAGCCCTTAGATTTTCAAAAAAGAAGCCTGAGGGGAGGGATTTCTTTTAAGTAGCCACGTTAAATTAACTTTGGAGGGTGGAGTGGGTGGGACGTTGTGGCTTACAGGTGCAGTAGCCTGTAAATTTCATCTGAGGGCACTAGCCACAGTGTTTGCTTAGGCTGTGCGGTCACAACCTTGGAAGGGAGCATCTCAGCAGGAACCCTCACCTGGATTCTGTCCCCCTCTTTTCATGCGAAACTGCCTACCTTTCCATTTTGTCCTGTTTTGAGAAGACTTGTTGAAAAGCATCAAAGGGGCCAGTGAGAACTGGACGGCGTAAGCACAAACAGCAATTAGGCAGATACCCAGAGCCATCCCAGATCTCAGAGAGCAGGATTCCAACAGGGAAAGAGAGAGGGAGGCACAACGTGGTTTTGTGCGGTCAGGCCTGGAAAGAGTTCTCACAGGCATCGTAAACTAGGCCCCTGCTTCTTCTTAACACCCCCACCTTGCCCCACAAAAAGGGCATGAGGAGTGAGGGTAGACTTGTCCCAGGGACTGTGTGGTAAAAAAACAAAAAACAAACAAAAAACTGCATTTATTTGACTCCTGAAAAAAATTCTTTCGCATGAATTTGTATCCTTTGCCCCTAAAAGTACAAAGCACTTATGCACTTATGCACTTATGACACAGGTCCTGTATTTCACATGGATTAAAGAGATGTCCTTTCAAACTTAGTTGAGGTCATATTTAGAAATGGACCAGTAATCTGTTCAATTTAGGAGGCAATCAGCCAATATATTACATTATTTTTATGGTCCTATCACATGTTCTCCCTTCTGCTATCATTTTTTTTTTCAGGAACCATATATAGCCTTCTTTTTTACACTTCAACAATCTGAAATTAACAGATATGCTTATGTGTGCATTTATGCAACATGCATTTTACTGTATGGTCTGTACGACTATTGTCATGAGTTTGTCTCTGACTTACTGGGTGACATTGGACAAGTTATATCTCCTTATTTATAAAATGAGAATGCTGGAGAGAGTCCCCTCCAAAGACTCCTTTCCTGGTTTAACATTTTCTTAAATTTTCTCCTATTTAGTACTTTAGAAAACTGAGAATGGCTTTTATTGTAAACCTCAGATTGTCATTAAAGTCTAATGTAGATTATCCCATAGATGATAGTATTTAGTGAGCTAAGTAATAAGTATTGGGCAATTGAGACTGTGCATTGGAAAACTAGAAGACACTGGTGTTTTCCAAATGGAACTGTAAAAGGAAGAATAATTGTTGGCCATGAAAAAATATATCAGCATCAGAAATAAAGCTACCAATGGTTAAAATTCTTACAGAAAATTACCACTCCAATGAGTTAATAATTGCCCAAAAAGATAAAATTAATTTAACAAATATTTGCTTCATTTATCCTATGGAATATTTACTGTGATGGATACTCCAGAGGTCACATGAGGGCGAGAACTAGGAAGATTACAGTAATTCCAACAATAACAACAGCTAGCACTTGAGCACATATACACACAGGCATTGTTTTAAGCACATGTTTTAATTCATGTTTTACATGAATTAAATCATTTCTACAGATGCAATTATCTTTTTTTCTACCACAGCAGTAATTATGATAATAATAATTGGTGTTGTTATTATTATTATTATTATTATTATTGTTTATAGAGTGCTTATAATTTACTAGGCACTGAAGTCCTTTTAGATAGTACGACTTAGAAGTACTAATTATTAGTTATTTTTTAATCTCATTGACCTTACCTGAATATTCTTCTAAATTAGTACTTCATTTTCTGTCTCCTTTCCTCTAAATCAAAGCTTTCACTTGACTCACTTAATCCTCACAATCCTCTGAGGAGGGTAATATTATTCTCACCATTTTATAGATAAATCAGCTGAATCTCGAATGGGTTTAAAAACATGTTTAAGGTCACACTGTTATTGAGTGGAATCGTGGGATTTCCCCTGTGCTGCCCCCAAACAGCCCTGCCTAGAGGAATACCGGATACTCACAGCCGTAATGGGTTCACATAGACAAACATACAAAACTGTGAACACTTACTAACACTGAGTGCTCTGGGTAGTTAGAAAATAAAATCTTATTTATAGTTTAGATGTCAAGGGGGAATTTGTTGGATCTGAGATTCCCTGCCTGTAACATTTTAAGATCCTAAGGATTATGCATCTTTCTATATAATGAAGCACATAATTTGGATCCAGATTTCATTTTTTTTGTTTTTTTTCCCCCTACCACAGGAAGTATTAATAGTTTAGCATCACCAAGGACTCCCTCCAAGGTTGTGGTCAGGGGAAATGACAGTCCAAGAAATTCTGCTGGTCAAGGGCCCAGCAGATCACTGCCACGTTATCTCACCCTGGTTCAGAAATTCACTGACCCCTGGTTTGAGTGAACCACAGTCCCAGCTGCACCCTGGGGCTTATTTAACACCTTGTTGCATGTGCCAAATCTCTAACTAACAGGTAAAAGTAATAAAAATGTATCATGTGACTGTCTTTCTAACAAATATCCTCCAAGTGAGAATATCATATAAAACATTTCCCTATTGACTAAATAACTCCACAGAGGTACTAATTGTTAGTTACTAGTATATAATTTTATTGACCTCATGTGAAAATTCCTTGAAATTAGTATTTAATTGTCTAATTGCCTTCTTTTCTCTAAATCAAAACTTTTGCTGTACATATTAATTACCTATTAACTTTTTGTGGCTTTTAATTCAGAGTTTTATAAATTAAGCCTATTTATAACTTGAGATGTTATATCTGAGCACGTGTGTGCTAAGGCAGTGGTCCATTGTGACACCTCAATAGAAATTCAACTACAAAAATTTCCTGATACATTGTCTAGAAGACACGCGCTTTGAGAGTTAATGGGCACAGCAAAGTTGTGTTGCTTTAAAACTCAGCACCTAAAGAAGTTGAACATCTCTCTGTATACGTCAATACAATTCCAGCAGACAAGTATTGAGTGGCTTCACCCTGCTAGCTCTGCCAGATGAGTAACCAGAGCCTGTGAATGCAGGAAGGAGTTTTCACAGAGACTTCATGAAAGACAGGAGATATAAATATGAGTGTTCTTCGCCAAATACCTGCCTGTGTAGAATTTGGACTCAAGAACACAGCTAGCCTGTGTGGACAGTGAGATGACAAGCCTCACAAAATAAAGATATAGACTAGGGACAATGGTTCATAGTATTGGTGAGAAAAATGCTAGAACAAGCAAAGGAGAAGCCCAGCTGAATGAATCTTGAGTGAGGAAATGATGAGATTTGGGGAACACTTTCTCAAGAGTAATTTATCTACACTTCGTTCATGCTGGACTAGAGGGTTAAGATTCTGAAATAAATACTTATCTTATGTAACTGGATTGATAATCAAGCTGAGATAAAGCACATGCCATTATATAATGTGAAAACCAAACTGAGATAATGGAAAAAGAAAAACACTCCACAGTTGAGAGGTGGTGTTATTTAAATATCATCATCAGTATAATTATGGCTGTGATGGTGGTGGCAACTGTCCCAAATCAACTGTTTTCACTTCACTGTCTGGAGTCTTGCTACTCAAAGTATGGGCCTCAGACCAGCAGCCTGGCCGTCACTGGGAGCTGGGTAGACGCAGAATCTCAGGCCTTGCCTCAGAGCTGCTGAATTGGAATTCATATTTTCACAAAATCACTGGGTTATTCATGTGCACATGTAAGGTTGAGAAGCACTGGTCTAATGAAGCCAGAAATCCAATTTGGAAAAGTAACTTGTCAATCTAAATCGATGTTGAACATATGAATTGCTTGGTATTTCACACTTTCATTTATGGTTGTAATAGAACAGAAAAACAAGAAACAACCTAATTTTTATGTAGGTACAAATTCAACAGGACATGCTTTGTGTATTTAGAATGCTACCTAAATGTAGATAGCTTTGACAACTGAATTTCCCTCCTCCTCCCCGTTTTCTGAACGCTGGCCCCTGCTTTACTAAACCTTTATCCAAATCAAGTATAGGCATAGTTTACAACAGCTGGACTTTCTGCAAAATTTTACCAACTTAAATCATATAATTAAGCTCTATAGAATCCTGTGCATATTTAATTTAATTTAATTCTATTTGACTGCTGCCATACAAATAGGGAAAAATCCAAATTAAATTTGATCACGGTGACTTGATTAATTTGCGGGATTTGTGTACATAGAAGGGGTAAGAGGCATAGAAAAGGGGCGAAGCACAAGCATCTTTAATAAAACTAAGTATGATTAATGTAAATAAACAGATCTTGCTAAATTTAACGGAAAACCATATACAGTGCAATGGGATCTTTATATCTATTCTGAAATCTTTCATAAATAACAAGTGTCACTTTAAGGCTTAGAAATAACAACATTTTAAAATGTTAAAGATGCTCTGTACAAGATGATTGCTTAGACATACTATACTTTTTATTTACATATTATCTGTCAGTTAAGTTACTTAATATTTTAAATGACCACAACTAATCTAGTCAGTGGACTATAAAGGAAATTCCATAAGAGATAACATCTTTAAAAATATTTTCATGTTCTTACACGGGAATTCAGTCTCTTTTCAAGCTATCAAAGATAAATTAAAGCTTGTAATAGATACAAAGATATTAACATAACAGTCTTACAAGACACCATTGTATGCCAGTCAAACCAAGAGATAAGAATTGAGCTGTGCCTTATTTAAAAAACTTGTTAGGGTCACTAAAAATCTGACTCCTTCTTCAATTGACTAATTGTATTTAAGTATGAAGGGTGATGCTGTTTCACTGGACTATTGAATATAATGCCATGTGGAAAGATTCAGTGAAAATTAGGATGCCATTAGATCTGAGATGGATTTACCATGAACAAATGGAGCTTATACTTCAAGAGCCTGCTTTTTCCCATGCCCCTTTTAAAGCCTCAGACAGGGTCCTAGCAATGTGTTCACATGGTCTCTCTCTTTCTCTCTCTCTCTCTCTCTCTCTCTCTCTCTCTCTCTCTCTCTTTCTCTCTCTCTCGCGCGCACGCACACAAGGTCTGACAAATTAAGTTCCTGAACCTGTTGCAATGATGTTGCTAACCTTTTTTAATATCAGAGAGATTATTCATTATGAATTTGTACCAACTGGACAAACAGTTTACGAAGTTTACTATTTGGAAGTGCTGAAAAGGCTGCATGAAAAAGTTAGACGACCTGAACTTTTCGCGAACAATTCATGGCTCTTGCATCACGACAATGCACCAGCTCACACAGCACTGTCTGTGAGGGAATTTTTAGGCAGTAGCCAAATAACTGTATTGGAACACCCTCCCTACTCTCCTGATCTGGGCTCCAGTGACTTCTTTCTTTACCCGAAGATAAAGGAAATATTGAAAGGAAGACATTATGATGACATTCAGGACATCAAGGGTAATATGATGACAGCTCTGATGGCCATTCCAGAAAAAGAGTTCCAAAATTGCTTTGAAGGGTGTACTAGGCACTAGCATCAGTGCATCTCTTCCCAAGGGCTATACTTTCAAGGAGACCTTAGTGATATTCAGCAGTGAGGTGTGTAGCACTATTTCTAGGATGAGTTGGAGAACTTAATTGTCCAACCTCGTACATGACATCAACAATAAAGTTATGAAATGGAGGAAAACTTTCTCAACTTAATAATTTTTTAAAATTTCATCAACTTAGAGGAAGGAATGAGTCTAAGTAACGACTTCATAACTGATTTTATATTTGTAAGTTTTCTTTCTCTCAAGGAGGGCTCACACCAAAAGTTGTATCTCTTTCAATTCATCCCTGCATTAGATACAGATGCTTACTGTTAAGGAACAATTTAAGTTTTCAAAAATAACATTTGTATTGTAAAACATAATCTACTTCATCTCTGTTGCATCAAGAGAGAGCATCAGCCCAAGCTGTGGCACAATAATGAAATTTAAAACGTCCTAAAATAAAGTATGCAGCCAATTCAACTACAGTTAGTAAAACATTCCATGTGTTAGGTCTAGGTCAGTCAACTACCAGTATTTGGTGAGTCATCGGTTAAGTATACCAATACAGTGATATAAAAACTATTATAATAAACTATAAAAATCACAGCTTTTTCCTGGCTAAGAGAGATTCGCTGGAAAGCCATCTATACTCTGATCTGTGCCTCCTTGCATTCAAAGAGAAAAGTCAGGTTGATGATGAAGGGTTAAATTGTCCTTCCAGAGTCATGGAGTAGATTAAAAACAAATGGCCTGCAGGTGTATTAAGCCCCTAATTCTGACCTAATTTCTCTAGGATTCCAACTAAATGAACAATCTGCTCACCTGCCTCAAGAGACACAGGATACATCCAAATCTAACTGAAATACATTCTGAAAAATAAATGGGATCCATTTAATTATGTTATGCTTAGTGGTTCCTTTTACATTTATCTCATTGCTTATTAAATCTTTGTCATTTCTCCTCCTTCTAGCACACACCAAAAAAAAAAAAAAAAAAAAAAGTTTGTCTACATTGCTCCATATAGATGCCTGATAAATCTGAGAAACCACCACCATAGTGGTTCTTACTGCTCAGACGCTCTCCTTATGCAAGCCATGGTAATTCCATTAATGTGTCATGCTCATTTCTTAAGGTATTTAGTAAGGAGAAATGAAAAAAAGGGGAAAGAATTGTTGGAAAATTAGAACCAAGGTGATGTGAGACATGGGTCCTGACAGCAAATAATTACTTGTCCTCTCCATTTCTCTTTATTGCTTTCTTTCGCTTTCTTCCCCTCCTTCCTTTGACTCTATATAGCTTGTCTTCTGCTTCCAAACTCCACCCTATTTTCAAAATGTCTATGAAAATCTGAATTTAGACAGACAGATGCTTCTCACTGGGCCATGAAAGTAGTTTCAGTCAGCTAGGCCAGAAGTCAGGAGGCACCTAAGCACCAAATTCTTCTCCACCCCAGAATCCAGTTTTACCTGCCCTCTCCAACCTCGCTTCCTCTGACCTAATTCAGGCCGTGATTTCTTTCTTGGATTGTTACCTTATATCCCTGGTCTCTCTGCCCACTTATCCCTATACACAGGCACACGCACACTTCAGTGAGAATAATCTCTATAAAAGATTAAAAGTGTTAAGTGTCTTTCTGCTTAAAATATTGTAGTAGTTTCCCATTATCTGTAGTGTAAGACCCAGGAATCTAAACATGGTATGTTAGGCCTTCCATGATCATGCCCTAGCTCCCTCTCCAGCCACATGTCACAGATCACAGCACTCCCACCTTAGCCGTATCCTCACGTGGTTAACTAACTACACATACTTGTTCATACTTCTTTCTTTCCTTAGGTTTTTTTGTCAGCTGTCTGGATCATTCTTACCTATCTTTGGAGACATGGTCTAACTGTCATCTTCTCTAGAAGCTTCTGAGATGCCCCAGGTTGAACTAGGTGTTTGTTATCTATACTCTCACATGCCATCATCCATCCCTGCTCTGTACCAACATTCATTGGATTATAATGAAATGCTACTTTTGTTACTTGCTTCCCCAAACAGATTGTGTTTCTTGAGGGCAGGGACCTCTTTGAAACATGTTGTAGAGCTTGAGTCAAAGCAGGGCCTCACACAGATTACCTAGGGATGTTTTTTTACTAGAACAGACTAGAATTAAACTTGGGTGGCTTAAGGTCATGGATGGCTTCCCAACCTATAATCATAATGCCTAATTCATGGCATTATGAATACTAAGCAATGAAAGCAAATTTCCACACAAAATTTGTCTCTAGGTAAACAAGTGTGATTTCCCATGGCTCCCCTAGTCCTATGCCCCAGATTAGGCTGACACAAGGGGGTTTAGGGTCCTATGACACAGTACTGAAGTGTGACCTCCACTGACATACACAGAGCGTGAGGTCTGTGACAAAGCCATCTCCAGGGCACGCTCCCGTACACAATGTTACCACAGGCTCTTCAAGATGAGGATACAAACTGGGCTTGCAAATATGTAAAGGTGAGAAAGCTATATGTTCCCCTCTCATTCCCTACCAAACTTCTTGAAAGAGTAATCTACTTTTATGTCTCCATTTTTACCTTTTACTCTCTCTTGTGCCTGTTGCAATTTTTTTTCCACCCTCTAGGCCTCACCATTACTCTAATGGTGCTAATCTTTCTATAGTCACCAGCGACCCTAAAATCAAGATTGCTATCGAGGTTTTTCTAGTCGCCACATAGCTCTTTCTCTCCGAAGCTGACCACTTACTATATTCATGCCTACGTAAGAATACTTACCACATTTTATCTTTTAACTGTGTACATCTTTTAATACATGATCCTCAAACAATCTTAATTAAAGGGAATTTTTTTTCACTTTCATCTTAGTATTCCTATAACTCCTAAGACATTATATTTCACATGTGAAGAATGAATAAATGTTTGTTGACGTGAATTAACTCTAGAATAGTTTGTCCAAATATATAATTTTGTCCCTACATGGAAACCATCTATCAAGAATTCTCAACTTTAATAAGTTAACCTGTAAATGAGATGAGGGGAGATTAAATAGATTTTGGTAAAATCCTCCTGATGCTCTTGAAACTGTCCTTATATTACATTGTAATTGCTCTGTGCTGGGAACCAAAGTTCATTAGCAACTAAACGAATCTCATCTGGGGGTGGGGAGGGAGGCTTCAAATTCAAGGGGAGGTTTAAAGTACATCTGTTATTTGGTGTCCAACCTCCAGTTTAGCTGACTCTCCAGAAAAAAATGCAATAAAAATGTCCAAGAAGTTCCAAAACTAAAAAAGTGACCTGCAAAGTCTTAAAAATATCATAAATAAAATGATCCATTCTTTTTAACTCTTTTTCTCAATAACAGCTTAGTTCTTTGTGTATTTCTGCGGCTCCCAATGACACAGCCATTTCTTTTCCTTCACTGAAGGCTTTTTTAAAATTAATGTGAGACCTCATTTTCCAATAGCATAAGAAACTACATGCCATAACACAGGCCTTCACTCAGAGTTGTAATGCTATCACTATTGTGAAAAATATTAGAAATTGAAAAGTCTGGCCTACACTCTTTTCTTCTCCGCAGCTATCCACCCCTTTCTACAACACTATTATCTTTCTTATGAATCACAATTGCTTTTAACTCCTGGATCACTTCTTCCTACATTGAGGTCTCTTACATGTGAACATCTTCACATTTTAAAACCTAGCCGTCCATTGTCTTTCATTGTAAGATACTTCTATGGGTATATAGATATAATTCCAACTAAGAAACACTCTGCCGTGTCTAGTCCTCTCCTCGGTATTTGAATTATTTAGAGCTACCAGCTGCATCTCAGACCAGAATATTCTAAAACCCACGCATTAGTTTTGGGTGCCTGGGTTATCTCATCTCTCCATCAGGAAGAGAACTAAATAGGTCCTAAAATGGCAGTAGGTGCCAATTAAACACTCGAGTTAAAACACTCCTGATACAACAGTGACAAACGAAACTCAAATTTTTAATGCTGGCTGCACTCTGAATCTTTTTCACCTGAAGGAAGTCTACATATGTACATTTTCTCTTGAGTTAAACTTGTGAAGTTCTGATATTCCCTGTGAGCGAATGAGTAAATTGGCCCTGTGCCAGTCCAACTGATTTGCATTTTTCCATTCTAAACTCCTTTTGCATATTTTCAGGAATATTCTTCAGAATGTTTCATACTTATTAAGCTGGGTTTTGCAATTGTTATAGAGCTTCAAATCATCTTTGTACTGCAGGCATGAGATGTTCATCTTTGTTTTCTCACGTAACGAATTGCAAACAGAATTGTAATGTCCTAGATGATTAGAAATGCTCTGTACTTTTCATCTATGGCTCTCCTTCCTATGTCTTTTTTGACCATATGTTAGTGATATTTCATTCAGTCATTGTGATCTATAAGAAACCTACATTTTGAAAATCCAACATAGAAGTATACATAATCTTTGGTAGATTTTGGGTTGGGATTTTGAAGTAATAGATCTCTTTAGGAGTAAGAAAATATTCATTGTTTATGATTTTCTTGCAACCATATTTGCTATGATGAAACACAAATGCCAGAGTAAAGGTCAGGAGCCTATTTTTAATGACAATGGGACTTTTAGCTGCTGCCATCTTCCCTTGCTTTTAGATGTGAGTTGCTACCTGTCAAGAGAGGGCTTGAGCAAGGACATCAGATAATGCCCAGTGGATCTAACCCTCTGCTGCAAGACAGGCTCCTCATGCCAAAGTTAGAGCTGCAACATCAAAATGCATTTAATTCAAAGACGACAATTTACTCATTAGATAATATTTTCACACTCTAGTAGTAAAACAATAATGAAGCCAGGAGTAAGACTTGGATAAGTTTAAAGGAATGAAATGTAGATGACAAGGATGATTAGCTGGGAAGGAACAGGCAGGAAGAGGCTGAATCCAGGTAAAGAAGGCATTAAGAAAAGTAAAGAGAAAACTATACTTCAGCCACCCAGAGATGCCAATATCATGACATCTTAATATCTCTGTAATTGGAAGCTGAAGATAGGCTGGGATTTTGTAGGTCTGCCCAAGTGGTCAGAGTACCTAACTATGGCAAAGAGAGACAATGTATTTATTTCACTTGCCAACTCTGGACAATAGGGAGGGACTGCCTGGATCATAGTGCTGAGAATAATTCTGAGGTTTTGTCTTAGTGCATAGGAAGCCGGTTCTGAGAAGAAAAATACTATGATTTGACTGATGAGTAATATGTGCCTGAGAATCAACTGTAGCTATAGGGTTACCATGAATTTGCCATCCTTGGCCCAAGCTATCCTAATTAGATTGTACAACTTCAGATAGATGCTTCTCCCCAGAGGTGAAGAGTTTGATTTGCCTTCAACCAGAAAATCTGGCTATATAATCTTCTTATAAAATTAATAAACATTATTTTAAAAAGACAGGATTGTCAGCTTACCAAGAAATGCTACTCTAAAGGTAAAGGGACAACTTATTCTCCCATGTTACTCTCTCCATTGTATAGACTCAGAAGCTACCTTGGGAAGATCTAAAAGGAGAAAAACACAGTCACCTCTGTAGGGTAACTAGAGAGAAAGATAACATTTTATCAATAGGCTACTATATCCAACAATATATACGTGTAAGTATGCTTGAGAGTGTATATAAGTTCTTCATGCAAGCCCTAGAAAGGCAGTAAGTGAGATGAAAACCGAGTTGAATAATAAACAATAAAGAAGCATTGTTTTAACAACATTAGTAGCCTTATTAAAATATCCATTAATTTTAATTTCACTGCAGTTAGAGAAGGCAAAAATTCTGGCCTTATTATGCACCTAGTGGGATGAAAAAACACTCCTCATCAGCAATTATCAAATCATTTGTTTAAATACTATTTCTCCACATTCATTTCCCCATCTTCTTCTTGCATAATATTCCCTGAGAATACAATTTAGTGATCTATGCTTCTGAGAGTGTCATGGAGCCCCTGGAGCTCATTAATCCTAACTTTCTGTGAGCTGCTGGCCTGAAATGGTTGGAGTTCACTTTAAACTGGACTGAATTTCAAAGCAAAGGTCTCTGAGGTGGCAAACAGCTCATTAATTCAGAGTGTAATTCAGTGACAGAAGAATTGTTTTAAATGCATAATCTAAAACTATTTAAATTCACATTATAATTATAAGCAAAAACTATGCACTTTAAATTTGAAATCTGGATATGCAATCTACCGATAAAACTAATGAACAAAAATTTAAAAAAAGAGGGGACTGTCATCTTACCAAGAAATGCTAATCAACCTGCTTTTTGAAGTGTGCCTCATTTGCATCACAAGCATTATTATGAAAATTCAACATTATGCTTCTGTGTATTGCATTGTACTGCTCTGCTGAACATCAAAAAAAGCAGGCAACACTTCCTCAAAGTGAATAAAAATGAAATAAAAATCATGATCAAAGATAACTTTAATTCCTTGTTAATTTTACCTTAAATCTATTCCTGGGATAAGAAGTCTTCTTCATAAGTTTTCTTTCCTGTAACAAATTTTCCAGCAAGCTTATGGTCTGTGTGTGTGTGTGTGTGTGTGTGTATATATATATATATATATATATATATATATATATGGAAAGTATGCATAAACAAATATCAATCAAATTTGCATAGACTCTACCATAAGTATGGCAGCACACTCATAAACTCATTATGGTTCACTGTGAGAAAAACTCATTACATTCGTATTAAAAGGAGGGAATTAACTTTTTAAAATGAATGTTATAGAATTAGTTTTACTCTTGTTTTAAAGTAACCAATACCAATTATAAGATTTACTAGGGCTTTCTTTGTATTTTTTCATTTGTTTGAAAATAAAAGAAATTATAGTTATGTCTTTCAGTAATATTAATAATAAAAAATTATGGAAAGATCTTGTCTAAAGCACCTATGGTTACACACCTGTTTATTTCATATACATTTCAAGCATCATTTTCCTGAAAATTGAGATAAGAATATCAAGAAAGGAAACTTTTAATTATTATTATTAATTATTTTATTTGGAGAATATGCCGAATGGTAATGAACATAACTAAAACTAAATTTAATTAAAAATTTAACTGCTAAAAATTACATGTTGAAAGGTGATGTGGTTTTGTTTGTTCTTTTTCACCAGAAAGTATAAAGTTTACCTATTATAATATGTATTTAGTATTAAAAATATTGACATTTTCAAGGCCATTTTTTTCCTTAAATTGATTTTCTCTATGAACTATTTGTACATTTCTAATTAGAAGTCTCATGAAATTGCATATAAAAATATTACATATTTTTGACTACATCAAAATATTTTTGTAGCACTCTTTAGATGAAATAAATGTCAGCCATAGAACATTTACTACATATGTTTAAAAAAACATACCTAAGTGTAAAAGCAAAGTTTAGACTCAGAAAAACAAAACCTGTTCCAGTGACAACCATGGCTTTGAAATTCTCAGGTTCTCAGTCAATTACATGATGACAAGTGTCTCTGTTATTATTATGACAGAGACACTTGTCATCAAGTAATTGACTAAAAACTAATGGCCTAAAAAAGGCCATTTGGGGGAAAGGGACATTTCAATAGCTGAAAAGTCAACCATATCTTATTGATTGTGACTCATTTCTACAGTGAACCTCTGTAACTTCTTTGACAGATCAAATTAAATTCTGCTTTGGGAAGGTACAGGACACTCCTCTTAGTTGAAGCAATGCTGTACTTTTTATTCCTGCTGAGTAAATAGCCTGAAGTCAAACTACTTGCCCTGACTAATGATCAAACATATCCAGGAATTCTGTACAAGAAATGCATTTTTCTCCCCTTTGAAGTGCATTGCTGGGAGAGTAATTGGGCTTGCTAGAGATTTTCCTTAGAACTGCAAAAGAAATTTCCTGGATAAGCATATAATCAAGCTACAGGTTTTCTTTCTTTTCTTTCTTTCTTTCTTTCTTTCTTTCTTGCTTTCTTGCTTTCTTGCTTTCTTGCTTTCTTGCTTTCTTGCTTTCTTGCTTTCTTGCTTTCTTGCTTTCTGGCTTTCTTTTTTAATTAAATATCTTCTTGTAAGAGGGTAGACATTGAATAAACATGTGCCTCAAAGGAGTGCCAGAATGATGCACTACTGACTCTTTGCTGACTGAGGAATTCTCAATAGTAATAGGTTAAAAAATTCAATCAGAAGAATACATCATTGTGAAACATTCATTCAGTCATATAATCCCCTCTAGAAATACAACTCTGTCTCCAATATATTAATATCATTATAACTAGGTGGTGGGAATATACAAAGATGAATATGACGTAGAACCTGTCCTCAAAGAACTTACAAACTAACAGATTAGGTATTATAAAAGTCATTTACTTTTAAAACTATGCAAATATAACCATATGGTCAGGACGTTAATGGTTATAAGGCTAGAAAACAAATGTCACAGGACATCTGATGAAGAAGAAAGAGGTTATTTCTGGTGAGGGTGGTTAGCAGAGACTGATGATCATTACCAGTATGTGAGCTAGGTATTGCAGGATGGTTAGGATTTTGATACGTAGGTTGTAGCTGGGGAGGCATTTTTGACTGACAAAGACAAAGAGGTAGGCTTTGTTTGGGGAATGGAGAATGGTTCAAAATGACTAAAGTATTAGAAAAAAAAATGAGAGGGCAAGAGATGGTCCAAGACAGAGGATTAGGTAAATGCTATGCCTCTTGCCTGTCAGAATCACCTCAAAATTGTAACTAAGTTATAGAACAATCTACCTCAAGAATTACCTGAAAATCAGCTGAACAAAACCCCCATAACTAAGGATATAAAGAAGAGACCACATGGAGATTTGTAGGACGAGCAGAGACACTGAACAGGCTGACCCCAAACCTATAGGTAGTGGTTGAACATTGGGAGGGACACTTTAGTGGTGGAGGTCCCCTTGAAGAAGGGGTCCCAGCCCTACAATGGGCTCCCCGCCCAGGAGTCCTGTGCTGTGAGGAGGACTCCCCACGACATCTGGCAGTGAAAATCAGCAAGGACTCTGTTGGTATGTCCTGTCCATCTCGATGAGCTGGAAGGCAGCAGGAAAACCAGATGTCCTCTTAAAAGGCCTGAAAATAGTCACTTACTTGCAAATACTCGCCTGGGCTCTGGTGGAGGGGTAGCAACTTGAGAGGTGCCAAAGACATACAAATAAAGACTGAGTTGTGTGGCCTCAGGGTGAGGGCTGGAGGTGTAGTACCACTGTCCCTATGTGGAGCCTGCCTCACGTGCAGCCTACTAGAAGGCTCCAACTTTTCTATGTTGAACTCTCCTGAAAAGCACCAAATCTGAGGTCACATTGGTCTGGTAAAATTTGTGTGTTTGTACCACCTTGGTGATGCCCTGCGTCTCTGCCCTGCCCAGCTAGCACTACATTGTCCCTGGAACTCTCATTTCCTGGGCATCCAGATCCACCCTGCAAAAGTCTTTTATAGCAGCAGACAGTCCGCAGTGCCCTGAGGAACTTTAGATGGCGGGCAGTCAGCCACAGATTAAGTTATAGCTTATGATGGGCAGCTCTAAGGGATATTCAGGCTTGAGGTGATCAGGAGCTGGCCATGGGGTTTTAAGGGCATTTTCCAAAATAGTTATGGTCCCAATTCTGGTGCAAGAACAGAATCTGCATTAACTTTGTAAAAACCACAGCACACAACTTGTGACACCTTGGAACCTCAACCTGCCAGTTAGTGTTGCATAGCTGGGGGCACTCTTGGCTCCTGGGAGGCCAGCCCCACCCCACAAGCTGCAAAAGCCTTTTATAGCAGTGGTCTAGGGAAGTTTTGGTGGCAGGAAGTCAGAGACAACTCATGCTACAGCTTCTCTTGAATAGCTCTCAGGGATCTGCAAATGATGTCTGGTCATGGTGTTCCTGGGCAATTTGCAAAGTGATCATGGGCCTGGCGCTGGCACAGGAGCTTAATCTATAATGACTTTGAGAAAACCACCAGCTGGGCCTCATGGCTCCCTGGGACCCCACCCCACCCAACAAGTGGATGCACTGCTGGGGATTCTCTCAACACCAAATTGACCAGTCCAGCCCATGCACCCAAGGAGGCTCTTTCAAAGGCTAAGCCTTAATGGGTAGCCAGCAGGTGGCAACAGGCCTAGAGGGGGCCCTAAGCCTTTTGCTAAGCTGATCCAGGCCCAATACTGGTTGTAGCCAGCGTCACTTCACAGAGGGGCCACTTCCACATGCCTCCTGCCTCCAGGTCCAGCAGAGGCTACAACCAACCACCTACAGCTTGGTGGCTTCTACCAGGTAGCCCTGGGCCAGTCACAGGCAAGGCTGAAATTGGCCTGTCTGGAAGTTCATTCAAAGAGACACTGGACACAACATACCAAGAGGTTGGCTTTGACCACACCAGAGCACTACCCAGTTGGCTCCACAGGTGACATACCCAAAGAGTGATCTCAACAGGCACAAGAGCCTGTTAGAGTGAATCTCTCTCTTAGGGGTCAGCACCCACACAGTAGCTCATACATTATGAGTGTAGCCAATCCACATAGCCAGTCAGCCTGGGAGTTAATCCCACCCACTAATGCACCAAAAGCAATCAAGGCTCAACTACAACAACAGAATACACATAGTACACACAAGGGACACCCTCAAAATACATGCACTGGGATCAGAAAGACTGTGCCATTGGGCCATACAGGACACATGCTAAATAAGGCCACCCAGCAAAGACTGAGAGATACAGGAGACCTACCTAATACATAGAAGTAAACACAAAGAGGCAGTCAGAATGAGAAAACAAAGACACATGTCCCAAGTAAAAGAACAGGAGAAACCTCCAGAATAAGAAGTAAATGAAATAGAGGCAACCAACCACCAGAGACAGAGTTTAAAACACTGGTTACAAGAATGCTTAAGGAACGTAGTGAGAACTTCAGCAAAGAGATAGTAAGTGTAAAAAAGAACACAGAAACCATAAAAAAGAACCAGTCAGAAATAAAGAATACAATAACTGAAATGATGAATACACAAAAAAGAATCAACAGCAGATTAGATGAAACATAGGATCAAATCAGTGATTTAGAAGACGACATAGCAGAAAATACCCAATTGGAACAACAACAACAAAAAAGAATAATAACAACAAAAAAATTTTTTTAAACAAACAAAGATAGTTTAAGGGACCTCTGGGACAATATCAAGAGTAACAACATTTGCATCATAAGAGTATCAGAAAGAGAAGAGAGAGAGTAAGGGATCAAGAACCTATTTGAAGGAATAATGACTGAAAACTTCACTAACCTGGTAAACGAAATAGACATATAAGTCCCAAACAAGATGAATCCAAAAAGGCCCACACCAAGACACATTATATTTAAAAAATCAAAGGTTAACAACAAAGACAGAATCCTAAAAGCAGCAAGAGAAAGACAACTAGTTACATACAAGGGAGGTCCCATTAGACTATCAGTTGATTTCTCAACAGAAACTTTGCAGGGCAGAAGGGAGTGAAAGGAAATATTAAAAGTGATGAAAAACAAAGACCTACAAAAGAGAATATTATACCCAGCAAGGCTATCATTTAAATTTCAGGGAGAGATAAAGAGCTTCTCAGAAAAGAGAAAGCTGAAGGAATTCATTACCACCAAGCCAGTATTACAAGAAATATTAACAGGGCTTCTTTAAGCAGAAGAAAGGAGAAAACAAACAAAGATTAAAAAAGATGTGAATAATAAAATGGCAATAACTATGTACCTATCAATAATTGCTTTAAATGTAAATGGATTAAATGTTCCAATCAAAAGACATAGCATAGCTGATTGGATAAGAAAACAAGACCCATGCATTTACTGTACATAAGAGACCCACCTCAGGTTGAAAGACACACAGACTGAACATAAAGGGATGGAAAAAGATATTCATATAAATGGAGACAAAAAGAATCTGGGGTAGCAATATTATTTTAAACAAAATAGACTTCAAAATGATATGATAAAGGGATCAATCCAACAAGAGAACACAGCCCAAGTATTAAACATCCATGCACTCAACATACCGTGTTTCCCTGAAAATAAGACCTAGCTAGACCATCGGCTCTAATGCATCTTTTGGAGCAAAAATTAATATGAGGCCCAGTCTTATATTATATTATACTATACTATAGTCATGAAATGTAAAGTAGGTAATATAGTCAATGATATTGTAATGTTAATAGCTATGTATGGTGTCAGATGGGTTATCTCTTTAAAAGATGTGTAAATGTCGAATCACTATGTTGTTTGTATGCCTGAAACTAATAATAAAAAAAAAAAAGGAAAGAAAGAAAGAAAAGCTGACAGATGCATTCAAAAAGGCAGACAGGGTCAGAACATGGAGAACTTTAATGCAGATATCATTCCTGGAGAATGCATAGAGAGCTTTAGAAGGCCCTTCTTCTGTTGATATTCCAGAATGAATATCCTTTTGTTCCTTTTCACAATTAGCTGTCTTGGGTTGACTTCAAGTACAGTAGTCATAAAGACAAGTTTGCCTGGAAGTCTGTTTATACCTTTCTTCTTGTGAGAAATGGTTATACCCCTTTTGTGTGGATGTATCTCAGTTTAGACTCAAGTGGAAAAAAATTGGAAACAACATCTAGGTATGACAGCTAGTGCCCTAAGGACTTCTCTTATTAACCTTTCTGAGCCAATCCTTTGCCTCCCAGACTACCTGGATTTTGGAGAAAAATAAGTTATGCTACTATGAGAGAATAGGGAATGTTGAGAACCTCAGACCATGGCAAGAATGCTATTTTTAGCTTCTAAAGCAAGAACAACTTATAATCGATGTGAGTGAACCATGAAATAGAAAGCCAAGGTAATCTCAGAATTAGCACTGAGATCTCTAAGTAATGGAGGAAGAATAAGAGCGGTAAAGTGAATGGATGGGGTTAGGACAGCTTGGTGATGGTGGCAATGGTGGCCATGGCAGTACCAACAGCACCAAATGATCATGGTAAGCCTGAAATTTGAAATCTACTTGCAGGCTGAAAACAACAAAGCACAGTGAAGTTAAGACTTCAAGGGAGACTTGTACAGACAAGAATATGCATAAAGAGTACAGTAAAATAGCAAAGGAGTTAATAAGAATGAGCAAAAAAAGCCAGCCCCGGCTAACTACAAGAATGCGTTTGTAATCCCTATGAAATATGCCCAAGAGAACAAAAGTGGTCAGAAAGAAAATAAGTGAAAAGTGGCTCAATGATATTTACCAATACCTTTTGAGTGAAGGAAATGGTAAGCAAATCTAAACTCCTATAGTAGACTTAGAGAATTTGTCTAAATTAGTTCTGAGTCTACCAACAGGACAGATTTAATTTCCCTGCCTTGCTCATCTTATAGAAAAGGAAAGAGGTAAGTCACATCAATGATCTACAACTCGTGTGTGTGTGTGTGTGTGTGTGTGTGTGTGTGTGTTCTCTTAGTATAATATATTTTGAACATACCCTAATATTTGCATATTTATTCATCAATTATATTTGTATACTACTACATTGGCAAAGCATATAGGTTATAAAATACAGACAAACATACAAATTTAGAAGGATGAGACAATTAAATTTAAAGAAAAGTTCCAATATTTCCTTCAGAGGACATTAAGTTGAATAATTTATCTCTCTCTTAGTCCCAAACACAATGCAAAGAGCTTAGATTTTTATATTCTGTAGGCAGTAAAGAAACAAGAAAAGTTTATGAACATGAAATGAGAAGATCAGATGGCTATTTTAAGAAAATTAAGCCAGGGAATAAGAGTTGGCAATGTTAAAAGGGAAGCCAAGAAGCTGGAGAGAAGGCTATATTGACAGTCATAGTACGAAATGATAAAGATCTGGATTTAGGTATTGATGGTACAAATGAAGCCAGGGGGGCACATACATTCTGGCAATTAAACTTTACAGGAAACAACCATACTGGTGCACGCACTTCTGTGAAGACAGGGAAAAGAGATCAAATTTGGCTGCAAGCAGGTCCTAGGGTTCACCTTCTTTCTTTTTCTGTTCTGATTGAATGTTGGACTCCAGTGCTTCACGAAGAGACATCAGCATAGTATGGATAGTATTTCAAGTGATAATTATTTCTGATATGTTCGTGAAACAATCTAAAAATGAAATAATTCTGGAGATAGAAAAAGATCAATTTGGAGAGCCAAAGAGCTTCAAAAATGTCTCAACAATTGTAGGGTATCATTTCCTATTTTAATTTCACACAAATATCTGTGCTGATTCTAAAACGCTATTTGCCAGCATCCACTTTAAAGCTATTATACCTGCCTTAGTAATAAAGTGTTACAAAGAATAACATTATATATTTAATACTTTCCTAAGTGTATTATAAACAGAACAGAAAAGAATGCTATTAAAATTTTTTAAAAAATAAAGACAGATCTCGATTTTAAGAAAATACTTCTAAATGTGGGTGTTTCAGTGAAATACCTAGAGCCAATGATTACTGCTCTGGGGAGATTATAGGAAAGGTATTTACAAAAGAAATCAATAGACTGTCTTAACGTCCAACGGGGAAAGTGACATGGTCTCTATTCTACAAAACTCCACCCAAAGAAAAATTCTTAAAACCAATCTCAATGTAAGCAACATGAAGAATAGTTATTACCTAGAAGATGCAATTTATTTCATAGGGCTATACTATGTTGTAAATGGCAAGTCATAATGCAAAACTCAAGTTTACTTATAATCACGCCATTTTAACTTTCATTTATAACATCGTGTTGCAGTAACTGCTTGATAAAAGATTTTAAAGCTGAAATCCAATTGAATATCAAGACACTTCTATATGATCACCTGAGAAAGCTACATTATAGTACCATTCAAATACATTATATGTGGCAAGGGCTGCCCTTCTTTCTTCTTTTTTTTTTCTTTTCTTTTCTGAAAATATTTACTGGAAAGGTAAATCTCAGGCGGTCTCCAGTTAAGGTATTGAAAACTAAGGAAAGTATTTCAAAGACTCATTATTTCTCTGTTTTTTTCACGACAATGAAGATGGTGGGGTTTCCTTTGCCCCTCACTTCAGTGGAAAGTTTCTATTAGAACAAATTATAAAGAAATTAGTTCACTCACTCAATCTACATTGATAAAGGAATTCCTCAATCAAAACCTCTGATTTGATTGTCAGAGGAAGCCTCAAAGGAATGCCTATTTAATTTCTTTTCTTCAGTATTTTATCTGTGTGATCAAGTTATCCTAAAAGAACATCTGTCATTTAATTATAACCAAATCTCTATTTTCACAGTTGTTTTAATATACAGAAATTTCAATGGAAATATTTTTAATATTGGTCAAAGGAAAAAATTTAGAGTGCAAGCAACAGAGCAAACGTAACATTAAAATAATATTTGTTAAGTGTATTTGAAAACTTTTAAAGTCATTCATGATTCGATCTAAATTTTACAAATGCATTTTTTTGAAATAATATCACAAGATTGTTTTCTATACAGTGAAAGAAATGAAACATCATTATGGGACATCTGATGAAGACAAATCACTTTGGCTTACTTCAAAGTACAATGCCGTTACACTAGTCCTGCTCTCTTTAAGCTATGTTCCATTCTTCATTCTGAAACCTATCAAAATCATGATAAAATATTATAGGAAAATCTGTGATGAGCTTTCGGATAAGAGCAAAAAGTAGAGTTAAGCGAAAAAGGTTTCTTGAGCTTTCAAAATGACCTTCCTTTGAAAGAACCTGTCAACCTTTCCAATGATGGAACATCAATAATTTTAGGGCCGGTTTAACTCAATCTTCCTTTCTTTCTTTTAGTTTTAATGTAGTGGTCCTGGACAATAAAATAATTGATTATAGTCCCCATCTCACCCCATTCCCCAGTCAGTCTGGACACAAATGAACAAGTACACACAGAGAAAAACCCTGAAAAATAGCAAGGTAAAAGTTTTTACCATTTCAGGAAGCTAGTTTGAAATGAAGATTCTAAGAGACATTTTATATCCCATTTACCTCAAATCATAAGCCCTCTAGGAGCAGGTAGAGGAATGAGTAGCATCCCAGAAAAGAAAGGGGAAGGGAAGAAATATTTTCACCATTTTCACTACTTCCTTCAATCTGAGAAAACAGAGAACAAAAGATGTGTGGTATGTTGAAGATTCATCAGTAGGATGGTGAGAATTTCTGATAAACCATTATCTAAATTTTAGAAAACATCTGTTTCTATCTATAGTCATGATTTGGCAGTGTAAGAAAAAATCTCTCCCTTTTAACACAAAAAACAAAACAAAACGATTTTTCTCCTTCAAATACGGGTTATATCAAAATAATTTTCTTTCTGATGAGTGTCTACCAGCAGCATTTTAAGTGGCCCATGCCACTACGTTACTATCAGTTTTGGGGACATGCTCACAGATCACTACACGAGACTAGAGCAGAATCACTTAGGGACCAATTCTGAGCCGCATCAGGTCATGATAAACATTTTATGGAAAATGGAAAACCTTAACTGACCCAATCCATATAACTTGCATGTCTGTGTCAAATGGAGATGAGCCAACAGCCATTTCAAAGATCATGTTCCTGTGTCTTACATGCTGGCATTCCAAAGGCAATGTAATTTAAGACAAAAGCTGGTTTTCCAATGTCCACAAAGTACTCAGCTTAAATCAAATTCTTTCATGCTATCTCTCATTTCATCAGACTTGTGTTTTAAAGCATTAGGAAGCCCAAAAGAGTTTAAAATCACAAAGGAAATGCAAATCAATCTACAACAAATCACCTAACAGGTGCCCTGGAACAGAATTTTATTGCTACTGACATTAACCATTTGCTTATCTCTGATCCTATCCTCCACATGGATAATACGTGGTTATTACCCTCACAACTAAGAGCCACATAGAGGAAAAAGTAACCCAAATAACTCCCACATTGCTTCAAGGAAAAATGCATTGAAATGACTAACCTTTCCCAAGGTCATTAGGCCAAGAGATGGGTTCTTCTGTTTCAAGATAACTTTCCTCCTGACCCACAGCATATGGTTTCTATTACCGCAGACCATGACCACAAAGACATTTCAAATCCCTGTGAAAAATGTGATTCTATGTCTCCTGCTCAGTTGTATGTCATAAAGGACAGTTGAAGTTTTGGCAGATGAGAGGCAGGGGGAAAGAGTAGCAGTAGGGATTTAATCCATGCTATCCCTTTATATGATATGACTAGGTTTGTAATACAAACCTTCTCACTTCTGCTGTGTCTCTTTTATCTTACAAACCACTTAATGCTCATAAGGGACAGAGAACACACTTCAGTGTATCATGTTTAAACTCTGCAAAGATGTGAAACAGCTTTATCAAGGGTGACAGCTCTGCCATTCACTAATCTTTTCAAAATTTCGTGTTTTTTTAAAGGAAAATAAAAGTAAATTTATACTATTTAACCTGCATTAAAACCGCAAACAATATTCTGTCTATGATGATTAAGAAATGTTTATGAAATTATTTTGAACAGATATTTGCTTATAGGTATTACAGTTCCCTCAGAACATTAATAATGAGGACAAGAATTAGTCAGCTAATACAAGATATTCCACAGGCACCTTTAATCCATTCAGATTAGTGAAGACTTTCAATATGAACATAATAATGTTCTGCCTTATTAGATTTCACAAATGATGTTTTCTCAGTGTTTAATATAACATAAAATGTAGAACCATTTGTCTGGTCTTGTAAAAGAATTTTATACAATTAATTATGAGTTTCTAGCATATCCTAATTTTATAGTCGCTGATTTATAACATCTCTCCAGGCACTGAATTTAATGGTTACTGACAAAAGAGATAGGCCAAAGATTATACACATGCACAAATATTTAAACAAATATAAGCAAATAACTTACACAAGCTATTTGCTTTATAGTGAAATCCCACCAAATAGGGAAGAAAGCCTTGAGCAATTTTCCTAATTTTATTTTCATTAATTATTTCTGTCCATACTCTGGACTTAGCACTTCTTCAGTGTGTCCTTTTCATTTGTTTGTTTGTTTTGGCTGTGCTCTATAGTCTTCATTTTTCCTTCAAGTGGTATTCCACTCTTTGTGATCATTTTGGAATATTTTAGGGAAAAACAAAACAAAACACCCTGACATCTCCCCATGGAACCCTGAATGTGTCTAGCTGGAAATAATATCTTAGTATATGCAAAACACTAATCAAATTAAATTCCCTCGTTGAATATGACATAGGTAAATTTGTAGATACCTTGTTTCCTATTTAAAACATAACAATTTGTCATACCAAAATATAGTTTTGTTAGTTAGTGGGGAAAAAGATGATCAAAATAATTATTTTGCTGTGTTGGCTGGTCAGTTTTATTAAAAGTAGTTTATCTTATCTCAAGTACCTTTTTGTAGTGTCATATCAGACACACGACCTTGGGAATTATGAAAGCAGGCGCTTTAAAGGGACAATTAGTTTCAAGGCCAGAAATTTACAAAGTGCAATTACCAGGAGGAAACACATTACCAAAGCCTTGTTACATGTCCATTTATACTCCAATTGGTTAATAACAAGAATACTAAAAAGTTAAGTTGCATTTCTTTTCAAAGATACATTCAGATATGATTATTTTAAGCACATTCTTCCTTTGCTGTGGGAAACTTGTTTATTTATTTAACAATTTCCTGTCTGTTAGATCACCAAAAATGTTCGAATGGTAAACCTGTGTCTTTATGAAGAAATTCACTCATAGCCTATTCTGTGGTCCTTGGGAAGATAAGTTCACTTTGAAATCTTGTATTTTTTAAATATTATGCATATATAAAAAATACTTTCTACTTTAATCATTAGAAATCAAAATTCACTCTGAGAGAAAAATAGGCTGATGAGTAAAAAGCAAACATTCATCTATCTTTAATGTA
This sequence comes from Rhinolophus ferrumequinum, assembly GCF_004115265.2. NCBI lineage: Eukaryota > Metazoa > Chordata > Mammalia > Chiroptera > Rhinolophidae > Rhinolophus > Rhinolophus ferrumequinum. The sequence goes on along the minus strand of NC_046306.1, from coordinate 35,203,072 downwards.
CAGACCAGTCCATCACACCTTTCTAATTTATTATAAGATTTCTATTTCCTCTTAAGCACAATTGCTTCCTTTACGATCTATTTTCATTCATTCTTTCGTCAAATATTTATTGATCATCTAATATTTGTTATCAATTGGCCTATGTAGAGACATATTTTTGGAAGAGAAAAATGTTAAATTTTTATGCATATTTTCCCCAAACTTATTCATTAGTCTTGTACTTTGTTTTATTGTCCATAATCACCAAAAGTTAGAATATAGCTCTAAAAGCTTGATTTTCTATTCACAACCCTCTACGGACCACTTACCTGCAAATTAATCCTTAAGATGTGGGTAAGGGAGGGCTTATATAACCAGTTCTGTCTTCTAGAATTTGATTAAATAGTATGGACAACTTGTGTATAGTATTTAAAATTTTATACATTTCAATGGATCCCTTCAGAATCACTGCCATGTTAGATCAAAGAATCCCAGTTTCATAGACAGTTTTCATACAGAGAACCCTTCATTAACCTTGATTCTCTTTGGGGCCTCTATGTGGATCCCTTTCTGCCATTGTCTGTTTTGAGGTACAACCAGGAGGATTATAGTTACTATCCCTTCCTGAGTCTACCTGTGGATTAACTTCTGTTAGTGATGGATGTTAACTGGGACATTGGGATTTTAACAAATTTGTGCTGTAGGGCTCTAATCCCTCAAGATGTTTCAATATAGACTCTTCCCAGGTCAAATGATTTGGGGAAAATCTGCATACATTAGTCCCTCTTGGATATTGCACTTCATGCTAGCAAATTGAAAGACTCTCATGTGCTACAGTAAGAATAAAATAATCTCCTGAATTCTGTTTCACCCACCATTTCCCAAATAATTGTTTGGTAGGGATCCATCAGTCTTTTTTGTGTTGATTGATTTTGTGAGTTTTGGTTTTGTTTTTTATTTATTTATTTATTTACTTATTTATTTTTTGCATTTCTTTGTTTTTGATCGTTTGTATCTAACAACCATGAGCAATCTACCCTTTCGGGATTTCTGCTACAAATATGTTCGTTTGAAAATTTAAACTTGTTTAGCAAAAATATGAATAGAAAGGCCCATGGTAAATCCTTTCATTACAGGTTACATATTAACATTTCCTACTATGTCTAAACACATTTGCCTGAATGTTTCTGAAGAAGCAATGTGTGGAAGAGGCTAACCAAGAAAACAGTACTTAGCTCCAAGTAATACCAAGATAATAACGGGGCCCAGCACAGTTTCTGGCATCTGCTAAGAAATATGTGATAAAGGTAAAAATGGAGCTGGAATGGCCACTGGCTTCGTAAGTTTCACTTTCCAAGAGAATGATATTAATGCCTCCTCCCAGAGCAATGGCAGTACAAATTATTCTGGTCTAGTATCTGAGCAGGTGACAATTGACTCTTAGTGATACATTGACCTTGGTTACCTGTAACTAGGTTAGTCTACCTGAGTCAGTTCCATAAGGACTATGCTCCTGTATTATTCGCTCTGTTGTTTACCTCACCTTCATTCAGACTTTTAAAGCCTGGATTTCCAGATATTGTTCCCTAGCAGACCAAGAACTGAATGTCCTGACCTTACATATCAGTTTCCCAGTGGCTGGAGCCCAGATAAGGGTTACCAAACTTCCATGATGCCAATGTTTCTCTAAAAAGGGTACGTGTAATTGCTTAGATCTTACTGTGCGTCTACCCAATATGGAATCCTGGACTCACCACGGATGAGCAATTAACTCATATTTCACATGTCCTTCTTGTATGAGCAGAAATCCTGCTTCAAATACATGTCTACATGTGTGTCCACCTTTCCTTATGCTCTGATTCCTGAACCTGTCCTGGTAAAATGGTCTGGAGTTCTAAGGCTGTCTTTTTTCTCAAGTGTCTAAGGAACAAATAATAAATAAAAAGTGACAGTAGAAGAACCAGCAGTACCAAGGAGCTGATATAGTTTAAATAAAATAGTTGTTATAGACGAGTTTAGGCACACACAACAGCAAAAAATAAACTCAACAAATGCTGTATTTAGTTCTATTTTACCACAGTAAGGGGAGAGTCAGTTTTAACAAGTCAATCTCTCTTTCTCTATGATTCACTCACTCAAATAAATATATATTCTCATAGATCACAAATAGTCCATGCACACAGAGAAATTATTTAAAACACATTTTAAATGTGTGTCTCTGTAATGTCTATTATCCTAATTTCATTGAGCTTTAACAATGGCCAATACAATGTGGAAGAAAGTAAAATAAAGTTATTTCAGCCAGTGATTCTGGTTGTTCATAGATAGATGTATTGTAGTACAAAAGATTTTGCATATATAAAAATTTCTAATATATTTTTATGTATCGTCTTTAAAATTTTAAATACATACATAGGATGAATACATAGGATGAAGAAATTTAATAACCTATAGTCACCAACATACATTTAACTAGTTAGTCCCTTCTGATTTTAACTCTTTGTTTCTACTAGGTCTGCAATAATTAGGAATCTGACTTACACCAATCAGAATCTTTCTCCCATTATCATTGCCAAATGCCATTTTACGTGATTGAATTGACTAATGACAAAGCACCATTTGCCCTCCCTATAGGGTATGAAAACACTACTCTGGAAAGTTGGTTATGCTAAATGTCTTCTATCATTTATTTCCATTTCTAGTATTTTCTCTGAAGTTTGAGTCTTCCACCTAAAAAAAACATACACACTCTAGCAGCGAAGGTAAAGGTCACAAATCGGCATTTTTTTCTTAAAATATCTCCATTTAAATGCAAATTTTAGCCTTTATTCCTAACCTTTAAATAGTCATTTCATAAAAATGCAAAAAGTCAGAGTAAATTTTGTGTTTCAGTATCTACAGAGTAGCACTCTAATGTACAGAGTAGCCCTCTAATGTGTTATTTAGCTTCATTTATGCTGTATGCACCCTACATTTTTAGAGCTTCATGGATTTCTTTAGGGATAAGCAGTATTTTCTCAGAAAATTCAATTTCTAAAAATTTAAATTTCTATAGAATGGTTTAAATCCAATTTTAAGTAATAGGACCTCATCGTTTTTCATAATTTGAATCACTAGAAGTTACATTTTTTTCATTATACTATTTTTATTCAGCTTATGCGATTTAAAAGCTATGGCATTCATTAGTACCAAATAACTTAAAATAGTCTTTATTATTGTTGAAACCAATTTAAATGAACTTATATGAAAATATAAATGTAAAGCAGTTAGCAATTCTACTTGCGTTTCAAAATGTAATCACTACTTGTAATGTAATCATTACAAAACACAGTAAAATATTACTCAATAATGAGGTGACAGTTTTGTCCTAGTGACTAACTTAAAGTAAAATGATTATAAAGTTTTAAAAGAAAGCTATTTAGAGAACACTAAAAGTTTTAAAGCATTAAATTAACTTAAAACTTTAGGGTTATTAATACAACTAAATTTCTTATGACATGAACTGTGATACAGAATCATAAAGAACAGATTTGAGTGTACCAGACTGTTGATTTTTCAATGCTCTGTAAGACAGTATAAGAGACTCTGTGCCTCTCCAGCATATCCCTTCAGCCTGCCTGTGATTTCCTCACACCAGGCAGAGTTCCTCTCAATTTTTCTTCTTCAGAGATCCTCCCAAGTCCTGGCAGATACCTTAGCCCCCAGGCATGACAGGTTGGAAGCATGAGGGAGTTAATACCCCTCCCCCATATACCTTCGCAAATGGGGGAAGGAAGTTAGTGATTAAGGCCTGAGCCTCAGTTCCTTTAGAGATGTGCTGCCCAATCCAGGAGTGATTAGCCAGCCATATATGGCCATTTACATTTAAATTAATTAAAATTAAACAAAATTAAAAATTCCATCCTTCAGTCACACTAGCCACATTTAATGTGACGAATAGTCACATGTGGCCATCACAGTGGACAATGTCCATGTAGAAAATTTCCATCATCAGAAAGTCCCATTTGGACAGTGCTGTTCAGAGGGATACTTATGAGGCTATGTGTGCTGCATTGTTCTTCAGAAGCTCCCCAGCAAGATTGAGCCTCAAATGCCCACAGTGATAACCAGCTCAAGAACACATCCTTTATCAGATTTTGCCCTGTTTTCTAGCTCACTCTGCATCTCATTTCTACTTCCTGGGATCACAATCAAATAAACTACTTGCACCCAAATCCTTGTCTCAGGCTCTGCTCTGTGGGGAACCCAAAATGAGAAAAGTAGCATCTTAATATTTTTGACACTGCTTTAGTTATATGAATGCGATGATTAACCGAGATGCAGAGAGGAATGAGGTAATTATAATAATTAAACTATCTATGTTTCTAATTCTTTCTGCCCCTCATCTCCCTGGGCTTCATTTCTTTACTAGTTCTATAACTATCTGGTCTTCACTGAATTGAACAGGTTGAAGAGGGAACAGAAGAGTGTCAGAGGCCAACCAGACAGGTCAACATGTTGTATTTTTACCATAAAGATGGTTAAAGAATAAGAGGGGTGGAAAGGAATAAGGTAAAGACAAGAGGAGAAGAAGAGCAGGTACCGTTAGGTATGAAACTCTCGAGAGAGAGTTATTTAAGTGGGAGTATTAGGAAGTCTAGATCTACATCTTGTCTTCTACTGCCTCTCAGAAAGACCTTCAGGAAAAATTCACATTATGTTTCTAAGGCTTTTTGGAGTTAGACTTCTACATCTTTCAGTTGCAACATTGGTCTCAAAGGGACCCAACACAGTCAGGGTGCTTCTCCAAGAATAAACACATCATCAAATGTGAACCTTACATTCGTACCACAGTATCATGTATTATTTAATGCAAGAAAAACAAAAAATGAAAATTATGACAAACTCATAACAACTTTACAGTGCAACATTAACAAAGTATCTTTCCACAAAGTTATGGAAATTAAAGTTATCTTTATCTATGTAATGTTTAGTTACTGGCAGCATTATTGATAAGCCTTGATAATGCAGTGGTTTAAGGGCCAACCTAACTTCTGAAATGATTCCCATGAAGTTTAAGTATTGTGTTTAGTTTATAGCAAATATTAGTAAACTTTAATAAATGCCTTGACAGACAACTATTTACATGGTTAGCAATCAGCCCTTGAACCTTGATAAAAACAAAAAGTCTATGAAACTGTCCATCATTGTGCTGTGTAAGAACTATCAACTTGTGGAATATCATTGTGATAGATTTTTCAGTTTTTTTCTCCCTTATTTAAGATTAAGACAGACTATACAAATTAAAAATAATAACAGTAATAATACCGTGACTGAAAATGTAGTGATTTGACGATTTGCTTTTAAATCAATTAATTCCTGGTAAACATACATTTTTTTTTTCTACTTTGTTATCCAAAGAGTAAACTATGTATAACTTTTATATTCTCCACAGAAATGTCCCATACAGAAACACCAAGTTTCAGTTAATTACATTTTATTTTTATTTTTTAACTGGGGCGTGGGGAGAGTAGACATGTTGCGGATTAACAAAAAACTAAATCTTACATTGATATTCTAAAAGGATATCTAAAAATAACTTTTCTCTAAACTTTTTTCCTATAAGTCTGTGATTATGCCTCTGATAAATCATGTCAGTAAAATTGTAAATATTCCTCAAACAAATGGTGAATTCATCCATTCATGCATCCATTTACTTACTCACAAAATTTATTAAAGATATACTTGTGTCACCCACTGTGCTTGGGAATAGGAATCCAGAGTAGTTAATTTATCCAACAAATATTTATTAGACACATATTTATTAGGTCTTTGGTAGGTGGTGATGTAAGAGCAATCACCAGTTCTTCCCACTGAGGAAACACAAGAGTGGGGAAATCAGGTAAGCAAAGTGAGATTTCCAAAGCTATGTGATGTAGGACACCCAGGGAGATACAGTCACAACCAACGCAAAATGTGTAAATAAAATAACCAACACTGAGCCTAAATAGTACATTGAAAGAAAAAAAAAATAATTTACCAATTGGACTAGGTACAGTTAAGGCCAGTTTAAATTATTTTTAGAAATATTTTTAAGTATAACTTATTCCTCATCAGTGCATCTTTCTAGCCATCAAAATAAAGACAGCTTGATCTTTTGGGTCCAGTTTGATAAAATAAATCTTTCTGAGTGGTCCAGTTATGGAGAACTTACTTGCTTTCTCAAGTAGGAAAAGACAAGTTGTTTTCTCAAGTAGGAAAACCAAGTCATTCCCCTGCGGATCTGGCTATGATATGCATCTGTCTGGTAATTCTCTGCCTATTAATAACTTCACCCTTATTTCAGTCCACTTTTAACTAAATTATTACATTTTGAATACTGTTTCTCTCTATCTGCATGTTGGACATTCAATAAATCAATATCTAGATTACTTATTGATTTTTCTAGTTCTTTATGCGCGTACAGACATTTAGTTTGAGGAAATGAAATAGAAATAAAGATTACCCTAACATGCTCTAATTAGTGAAAAACAAACCCAGCTTCATATTCAAATTTGGTAATTCACGTCCTTTAGATAAGAATCTGATTTCTCAACTCTCAATTTATAAGCTGAAAGATGCCACCCCTAAGAAGCTTGCCAATGTCTTATATAATGCAAAGATTAACCACTCAAGTTAAAAAAAAAAAAAAAAAAGACTTTAAAAGCCATTGCGGACATAAAGCTCACAGCATAATGTTGCTCACTTACCTCTCAGAGAGGCCTGGCATCTCAGCATGGCCAATTCAAATTTCAGTGATGCCTCTTTAAACCCTAATGAACCGTAGTGCCCTAATGAGAGGTTTCACTGAATCCTAATCAACCAAGCATACATTTCACAGAGAAAAGAGAAAAATAGGAACCCGCTGCATCTTAAATGGTGATATTTGTATCAACAATGTTTATAGGTCAGTTTTTCTTTGGATAAAGAAACCAAATACCTATAGTTGTATGGGACTCACACATAAGGGTGTTGTTCACTTACTTCAACATGAAACTCATTTTGCATTGTGGAATGTTCTGTGTTAACTGATCGATGGTAAGAATTAATTCATTAATTGAACTTCTTTTAGGAAAATAATACTGGCATAGTTTTGTATAGTAAGGAGTACCTTTTGAAATGTTTAATAAAGAATCAAAGGTATTTTGTCTGCAGAAAATAATTGCTGACACTAAAAAAGCTGCTTCACTAGAAATATTCAGTTAATTGGAAAAATAATATTGGTCACAAGAGTTTCTGGCATCATATAGGTCAAATCGCATCAAAGTCCACATATTTGCCTTCCTTTACTAGTGATTTTGGCAAATGTGGACAGCGTAACTGGTAAAATATATCCAAAGAGAGATCAGGCTTAAAGGCATTACTGGTCACAGTCTAACTATAGCCCTCCAAAACCCTCTCATTTTTGCTTAAGACCCTTAAAGATGATTATTAGACAACTGAGACTAGAACTTCACTTGGCTCCAGGAACAGCACTGAGTAACCTGCACACACTGCCTATGAAAGGAAACCCCGTCTTGGTGATGTGCAACTCTTCTGAATACGGGCATAACTTTTTCCTTTAAGAAATAGTTCTGGACACCATATGTTAATGATTGTAATTGTGGGCAAAAGGAAGACAAGAGGAGCAGAAAGGAAACTTTGTAGACGGTATTTTATTATAAATCATTTTTTTATTGTCGAACAATAAAACATAATAAAATGACCTGACTTCAAATATGCCAAAGAATACCTAGCGCTCCCCAGTAGGAATGTAATGGTTATTTGTTGCTAGCACGATGTAATAGTACCTATTATATCCCACCCACACCTACACCTTTCCAGTGTCAAATATCATTTCTTTAGGGAGGCCTTTCCTGACTCCCCACACTAGATCAGGTTCAAACTCCCTGTAACTTTTTCCCTTCATTATACAAGTTTCATCAAGAAGGAACAACCATTTACTTCAGATTTGTCTCCACCGGCTGCATGAATAAGGTTCAGGTGAGCAACAGAACCATCTGTTTCACATCACTTTTGCGTCTTGTCTGGGCCTACCCCGGCACCTAACACATAGCAAGCACTCAGATGATTTTGAATGAAGAAATGAATGACCATGCTGCCCCAGTGACTCCTAAGAGTAAAGTGTGAATCAGGCAACTTCCTACACAAGTGTAGTTCTAAAGGCTATTTTGGTAATGTACCTGAATATTAAGCATGCATAAACTTTCATCCATCTTAAATAGAAGCTGTATATACAGGAATGGTCAAAGAAATGTTTATAATCACAATAGCTCAGAATCAACTTAAATCCCAACAGCAGGTAATTAACTAAATAAATTATGGCACATCCTTAAAATGGATTAGCACAAAATTAGTTGCATGGACTAGCTGCAAAGCAGTACACATAAAACACACACAGAAAAATTTGTATACATATACATAGGAAAATATATGTGAAAAATTTTGAAAGAATATCAGCTATTAATAGGGTGTCATCTTTATTTTCTTTGTTATGCTTTTCTACTTTTTCTAAACTTTAGCACTGAGCATACATTACTTTCATAATTAAAAATTAAAAGTATTAGGAAAAATCAAGAAGATGGATTATGACTATAACATAGAGTGTATGTTTCTTACATATAATTATTTTCTACTTCATATGACACTATGAAGTATTCTATACTAGATAGTATGTAAAAACTCGAATAGTTACATATTTTGAACCACTATTAATAAATATTAAGTGTTCACTCAAATGCAAATCAATAATTAGGCCTGTGAAATTGAATATCTAACTTCTAACACTTTGAAAAATAAAAACAAACAGTTTTGGAGAGAGACCACACCAAGGACTATGTCCTGGCAACTTTTTCTTTTGGCAAGGAGAACATGCATATATCGAAATAAAATGAAGTCAAGAATTAGTTATATTATCTGTAAAATACAATCTCTGAAGTCTATCTGGTGCGAAACCAATGTCAAAAAAGAATTTGCAATGTCTTTTCTATAACGGTGGTCACTGGCAGGCCCTTTGGTTTTTGATGCCAGATACGTGGCTGAAGTAATGGTTCAAGTCTCAGAGAGGGGATAATACGTAGACCTACCTGTAGGTTACTGTGAAATAAACCCAGATACCATGCAGAGAAAGCATCCGTGCCGTACCTGGAATACACTTTTCATACAAGCTGCTTTTATTATTGTTGTTGTGTATGGCTGTTGGATAGAGAAAAATTATTTGCTCAAATCAGCAACATAAGTGTTACAGCTTTCTACTTAATGCAGTCATTGTGGAAGGAGACTAACTACCGTGTAGATTGACAAGCAACTCCCAAGGATATCAATAAAGAGTTCAATAAGTCATTTGATGCCAACTTAATTTTTTAATGTAGTTGGCGTAGTCCCAGAGGGCCCGTGGCTGCCTCGAAGTAGCTCTGTAAACAGCAAATGTCACAGCCAGTCAAGAATGTGAGGATGCTAATGTGACATTCTTCATAAAACAAAACTGGGTTGCTGCGCCCCCTGACATCATAACAAAGCCCTGATGGATGTGCACTCTGCGTGCTGAATTGATTTGTTAAGTCCGAACTCTCGTACTATTTTATCCTAATGTGCCTAAATAAGCAGTGTTGACTCCTTAATTTACTCATTTTAACACCAGCAACTTCCAGAACTCCATTAACACGATGTCACATTTAGGTTGTCTGCTGAATTTGCTAACCTCAAATGTATGAAATCTGAATTCTTAAAACTCGTAAGACTGCCAGGAAAATCATTTCTTTTAAGACCGATAGAAATTTGTGTATCAGGATTTCAACAGGTCACATCCATAAATACTTAAACTGGAGGGTACAGTGAATTACTTAGGATACTTGATTTATTAGGAAAGTTGATGGGTACATTAGGAAAGTTGATGAAGGGTACATGTTACAAATGCAACCTGAAGGCCAAAAAGAAGTGGTTTAATGTTTTGCCACCAAAAGAAGCCATTGGAGAGACATTCATTGAAGGAAATCCAACAAAACAGAATGCAACTCAAAAGATATAAGGATTCTGCCCAAAACAAAATAAACTATTAGCGTCTATTGTAATTTAGAAATAAACAGTAAAGTCTGTAAGAAAAGAATTTTTTTTTAAAAGAGGAAAATAATTACTTCAAGCAATACAAAGTGTTTTAAAACAAATGAAAACTACACAACAAAATAGAAGATTATTTTAACCAAGGCAAGTTCAAAGAGAATTTCTGTTAGGGATATTTACATGATATACAAAGACGCTGCTGAAGGCTTGGGGAAAGTAACGTAAGGATTTCTTTGGGAATTTAAGAAATCTATTTCCTTATAAGTCAATGATGGGTATTGTGGGGTTCAGATTTCTGTTTCATTTCTTTTTTAACTATCTGGTGTTTATTTCTGAGCGTTTGGTGGTTGTATTTTATCACTCAGGGAATTGAGCTATTGAAAGGTGATATATTCAAAGAATTCCTCCTTCCATCAGACTGAGTATTTTACTGGTTTTAAAACAGCCATTACTTTTACTGTCTCCAGCAAAACCAAACACATGCTTTACTTTAGTTCCACATCTGTATTGATGATGATAGGTCACCAGCTCCTCAGTACAACCCAAACTGTGACATTATAAAAGCCTGCCTCCTTACTGAAGGTTCGCCTTTGCTTGTAAAAACAAGGCGAAAGTCCAATTAGCAATTCAGAGGAAAATGGGAGGGCAGTCTTTTGTGCATAAGCATCCCTGTTCGAAAACCTATAATCCATAATGAGCCCTGTTTAACATGACGGATGCTTTCCTTTCAGACAAGCCCAAATACCAGGTCACTAATGAGCAAGAATTTAAAACGCTGAGGCCATGAATGAAACAGGTTATTGTGAAAATTGGCTCATATTAAGAGATTTAAAAGACTTGGCTAGTTCTGTTTGGCCTGACAGGTCTAGCTAATTAATCAAAGGCTTTCATAAGTAACTAACTTCTTGCATTTTAAAAGGGAACTCTGATCTGCCAAACCGTGAAGGAAAATACAACTCTGGATGCTACTTAAAATATAAAGAATGAAATTTCATGGCCATGCACATGACCTATGCTTATTTTGACAAGGGTGTTCAAGTAAAAGCTGTAATATCTGGAACATACCAATTAGAAAGTATTAAAAATTAGCATATTTGTAACGCCCCTAGTTACATGCCAGAAAAAAGGTAAGAACATGGAGAACTTTTTAGAAAAGGCTTGAGAGGCTGTTATCACTAGTCAGCTGGCTGAGAAGAAAGAACTTGCAATGGGGCAGAGCACACAAGAGCTGGTCTCCTGTACAGCCCCATGGAGGGTGTTTTCCTTTATGGGCTCTCACTGTTAGGCATCTCTGTGGCACAAGTAGCTCTTAGTTAATTAGAATGTCTGGGGGTCTCTTTCCCTTGTCCTCAGTTCAAAAAAACAACGCATTAGGTGGCAAGGCTCTTGCTGTGCTTAGAGTAAAAACAGAACAGACATTCCTGCAGCAGTTACAATGGACCAAAGGGTTAATAAGGAGGCTGAGGGCTATGGAAAGAGGAAAGACTTTGGTAGCTTTCAGAGGTGGGCTGAAATACTGGGTCCCACTATTCAGAGTTATGTGACCTCCTGCTATTCAGTTAAACCATTTTGAACCTCATTTTTTCCTATCTGAAAAATGGGACAATGACAACTTGTTTTGCAGGGTAATTAAACACAGTATCTGACATGTGGTAGTGACTCAGTAAAAAGCTACTATTTGATTCCCTCTTAGAACTTACTGTGGCAAGGAGTTACTTTGATGACCTCCAAATTTATACATCCATGTGTAGTCCCTGCCACTTGTACTCTGGCCTTTGCCATGGGACTGGCTTTGGCCAATGGGACATTCACAGAAGCTTGATAAGTATTTGCACATCGAGATTTGTCCTCTTGGAATGTTCACTCTTAAAATCATCTTTCTTTGAGATCAGCTACCATCGTGTAAGAGGACCAACCTAATCACATAGAGAAGCCGCCTAAGGAGAACGGAGACCCTGCCATTGGCCAGCACTAACTTGCCACCATGTCAAGAGGATTTTCCAGGCCCTAAAACTGAGTCACCCCATCTGATGCCAAATGAAGCCACCCCACTGAGTCCTGTCTAAATTGTAGAATTGTGAGCAAATAATTGTTCTTTTGTCACCCATTAAGTTTGGGAGTAATCTGTTGGTAATTGACAGATACTTACTACCTTTTCATTATCTCCTGCTGGTTATTGACTCCCCAAAACCCTGCATAGTGGTTAAAGAAGCTGCAGTCTTCATTAGCCTAATATTTTCTGAGGCCTACACATTTTATAATTGTTCACGAACTCTCTGGATTGTCTTTGAAGATTGACTGAATAACTCTAGACTAAATATAAACTCCCCTCTCTTTCTTATAGATGTTCTGAATAAATAAAGTTGCCAGGGAAGTGATTAGCACATAAACACATTTTAGAAATTTTAATTAATTGCTAGTAAATTTTATATAAGTATATCATCCTGGTATTTCCCCACTTGTGGTCCACCTGTTTTTAGATAAATCCTCACAGCTACCTGTCAATATGGCAAGTTGCTTACTAGCTTTATTTCTATCACTTCTTTTACTCTCTGTCAATAAATAATATAAATATTTTACTTTTCATTTGAATACATTAAATTTGAACATGTCTTCTAGTACTGCAATGTGAAAACAGTGATATGGCAAAGTTTGTTATTATCTACCCCAATACCTTCTCTTCCTCCTTAGTAACACACACACACACACATTTGGGATGGTATTACATCCAAGTACAATTCTAGAATTCCAAGCCTTCCTTTCAGCAAGCTATAGCCATGCTAGTTAGTTTTGAGCAATGAGACCTAAGCAGAAGTTATGTATGGAGTTTATAGAAAGACTCGTTACAAGGAAGAAGACAATTCTTCTGGAACCGCACTCCGTTTTTCTAGCTTCCTTCCTACTGGGAAGGCTGATGGTCTAACAACAATCTTGGAACAAGAGGTGACCTTGAGGATAAAAGTTGTATGCTAAAGATACAGAAACCCAGGTCCCTGATGACAGTGGAGTCACCATACCAGCTCTGGACTCCCTATGTCTGCACTTACTTTACATGAAAACAAAAAATTAACTTCTACCTGCTTTAAGGCACTATTATTTTAGAACTTCTGTTATTTGAAGATAAACTTAACCCTAACAAATACAAGTAACCTCAGTATTCCTACATGCAAAAAAAGGAAAACGTTTGATTTTAGTTTCAACTCAAAAACTTTTGAAAGGAAAAATATTTCTGAAAAAGAGCAATAAGTCATAAACAGGGAAATGTTTGCTGCTAGAAAATCAACACACACAATCTGGAATCCAGCAAGAATTCATGCCTTTTTGCTAAACTTTGCTTTGCATATTCAAAGATAAACTACAATAATAATAACCACAGAACATGGAAAGGCACAGGAATACCATTCATCACTGTTGAATTTATTCAACAGTTTGACTGTCATTTCAGTACACTTTGAGAAGATTCAACTAAAGAAAAAAAAAAACTAAAGTACACATTCCAGATTACAACCTAAGTGAGGTAATTTGCTTCATTGTAACAAAATAACAGCAAAATGTTTGAAATTATTGAAATACATAGATTCTATACAGTAAAATCTAACTTAGAATTAATCCACGATTCCACTAATGACATGGATGGGACATGAACACAATAGGTGTGTGTGCACATACAGGCATATGGCAATAATCATCAAAAGTTCTATCAAAGCATATTTTTGTTTTTCAGAGGAAAATTGCAGTGAGGATCATTTTTTCGATGATTGAAAAGAGCTTGTTTTATACGGAAATCTCAAATTCAGTGACAGATTGAAACAGTTTCATGGTGAAATATTGTATTTTCAACAAAATATTCAGATGCCTCAATTAAAAATTTCACCTACAAAATAGTTAAAGTTCAATATTTTTTCCCTAATAATCACTGAAAATACCAACCCAGGAGAGATTTTGACTGCCATAGACCCAGTAACGCTGAGCCGTAGCGCCTGATAGTGACATAGGCCCAGCTAATGGGTTGCCCAAACTGTAGCTGGAAAAATGAGCATGGGCACATTGTGACTAACCGAGGTTATCGTAAAGTGGAACATTCTGTAAATTATATATACCGTGTTAAAAAGGCTCCATCAAATTGATTTAAATGAACGTACGATATAAACATAACTAATAAATAAAATCACTTCATTTTTTGATGAGTGAATTTCCCCACTGCTTCCATCATATATTTTTATTAGCAATATTACCTTAAAACTTAAGGCAACTTTTTGAGCTGATAATCTTTTTGAAATTGCTATAGAATTTAATTGGAAAGCTATATTAGAGGTTTTCAATAGCTAGAATGTTTCTCACCATTTTTCACCAAAGCTTTAAATTTATGTACAACTCTTAAATAAAATCAACCAAGGATAAATAATATGAAATTCGAAGCAAATGTCTATCATGTTTTAAAGGAATAAGAATTCTTGTTTTTTACGAAGACGTAGGAACTGGGGTTCTAAAAAGCATTATGGTGTTCATGCCTCTAGCATATGTTTTGATGTACCATCCTGTTCAAAGATATGAGACACCAAATACCTGCTTTTTGTATTGATAAACATTTGAATCCTAAACTGAATATTAAATAGCCATGTAAAAGTACGAAACAAAACAAACATATATTTAGTATGAGGCCAAATCTAAGGCACCTATGGGATGAGACAGTCCACCTTAAACTTAAGTCCTTGTCAATACACGTGTCCACTGGTACGTCTTTACTCACAAGTGTTTCAGAGCAAGCTGGAAAGCGCCAGAGGAGCTCTCAGATGAACTAACTCACCTACTACATGGTCACTTACAGTGGTCTTCACTGTCTTCCTTAAACTTCTATATAGTCAACCTGAGCATAAAATAGAAGCATCTGAATCTCCTTGGACCACTCAGCCGCCCCCTTATTCTGCTATCCCAGAACCATGCCCTGTGATGTGAGCCAGACTTAGGGAAAACAAAAGAGAAAAAAGGAAGAATGAGCATAGTTACCTTAGGGAAACATGCTGTCTGTCACACATCATGGGAACACTGGCTTTTTTTTTTTTTTTGGAACACTGGCTTTTAACCTTGGCTGCACATTAGAATCCCCGGGGAGCTCTAAAAAATCCAGATGCCCAGGCTGCACCCAAGACCAATTAAATCAGGATTTGGGGGAGATGGACACAAACATTAGGATTATTTTGAAAGGTTTCCAGGTGATTCCAATCCCTCTGACCAAACTATCCCTTAGCTACTGACATTTAGGAAGGTCAAGGGAACAAGGAAAATGAAACATGTAATTTCCCCTAGTGAAATTGTGTATTTGTGGGTACACAATCTAATTCCTGACTGCCAGATGAAGATATTAACCCAATTATGCTTATTTTATTACATGAAAAAAATGGAGCCATCATTTTTTTATTTGTTCAACTGCTAAAAGAATATGTATTCCAGCGTCAATATGCCAAACCTAATACATTTCATATGAAAGGCGTCTATTTATAAGTAAGACTGGAAAACTGCCAATGTACATTTTCCGACAGATCCAGGAGGCTTAGTAGTTGGTAAGCTGAGCTGGCATGCAGAGCCTTGTATTAATGAAAATGCAGAACTCCAGTTTCCTAACTCTTCGTGATTGGGAAATTAGAGTTTACAGTTCCGGAGGCTTTCCACACACCTCACATCATCTGGGCATACTCAAAGACTGACACCTAAGTACCAAAGCATCATGCAAACTCTGTGCAAATACTGTGCATAGAGGCACAGCAGCTCAACCAGACGGAGAGCAAAAACACAGCAACACACAAAGGATAAGTAAAATCCAGATGAATCAATTCACTCAGGGATAATACCCTAAATCCTTAATTTTAAAAAAAAAAAGAAAAAAGCAACAGGAATCTTTTCCATAGTATACCCAAAGGTAACTGATGTAAAAACTGGTTAATGACAATACAAGATTAAAAAAAAACAACAAAAATCTATTTTGCCTGGATTCATATTACTTAGATCAGAAGTTTACTTAAGATAGTCTAGAAAAGCTCACTTAATTACATTAGTGATGAAATTATCTTTTCTTTGGCTTAGCAGTTATGACTTGGGTCTAACTCCTGGTCTTGTAAGTTGAGCCACATGTTCATTTGAACACACAATAGCTGTATCTTTATAAGAAAAGCTTCCGTTCAATTACAAAAGTAAAGCAAAGAAAATAGAAGGAAGAAAAATTATTCCTAATCCTACCACTTTGCAATATGCATCCACATGAGCGTCTCCGTTTAGAATTAGAGGGTAGAGTTTCTCTAGATCTTTGTCCAGCAGATAGAAATCAGCTTCTGCACAGGCAAACTTCCTAAATGTTTTCAGATGTTTCACTAACACTTACCCCACTGTCCAAATTAGAAGCCCAGGAAATGCCATTGTTCTCTCCTCCTTTACCACAAACTCCCACAAGTCTTCCTTTTGTTAAGTCCTCAATACCCCTCAAAGAAATCCACTTCTTTCCACCCTCACCAGCAGCTCTGAAAGGAATCATCAGAATTACTGGTGCAGCTTGCTTGGCCCTGGGTTATTCCTCTTTAGTCCATTTAACGCAGGGCAGCCAGAGGACTCTTTCTAAAATGCATGATGTCACCTCCTTCATGGACTTTCTTAGGTCTTGATGATGGAAATGGAACCACAATTCCACAGCATGGCTCACAAGGCCTCCATCTCCCCAGCTTCTTCTGTCTCTGTGCTCCATCTGGAACTCAGCGTCCCAGCCATATTATGCTTTCAATGCTGGCATGAGGCTTCTGGTGCTGCAGGTAGGCTCCTCACTGTACCTGGAACACCCCTCCCCTTTGGCCTACTCATCTTTTAATTTTCACCCTAAAAGTTACTTTCTAAAGAAAGCTTTTTCTGATCCCTGAAATAGATTAGGTCCCCTGGCTTTGGGCTCCCTTAGTAACTGTACTCTCCATCTCCACCATAACGCTCAGAACCTGGTATTCGTTGATTTGTTTAATAACTTTGCTGTCCTCCTTACATATGAGGGCATGGCAGTTGTCTGTCTTGTTCATGCTGATGTGAGCAGTGCTAAGTGGCCTGCAGTCGATTTCCTAGGTAAGATTTGTTGAACAAATAGACAAAACTTGGATTTCCTTATGTTGTACCTTATCTTTCTTATCAGCAAGTTTGGCAACCATACCTCAGAAATCGAGGTACCCAGGTTAAAATCCTGATGGACTAGTTTGTGATTTTAGATAAGTTAATTAACTTCCTGAACTTCAGTTTCATCAATATAAAATAAGGATAGTAATCTGCCTTGTATAACAGTTGTCAAGCTTTTAGAGATAAGGTAAGTCTGGTGACATGTACCAGGCATTCAAAAGTGTAATCATTGCTGTCACCACCATCTCTGCAGCCACATCTACCAACTCCCTAAAGAAATCAATGGAAGAGGAATAAAAAACTCTAAATATCAATGTTTTAGATAATCACATACTTCTATTCGTATTACTATAGTCGTACCTCTCATTCTGGATTAATAAACATATGGAATAAACACGTGGGAGAGAGACTGTTTCACGATATGATTGCTGTCTGTCTGCGAGCTGGACCCAGGTCAGACACAGGTTGCTTTCTGCACTCCCTCCCCACCCCCACCCCCACCCCCACACTGTCTTATAATTGATGTTCATTCTGACATAAATCAGCCCCCCTCCCCTGCCTTTGCTATATGATAGGTCCTGGAACAGGTTATTGTCCTGACCTGGTCAAGAGTCTAATTTCCTGTACCTGATAGCATTCACTTACTAGTCCTTGTTACTGAAGCAGGGCTGAGTTCGAATTGTTCGGGCCTCACCTTTCCTTGACCTATAGTTTAACAATAGATCATCTCCCTGTGGCTTGAGCTCGGAATGTCCCTCTACCCACCCAGTTCCCTGTTTTAGAAAATTACCTTGAAACTTGTGATCAATACCCTTAGGCTTATTGACCACAATCTCAATGGTCTAGCATTCTTTCCAGGCTATTCCCCTTATTGTTCCTGGATTACTGATGCCCCCAGAGAGCTACGTTGCAGAGGGAAGGCTGCATACAGACCCCTGGAACTGTCATGTAACCTTTAGAGCAACACCCAGATTTTCCCCCAAGCCAATCTGAGAATGTTAAGGCAGTTTTTGGAGATATTAACCTGCTGCTTTTTCAGACCACTGGTGCTCTGATAATAAATGCGTATTTTATGGCCCAACTCCCGAGTCAATGTATTGGCTGAGGGGCACAGGCAACACGAGCCCCAGACTCGGACTCAGTTAACCTCTGGTTTCAGTTTCTGGCGATTCCGTGATGGGACAACCTCAGGTTCCTCTTTTGGTTTGCAGAGGGTCTTGGGAAGCTGTCTGGGACTAGGCGGATTCCTTGGCGCGGGACCCACCTCTGGAAGCAGCTGCCGTGCAATTTTGCTTGGGGGGGGGAAGGGTGGGGGGAAGGGTTAAACCACCTGTCAAGGACGCCTTTTTGTTCAGTTGGGATAGAGTAAGTGTTTGCTCTGTTTTCCCGCTGCTAGGTACTGGTTCCGGAAGCAGGTGGCTCTGGCATGCGCCGCTGGAGGATTTTGCACTCACCATCTGGGCTCCTCTCTGAGGGCCATTGGGGGTCTTACTGACCCATTGGCACCAAATAGGTGACACTGAAATAGCCGACAGGGCATGATACCCCCACCAGTAAGGGGGTCTGTTTGCAAGCTTGCTCTGGTTCTGGAAGCACGCTTGCGGTTGGCAACATTGTTCCCCCAAAAGCAGGGCCCATCGGCCACACTGTAAAAGCCATCACATCTAGTTTCGTCCCTTGGGCATCTTGTGGTCTTAAGGCCACATCTGGTTCCTGGTTTTGACCTACTGTCCAATTGTCTGATGGTCACCAGACCATACATATGCAGTAAGATGACATCACGTCTTAACCTGGCACCTAGCTAGGTCTGGTTTTATCTAGTATTTGGATCTGAATCTGGGTTTTCTGGTTTTTGTCTCTCCGATCCAGGGAATACTTGGATATGTCTGTGTGTTTAAATCTGTGTTAAATGTGGCAGCATTTGTTACAGCTCAATAATGGGATCTAAGTTTTTGATTCCTATTAGGAGCCTGTTGAACAAAATATTAGGCCATTGGCAGGATTACGACTATGAGCCATTGACCAAAAAGAAATTAATGTTCTATTACAGTACTGCTTGGTCAATGTTTATATTAGATTCCGGAGAGGGCTGGTCGTTCAATAGTTCATTGAATTATTATACTCTTTTGCGACTGGAATTGTTCTGTTAGAAGTCTGGGAAATAGGATGAAATTTCTTATGTATAAGCCTTAATGGTAGTCTCAGAAAAGAAGGGAACTAAACTGATAGTTCAGAGAAACGGGGAGTCTACACATCTCCTAATCCAGGAATTCCTGAGGCTGAGGTAACGGAAGAAAAAAGGCATTTTTAGAAACAAGCAGCTAATCTCACAAAGCAGACCCCCCCATGCTTTGTTCCAGCCTTTTTGAGGGGACAACTGTAAGATCTTAGGACAGCTCTAAAATTGTTAATAATTCTGTTTATATGTATATGATCTTTGATATCTGTGCTTGTCTGTATTTTATATATAATGTAGTATTTTTGTCTCGATGGTATTACCAGTTTATAATATTTGATTGACTTACATAAAAAGGATTAAGCGCTTAATAAATTTAAATAATAAAAATTAACCCAAGTACTTCTCAGGATCACGTGATCTAAGAAAGTATTTATACTAAGGCTGGTTTAACTTTTGGTTAAATAGACATGTCTTTTAAGATTATTAACATTAAATACACTACTTTTGTTTTACCTGGGTTTACAAAAATAAATTTGTGTTATCTCTGTCACAAAATTTGTTAAGAAAATAACTTGAGTAATAATTAACTTTGAAATCTCATAGAGTTAAGAACTAGTAAAATGTTAACTAAAATAAGGTTTTAGATGCAACTATTCAGTAATAATTATATGATGTGGATGCTTGGACATGGTTTCTCAGCATCTGTTCGTACTTAAGATTTAGTTTTTGCTAAGTTGTGTTAAATAAGAGAAGTTATTGAATATTTAAGTATTTCAAAATAATGAAATACTGAAATATTATTAGATAGGTCTGAGTTCATCTATTTCTGGCTTTTTTGTCACAGGAACATTAAAAGATAAATTAAGATCTGTTAATAAATATATCTTGTATTTTATTACAAAAGCCAATGTTTTTGAAGGTTGCAAAATATGTTCCTGGATTTGCCAATGGAAATGCTAATCGGCTTGCTTTTAGTTGTCAGTAAAAAATTAACGTTCTAAAGATTATGGATTCTAATTAATAGGAAAGGAAATATATGTGTTTTCAAGGAAGGTATAAAGTATGGAAACGCATTTTTGAAGGAACTGAAAGAATGTAGTTTGTCTTAAGGATGGTTATTTCTGAATGAGTGAGAAGAGACAAACTAAGAAGTACTGGGAAGTTATAGAAGGTTTGTAAAAAAAAAAGAATCCTTGAAAGAATTTTATGTATGGTTAAGCTAAATGTGATTCATTAAATAAGTTTAAATATCAAAAGCAAGGTGGTACAAACTTAGAGCTAAGTTTTCTCTCTGCTAAATAAGACAAAGTATTCGACTATTAGTCTGCTACTGATATTGTGAAAAAGTTTTCTGCCTGAAAAGCAAAGATTGTACGTGTCATCAAAATAATTTCCTGTGTTTTACATTGTCTTAATTAGGTCTGTGGTTACTCAAGAAAACTAACTCTAAGAACTAAGTTTTGCTAATAATTATATAAGTGTCTGTGTTCTAGGACTGCTAGAGTTCATGTGCCCTCTGATGAGACAAGTAAAGAGTTAACAGGAGTGGGCTTGTGGGCGAACCGGAATGAGCTAAACAATAACCGCTTGGCTCTGACTCCCCTGGCTAGCACTGCACCTGCAAGCTGACAAGCACCTTACATCCATCATAGGTAGGAACAGAACAGTTCCCAGTCGCAACGGCAATCCCCTGCAAGCTGACATCCATCATAGATGGCAACAGGACAGTTTCCAGAAGACAACAGTAATGGCAGCCCCCCTGCAAGCTGACAAGCACCCTACACACTGCTTCGAAAAATATAAAACTTGAGCTAAACAGAAACCTGCTGCAGCTGTTCCTGTCAGGCTCTACCCTGGCACAACTCCCTTTGCCAGAAACACACTGCCAGAAGCTGTCCCTATCAGGCTCTGCACTGGCAAAACTTCCTTTGCCAGTAACTTTCAAGATCTTCCACAGCTCTTTCTATCAGACTGCCCTGGCAAAACCCCTTTTGCCACTTCTAAACAGAACTCTCTCTCTTTTTGATTTTCAATTAATCTTTTCTTACTCTTGTAGAGTCTCGTGAATTCTTTCACGTTCTGTGAACGACCAGGGGTTAATTCTATGCCAAGACATCCTCCTTGGTGTTAGATATGGGGCAAAATAAGGAAGCTTGACCTATAATACCTTAACTGGCAGGGTATTATAGTGGTTCTGGCCCACTGTTACATCCCTGATAAAGAGGCTCAGATCCTAAGAGAAGGCCAGGGCATTTGTTTATAAGTTTTAAACAACCAAGACAGGGAAAACGAGGAAAGAAAGGAACAGTGAGACTGGAGACAAGGCCAGAGACAGGCCAGATTTTTGGCTTTAGTTAATAGACAGGCCAGGGCCACCTCAGGGCCACCCCAGCAGCCCTAGAAGGGGAACAGCAGGTAAAGGACCCTGCTTCGGATGTGGAAGCCCAGACCGCTGGAGTTAGGAGGGTCCTAATCCTCCAAATCAGCTGTGCCCCCTGTGCAAACTGAAAGGGCACTGGAGGAAGGATTGTCCCCTGTTTTGAAGGGAGCAGGGACCAACTCCTTCCCTGCAAATGGCTGTGACTGAGACAGGTCTGAGGGTCCCAGCGGCCCACCAGGAGAAAGAGGCTATTCTCATGACAAGGGAGGAACTGTGGGTGACCCTTGACGTGGCAGGTAAGGCTGTTGATTTCCTGATTGATATGGGAGCCATTTATTCTGTCTTGACCGCTCACTCTGAACTTGTTTCCTCTGAAACCTGCTTGGTTGTGTAGATAAACAGAGCCTCTAAATTTGAGCTCATACTCAAGCCTGTTTCTTACCATTGGCCTATACCTTAAAGGAAATGTAAAATGAGCAAATCAATAAAAAGGACTCTGGGAATGTTTTGTCAGGAGACCTCTAAGTCCTGGCTCTAATTGGCTGAGATTCTAACCTCAATTCTGGTATTTTCTATGTTGTTAACTTGGGAGAGGTTCAGCAGGCACTTAGGAAATATGGGGGACTGGTACATCCCCCAGGTCAACCTCTCTACACACTGTAGCTCCAGAAAACCAGGGGACTGAGTACTATTAAAAACCTAGAGGAGGAAGACTGTCTGACAGACCAGTTAGCTCCTAAATGGAAGGGACCCTTTGCAGTTCTTCCAAGCACCCCAACTATTGTCAACTGAGTCAGTGGCTGGGTTCACTTCCCTTGAATCAAACCCGTTTCATTTAAGTTTCGAGAGGATTCCCCCAGAAGGAAGACTGTCACTCCTGATCCTGTGAGCCAACTGAAGACCTTAAGCTCCTCTTACTGATGATTGCTGGGGCTACTCATTACTGCCTTTCTCTTGGGCCTTATTTTGGATCTAGCTTTCCTCTTTACTTGCGCCCCACCTGGGATCTAATATGGGAGCTAGGGGCAATAGCCTCTCTGACTGCTGGACGTGCCACAAACAGCCCCCTCCCCACTATGATAGATTCTCACAGGCAGGGACCGATGCCCACTCTCAGCAGGAAGCAGCCAAGAACAATCGTCATTCCCTATTCTTGCAACCATATTAATTTTATAGAAATAAAATGAATAAAAGACGAGGGGGAATTGCAGTAGGGCCCCACCTGTCCTTGACCTCGATCCTTGACCTAGAGCTTAACCATAGATCATCCCCCTGGGCTTGAGCTCGGAATGTCCCCTGTCCCACCCAGTTCCCTGTTTTAGAAAATTGTCCTGAAACTTGTGATCCATACCCTTAAGCTTATTGACCACAATCTCAATGGTCTAGTATTATTTCCAGGCTACGCCCATCATTGTTCCTGGGTTGCTGATGCCACCAGAGAGCCACTTTGCAGAGGGAAGGCTCCATGCAGACCCCTGGAACCATCACATAGCCTTAAAAGGAACACCCAGATTTTCCCTTAAAAACCCCAAGCCAGGGGGAAAAAAACAAAAACCCAAGCTGGTCTGAGAATGTTAAGGCAGTTTTTGGTGGTGTTAACCTGCTGCCTTCTCAGACCACCAGTGCTCTGATAATAAACGCTTATTCTGTGACCCAACTCCCGTGTTGGTCTATTGGCTGAGCGGTGCAGGCAGCATGAGCCCCAGACTTGGATGGCCATGGCTGCATTACTATTTTCCCCTATATAATTCTTTGGCACCTGCCAAGAGGCGTGGGGATCCATTTCGTCTCACAGCTACCCAAGACTTTCCTCGTATGTAAGTTTCCCTTAATAAACTCTATTATAGCTACCAGACTGGAGGGGCCAGCCTTTCCCTGCCCTCCACTTACAGAGGTCGATTTTCAGTCTTGGAGCTTTTTCCTGGGTCTGTATGTACAAACAACACATCCTTAAATATTATACGTTTTGTTATGAACTCTTCAGTATGGATTTGTCCAAAAACACATACTGGTCTTCCTGTATATGTGCATGGTTCGTAGTAGTAGTCATCCTTTAGATAAAACCAGATGTTGTGGCATGCAGAATCCCTACATTCTCCTCTACATGGACTCAGAATATTCTCATGTCAAAATCTTTAATGATCCTCTGAATATTCCAGCCAGAGAATACAGCTATTACAATAACCTGACTAAACAACAAGGTATCGCCACTCCTCCTTTTCCATACATACGCATCTTCAGGGGGGACACAGAGGCCAGTGGCCTAAGACAGGGACACTCAAAGCTTAATAAAAGGGGGGCGGGGGATAAAGCCACCCAGGAAGGTACTAGGATTCTGTACTTTCCCAACGATGAAGTAAATTATTCAAGCTTCCGTGCACCCCCATGGTCAAGGACTTTCCATGACACCCCCTCCTAGGCCCATTACTCTGAGTGTGGGTGCCTCATTGGAGGTGATTTGTCATATTCTTCCCTGGGGCCCGCCCTCTATGCCTAAAACAGTGGTTCCTAGCAGGAGAAATCAATAAATGTGTAAATCTATGCATTAATTATACACAATTGAGAAAGGCTCCCTCTATCTTTCTATAGATGGAGATCAAATAACATTGGGAGGACACAAGTACACAGAAGATCTGGTAGATGCTTTGGGTGGTTCCCCTAGCACACCTGACTGCTTCCTCCTCTGTGTACTCCAACTGACACTTAACTGCTAGTCTCTGCTTCCCTTTGCCTCAGGGCTTTCTCTGACTATTTGCATTGCAGGACAGACTAGTCAGGGAAATCACGCCTTCAAACTTGGTGGCATTCATCCAGTGCCTGATGAGAGTGTGTGTCTAAATACGTCATATCACTTGCCCTCTGGGTAGGATAACTAAGAGAGATTTAAATCATTTCCAAGAATTTTCCGGAATGCTTCTCCTTTCCTTCTCATTCTTCCTACCAGTAACTTATGAACTTCTCAAATACATGCACAGAAATCCTTGACATGGGGTCTGGTTCAGAAGGAAACCCAAACTAAGACAAAAACAAAAAAAACACAAACAAACAAACATGAAGAATACAGATGTTAACATGTAGTCTAGCTAAGATAGTCCAAGGAAATCAGTAAAATATTCTGTCAGACTGACAAAATGTACAGTTCTGAATTAAAAATTTCATTAACTTCCATGTGTTATAATCTACTAAACTGTACACTTTAATGGAAATAAGACAACTAAGTGTACATACTCTTTACATGCAGTTTTTCAGCATTAGACATGTATGAGCCACAGGAGCAATAAGCATTGCAGAAATAAAGAAACCAGCGATTGCGTCATGGGCAATATGTTCTCGGAGAGACAAGGGGCTCACAACACAATGTTTCTTCAAGCATGATTTCAAATGTAATGTCACTTGAAAAAAAAGAGTGCGGGTTCAAACCAAAATGCTCTGAGAGTTCTATTTTCTTAGCAACAAATATGTCTGTTAGGAACCCTAACATTAATTAGCACCCCCACATCAAGCCTTCAAAACAAGAGGATGAAAGGGAAACCTATAAATTGGCAGTTTAAAATAAAAAGATTTATGAACAGCTAAGTTTAACATGTTGGAAATCGGTGATGATCACTCAGTTACACATGTTTTTACAAAGTATTAGGCTATTTGATTTAAATGTTTGAGAAAAATTTTATTTAGGTGAGTAGTTTACTTTTTATTCCATATAATCAGTGCTGTATCTTTCATTTTGCACACTGCAATTATTTATTTTTAACATTTGACACAACTCAAATGCAATTGTCTTTCATCAGAAGATGTAATAGAATCAGTTTTAAGGCCAGCACCTCATGTAATGTAATTCAGTTCCATTACCCAAACCCAGTCTGTTCAACTATTTTGCCTTAACATAATCAATAATGAAAAGCACTTCAATCCCTCTCGTTGTTGAATCACATAATTTCCCATTTCTAATATCAGTGTTAGGTGAAAAAAAGAAATATTTAGATGCATTTTAAAAAATACAGTTTATTTATGTATTACATTATATATACATATAAAACATATTATACACATATAAATAAAAAAGATTGTATTTCATAGATAACGTAACTAATTTTTTCCTTCATTTTATTTCTACATACACATATCCTCTTTCTCAAAAGAAAAAGTTGAGAGAACATGTTCCTTGGTGTGGTCCCTCTCCAAAACTATTAATTTTTATTCTTTAAAGTGTTGGAGGTTAGGTATAAAATTTCATAGGTCAAATTATTGATTTGCATTTGAACAAACATTTAATATTTATTAATAATACTTCAAAATATGTAACTATTTAAGATTTTTACATAATATCTAACATAAAATACTTCATAGTCTCGTAAAGTAGAAAAGAATTGTATTTAAGAAACATTACACTCTATCCATGTTATAAACTTGACTTCTTAAGCAGCACATTTGCTGTTATTAAACCGACAAGAAAAATGCAGATGTTTGGAAAATAGAGATTAATAAAGGGAGAATGGGACCCTGTGTTCTATTAATATATCTGGGGACTTAATCCAGCAGATATTCCCTCTTTCTTTTACACCTTAAATTCCTCATCTATTTATTTTTTTTTTCCTTTTTGATAAACCCTCCTTGTATGCTTTCTCCCCACAAACCTACCATTTTATCTTTCTGTACATTCATTGACAAATTTCGGGAAAAAGAGGTAAACCTAGACTCAGTTTGTCGCTCCTTCCATTTCCTATGCAATCCCTTTTATTGTGGGTTCTAAACTCCGATCAGTTAACATTTTTTATCTGCAAGGGAAAGAAGATCAACTCAAATGTTACAGTATGAAAGAAAACATACTGACACAGGCAACTGAGACTTGGAGCTGTAGGTCCAGCCTTTAGGCATCAGCAGACACAGGCTCTCAAACAATGTCACCAAGAAATCTGTCATTTCCTTGGCTCTGTTTTCTTTATTCAATTGATCACATGTATTGAGAGTGGGTGGAAGGCTTGTTTCCTCCCCAAAAAAGTGTGATACAGTTACCAGAAAAAAGGTAAGAGCAAAGACTCAGTATTTTAATAATATGTTTTATCATTTTTTTCAGAAGTCACCAACCTTTGGGCCACTCTAATCGAGACAGGTTAGTTAACATGTTGCTAGGTAGACAGGGAGGTCCCTGGTAGAATAAACAAAAATCAGCCATATCCTGAAACTCCAGGTTCTGGAATGTCTCCTTCACTCCAGGACAAAGATATGAAAATACGCCTTGAGGTTAATAAATTATCCCAAATCCCTTTTCAAGGAACAAAGGAACAGATCTAGAAGTTAGGAATAGATTACTTTGTTAATCCCTTCAGCCTGGGCAAACAGGACAAACTTAATAAATGAATTCCATTAGATGGCTCCAGCCCCCTTTCCCAAGCAGGCAGGGGAAAACACAAAATGAAAAGCCTTTTGCATTAGCTAGTGGGCTTCCCAGTTTCGGGTACCCCCTCCCACTCAGGAGCTGCAACCTCTTCTCCTGCTTTTCATAAACTATCTTCCTTTACAACTCCTTGCCTTTCCCTAGTCCGTGTGTCCATTCTTTGGCTTCACAAGGCACAATCCTAGTCTACACCCAGAAATTGCCAGCAGATCCTTCATCATTTGGGGGCTCTCCAGGATTGAAGGAGAGGTACATATCTGTGCCTTTCTACTATGGGCCTTCATCATTTTTGTCTCCTTTTCCTATCACACAAACAGTAGGCCTCTGTCAGCCATTTAAATGCAAAAAGTGCGGCTGCTACTCTCAAGACTGGGAGGGCAGGTCTTGCAGAAGGGCTCTGGTTGATCCCCTCCAGAACTGAGCCAGAGGAACACTGGCCACAGTCCAACTGCCTTCTCTCTTGCTTTCTCTCCGGGTGGAGTGAAGCCCAAAGACAGCGCGCAGTTGAGGTGAATGGCCCTTGGCAGCAATTGCGGCACTCTGACCATGGCTACTCTGCGGTGCGTCCCAAAGGCTCCCTGGGTCTTCTCCCAGCCCAACTGCCCGTAAGGGTGCCGTTCGAAGGCTTCCCTCCCCCTCTTTGCTATTTTTTCATATCCTTCTGCTGCCTTTCTCCTTTCCACGAGGAGACTGAATACTGGCACGTGTCCAGGACTGTGCGCTTGTAGCAGAATCCAAGACCGGCAAGAACCCAAGCGGCACTCAGAGGGTTAGGAGAGTCAGCTTTATTACACCGGCGGGCGCAGCGGGATCCTTCCCAAAAGACTGAGCCCCTAGCAAGGTTTTGAGCAGGTTTTTATGGGGTGGGGTCTTCCTTGAGTCGGGGAAGGGGTAGGTGTCGTCTGGTGATTGGCTCAAGGTGTGGCGTAGAGGGGGTTATGCGGAAGTGGGCTGGGGCTGAGGCTGGGGACCTCTCTCTCTGCTCGGGCCACAATTTTAGCTCCGTTCCACGTGGCAGGGAACCATTTTAAGGTCAGTTTCCTCATCATGTCCCCCCTGTTGATGATCGTAAGTGGTAACAACTTACAGATCATCATATTGGCTAAGAGGACGATAACCTTGTAGGGCAAGGATCCGGGCGGTAGCCCGATGGGTGACAGAGGTCTCTATGAAAAGTATGACAGCGTTAACTATGCATGGCCCGATGGTAGCAAGGAGGAGGATCGTGAGGAGTGGGCCGGCCAGGGGTAGGAGCCAAGAGGGCCACGAGCTGGGATTGAGTCCCAAGAGCCGTGGAGGTTGTCTCTGTGTTTCTGAATGCGGTCGCGGAGTTCACAAACTTTAGCAGTGACGATCCCCGACTGGTTGACGAAGTAACAGCATTCTTCTCCTAGGGACAGAAAGGTGCCTGCCTCCTGTCTCGGCAGTAAGTAGGACTAATGCCCGCCTGTTCTGTAGGGCGATTGCTGCTAGGCTGTTAAGTTGGGACTGGAGGGTAGCAAGGGAATCGGCTACTCGGTCCATGTCATCGTTGAGTTCCTGGGAGAGCCTGTGATAGAAACTGAGAGAGGATCCGAGCCCGGCGGACCCAGTAGCAACCCCAGCGAAGATGCCTGCCCCGAGTAGGAAAGGGGCTGCAGCAACACGATTCCGGCGTGGGGTAAGCCTGGCCTCCAGTTCAGAGTCAGTATACTCAGGGGAGGTGTCAGGGGTGAGAGGTCTCAGGGGTGAGGAAAATCTGGATGCAAGGATCGGTGAGATTGGTGTCTACACAGCGAAAAACAAGTCCATTACAGAGGAGAAAGATGCCAGGCGAGGCACAGTACAGGGCACCTGAGGTAACTGAGAGGTTATGGGAGCATAAGGAGGGCTGTAGTTTACCCCAGGAAGTGACACTGGGGGAAATTACACAGGTATAGTTGGGCATGGAGGCCACCGGGATTTGGGCATCTATTGGCCCAAGGGTGTAGGTGACATTGTTTGGGCTGGTATCATTGTCTGGACTCCAGTCAGGGGGAACCGGGATCCCAATATAACTGGTCCGGGTGAGGGGCAGGCAAATCCAGCAGGCGGGGGTGGAGGCAGGGTTAGTGGCGTTTATCCAGGTGGTCGCCCACAAGCTATAGGTGGTGTTCAGGAGGTGCCAGGTGAATAGCGAGGTATCAGGGACTCGGGTTAGTCTCTGCAGGGAGGTTAGGTTGAGACCTCGGTAAAGGGGGCGATTCCCGACAGAGAGGTTGGCAACCTGATGGACCTTGTCTTTGATTTATTGGGCGAGGGCCAGGTCCTGAACGCCTTTCCCGTCATAGTGACCGATGTGGGTAGGATAGCTCCAACATGCCTGTCATCCTAGTGCACCCAGGCAGTTAGGGCTAGTGATTTTTCCCATCCAGTAGCACTTGGACCCATCATAGCAGAGAAAGGCTGTGGTGTAACACTCCGAGGGCATGAGGGTAAAGTACGAGAAGATAGGGTGGCCAGCGGATATTGTCCGGCAGCCTGAGGGACAGGAAGGGGAGGTGGTGTCTCCTCCATGGAGAAGAGATAGTATAAAGAAAAGCCAAATCATGGTCGCTGTCTAAGACAGCGAGGAGGCAAGCAACCCAGAACAGGAAACAGAACCCCAACAGTCCTTTCTCCAGCGGTGACCAGCTTGGTGGAGTGGATGTAATGAGCAGGGTGAGGGCTAGAAATACTAGGAGTCCAATAACAGCAAGGATGGAGGCCAGGCAGACGATGGCAAGGCTCAGCCGGACTGTTTCTCGAGGGTCAGGCAGAGTGGATGGGCTGTCAGGCCGGGCGGTCCAGGAGTCGGTCTCTGGCTGGGCTCCTTTAACTCGAGTGTGATGGACCCACGGAGCCATGCCTGAAACTTTAAGAGCGGTTGAAGTAACAAGGATAACAGTGTGAGGGCCTGTCCACTGGGGTTGGAGGGGCTCGTGCTTCCAATCTTTGATCCAGACTTGGTTTCCCAGGGTAAAGGGGTGTGCCAGGGCCCCGAGAGAAATGGGGTCCCTTTCCAGAATGTAAGCACGTACATCTGTGAGGACCTTGCCTAGCGCGGCCATGTGGTTTTGGAGGCTGGAGAACCCCAGCTGGCGAATGTCACCAGGGAGGCTGGTTAGCAGGGGAGGGGACCTCCCGAACATAATTTCAAAGGGAGAGAATCCAGATTTGCCAGGGGTACAGCGCCCAAAGACGGCTAGTGGTAGGAGGTCCACCCACCCTAGGGAGGTCTCCACGTGGAGTTTAGCTAATGTCTCCTTGAGGGTACGGTTCATGCGTTCAACTTTCCCTGAGCTTTGTGGTCTGTAAGCTGTATGGAGCCTCCAGTTGATGTCCATAGCTCTGGGTACCGTCTGGAGAATCTCTGCTATGAAGGCTGGCCCATTCTCACAGTGTAGGGAAAGTGGAATCCCGTAACGGGGAATAATTTTCCTGAGGAGGACCTTAGCTACTTCGCGGCTTTTTTCAGTCCGAGTGGGGAACGCTTCCACTTACCGGGAGTAGATACAGACCAAGACCAGTAAATACTTAATGCTGCGGCAACTTGTCATGTCGGTAAAGTCTACTTCAAGGTCTTCAAAAGGTGCAGCTCCTCTCCTTTGGATCCCAGGAATAGGGCTGGGGCTGGACTTTGGATTGTTCTTTGCACAAGTGAGGCAGCGTTCTCTGACGGACTTGCAAAGAGCTGACAGCCAGTTAATGTAGAAGTTTTTGGCTAGGAGGACTTTGAGAGCAGTTTTCCCTAAATGGGTTAACTTGTGGTATTCAGCAGTTGAGGATCCAGCAGGGCAGGGATGAAGAGTCTTCCGTCGTGTAGTTGCCACCACCCTTGTGGCAACCTGGTGGCCCCTTCTGATCTTGCCCATCTGAGTTCTTCTGTGTACCGCGGGAGGGATGTGGTGGTAGTATCTGTGACCAAGAGTAGTTCACTAGGGCTTCCCGTCGTCGCTGATTTGGCCGTGGTGTCGGCAAGCCTGTTCCCGACTGCTGAGGGCTTGCTGCCCCTCTGGTGGCCCTGACAATGGATAACCGCAACCTGCTGGGGAAGCCAAATGGCTTGTAGGAGCTTAAGGATTTCTTGTTTATTTTTAACAGTTTTACCCTCCGCGGTCAGAAGGCCTCTTTCCTTGTATATAGCCCCATGGATATGGACAGTAGCAAAGGCATACCGAGAATCAGTGTAGATGTTGACTTTCCGGCCCTCAGATAGAGTGAGAGCTCTTATTAGTGCCCACAATTCTGCCTGTTGGGCTAACCACCCCAACAGGAGTGCCCCTGCCTTGAGTATCTTGTCTGTGGTGGTTACTGTGTACCCCGTGTGACGTTTTCCATCCCTCAGGAAGCTGCTGCTGTCAGTATACAGAGTAAGGTCCGGGTTAGGATGTGGACTGTCCCAGGGGTCAGGTCTGGTGGCATAGACCTCGTTGATAACTTCTATACAATCATGTTCTGGATCCCCCTCCTTGGTTGGCAGGAAAGTGGCTGAGTTCAGGGTACACACAGTTTCTAACGAGATCCGAGGGTTTTCCAGGAGTAGCCCTTGATACTGAGTCAGCCGTGCATTCGACAGCCATCGGGGTCTTTGACTGTTCATTAAGGTGGTGACCGAGTGGGGTACTTTAACTATGAGACTTTGGCCTAAGGTGAGCTTGTCTGCCTCTTTGATGAGAATCACAGTGGCTGCTAGGGCCTGCAGGCATGGTGGCCAACCTGCTGCTACAGGGTCTAATTTCTTTGAGAGGTAGGCAGTGGGACGGAGTCCAACTGTTTGGGCCAGCAGTCCTAAGGCTATTCTGTCTCTCTCATGGACGAATAAGTGGAATGGAATAAGTGGAATGGCCTCTCAGTGTCAGGCCAGGGGGCTGACCAGAGGGCTGGGGCCTGTCCAAGTAAGCTCTTTAGCTGCTGGAAGGCAAGTTTTCTTGATCTTCTGTCCATAGCATGGGGGCATTTTCTTGACCAGCTAGAGCCTCATATAAGGGCCGGGCTATTGCCGAAAAGCAGGAATCCAGATCCAGCAGAAGCCGGAGGCCCCGAGGAACTCACGGAATGCCCTCCAGTTGGTGGGCCGAGGGAGAGAGGTGATGACTTTCTTTCACTCGATGCTGAGGACCCGCTGTCCTTTGGAGATGACAAAGCCCGTGTATTGTACTTGTTTTCTTCAGAGCTGGGCTTTCTTCCAGGAGACTCTATACCCCGACTTGGCTAAGTGGGACAGGAGTGCCCACGTCGCGGTTTGGCACTCGGTCTCGGTGGCACAGGCTAGGAGCAGATCATCCACATATTGCAATAGAGTGCAACGGTATTTTTCTCGAGGGAAGGTAGCTAAATCTGAGGCTAACGCTTCCCCAAAGAGGGTTGGGGAGTTTTTGAAGCCCTGTGGGAGCCGAGTCCATGTCAGCTGGAGCTGCCGGCCGGTATCAGGTTCAGTCCATTCAAAGGCGAACAGTGATTGGCTCTGGGGTGCCAACCGAACGTAGAAGAATGCATCTTTCAGGTCCAGGCAGGTGAACTATCCGGCCTCCAGGAGCAGCTGATTGAGGAGTGTAGATGGATTTGGGACTATGGGGTGTAGGGAAACCGTAGCTTGGTTCACCGCTCTTAAATCTTGTACTGGCTGGCATTCTCCATTAGGCTTCCTTACAGGCAGGAGGGGCGTACTCCATGGCGACTGGCACTCTCCAAGTATCCCTGCTGCTCTGAGACGGGTGAGGTGTTTTTGGATCCCTGCTCGGGCTTCCTTGGAGATGGGATATTGGCGTAGCCGTTGGGGTTGAGCTCCGGGTTTTAGCTCCACTAAAATTGGGGCCTTATGTTTTGCCAGCCCGGGCAGATTATCTTTTGCCCAAACTTCCAGGAAATTGGCCCTGTAGGCTTCTGGGTTCTGTTCTACACTGCCGGTCCCGTAGAGCCTCCACTCTTCTTCCTTTGGGATGGTGATAGACAGAATAAATCCTTCCGCCGGAGGCCGCAGAGACAAGGTGGTTTGGCCTAATGGTTCGAAGGAGATTTGGGCCCCCAATTTGGTAAGGAGGTCGCACCCCAGGAGGGGAATTGGACGGTCCGGTAAGTAGAGAAACTCATGTGACATGGTGTGGTCTCCTAATTTACAAGTCGTGACCTGGCAGAACGGCCGGCTCTTAGCTTGACCCCCAGTGGCCCCCATTATGGTGACTGCGGTCCCCAAGTGGTGCCACCAGCGTGGTGACTACTGAATGTTCTGCTCCGGTATCTACCATGAAAGTCACTGTTTGGCCCCCTACATCTAAGTCGACCGTGGGCTCGTGGGGGCCGAGTTCGAACGAGCCTGGTCCCCTTCAGTCCTACTCGATTTCTGCTAACCCTATGAAGTTGGGCTCCTGGCTAGTTGGGTTGGGACCACGGGGAGGTCGAGACTTCCCTCTCCGGCAGTTGGGACACTCATTTTTCCAATGGCCTAGTTCTTTACAGTACACGCATTGGTCTTCTTTTAGCGGGGTGCGGGGTCAGGGCCTGCCTGCCAGCGGGGAGGTCCTTTCCTTCCAGGGCCGTCCCCTCCCTGTTGGAGCGCAGCTGCAAAGAGGGTTACCTTTTCTCTCATCCTCTTATCGGCTTCTCCGTTTAGCCACAACCTCATGGTTCCAATAGACCTTGTTAACCACTTACAAGAGCTGGGTGATGTTCATTCCTGTGAACACCTCGAGTTTCTGGAGTTTTCAGCATATGTCAGGGGCTGCCTGAGTGACAAATGCTGCGTTTATCATCCTTTGATTTTCGGGGGCTTCCGGATCGAACGGAGTGTAGACCTGGAACGCCACACAGAGACGTTTGTAGAAGTCACCAGGAGTCTCTTCCCCGTTTTGGGTCACATCGGCTGTTTTGGACATGTTGGTTGGTTTTCGGGCTTCTGTCCGCAGCTTTCGTAGGAGAGCGTCTTGGTATCAGTGGATTGCGCCTCTCCCCACTTCAGTATTAAAGTCCCAATCCGGCCATGCATCCGGAGCAGCCTCAGTCACCCAGGTGGCAGCATCCAGGACTCCTCCAGGGGCCACTTCCTCTAGCCACTGCCTTGCCCCCTGTATCACCCGCCAGCATTCTTCGGTGTTGAAGAGTGTTCAGAGGAGCTGTTGACAGTCCTCCCAGGTGGGGCGATGAGTGTGGAAGATGGACTCCATAAGGTCTATCATGGCTTGTGGTTTCTCTGAGTACGCTGGGGTATGGCGTTTCCAATTTAACAGGTCAGTGGTGGAGAAGGGCTGGTAGTAGATGATGGGGCGTCCTGGCTGGAGGGTCCTGTCGTCTCCCACTTGGTCTGGCCCTCTGGTCTCTCGGAGAGGCAGCTGAAGTGGAGGCGTATCCCTGGACCTAAGTCTGCTAGCAGGTCCCGGTGAGGGTTGGTGTTGAAGATCAGGGGCCTCCTGGGGAGGGCTTGGGAGATCGGATGTCGGGGGTTCCGACAGAGGCAGAGTGTTTGGGAGTGAGGGGGGCGCATTAGCCGTTGGCCGTGGAGCATATGGAGATGGTAGCGGCTCTTCATCGGGGTCTCCCTGGTATATGGTCTTAGGCGCCTCTCTCTGGATATGGCCTCGCAGGCTCCGTGCAACAAAGATCCTGGACTGTCCCTTACTATTGGAGCAGAATTGTACCCAAGGAGAAAGGGTTCGGGCTATTTCTAATCACGAGTCAACGTAAGGGAACTGGTCTGGAAGTACTGGGGTCCCAGTGAAAACGACGTAGATTCGGCTATTCGTGGGGAGGTCAAGAGTGCCTTCTGGAAGCCATCCCACATCAAAACCTAGCCACTCCAGCTCACATAAAGTGCAGAGACGTCCGGGGGTCATTTTGACCCCGTAGTCACCTCCGAAACCTTTCCTGAAATTCTTTAACATGCAGTCTAGAACTGTGGGCTTCCTGTGACTCCCTCCCATGATGTTCGGTGTCGTGCGCGGACAGGGGAGGGGTTTCAATCAGGCGCCCACCTGGCCGTTTCCCTCGCGGGAACTTAGGGTACGCTTGGCTAAGGTGTGTCCGTATAAACCCCAGGCCAGGTCGCACCCCAAGAGTGCGAATCACTGTTATGCCCTATGATGCTACCATGGAAATGCAGGTTGGGGCTCACTCACGTTTTGTGGCCAACAGGCCGTGGAGCCACGCAGAATCCCATTTGGGACCAAGCACACACACACACTCATTCAGGGAGGAAAGACACCCTCCCCTGGAATGGCCCCAACTGGAGTCCAAAGTGGGACTCAGCGGGAGGTGATCAGGCTCCCCTTCTGCCCTTAGGTAGGCCTAACTGGGTCCGGACCCTGGGGTCTTACCGTGTATGATGTCCTGGTTGGCTATCTGTCCTTTCTCCCTACTGGGGTCCAGCAGGGAGCCATGGGCTGGAGCTGGCGGGAGGTCGCTGGTCCCAGGCCTGCTGAAATCAGCAGGGCGTGCCTAGCTCTGTCTCAGCTCTCCCACCACCCTGCGGCCCGCCTCTGCCCAAACCGGTGGCTCAAGGGGCCAGCGCGGTTGGGTTCCCGGTCAGGGAACCAAATGTAGCAGAATCCAAGACCGGAAAGAACCCAGAGGTACTCAGAGAATTAGGAGAGTTAGCTTCATTACTCCGGCAGGCTCAGTGGGATCCTTCCCAAAAGACTGAGGCCCTAGCAAGGTTTTGAGCAGGTTTTTATGGGGTGGGGACTTCCTTGAGTCGGGGAAGGGGTAAGTGTCATCTGGTGATTGGCTCAAGGTGTGGCTTGGAGGGGGTTATGCGGAAGTGGGCTGGAGCTGAGGCTGGGGACTTCTCTCTCCGCTCAGGCCACCATTTTAGGTCGGTTTCACATGGCAGGGAACCATTTTAAGGTCAGTTTCCCCATCAGGCTTTTGCAGACAACTGAGGGGTCCTGGTTGTATCTACTGTACGGCGGGTACCTCTGGTCCCTTCCCATCCCGACTGCCCATAAGCATGCTAGTAGGATTACTCTTTTGTCTCTGCTGTTCTTTCATCCTGTCACCATCTCTCCTCCACTTGTGATATGCTGTTCTGGGGTTTCTTCCCTGCGAAACCTCCGCAACACTCCCTGCCAACCTCAAGATATCTTAAGGTAAGAACATGGACCTCTGCCTCAATAGAACATCTCTTGTCACTCAGGATAAGATTTACTGGCATTTAGCATTCCCTCTCATTTCATCCTCTTCGGATCTTCAAGCTTTAAAGCACAGATGGAAGTGTCCTGATCTCCACCCCAAATCTCTCTGTTGTTTTTGTGATCTCTCCATCTGTTATAGATTCTTCATTAATTGTCTGGCAACCTAGACTCATTGGGGGTTCCACCCATGGAGTCCCAAATACCTTGCCACTTTCCTCTTACATCTCCGCTTTTGTCAGCCATCTGGCAAAATTCCCAGGAAAGGGGGCTATATTCCAGACTAATTTTACCATAAGAAGGAAGCTTTGTCTGAAGGCTTTTGGGGCTTCTGTTTCCTCTTTTTGCCCCCTCTTACCTATTGGGAATCAAAACTTCCCCCTTGCCTTTGTACCCAGACCACATGCCTTCTTTACAAGCCTGGAGTATATACTCCCTCCTTAAATATCTTTATTTAGAAGGCCACTATTATATTAATCATGCCATCAATTTTTGTGATGCCTAGAGTCGGGGCATACAGTCCTCTACCTTAAAGCACCTCATTATCGGCCACAGCCTTTATTGGCCTGTGGGCCAGCGCCAGACATTCAGGCGGGGACACACACACGGATTTGGGTAGGCGCCCACCGGAGGCACGGGCAGGGCTGCCCTGGTAAGTACAAATAATCCTGGCATATCGTGTCTCCCACCCACCTCGGATGGTGTGGTGTCCGGTCGCATGGTCTGTGGCCTACGTTTTCTGGGGAAAGTTGTGGGAGATGAATTGCAAAGGGACACCTTTCTGTTCTTCGTCCCTTTCAGATGGGCAATCAGCCCTCATGTGCCTTTACCCTCCCTGAATTGCATCTTGAAACATTGGGACAAATTTGACTTCAGACTTTGAAGAAGTGGCACCTGGTTTTCTTTTGTTCTGAAGTTTGGCCTAAATATACGTTGGAAGATGGGGAGAGTTGGCCTTCTCAGGGAAGTATTAATTACAATACTGTCATGCAGCTAGACCTGTTTTGCAGACAGGAAGGGAAATGGTCAGAAGTTCCATATGTTAAGGCTTTTTTCACCCTGAGGGACAACCCAGATCTCTATAAGAAATGTAGAGTTGACCTGGCTCTTTTAGCCATGATCTCTTGCCTCCCTCCTCCTAAGGAGACCCCTTCTAAGGGGACTCCTCCTAAGGAGACTCTTTCTAAGAAGACTTTCCCTAAGGAGACCCCTACTAAATGGGGGGGGAGTCTCCTGAGGAGGTCCCTTCAACCAACACCCAGTCAAGAGATCAACCCTAAACTTTATATCCTGCTCTTCCTCTGGAGCTGGTTCCTGCCCCAGCTCCTTCTAATTGTCCTCTATATCCAGGACCTCCTATACAAAAGCACCCCCAGCTTGGAGTAAATGAAAAGCGCCCCCAGCATAGAGTAAATCTCCTTCATTTACAAGAGATGCCAGGAGGAGAATTCGAGCCTGCCAGGTTCAAGTCCCTTTTTCCTTACAAGCTCTCAGACAAATAAAGGGAGATCTAGGGAAGTTTTCAGATGACCCTGACAAACACATAGAAGCTTTCCATAATTTAACCCAGGCCTTTGACCTCTCCTGGAGGGATATTACGTTAATCTTAAATCAGACTCTTACCAGTTCTGAAAGACAAGCTGCCAAAAAGTGTGGAGAGGATCAGTTCCTAGTATAATCATGAGAGCCACTCAAGAGCCTTTCCCTACTGGAAAACAAGCAGTACCCACTGATGACCCACTGTGAGGTCCTGATACAGCCATGGGACCTTGGCAGAGAAGACACTTTCTGGCATGTATTTTAGAGGGACTAAGGAGAACAAGGGCCAAACCCATCAATTATTCAAAACGATCTACTATTAGCCAGAATTCGGAAGAAAATCCCT
This sequence comes from Rhinolophus ferrumequinum, assembly GCF_004115265.2. NCBI lineage: Eukaryota > Metazoa > Chordata > Mammalia > Chiroptera > Rhinolophidae > Rhinolophus > Rhinolophus ferrumequinum. Next base: position 35,164,915 of record NC_046306.1, on the reverse strand, counting down.
CAGCCTTTTTAGAAAGGCTCAGGGAGGCCTTAATTAAACATACTCCTATAGGGCCAGACAACCCCTGTAGGAGAAATTCTTTTAAAAGACAAATTTATAACTCAGGCTGCCCCAGATATCTGCAGGAAATTACAAAAATTGGCTACTGATCCCAAAGTTACCTTGGACCAACTACTCAAGGTGGTCAACACCATCTTTTACAACTGGGACCGAGAGGAAGCCCAGGACTAGGAAAGCAAAATACGAAAAAAGACAGAAGTACTAGTAGGTGCCTTACAGGGCACCCGGGGAAAGGGAAGGTCCGACCGCCACCAATAAGGACAGTCCCATCACTGGTGAAGGGAATGCCCACAGCAATCAGGGCCGACTGGGAGACCTCCGCGGCCCTGTCCCATCTGTGAAGGGGATCACAGGAAGTCAGACTGCTCCCGGAAACCTCCACCCCCAAGGCCAGTCTCATTCAGTCAGACTCCCACCCGGGACTGAAGGGGCCTCGGGGCTTCTACCAGTGGCTCCCTCGTCCCATCTAACCATTGGGACCCCCGAGCCCTGGGTAATCCTAGAAGTGCAAGGAAAACCTATTGATTTCCTTCTAGACACAGGAGCCACATTCTCTGTCCTCCTCTCCAATCCAGAGATCCTCTCCAATCGACATGTTACTATCTGCGGAGTCACGGGCAAGTCAATTACTAAATGTTTTTCCCAGCCCTTAGGCTGCATATGGGGGAAGCTAATATTCTCTCACTCATTCTTAATAATGCCGGAAAGTCCTTCTCCTCCATTAGGAAGGACATGACGGCAATGGGAACTGTTCTCCTAGCCCCTGGAAGTATTTCAAGCTTCCCCCCAGTAGTAGAAACCAACATCAACTCTGATGTTTGGGCATCACAAGGGACAATTGGTCGCGCCTTAATGGCTGCTCCCGTCCACATCCATCTTAAGGACCCCACTTTATTTCCCTGCCAGAAACAATCCCCTCTGAAACCTGAGGCAGGGAAAGGACTAATCCCTATCATTAACGGTCTCAAATGACAAGGGCGCCTTAGAGAATGCAACAGTCCTGCAACACCCCCATCTTAGGGGTTCCCAAACCAAATGAAGAACGGAGATTGGTTCAAGACCTCCGGGCCATCAACGAGGCAGTCATTCCTACACAGCCTAAAGTTCCAAACCCTTACACTCTCCTAGCCCAGATACCTGTAAATGCCAGATGGTTCCTGGTATTAAATTTAAAAGATGCCTTTTACTGTATACCTGTGCACCCTGACTCACAATATCTCTTTGCCTTTGAGGATCCTGAAAGCCAGATTTCACAGCTCACCTGGATGGTCCCCCCTCAGGGGTTTAGGGATAGTCCACACCTCTTTGGACAGGCCCTCTCTAAGGACCTAACAGGTTTTTCCTATAGCAGCTGTACTTTTACAATATGTTAATGATTTTTTATTGGGTGCTCCATCTGAAGACCTCATCATCCAAGGCACTACTGCCCTTCTAAATTTTCCAGCCTCTACGGGTTACAAGGTTTCCAAGGCCAAGGCCTAAATGTGTCAGACTTCTGTCAAATACTTTGGGCTAATTATCTCTGAAGGGACTAGGGCCCAAGGGGAGGACAGAATTTATCCCATCTCCACATATCCCCTACCTAAGACTGTAAAACAATTAAGGGGCTTCATAGGCATTACTGGCTACTGCCACCTATGGATCCCAGGATAGGAGAAATGGCCCATCCCCTCTGTCAATTAATTAAAGGTCCTCAGACTGCAAGTACTCATCTGCTACTTTGGAGCTCAGGAGCAGCACAAGCTTTTAAAACAAGCACTGTTAAGTGCCCCAGCTTTAAGCCTTCCTACAGGAAAATCCTTTCACTTATATAAAACAGAAAGAAAGGGAATGGCTTTAGGAGTCCTAACGCAACCCAGAGGACCCTCACAGCAACCAGTAGGCTATTTAAGTAAAGAACTAGACATTGTAGCACGCGGCTGGCCAGCTTGCCTCCGGACCATAGCTGCAGCTGCCCTCCTGGTTCCTGCAGCCACCAAGCTCATGATGAGACAAGACTTAACCGTCTTTGCCTCCATCACATTCAAGAACTTTTAAATACTGACTATAGTCACTGGCTCACAGATAGCCACCTCTTGGGGTATGAAGCTCTTTTACTAGAAGGTCCTGTAACTCAAATACAGACCTGTTCTTCTCTCAATCCAGCCACATTCCTCTCTGAGGTGAGAGAAGAGCTGATACATAACTGCCAGCAAGTTTTACTATAAACCTATGCTGCTAGACCAGACTTACAAGACACACCCCTAGAAAATCCAGATTGGACACTTTTTACTGATGGGAGCTCTTTTGTAGAAAATGGCATACAAAAGCCTGGATATGCTGTTGTTACTTTACATAATATCTTAGCGCATGCAAGCCTTCCTTCTGGAGCCAGTGCACAACTGGCTGAGCTAATAGCTCTTACTCGAGCACTAGAGCTGAGCAAAGGGAAAACATCCAATATATATACTGATTCAAATTATGTCTTTTTAGTGTTGCATGCCCATGGAAGCATTTGGAAAGAAAGAAGTTTCCTGACAGCCAACGGGTCTCCTATCACATATCACCAGGAGATCAACTGACTGCTACAGGCAGTACTTTTTCCTAAAGAAATAGCAGTTCTACACTGCAAAGGACACCAAAAAGGAGGTGATGAGATTTCTGAAGGTAACCGATTAACAAACCAAACAGCTGCCAAAAAATGCTGCCAAACTGAGTCTTAACCCTATACTAACTCCTCTAATTTGGGATGGGTCCATAACCCACATTAAACCACAATACTCTCAAAAGGAACAAGAATGGGCTAAGACAAGGGAATACACTACCCAACCCCGCGCTGGTTTACACCTCCCAGCTGCCAATCAATGGAAGGTTCTAAAAACTCTCCACCAAATCTTCCACTTAGGAAGGGACAAAACTTTACAAATGGCTCAAAAATTATTCACAGGAAAAGAGCTTCAAAAGACTATATAACATATTCTTTCATCCTGTGAAGTCTGCCATAAGAATAACCCCCTCACACACCCTCAGACACCCATAAGGATACAGAGAGAAGGCAAATGCCCAGGGGAAGATTGGCAGTTAGACTTCACCCTTATGTCCAAAGCCAAAGGATACAAGTACCTCCTCATACGGGTGGACACCTTCACCCACTGGGTTGAAGCCTTTCCTTGTAGAACAGAAAAGGCAATAGAAAGAGTTAAAGCCCTAATAATGGAAATTATACCTAGATTTGGCCTCCGCAAGTCTCTTCAAAGCGACAATTGGCCTTCTTTCAAATCTTCAATCACCAAGAGTGTATCCTAGGAATAGACTATCACCTCCACTGTGCTTGGAGGCCACAATCCTCAGGCAAGGTAGAAAAGACCAATGACATTATCAAAAGACACCTTAGAAAATTATCACAAGAAACTAGCCAAAATTAGACAGCTTTACGCCCATAGCTCTCCTCTGTATTCGAAATACTCCAACTAAGTGTGGCCTAAGTCTTTTTGAAATGTTGTATGGTAGTCCTTTCTTAACCAATAACCTCCTACCTGATCATGAGACTGTAGAACTAACTCAACATATAACTTCTTTAGCACAGTTCCAGCAAGCCATCCAACAATTATCAGAAGCTCAACCTTGAGCGGATCAAAAACCCCTATTTAACCCAGGAGATGAAGTTCTTATCAAATCTCTTCCTTCTCTATCTCCAACGCTAGATCCAGTGTAGAAAGGACCCTAAACCATGATTCTTTCTACTCCCACAGGAGTAAAGTTCCCAGAATTTGACTCCTGGATTCACCACTCTCAAGGCAAGCCCTGTACACCCACACAAGCAGAAGTAAACGACAAAGGTCCTCAGTATTCCAGTCAACCTCTAGAGGACCTAAAACTTCTTCTATGCCATACAGATAAGTACTCAGATTATAGTCTAGTTTCAAAAAGACCATATTAGGGGGCTTCATTCTCCTTACTGCTGCTTTCATTCTCCTCTTTGCTACATCTCTCACATGCATTGTCCTAGATTCAGCCCCTTCTTCCTGTCATTACTTGCCTTGGGCAGGGCTGAGCCTAGGAATATTTTATGTTAGTTTCGCATGCTATATTTTAATTAGTCTTTTGAAAATTTCTGACATCTAAGACATCATTAACAATTACTACATAATATTTTATCAAGTTTTACTCTTATAATAATGCTTTAACATGGGGCTCCAGAGGACCTCATACCATGCCAAAGAAATGAAAACATATGGATTTACTTAGTCAAACATGTAACGAATGTGTCAGACTTTTGCCTTAAAGGAGGAAATTATGTTGAACAAAACTTTACCTCTTGTCTAGTTGGGGTATGCACCCCCTTGAGTTATATAAAGAACTATACCACCTTTCAATACACTGATAAGCTCATATCTTACTCCGATATCTACAATTGGGGTCCTACTATCATCAAAAAAGGCATGAGCATGTTCTCTATACAGGTTAGAACTGTAATTCTAGCTGATCAACGTGTTATTTTCACTGGCTGCCCAACCATTGTGTTGATCTTTCAACCAATGGTAGCCTTAACTACAGTTCCATCACTTTTGTAATTTAGGCCAATGCACATGTTAAACTACCAGCTGGATGGTTTCTTCTCTGTGGGAAAATGGCTTACTCCTATGTTCCAGCTTATAGCAGCGGGGGACCCTGCTCTCTCGGAAGATTAACTGTCTTCTTACCCCAAAAGCCCCGTCAGGTGAGACATCGCAGAGAACTTGCTCTAGATCCCAGCTGCGACAGCAATATACATTCATTTTGTCCAGCTGAATATATTTATTTATCTCTCTTTGTAGTACCTGCTATGACCATTGCCTTAAATGTGGATTAGCCACATTGCTTGTTCAATGGCAAAGGCCCTAAATGCTACTTCACAGGCTGTACATGGCATGGGCCAAGAGTTAGGACAAGTCAGAAAAGCAGTTCTTGAGAACCGAGCTGCCATAGACTACCTACTCCTCAAACACAGTCAAGGATGTGAAAATTTTAAAGGATTACGCTGCTTCAATCTTTCTGATAATTCTTATTTAATAGAAGATAAGGTACAACAAATCCATAACATAGTTTCCAATATTAAACAACAGACAGGATTCTTTGGCTTAGACTTATCCTTCCTTACTTCCTGGCTTCCTAGCTTAGCAGGACTTAAAGAAGCCTTTCTCACATTTCTCTTATTCATTATTACAGGAATTACCTCTTGCTGTTGCCTGCTTGTGCACCACTTGTGCACCTACTGCTGCTAGTGCACCACTCGCTAGCTGGCGACAAGGGCCTCCAAAGCAACAAAACCCTCATCTGGATCTGCACTTCTACTGGGGACCCTTAGATAGACCTCTGGACAAGCCCTAGCTGCCAGTCTCTTTCTACGTCCCTCCTCAGCCTGAACTAGCCAGAGCGGTCATCACCCCATCCCCTAATAGCAGTTAGGGTTACATCTTCAGAGGAGGGATTGAGACAGGTTAGTTAACATGTTGCTAGGTAGACAGGAAGGTCCCTGGTGGAATAAACAAAAAACAGCCATATCCTGAAACTCCAGGTTCTGGAATGTCACCTTCTCTCCAGGACAAAGATATGAGAATGTGCCTTGAGGTTAATAAATTATCTCAAATCCCTTTTGGCTGAACAAAGGAGCAGATCTGATAGATAGGAGTGGGTTATTTCACTAATCCCTTCAGGATGGGCAAACAGGACAAACCTAATAGATGAATTCCATTAGAAGTCTCCAGCCCCTTCCCCAAGCAGGCAAGGGAAAGCATAAAAGAAAAGCCTTTTGCCTTAGCTAGTTGGCTTCCCAGTTTCAGGTACCCCCTCCCACTCGGGAGCTGCAACCTTTTTTTCTGCCTCTAACTATCTTCCTTTACAACTTCTTGCCTCTCCCTGGTCCATGTGTCCATTCTTCGGCTTCACGAGACAGAATCCCGGCCTACACCCAGAAACTGCCAGCAGGTCCTACATCACAATGGCTGTCCCTCTGCCTCTTTCCCTTTCTCTTCATACTCACTATTAGACAATGAGGTCTTTCCTGACATCCCCAGGATTCTACTCAGTTCTAGAATTCCCCTCTTATTTCTTTGGCTGATCATTTTAGCTTCTTTTTTGGTGGTCTTCCTTGGCCAAGCTCTTAAGTGCAGACATTTCTCTCAGGTCAGTCCTTGGCTTTTTTCTTTCCTTGAACTCCTGCTGAGCAATCTCACTTCTACATAGGCTTCTACTATCATTTCTATGTAGAAGACTATTAAATGTACATGTCAAGCTGCAAGTTTCCTCCTGTTACCGTATTTCCCTGAAAATAAGACCTAGCCAGACCATCAGCTCTAATGCGTCTTTTGGAGCAAAACTTAATATAAGACCTGGTCTTAATAATATGATATGATATGATATGATATGATATGAAATAATATAATACTGGGTCTTATGTTAATTTTTGCTCCAAAAGACGCATTAGAGATGATGGTACGGCTAGGTCTTATTTTCGGGGAAACACGGTATGGACTGAATTGTGTCCCTCCTAAAATTCACATATTGAAGCACCAGGCCCTAATGAGATGGTATTTGGAGATGGGCCTCTGGGAATTAATTAGGTTTACATGAGGTCATGAGGGTGGGGCCCTCAGGATAAGATTGGTGCCCTGAAACTCTGTGGTGCCCAGAGAATTTACCTGCTCTCTCTCTCTCTCTCTCTCTCTCTCTCTCTCTCTCTCCCTCCATGATGTAAGGACACAAGGAGAAGGTGAATATTTGCAAGCCAGGAAGAAACACCTCACCTGAGAACTAGATTGGCTGGCATTTTGATATTAGATTTGCCAGCCTCCTTAACTGTGATAGAAAACTTCCTGTTGTCTAAGTCAGTCGGTCTGTGGTATTTTGTTATAGCAGTCTGAGTAGACAGACACCTTCCAACTCTGAATCTTCACTTCCCATTGCCTGTTAAATGTCTTCTACACAGTTGTCATACTGTTACCACAGACTCAACAGGACCAAAGTAGTTGCCATCTTCCCTCAGCAAACTAAGGTCCACAGACCTAATCTGGCCCAAGACTATTTTTGGAAACAAAATTTATTGGTGTACAGCTGCTTTAATGCCACAAGGGCAAGTTCAATAGCTGTGAGAAAGAGTATATGGACTGCAAAGCTTAAAATATTTACTCTTTGGCCCTGTCTTGAAAAATTTTTCTGACCTTTGCCTAGAGTAATTGTTGTTCTTCTTATCTATACTTTAGAAACCCATAGGAGAGTTTTTAATAATCCAGTTAAACCACAATCCCTGGGAGTTCTCAGGCATGAGTAGTTTTAAAGGCTCTTCAGGTGACCCAATGTGCAGCCAAGATGAAGATTCACTGCTCTACAACCAACTTCTTCTCCTGAATTCCCAAACTTAGGTTACCTTTCTCCCAAGGCAAAGTTATCATTGGTGGCTTTTTGGAGGCCTATTCTGGCAGTTTATCCCAAATCCTGTCATGTTCTACCATGGTCAGTTCAGAAAGTTTTCTTGATTTATTTATTCCTTTCTACTTAGACCCTCATCGTCTTTCACTCAGCAATTTCAATAACCTCTTCATGACTCTCTTTTTGCTCTGGCTAATACTACTGATGGTCCCTAGCATTTTACTCCTAAAATAAAGGCTTAATAATGACACTCGTATACCAAAATAAACCTTGACTTTGGACAGCTTACTAAACTCTCTTATGAACTGCAATAGTTTCATTGAATAGTTTCATTCAATTTTTATAAGTATATAATGATCTGCAAATAGTGATAATTGTGTGTGTGCGCACGCGCGTGTGCATGTGTGTAAAGTATGTGTTATTGCATTGGCTAAAATATCTAGTATAATGTTGAATGATAGTAAAATAATAGCAGGCATTGTGGTCTTGTCCCTATCTCCTGGCAATACAATTATTTTCCAGTGCTAATATAGATGTATTCTTTTCTTTCCCTTTGTGTCTTTTCAATAGAATTTTGGGTGAGTAGTGCCCTATCTGCCATTTTTGTCCATTTCCATTTTATTTCAAGATGATATTTTAAGAATAAATAAATTTAAAATTTATATAATACTAACATCAAGTTCAACCTACCTCTTTTGAAAGTTATCACCAAGAGAAGAATAAGCAAACATAGAATCTCAAGTGTTCCACTTGAAATAGAGACCTCTCTTTCTCAATCAATAATACACTAAAAAGAAAAACTATGAATAAATATTTGAAACATGCAGACTCCAGATTTGATTCATTATGAGAATGACATAATTAAGTTACCTGTTTTCCTGAATATCTTTCCTGAAAAGAAGACAGGGCATAAACCATTTGCTGTAGTGGAATAAGTAGATTACCTTATTAAAAACTTGGAAACAGTGAACAAGTAAATAATCTCTTGCTTCCCCTATAGCCAAACTGAGTAGTGTGTGTAAAATCTCAAATTAAACCTGTTTAGTTAGTATGATCTTTTCTCAGACTGGGGTTAAAATTCAGCCTTTGCTGCTCACTATATACATAACCCCGGGAAGTCATTTAATTTCTTTTGAGCCGGGGTATCCTCATCCATAATATAGGATCAATTGGTAATATCTTCCCAATTCAACTCCTGTGACAGTAAGATAGTAGATATGGAAACCTTCCATGTATTGAAATATCCACCATAAATGTTATGATATTACTATTTTAATTCTGCCAAAAAGAAATCAAAGAAAGCTTGGAATGGGAGAAAGGACAGCCTGGCCTTCAGGAGATCTGGTTTGAATCTAATGAGGTCTTGTTATTTGGGCAAATAGTTGCATTTAAGTGTACTTGCTCTGACCTACCCTTCTGATAGTGTTAAGCACAGAGACCCTAACAGACATAAAAGTGTTAAAGTTGGAAGTACTATAAAATCTGTGGTATCTTTATTATATATTCCCAATAAGGATATTTGTTCTAAAAATAAAATCAGCTTTAGTTATATCCATTGGCAAAGACATTAAATCAACAGCATTAAAGCAACAGTATATTTAAGCAAACAACTGATTTAGAAGGGAGTAATGTAAAAATAAAAATCAAAGGATAGATTACGGGGATAATGTCAGATCTAATCCAGGACTAACTTCATGAACTAAGAAGAAGGGCAGATCCCCATTACAATTGGAAGCAGAAAAAAATTGATGGGTAGGGATATTTATTATGTTAAGAAGAACTGAGTTATTTGGGAGCAAAACTGGCTGCTAAATAACCTACTTTAAATACAACATTTAGGCATGAAGGGTCAAGTAGAATGTGAAAATGCCAACTTTTAAGGAAAAATAACTCGTTCTATATTTGACATTTTAAAAATGGTTTGATATTGTTAATCATAAGGATCAAATGAAATCATGAATGAAAAGCGTTGACAGCATTGTTTAACACATAGTAAACACTTAGTAAATCTAACTATATTAGCTACAATTAGTATAATCATGTTTACTAACTTGTGATTGAATGCTGCACTATACCTGAGAGGAAAACTTATTCAAAAAGAAAATTAGACTATGATTTAGCTATAAGATTTAGTAACTGAACAGCATCTCTAAGACTGACATACGCATTTTATATTTGAATTACTATAGAGGGAATTTAGATGTTGAAAGATAAATACGTATGCACCTATACACACAAATGATTTCAGGTACCATATGTAGTAATGTATTCTGTTATGGTAACTTCAATGTCATTTAGAAACTTAGACATGAAAAACCTACTTATAAAAGCACACATGTAAAATCCTAAATAAAACAGCATCTACTTACGAATATACAGGATTATTTTTTGTTTTCTCTGTTTTGTTTTGTTTTTTTTATCATTCCAAAAGATTCACTGCAGGTTTTCTTTAAAATCTGTACCCCTGTTTTATAATTTGAAATAAGACGTCATATGCAGAAACTTGACTCAGACACAACTTTTCCCAGCAAATTACATGTTTCTGGGAAATAACAGCATGCAGCTTACATTATGTAAATTGTGTTATTCATTTTCCAAGGATATGTAAGAGCTGTGTAGCTTCCTCTCTAACCTCAATGCCACTGTTCTGCAATATGGATTCTGCCCCAACTATTCCATTAAAACTTAATTTTTATTTGCTAAATCCTAGGTCATCTTCTCAGGGCACAGCATTTTAGCCTATGATCACACCAGTTTTTATGATATTATTGATTCATTCAGTATATGTTCAATGATGCACCTTCTTCTATGATTCTTCTCAGAGTCCCAGAGCTGATCACTCCCTCTCAGCATTCTATTCGTATCTTTATCATCATACTCATTGTCATCTTTTACAGTGATTTCTTCGATTATATGTCTCCTTTAATCAGCACTTCAAGGGCAAGGATGACAATGACTTAGTCATGTTTGTTGCCCCAGGAAATAGCCATGTACCTGGAACATGGTACACAACCACAGCCGTTTGCTGGATGAATGATGATCACAAAAATAAATTCTTTAGAAGCCACCATAGCTCATAACTTTCCATCCTTTTAGGGCACCCATTTCTGTCTACTGATGATGTTTATTTACCTCTCTCATTGCAAAACTTTAATTTTTTTAGTGTCTGCTAAAAAAGTTTTATTATGCATGCACACACCAGCCAGTAGAATGTTTTATTACAAAGATATAATGTCTACTAACTCTCCTTCATAACTGATTTCCATAAAGTTAAAATATCAATTTTATTTGGCAAAAAAATATTGCAAGTATGTACTGTTACCAAGCAATGAAAATCTATAAAGCTGCTATCTCTTATTTCTTCTCATATGTAGCTGCTGGCTGCCACTGGGGCTGAGAAATGGGTAGTGGTGAGAGAGCAAAATCCTCAAACAAATCTTTAGATTATGCAGTGTGAAGAGATGTGTAAAACAGCACTAATTTGGAATGTATTCTGTGTTGCTGCTCTTTCTGGGCTCATCTTCTAACCTCTCCACTCTGATACTTAAGGTGAGTCTACCAAAAGAGGTGCTGTGAAATTGCTGAGGTTAGGGGGTGTAAAAAAATTAAGGAGTGGAAAAGTTCTATTCAGACCCAAATATTATTCTGAAGCAATCATTGTCATTTTCACGTCTGTTTCTAACCAAAGGCATATTAGATGCCCTCAAGAAATGAGACTTCCTATTTGAATTGTATTAATAATAACAGCTATCTTTTACTGACTGCTTCTTATGTGCCAGACACTATTGTTAATGCTTTATTTGTATATACTCATTGAAACCTCACAATGACCCGGGGGATCTGCAGCATAGAAATGCCAGATTATGTGCCCAAGGTCAGACAGAGTAGATCCAGAATCTGAGTATGGATGAAATATCTAGACTTGCAGGAGACAACCTGCAATTCTAACCTTTGCGAACTGGGTTAATAACAATAGCTTACTACGGTACACTTTTTCCTGGATAAGACATTGCCTCTTAAACCCCCGGAAAGGAAAAAAAGGAATGTTGAAAAGTTGACTCTTGTTAGATGTATGACACTCAAAAGTGTAAACTGCTGGGCCTCATGCATCTACTATGGCTGCCATCATAACGTAGCGGTTAAGCGCGTGGGTTAACCGCTATGAGAGAGACCTAAGTTTGAATCCTGGCTCTCTTACCTCTTAGCTGTATCACCTTTGCGAAATTATTTAACCTATCAGAGCTTCACTGAATTTTTATAAGGGTTTGGTTAATGTGCATAAAGCTTTTAGCAACTTGGCTGGCAGAAAGCGAACAACCAACAAATGATGCGATGACATGTTTCCACTAAACTGGCAGCTATTGAATAAAATGACAAGAACCACTGCTAGCAGAGAGGGAAAGTGGTATAATACATGCCTATAATATAATAAGTAAGAGATTCCATTAACTTATGAATTTTGGGTTTTTCTTTTATGTGTGTTTTTGGTCTCAGTTATGGTTATGTAATTCACATCATATCAAAAGAAAGGTTCTAAAAGAGTAGTATAATCATTCTGTGACCAGTATTTAATGCAAACAAAAAGAGACTATCCTTTATGGTGCCTGGTGCTCATATAACTGTCTTTATCTAGTTCTAAATACAAAAGCTAGAAAAATAGCGGTAAATATTTTTTATTTTTATAAGTAAAAAATATTTTTTACTTATTTTTATAAGTAAAACCAAAAAACATAACAGATAGTCAAGCCATTGCCAGAATCTAGGAGGAATTTTCTTTAATCATAAGATCAATTGAACTGGATTCTAAAGTACAAGCTTGGCCTATACATGCCACAACTGCCTGAAAGCAGACAGAAAAACTGCCTTTTCCTTAAAGAAATAGAAACTTCCCAGTAAACAATATGTTGGCCAACCATTATTCTACAGGAGGTAGGATTTTCTTAGGGACAACTTCATATTTATGTTTGAGAATCTCATAAAAAGAATAGACCCTCTCTTTGGAAAAGGCATGTACGTGTATGCACACACACACAATTGGGTTTAAAATTCTAAGGGGACCCACTAAAGCTCATTTCAAGACTTGTAGAACTTCATAGACATCAAGTTAAGAACTAGGGTTTTCTATGAAGAAACTTACTTTTGAGACACCAGAATTTACCTCTTTACTACCAATCTTCAACACACACACACACACACACACACACACACACACACGCACAGCTGCACACCTCCTCATCTCTTTTGTTACATCCTATCAAAGATTGAAGTCCTAGAAAACAACTGGAAAGGCAGTGGGGAAAGATTAGCATGAGCACAATCACTGGTGACCGTGACACAGCAGCTTTCCTAGTGGTTCATAGTGGAGTTTGTGCTTTTCATGGATGTTATCAGTTCCAAGCATCCAAAAGGGAGGTGGGGTTGAGGAGTGCTACAGGAAGATCCCATGCCCACTCAGCAGAGCAGTCCCAGAGGAAAGGCTCTGAAACTTTCCATGGCACTACAGTGTTTTCCAGGGATCTGCTGCTGTTTCCTGTTTGCATACTGATGAATGGGAAAAATTCTGGATTTCCAGTTGAACATAAGCAATTTGCACAGAGTGCCTGAACCCTATATTCTACTTGTGTAGATGCTGAGAAAAGCATCTGTTCAGATCTTCTACAACTGAAAGGGAGGTAAATGTGCACAACTCCTGGTAAATCTCCAGTGAAGACAGAGCAGCCTTTTACAAAAGAATCTAGATGAGGCTTAGAAGCAAACAATTACATTACAATTATATGAAAATAATAAAAAAAAATTAAAACAACCAAAGAGCTATCTATTCCTGGAAAAAGTTGAAAGTAAGTTTTCTAAAACATAATTCTTTTTGAATGGTGAGATTTAAAAATGAAAAATCAGTGTCAGTCAACTGAATAAAATTTGAGAGAAAGGGAAAACCATGCACACATTCCTGTCTTTATTAAATTTGACTGTTAATATTTTGTTCTATGATTTTTATCCATTAAACACCCAAGTGGCATTATTCATTATAAATGCAAATAAAAATTAAATAATACTACCATTACCTACTTTAACAGAAATCATAACAATTGCATAACTCAGACTAGAGATGAAGGTACAATAAAACAGTATAAATAAGTGTTACAATAATTTAAAAATAGAAAAGGAGGAGGGAAGAGAGAGTATTGAGGAGGGAGAATTCAGTTTTATTGATAGGAGAATCATCTGATAAAATAGTCATAAATGTATCCATATCAGACATGTAAATATATTTATATCTACATATCCATGTCTTTATATAACTTCTCCTTTGTAAAGTTGAAATAAGAAAATTAAAATAATAAGTTTGAACTAAATCCTCTCTCTTATTGTCTCATTGAATTTCCTTATTTTAGATTTATAAATTATCAGCTACCTTGGGACCTAATCTAAGGATTGGTGAATTAGAAAAAACAATAAAAATGACATAACTCCCAGTAAAAACATTGGTAAATGAAAGAAGTAAAAATATGCCAGATACTTTGCTGCTATGAAGATTTTTAATTTGTTAAGTAATTACCTACAAATTTTAGGTATACAAAGGTCACAATTTATAGTAGGAAGTGACAAATGTTCATAAACTACCCCCTATAAAAAGTGTCATTTTTGCCTTCTTTGAGCCAACTGGACAAGGAAAAATTAACTTTTTTATTTAAAGAATAACATTAAAGATAATTTATTCCTGTCATCATTTAACCACCTATATAGCCAAGTGATACTAAGAACCATACATTAAAAATATGCTAACTTCAAATTATGGAAGAACTAAGTATATTAGAAAAAATTTCTAAGACATTCTGAGCAAAGTTTGACTTAATTTATGAACAGTCATCTTAACCTATGCACGTAAGAATTCCAAAAGACAAGAACAAGAACAGTGGAGAAGACTGGGTGATTCGTCAACAAGTTCCTTGCTGTGTTCTCTTTTTTAAAATGCCAATATATTTCACTTTAAGAAACCCTGAATTTCCTTCAATTCTGTGCTGCTAATAATTAATTCATTTTGCTTACACTGCATCCAGCTTCAAATCATGGTCTCCATTTCTAGGTAATAGATTCTGCCACAGGCAATATGCTGTGCCGTAACCTCAATTACAACTTACAAAGGAGAAGACTGCACTTATTTTCTGCTGGAGCCGCTATTTTGTCTTAAACAAAATTGTATATCGGTGATGCGAAGCATACTTGAAATAGGAAATGGTGGGCCCCCAACCATATTGAGCATATGTGAAAGTCCATTTTAACTCACGCTCGAAGAATGACAGATCCATTGACATTAAGCAGCTGATAAAAGATGACTGATAAAGACAACTCTAATATTATAATTAAAAGTGAAAAATTCTAAACAAACAAATCTTTGTTCATATATTAACAAACTATAAAAACAGTTATTTCTTTTGAAATTGCAAGATGTGTGTGTCAGTGTGTATGTAGAAAGAGAGATAAAAACATGAGACAGAGATACAGACAGAGACCAGAGAGATACCTATTTGTAATACAAATTTAAAACAATATCAGATGGAACAATTATTATATTGTCTCACCATTATTTATTTTATTAAAGGTAAACTATTATATATATATGTCTTTTTTGATTTTTAAAATGTTATTGTTACAATTTACATTTTTATTAACACTTAGTGTGTGTAGTTGATATGAGTCCAAACTAGAACGTATAATTGTGTATACAGGCCTGGATGTGCCAGCACATGTACTAATGGTGTATGCTAGGGAAAGTGAGGGCTTTAATGACATTTTTTGATTCTTAATTTCCTTCTGAAATTATATAGCAGAAAAGAGAATTTAACAATAACTACAGCGTGACCCAGATTTTTAAATCTTCCTGTAAAAAAAAAAGTGTTTAACTATAAATGGGAAACTCAATTACTATAAAGATGTCTATAAGCATGTCAAAACCATATCCAAGCCTTTTTGCTCTGGTTTTTATCTCAGAAGTCCCTCACTGGTGAGCTAGATTCCTGTCTTCTTTGGTCAGAAACAATCTTTGCACTAATAACAAGTGTTGATGTGACCATGTACTAAAAGGAAACTCAGGGACATGCTGTCTCAGTATTCTATACGGACGCCACTCGGTTCAGGGTATGTGACATCATGGTTGATGATAGGCTGAGATACCCTTGTTAACCACTCGCAGGCTCACTAATTTTGTAGAGACATATGTAATTAATTCTGCTTTGTCCCTGCTGTTTCTAGAACTTAATTATGTTGAAATCCTCTAAGTCACTGATATTGACCCACTGTGCCCTTGCTGGGTGAAACTTAAGAGAGGTTGCTGAGATTTTAACTTCTGGAAAGTCAAAAGAAAAACAATCAGAAAAATAGAATTGGGAGCTATGAAAGGAAAGTACAGTGATGCTCTGTGTTAATCAATCATCTGCATTTCTGCTTCTGCCTGTTACTTTTTTATGTCATAGAATAGTAGAAATGTCCAGTTTGAATGGCTGTCAGTTACCAAGTTCAATCACCCTCATACCACAGGTGAGGCCCCAGAAAGTCCAAATGACTTCATTAGGGTCACAGAGTTTGCCACGGGGCCAGAACTGGAAGCCAAGTAGCCTGGTGTCCAGTCAAGTCTTTTGTCCACTACACGCTATGCTGCCCCTAACTTCTAGCTTGCAGCAGGAGAAAATAATGTGTCTTCCATAGAAGTCAGTTTTTTATGAACAATGTGAGAGAGGGAGGAAGAGAGGGAAAAGAAAACAAAAGAGAACAAAAGAGAGGACAAGAGAGAAGAAGGAAAGAAAAAGGAAAAGGGAAAAAGAAAAAAATATTTCAGCTGTCTTTCAACAGTAATGTGCAGGTGGATATGGACCTATATCTGGTCATAGCTAATTCATTGTCCAGTTCACCTGTCAAAATATTGCATACATGAGGGACTGAGGTGCCTCGTGGGAGAAAATCTGTCATAGGCAAGCATCTGTAAACATCAGTGTACCAAAGGGAAGAGTGTTGAGAGTGATTTGTCCTGGTAGGGAAAAATATATATCTTTTTCCTCTGATATTGTTTACAATCACCAGGATGTGGTGATACTAAAAAGCAGACGGATTTTAGCTAATTTTGTTATAGTTCTAAATTCTCTACAGACAAATGGCCCATTATTTTCAGTACCCAGAGTGGACTGATTTTACTGCTACTGCAGCACTCTCTCTGCTCCAGCCCTGCCCCTGCCCCTGCCCCTGCCCCTGGTAAGCTTCTGACTGTTACACAGTGGGATAAGCTGTAGGAGCTCTGGACTCTCATTCTCCAACAGAATCTAAGAGACAGTGGTGAGAGAGGCAGAGTTTGTGGTACATCGCCAGAGAGGATTTGATAGATCTGGCATCTAGGTATCAGTGGGGCCAGTGGGGCTACAAGAAACCAGGGACCAAATGACTTAACTCAGTAATGCATATTGAAGAGGGCCCAAAACAAGAGAAGAGGAAAGAAATAGCTAACACATATTAGCAGTCTGTAGTTGACTGGGTTATTGGTGAGCATATGTGAGATTCCCCCTGGGAACCATAAATATGCTTAGTTTTTCTGATGGGAGATTTTTTAGAAATATGCCTTAGCAGATGTTAAATATACATTATAATTGTAGCTATTATAGTATGAAAAACTCTGGGTTTGAGAATATGGTTACAGAAAAAGCCTTTAAAAAATAATCCCTGGGGATAAAAATTGATGTTATAATTTTTAATAAGTTTATGAATATATCAAGTCTGCACCAACACTTTGACTACCAGAGATGTTAAATGGACAAATTGGCCTAATGATTAAGTCCGTGAGCTCAAAGGGACGGAGGTCTTGGATCATGTTGCAGAGATAGAGTCGCTTCTCATGGAGACAAGTGCCAGTTGGCGTACAGCGGCACGCTCTCGGTGCTGAAGGCCTCAGGAAAGGTGGCTGATCACACCCCATCAACAATGCAGGCTAGCCTATGACAAAGCATGATCTCCACTAATTCTGAAAGGCAAAAATGGTCTCACTTATTTAAATGTTTTCCACCAGCTTCTTCAGTTTTCAATTTTTTAAAAGAGAGGTGTGATTACGCTTCCCCCTCTTATTATTTTGAAGTCAGAATTTCAGGAGAATTGGAGAATTATGTGCTAAAAACATTCCCTTTATAAAAACATTGAGTAAAGAGAAAAACTCACATGTGTGTTGTCAAGCTAAATTATGGGTGAAATGGAGGACTATAACCATATGCACCCACATGAGTTGACTGTTATGGCAGATTTAATTAGTAAAATTAGTCAAACTCACCAGCCAAGCTCTGTCAAATCAAACCAGCACAACCTGTGTTTGCTGGCAGAGCACTATAATTAAACAGGCTGAGATTATTTCAATTCCAGACAACTCTGTGTTACTAACTATACCCATGACTATGACTAACCTTCAAATAAAATTATAAAGGTATTCTGGCCTTCAGAGAGAAAGGAAAGGACAAGTTTTCTAACGTACTCAACAATACTCCTATTGCATCCTAAAATGACTTATTTTAACTAATCTGGAAAATCCTCTAACTGGTTGAATTTCCTGGGAAAATTTCCCAGGGGAACACTTGCGTACAAGAAGAGAAGACCTTCCAGTGACTCTTAAATTGCATTGGGCAAACTAATTTCATCAGATACTCTATATTGGAACAGTTAGGATGTGAAATACATTGTTTTCAAAGGCAGTGATTTCCACATATAAAATCTAAAAAATGAATTCCATCTATAATCATCAACACAGTTTTAATAAGAATTACTTAGGCACAAGGATATGTATTTACACACTTAATACACTCTCTAATATACTTGGAATTTGGGGGTACCAATCTAAGTAGTTGAATTCTCTTTTAGACATAGAATTCCTTTTGGAGTGAACAGAATTAGTTTGAGTTCTCATCTTTAAAGTTTTATAAAATTTCCTTGAGTTATTGTGCAAGATGACTAACTTGCCTAAAATGCAACAAGAAAAAAAATAAATCTTAAGACTCAGAAATAAAGAAATCATTAGGGCATCTTTCTCCTAGTTTTTGTTACTAGGCGCCATTCAGTGACCTCAGCAAAGGTGGTCGTGATAGAATGCCTGTCTGGACTGTCAGCTTGACTAAGTACATTTCTAAAGCTTTCCATATTGGCATTTAATCTTTTATTTAGTCACAGAAACATGAAGTCACCATTTTTTAAACTGCCAAGAGAAAATGGGGGAGAAAAGTGTTGTCTTTCTTTAGCTCCCAGCAAAACATTGCAAGATAATAGGAAGACGAGAATATTTCTTCCATTAACCCCTTGACCCTGTAAGTTAATGGCTTTTTGTTGCAAATATATCAACAAACAGGGCCCCATGTAGGATTCTAACCCAGGGAGTAAGGTCTCTGCAATTAAGTGGAATAGTGTCCCCAGTGCCTCATACAGATACCTAATACACTTTATGTAAGGGCCAGTCTGCCCCAGAAGTTTAAATACTATCTTTTCAGAGCAACTTCTAAGGAAACACACACAGACATTTAATTTATTATTTTAAACTTAAACACAGCAGAAGTGCTGCCATACCTATTTTTTGTCTTTTGCTAAAGATCTTACTTTATTGCATAATGAAGATCACATTGTCATTAATGCAGAACTCAAAATCCATGCTTAGATTAAAGTGATTTAAAAAAAAAATTTGGAAACACAATTTTAACAATTTCCTAAAAGAAAACATACTACAATTTTCATGAGCTATGCAGTTGGTATGCTTTAGCTACTGTTTAAAAGGATGACAATGACAATCAAAATTACTATCACTTATTATTTTTATATTAAGATTGTGCTGGGATTTCCCAAATTAAAATGTTGATAAGTAAGGGCTTCATCAAGTTGATTTGGGATGCAAGAAAAAAATGACTTAATTTCTTTAAAATCAAAATCTCATCAGAAGTGTACTTCTACAAGTGAGAAATCTTTAAGGGATAACATAGTGTTAAATTATTATATTTTCATAACTTTTTTCCTGATTGTAAAAATGCCCCTTCTCTAACAATTTCTTTTAGGTAAATTTCTAAGAGAAAATATTATATTAGGGAATATATTGAAAGATCTTAATATATATTGTTAAATTAACCTGCTCTACTCTAGAAAATCTGTCCCAATGTAATGTTATTACATTTTTGAGTAATTGAAAAATCTGAAAATGATAATTTTCAGCAGAATGATTTAATTCAAATCAAAATTAAATGCTAATTAAGAGTAAAAACTGAGCAGACTTATATCCCATTATTTCCAAGTTATTAAAACAAAAGGTTACAGTGATATCTTTTCTCATTTATGTGGCTATAACTATGTATCAAGCTAAAATAAACACTGTTTTAAGAAATGATAGACTTTATCAGAAAGACACTGAAGTAAATTTGCTTCCTAAAATGATAAATTACACTTGAATTATCAGGATCAATCAAGATTTATTATCTCCTCATAATGTGGTAGATGCCAATGAAATATGAGTAGTAGCCACTATTAAACTAACACAACTATTAAGGCTGGACATACAAAATCTAGCAATGAGACAAAAAAGTCTCTTTCTGCTCAACTGTGTGATTGCCAATTATCCATGTCATACTAATGATGAATATCACTTTTTGGAAGAGACTTCAGAAACAAATAGAAAAACAATGACCTCCTGAAATCAGAGTAGTCCTGCAAAATTATCAAGATATATCCCAGCTGATGAACTGTAGAAAAATTGAAAGCTAAAGACCATGGGGGAAAAATATCAAACTTCTGTTCAGTGTATTAAAGTTAAGTTCACCCTAAATCTATACGTCACTGTTTCCAATTACATTTTACGCTAAATTCATTTAAAGTAAATGTAATAAGGTTTACAAGTGGGTTTTGCAAGCTACTAATGCTAGTTATTACAGTTATGAATCCTAATAGTAATAAATGCAGTGGAACATATCTGAAAATAATTACTTTTCCACAGAGTCCCATTGGCTGCCATTATTAATTACACGTCAATCTACATACAGGAAGTTAATAGAAAGTCAACTCTAATCTTAAAATGAACTGACCTTTTACATACAAGGAAGGTCCTATTAACTCAGTAGTATATGAACTTCAACTTGTTTTTCCAATTATTATAATAAAATGCACTGAATCAGCCTTATATTTCTCTGTAGCCCTTTCAAAATCATTCATTCATTCATTCATTCATTCGTTCATCAACAAATGCCCGTATAAGATACTGAGATACTGGGCCGGCCAGGTGGCTCAGGTGGTTAGAGCGCTGTGCTCCTAATGCCACCTAGGTCGCTGGGTTGATTCCCACAGGGCCAGTGAGCTGTACCCTCTACAGCTAAGCTTGTGAACAATGGTTCTCTCTGGAGCTGGGCTGCCCTGAGCAGCTGGAGGCCAGTGTGAGCTGTCCAGTGCTGCCATAGGCTGCTGTGTGTTGCCATGGGCTACCCTGTGCTGCCATGAGTGGCCGGTGGCCAGCATGACTGGCTGGCAGTGGTGCGAGGCTTATAATACCACCGGCCAGGGAGCTGTGTCCTACACAACTGGACTGAGAAACAACGGCTTGAACCAGAGTTGTGGGGGGAGGCGGAAGAAGGGGGAAAAGAAAAAGATACTGAGATACTGAGTTGCTTTTCACAGACAGTAGATACGCAAACTGCAAGTCATGCAGCCGAAGCATGCTCAGAGAAGAGAACATTGATCCCCAGCTGTTCCTGGAACCAAAGTCTCGTCCCCACCCCACCCCACACACATGGAACCAAAGGACCAGGACATAACTAGAACTTGAGTACCAGAACCCTTTCAGAAGCACAGGGTCTATTGCCCAGGAAGATCCTGCATTGCTGCCCTTTACCATAAATGTCCAAGCTTCAATTTCCTCCAATTCACGCCTGTCCTGTCAGTGCTGCCCCCTAGCTGTTCCCCCTGTACCTTTAAAACTCACCTGAACCCTGGATCAGGGAGTTCAGGCTTTTGAGAATTAGCTTGTCATTCTCCTGGGTGGCGACATTCTAATAAAAATACTAGGCTGGTGCAAAAGTAATTGTGGTTTAAAAGGTTAAAAATAATTGCAAAAACCGCAATTACTTTTACACGAACCTAATAACCCATCTTTCCCCACTGTAATGTCGGTGTTTGGCTCTGCTACAACACGGTGGACAAACTCTTTCTGTTCTATAACACCTACTGACACAAAATGCTGGGGATACAAGGTGAACAAGCAGGCATGACCCAGGTCCTCATGGAATTTATCGTCTAGTAAAAGGAGCAGAGTGCTTGGGTAAGGCAGGAGATAACTGCAGGGGCCAGATCATGCAAGCTTGGTAGACTGGGTTAGAGATTTGATCATTATCCCAAAGACAACTGACAGGTCATTAAAAGGTTTTAAGCAGAGGAATGACATGCTCAGACGTAGGTTTTGAAAACAGAGTTCTGTTGGAGAATGGGTTGAAGAAAGTGTACGGAGAACATTTAGAAGGATATTGCAATAGTCTAGGTGAGCAGTGATGGTAATTTGGGCCAGGAAAGTAACAGGACAGCGGATATAGAGAGAAGTAGATGGAAAAGGAAGATATTTAGGAGATAAAATGGACAGGTCACGGTGATGGATTGGCCCTGGTACTAAGGAAAAGAGAGGGATCCTCAATAATACCATGTACTGTAATAAAGAACAATGGAGGAGAAGGAGACTTATGGAGAAACATCATGAGTTTGTTCCAAACATCATGGATCTGAGATATCTCAGAGAAGATGTCAAGAAAAGTGTAACCTATACGAAACTTGAGACATAATTGTGTAAGGCATAAGCCTGGAGGATTTTGGGAAAAGGCAACAACAGGATGTCACTTCAAAAAATTAAAACTGGATTTAAAGTAGATAAAAGTATATAAATGCAGTAAAGCTTTTTCACAGAAATGCATATTAAAGGTCAATGCATGGATCAGGGCTCCTTGTGGTTGGTGAGAATACGAAGGGCATATTTCTGCATTTCTGCATGAGCATTCCCAGTGTGCAGTAGGATGGCAATGCGTTTGGCCATCAAAAAAAAAAATTTTTTTTAAAGTAGAGCACAGTTAAGAAAAGACAAATGTTACTGTATTCATATAAGGTAAAATAGTGGCAGACAAATTCAGCTTGCCCTCTAATAAGGAAGTAATTCAATAACACCCATGGATATTAGGTTTTCTGCTATATGTTATCCTTGAATAAGTAAACTTCATTTCACTTTTTCATTTAAGTAATTTATACAGATGCTCCTCAACTAATGATGGGTTATATTCCAATAAAGTCGTTGTAAGTTGAAAATATCACAAGTTGAAAATGCATTTAATATACTTAACATACAGAACATCAGACCTTAAACGTGCTCAGAACATTTACGTTAGCTTACATTTGGGCATTATCATCACGTTGTTTCAGCCCAGCATCACGAGAGAGTATCATATCGCATATTGCTAGCCCGGGAAAAGATCAAAATTCA
This sequence comes from Rhinolophus ferrumequinum, assembly GCF_004115265.2. Classification (NCBI taxonomy): domain Eukaryota; kingdom Metazoa; phylum Chordata; class Mammalia; order Chiroptera; family Rhinolophidae; genus Rhinolophus; species Rhinolophus ferrumequinum. The sequence continues at coordinate 35,141,967 of NC_046306.1, read as the reverse complement.
AAGTACTGTTTCTACTGAATACATATCACTTTCACACCATCGTAATGTTAAAAATCATAAATTGAAACATTATCAATCAGGGACCGTCTGCACTGACATTGAATAAAGATGAAATTGATCATATAAAATTATTCCTCTAATAGTTTTAAAGGAATCTGGTAATTCAGATGAAACAGCTCTTATTTTTCAGACAGTGGTTACCACTAGTTTTCACAGCCTGCTTGAGCTAAAGCAATCCTCGGTCATCATTTTTGGTGAGTGCCCTACAGAGAAAAGGCCTAAGAGATTAAACAGGAGGATAACATTCTTGTTACCACTCTGGATCAATTTCCAGTTATAGATTCTGATCACAGAGGAGGCAGAAAACCTTTCAGAGCCACTTACATCCACTAAATGAAAATGTGATAAGTCAGCAGACTATTCTTCCTCAGACTGACAAAAACTGTGGTGGTTATGACTCCTTCTTATCAACCACTTGAGGCGCATAAAAACCAGTCTTCAAAAAGCTAGAAGTTCTCCTTACTACGTGCATTATCTCCCGACATGGCCATATCCAGGCTCATGGCTTTACATTCCACATGATGATTTCAAAAACAGAAAACAAAAACAAACAAATAAGTTACTAATTTCTACCATTGCCGTTGACTTCTGCTGTAATTTCCAAACTTGGATATTCAACTGCCTGTTTGATCTCTGCGTTGGAATATCTTCGAAGTGTCTCAAACACCCTATAGGTCTAAAATGGGATTTAATTTTCTTCTGATTTTACAAGTGTTCAAGCCTCTCCTTGTTTCCACCAAACGCATAATGACATCAACACCCACCCAATGCTTTATCCAATCCATAGGAAACTTTCTTGATTCCTCTCTCTACCTGCCTTCCCCACCAGCCCTCACAATCAATTTACCAGCTATTCCTTCAAGGTCCACTTAGAAAGCATATTTCAAATCATCATCATCATCTCTTGTGTAGATTCTGGCTTCCTTTTCTCAGTCCACTGTCTGTTTCTACTCTCACCTCTGCAATACACTCTCCACAGTTACCAGAGTGACCTTTAAAACTATAAATTGCCTTACATGACTCCCACACTTGAAACATTCTATGGTTTCCTATTTTTGTTGGAATAAAATCCAAACAACTTACTGTGCCCCACCAAGTCCCTCATGGGCTGGCCCCTCCTGCTCCTCCAAACTCACTCTCTTTACTACTATTGTGAACTACCTACAGTGACTTTTATGGTAGTACCTTGAAAATGCCAAGTTCTTTCCTACTTATGGGACATCATCCTTGCAATTTCCTCTGCTTAGAACGGCTTTCATAGGGCTACTTCCTTGCGTTTTATCTTTCAGTTGTCATCTCAAATAATATTTCTTCAAAAATATTTTTATGACTATACACACAAACACACTTTCAAAAATAACCCCGTATTCTTTTTCCTTTATGGCATTTTTCGCATTGTTTCTGTGTTTACTAGCTCATTATCTTTTTCCTTGTCTCTACTAGAATATATGTTCCTTACATGTTTAAACCTTGAGGGTCCTATTCACTATGATTTCTCAGTGTCTGGCGCCTATGAGACTCCAGTAAATATTTGTTAAATGAGTTAAAACATTCCACAAACAGATCATTTTAATATTAGAAAGAAATAAAACCTAACATAAGTCTGTATTCAACAAAACACAAACGGGTACATATGTCGTGCGGGGCGCCCGGCGGGGTCTCCGGTCCCGCTCCCCACACAAAAACGCAGGACATGGTGAGGCCATAAAGGAACACCCACGGAGCCATAGGTAGGGGAGTCACACCACTACACTCCCGCTGGCGGCTGGGTTGGAGACACAGGAGCCACACAATTCTCAACCCTCACTGCGCCGTCCGCAGGCCCAGCCACCATCCTCCTGCCAGCTCCCCCCTTTTTCTTTTTGCTACTAGCCTAGCCACGGCAGTTATATTTATGGCTAATAGCTCACTGGTTACAGCTGACGGCCAACTAGCCACAGCTGATGGCCATTTGATCAGTCGATGGCCATTTACTACCTGAGCCAGCACCTTTCTATGTGAGGCCGAGAGCCTGGAAACTGCTTTTTGGGGCTCTGTCCCCACAACATACTTTGCCAAAATTCATTTTCTACGTATTCTTTTAGAGATTACACTGTCTTCTAATTATTTCAGTTCAAATCAAATAAATCAATAAATGTTTTTTTATTTTAAATTTCTTATATATTTTTTTAGCATTTAATAAATATTTAACTTCATATAAAATTTCCCAATGGTAATAGCCATCTTTCTAACACAATTAAATTGCAGAAGGATGACAAAATCATATTAATTTCTATTTGAGTGAATAAGAAACATTTCCCAAATTTAGGTATTTCCCCTGTTGATACCAACAGAATTATATGAAGATTTGCCTTGTA